>NC_084891.1:3300000-4048750 GCF_958979055.1 Alnus glutinosa | reverse complement strand
TTTCTTCGTATGATAAATTCTCATGAATTTGTAAAGGTTTATAGCTGATTACATGCGAAGGATCATGCACGTACT
Organism: Alnus glutinosa; assembly: GCF_958979055.1. Lineage (NCBI taxonomy): Eukaryota > Viridiplantae > Streptophyta > Magnoliopsida > Fagales > Betulaceae > Alnus > Alnus glutinosa. Next base: position 4,048,675 of record NC_084891.1, on the reverse strand, counting down.
TGCGTAGTGTTGACACGTGGAACACATCATGTACTCCAGCTAACTCCGGTGGTAATGCAACTCTATAAGCCACCTGCCCTACTACTTCGTTAACCTCAAAAGGGCCTACATACCTCGGGCTCAGTTTACCATTTTTACCAAACCGAATTACACCTTTCATTGGTGAAACCTTAAGAAATACTTGGTCACCCACTTCAAATTCCAACTTACGTCGATGTTGGTCCGCATAACTCTTCTGTCGACTTTAAGCTGTTAACATTTTTTTCCGAATAAGTACAATCTTATCTTTGGTGTCTTGCACTATATCAAGTCCCAATAGCTGCCTTTCACCAACTTCATCCCAATACAATGGTGATCTACACTTGCGTCCATATAGAGCTTCATACGGTGCCATCCCAATCGTCGTTTGAAAACTATTGTTATAAGCAAACTCAACTAAAGGTAGGAATTGAATCCAATTACCTTTAAAGTCAAGTACACATAGTCTAAGCATATCTTCAAGGATTTGGATGGTCCTTTCTGATTGACCATCAGTTTGCGGATGGTATGCTGAACTAAAATTCAATTTTGTCCCCATTGCCTCATGCAATCTTTTCCAAAATTTTGAAGTAAATCATGGATCTCGATCGGATAAAATTGAGACAGGTACTCCATGTATCTCCCGAATGTACAATTCTGTCATCTTCTGCATGGAATCAGTAGTTTTGTAAGGAACAAAATGAGCACTCTTTGTGAGTCTATCAACTATTACCCAGATAGCATCTTGTCCGCTTGTTGCCCTTGATAAACCTATCACAAAATCCATTGCTATTTGATCCCACTTCCATTCTGGAATGCTAAGTGGTTGCAACATCCCTGCCGGTTGTTGGTGTTCTGCTTTTACTTGTTGACAGCTTAGACATTGTGATATATACTCAGCAACATCTCACTTCATACCAGCCCACCAATAATTTTTCTTCAGATCTTGGTACATCTTAGTACTTCCTGGGTGTACTGTATACTGAGTCTTATGAGCTTCATCTAGAATCTCTCTCATCAGCTTTGCATCCTTTGGAACCACAATCCTTGAGTCATTGGTTCTTAAAATACCATCTGAAGTAACGTCAAATCCAAGAGCTTCTCCTTGACTAGCTTTTTCTCTAAGCTCTTTTAATTCTGAGTCATTTTCTTGGGCTACCTTGATTCCATCTATCAGCATTGGTTGAATAACAAGCGTTGCAAGACTTATATCTGTATCCGTTGGCCTAGTGTCCAATTGAATCATTCCAAATTGCTGAGTAAGCTTATCCAACATTGGTACAGAGTTTGATACTTCACCTTGTGATTTTCTACTTAACGCATTTGCAACTACATTTGCCTTACCCGAGTGATAAAGGATATAACAATCATAATCCTTTAATAGTTCTAACCACCTTCGTTGCCTCATGTTCAGATCTTTTTGAGTGAAGATATATTTGAGACTCTTATGATCAGTATATATCTCACACTTTGACCCATAAAGATAATGTCTCCAAACTTTTAAGGCAAAAACTACTGCTGCTAATTCCAAATCATGCGTAGGGTAATTTCTTTCATGATTCTTTAACTGTCTTGAAGCATAGGCTATTACTTTACCTTGCTGCATGAGCACGCATCCCAATCCCTTATGAGAAGCATCACTATACACTACAAATCCTTCTTTATCTGAGGGAATAGTAACAATTGGCGCAGTCACCAATCTTCTCTTAAGTTCTTGAAAGCTTGTTTCACACTCGTCACTCTAGACATAACGGGTGTTCTTCTTTGTCAATGCAGTCAAAGGTCCTGAGAGTACAGAAAACCCTTCTACAAATCTCCGATAATAACCAGCAAGTCCTAAGAAACTGCGAATCTCCTGGACATTTATTGTCTGCTCCCATTTGACTACAGCTTCAATCTTACTTGGATCTACTTCAATCCCATTTCCTGAGATCACGTGTCCCAAAAATGAGACTTTCTTTAACCAAAACTCACATTTCTTGAGTTTAGCAAACAATTTATTTTCTCTCAAAATTTCCAGTACCTTTTGTAGATGTTCAGCAAGTTCTTGACGATTAGTTGAATAAACTAATATATCATCAATAAATACTACTACAAACCAATCAAGGTACTTCTGGAATACCCTGTTCATTAGATCCATGAACACAGAGGGTGCATTGGTTAGCCCAAAAGGCATAACAAAAAATTCATAATGACCATACCTTGTTCGAATAGCTGTTTTCTCCACATCTTCCTCTTGCACTTTAAGTTGATGATACCCAGACCGAAGAGCGATCTTTGAGAAAACCGAAGCTTCCTTTAATTGATCAAACAAATCATCGATCCTGGGTAACGGGTATTTATTCTTGATAGTCACCCAATTTAACTCTCGATAATCTATGCACATCCGCATAGATCCATCTTTCTTCTTTACAAACAAAACTGGTGCTCCTCATGGTGACACACTTGGACGGATAAAACCCCTGTCTAACAGCTCTTGAAGCTGTTCCTTTAATTCTTTTAATTCTGTCGGTGCCATCCGATATGGTGCTTTGTGAATTGGTTTAGTTTTTGGCACTAAATCAATAGTGAACTCGATCTCCCGATTAGGTGGTAATCCTGAGTACTCTTCTGCAAAGACATCAGAATACTCACATACTACTGGAATATTCTCTAATTTCAATTCACTTTCTAACTTAGCCGTTACATAAGCCAAATATACGCAATCACTTTCTCTAACACTTCTTCTTACTTGGACTGCTGAGAGAAGTGGCGGTGTGGCTCGTACCCGTGATCCACAATACTTGAACTTTTCAGCATCGGATAGTCTAAAAGTAATTTCTTTCTTTTGATTGTTCGCTGATAGAGTTCTCCCTTTAATGATGATAGGACAATTTTCTACGACATTCCTACATATTAGGGAGTCTCCAACAGGTGTAGCAACTGTTATACTCTGCCTTAAGGGTTCAATATTCATATCACAGAGTTTTGCATATATGGCAGAGACAAATGAATGTGTTGCACCCGAATCAAATAGTGTGCATGCAAGGCTACCATATAAAGGAATGGTACCTGTTACTACATCAGCATCTTTTGCCTCATTATCAGCTTTGCCTGGGGTGAGTGCATACACTCTAGCCTGTCCAGTCTTCGGTTGATTACCGCCTCCTTGCGGCCTAGGCCCTCCTGTGCTCACCATTGGACAGTCCCTGACAAAATGATATGCCCGTCCACATCGAAAGCAAGTCCATGTTCCCGATCTGCATTCTCCTATATGCATCTTCCCACATTTTGAACATAGGGGTCTTTGTCCTCCTTGGTTTGCTGGGGCATTCCTTCCTACCCTCTGTATTGAGCTACTACCAATTGCAGGCCTTTTTGCAAAACGTGTGACCTGGGGCATGAATCGTTTCTTTTGTTCTCTGGAAGCAACATAGTCTTGGTGACCCCTTTCCGCAATGGCAGCAACATTTACCAGCCTGGTAGATTCTTTGATCTCTAAGCATGCAACTCTGTCCCTAATTCGTGGGTGAAGACCTTCTTGAAATCTCTCAGTTTTTGTCTCTTCATCAGGAACTAGGTTTAGAGCAAATCTTGCCAACTCCATGAACTTGGCAGCATACTGTTCCACAGTTAAATTGCCTTGAACCAGATTTTGAAATTCCCTAGCTCGAAGTTGTTGTTGAGCTCTAGGAAAGAATCGACAAAGGGCATGGCTTTAGGCTCTAATTGGGTCAATGGGTTTCTGCTTTCAGGCTGTGGATTATGTGGAATTGTCGGTGCGAGTTGGGAATGAATAATGGTCTGACTGTTATTTGGAATTGGAATACTCTTTTTTTTTTTCTTCTTTTTTTTCTTTAATAAATTGATCGACCTAAAATGTGGACTGTTAATACATTTTTAAATTAGGAAAATGCTAGAAATATTATTATCAATTGGACAGAAATTTCAATACAATTTTGTTACACACTTAAGTGACTTCCTACGTGTCAACAATTTTTAATTTTTAACTTGTTGATGTGGCAAAAACCATATGTTAGAATAGTTTTCATCGTGTCGGAATATCAATAGGACGCACATGCAAAATGAGGAAAAATTAAGCAATGAAGCATGTCGGTGTGGGCTGGCAGTGGATGATTCCGATGCTTAAGTTAGCTTACATGTAAGAAAATGGCTTGAAATAGAAATAAGACAGAATTTTGGGTGGAGAACAAAAGGTTTCATTTACCTGGTCTTGAATTGCCTTTTATAATAACATGCACTTCAACTGCTTACCGCTGATTTAGAGTGGCTTATCCCATGTTCCTCTACTTTCCATCATACTCTCTACTTGAGATTTGAAGCCCATGAGGTGGTTATGAAGGTTGCTCAGGTGGCACAAAAGTGGCATGGAAGAGAATCTTGTGTGGCACTAGTTTGGCGAACTCGGGTTGGTATGTCGGTTATAAGGGCTTTTCGGTCCATAAGTCCATAACCATATAAGTAGTGGCAAAACTATAATTTTAATTCACATAGGATAAAATTAAATGATAGAGTTGAATGAAAATTAATTAAAAATATTAAAGAATTTAACTAAAAAAATAATTAATTAATTCAACAAAATTCAATTAGGTTTAAAATATATAAATATAATTTTTTTAATTTATTTTTTTATTAGTTATCGTTAAAGAATTTTCCTATTTTGAAATCTATACAAAATAGATCTACCTCTTCAAAAAATTTGCCAAAAAATAACATTACTCAGATATTCTAGGATTTTGCTTCTTTAAGTAATTCCTCTAGACTGATCCAAAAAACAAAAAGTAATTCATCTACAACCATATGAGGTCCTAATCCTGCAAGACTGTAGGATTAGCTCTCAAGAACATCTTTTATGATCGACTCGTTCTGTCACTGCATATAAGCGCTACGACAGCTTATAAAGAGTAGGTAAAAAATTTTGTAGTGTCTGTAGTAATGTTTTTTAAATTAATGTGACAATTCCTGTGACATTTACCACATTAGCTATTAAAATATAGATTATTATGTACTAATTTATGTGACACTCGTTTTTATAAAACATGAACTGTCATGCCAATTTGTGGACGGATGTCCAAATATTTTTATGCTATTTTTTAGATTTTCCTAATTGCCTTCTCACTTCTTGACAAGGCCGCTAATTTTTGGACACTTCAAGCGTCAAGGAGGTGCTTCTTAAGTACTATTTAATTTGCTATTAATGAATCACACAATGTTTTTCCTTTCATGGGCGTTAACAAACTATAATGTAAATTCATTTTCAAAGATGTTATTTAGAAGACTTTCTTAATCATTGTTTTTTGTAGAATGTGAATCTTTCCTTTTATTTTATGTTGAGAAAAGAGACAATAATTAAATAGTGAACGGTTTTTATTAGGATGTACATGCATGTAGATATTAACCGTTAGCATTTGCTATTTGCAATTTTCCGCACATGCGAATGCGGGTACAATTAGCAAAAATTACTACGCGGAGGTAAATAACGATTTTATGGTATGCAGATGCAGTTAATGCAGTTATTAACTGCATCCGCATACCTTTTATATATATATATATATATTTCTTTTATATATATTATATTTAATAAATTTACTAAAACGTCGCCGTTTTGAAGGTATATGTTATGTTTACATTAGCTTAGTTGATTGTGTTGCTTTCTCGTGTAACATTTGGGCAAAAAAGTAAAAGTAATGTAAAATCAATATATTTTCAAAAGATTATGGCTTAAAAAAAATAGAAACATGCCTAAAATACTAAAAATCGACCTAAATTATTCTCAAAATCATTTAAAATATGACATAATAAAGACCCGAAGAAAGCCCAAAAGTCCTATTATCTAACATGCGAATAACATATAAAAATGCCCGGATGCGGTTAATAAAAATACGATATATATGCGAATATTTAATATTGATATATGTATTTTGTGTATATTGCAAATAACCACATCAACATCTGCATGTACACCCATAATTCTTACTAAGAACTAGGGTTTGATGTTGATATCTTCATATCTTCATATATATAGATATTATAAGACGCATGAATAAATGACAATAGGATGAGATTGAACTCAACTAGGTTTCAAATATCCATAGTTACTAATATAAAAAAAAGTAATGCTATAAATAATTTTTTTATTATACAATAATGATATAGTAGTCGCAACTCAATTTTTATTTTTATTTTTATATAATAATGACTAAACCAATGGTTAATTGAAACTACCATGTTAGCATTGTGAGATAAAAATGTTATATCTAGCATTACTCATATAATAACTATTGGCTCTTTAGAAGAAAAAAAAATGTTAGAAATAACATTTTTATCCTATAATTATTTCATAATACTTATATGATAGTTCTGATTAACTCTTAGATTTTTTTTTTTTTTAACAAAAATTGATCAAACAGTTAGTTAAAATTTTTACATTAGCATTGTAAGATAAAAATATGATTCTTAGGATTACTCTTATTCAAATGGAATATTAGGATATTTCGGTAGCAAATGTACTTCAATTTTTGGTGATGGATGGTGTGTATATTATATATAATTTCACACTAAGTTGGACAACAGATCGCGTGGCCTAATGGATAAGGCGCTCGCCTCCGGAGCGGGAGATTGTGGGTTCGAGTCCCACCGTGATCGCATGCGATCGTGTTTTACAATTCGACCCTTTTACGGATGCGGGGTAGCCGTGTAAAATTGAAAAAGAAAAATCATGTTGAGAGTGGGATTTGAACCCACGCCCTTTCGGACCAGAACCTTAATCTGGCGCCTTAGACCAACTCGGCCATCTCAACGTCTGTTAATATAATTCTCTCACCTGTAATATATATTTAAAAATTGACAACAAATTTGTCTCCAGTGCCCAATGCAGGAACCTAAAATCTGTTTGGTTGCAAGCAAGATATTCAATGTTCACAATGGTTCCTCACGTCCAAGATCGTTTAAACTGCTGATATTTGTGAAATTTTCACGTCATGAAACTTTTTCTAGTCTCATTGTCATGTCAATTGTCTCACTTTCAATGCCATACAATGACAGTAGAAGAGCAGACTGGAGAACGATCCAATAAGAACAAAGATGCTAACTTCACAAACCATTCAATATTTTCACAATAGTCTTCCTACCCAAATTTTTATTAACTTTCACATCAACTAGAAGGCCTTCATTAATACGACCATCAAAATTTGGTTAGGAAGCTTTAGGATCATTTAAGGGAAATTTGTCCTTGAAAACCAAAAAGGCACCCAAAACACTTAAAAGAGGCATCCAAGATGTGCATCCATTGAGGCCATCTTAATGGAATCATCACTTCCTTGGTGAGTCTGTGTGTACTTGAATGTTCCCAGATGACTCCTTGGTCCACCATAAGTAGAACAGTGATGAGATTACCACAAGACCAGCTGCACATCCAAGCGCTACTGCAACAAGTCTTCCTACATGTTTCTTCTCCCGTTTGAAAGAAGAGACGGCATCAGCGGCTACAGACAAAAAAAATTAAAAATTTGATTTAAGGAACAAATAAGTATACTAAAGAAACACCTAACTAGAAAAGGAAAAGATAAAGAAACAAAAAAAAAAAAAAAATTATGAAAGCTAGAAAAATGAACAATCAAAGGTAGCCGTCCAACGATAAAGAGCCTTATATTAATTGGTGAAAGGAAAATGCAAATTGTCAAAAATTGCAGGGAAGATATAAAAGAACCTTGATAAACATTGACTGCTGACACCAAGGGTCCATATGTGCCTTGAAATGGGATGCAGCAAGTGCCTTTCCCAGCCCAGAAGAAGTGGATCTCCATGATTGTGTTTGTTACGTTTGCCTCAAATGTTTTGATCAAGGCTCTTTTGGATCCCCCAGCTTCCTTCTGAATGTTGAAATCTTGGAGAACTCGCTCACCCTTAAGCCAGTTGCAGAATTTCATGAGTGTAAAAAAGGGCAATCAAAAGAAGATGCAATTAAACGGTTGATGTATCAAAAGTTGTAGAACATATTGATGAAAGCTATGGAAAAGGCTAAAAGTACAGAAAAAAAATGTGTTTCTTTCCTATAAAAATAGCTCCATATCAATTAAAATGAAAAAACATAAGGGTCATACAGTTTTTCTAATGCAGACTACGTATCACTTAAATAATTAAAGCAGAAAAAAATGTAAAACTGATTATTCTATTAAAATGGTGTAATGAAAAGTTTTACAGATGATCTCCACATTACTCGCAATACTTTATTGTTCTTGAAGTGCAAGTTGCCATATGTGAAACCAGTTAACACATTCTTTACCCAGAAACAGGTCCATAACTTGATTTTTTTTATTCTTTTATTTTTCTCATAATGAAAAAATGATACTAACATATTTTAAGGTCCAGAGGAGTAGAACCAATACTTACAGCCATTACAGGATTAACTCTTCAAGCAAGATTTTAACCACAATCTTATTGAATCTTGTCTACTTTGCAGAATTCATGGTAAAAAAAGAGTGTGTCTGCCTTGGCTATCAGATGTTCTCACCGTACCTGAATGTAAATATCAAATAAGCGCTTCCCAAGACCTTTCCAAGACTGAGTATCATCCATTGTTATCTCTGCAAAGTGAAGCTCCACAACATACTTTCCATTCTTCAAGCCAAGGCCATAGTACCTCAGTGAGCTTGGTGAAATCCTTGCTGTTTTATACAGTTCGGAATCTAAAGTTTTCGTGATTTGAGAATCAGTCTTTGCTATATATAGAGGTCCATTTGGATTGGAAATAAAAATTCCAGTGTTGCTCACTGCCCATTGATATCTGGAGTTTGTGTACATTGAAGCAGCTCCCAGTTTTTCATAATCATCATCAAAGTTGACACCAGATGAAGATATTTGTTCCATGCCTCCACATTTAATTGAAAATGAAGCTGAAACAGAAGTATGTTCTCAAAAATTTAAAATTTCTATATCAACTTAAGCTAGGAAGTAACAAATTTCTTGCTTCTAGAGAACTATAATACTTGTTTCCCCTGTTTTCATTCCCTTTTACAATGACTGTGAGCTCCAAAATTTCATTTTAAATCTTATCAATATTTTTAAGAAGTTCATAATTTCGAACTGCAATCCGTGATTTCAACACAAAATTTCGAAGGAGGCTGTATCTGAGCATTTCATTTATGAGAAAGAGAGTTCTAGTCTTTCATAAGAAACTCTAATGTTTCATCTGACTTTGTTTGGTTTTCCTACATTTTAGTTTGTGAAGTATTTATGGTTGTACTATCATATGCTTCAACAGGTTGGCAAGTGGTCCAAATGCCAATAAAGATACAGAAGATGAAAGATGCAAGAAGCTTTTCAGGAGAAACCTTTCATTATTCCTAGAAAGTCTGTCATTTCTCATTCCTCAATGGTTACTACATGGGTAGGGAAGCACCTAGACTGCAAACAGCAAGCACTATAAAGCATAGTATAAATTGAAGCCCCCACATTTTAATGAAAAACATGGAATACTATTCTTAAATTAAAGTGCCTTGGGCCAACCATGTACTTATGCATATAATAAATGAGAAACCTAAGTGGGAAGGATGAAAAACACCCGCCGTTTATTTCATTTTTGCTCTATTATGTAACAAAGTTATAAATCTCCAACATGTAATCTAAAATTTCCAATTAAAGTTTCTTATAATGTTTCATATTTTTGTCAAAGTTGTAACATATCCAAGTGGTTAACAAGATGGACAAATCAGTATAGATGATGAAGAAAAATTTACTCACTGGCTGGAACTTGGTTAGTGCACTTGGCGTTTCCTTGGAGGCATTGCAGCATTTCAATTGCCTTCCTACAGCCATGACCATTAAAATGATCAGAAAAGTTTACTGGAATATTACAGGAATCATAAATTCAACAGAATATACTCAACCCTTAGGATCATTAATTATTCAGTCCTTTTTGCTCAAAACTGGAGAATTTAGAAGCTAGTTGGAGCATGAAGCAAGAAGCAAGAAGAAAATAGGTAGGCATAATAGGCCCAAGAGATGTGCTATACATCCTCTTCTTGTCTTTCTCCCATCCTTCAACTTTTGAAAATCATCATTAGATCTGTGAGACCCATATAAGAGACCTGCATTGACCCCACAAATCCAATGGTAATTTTCAAAACTTGGAAGATGGGAGAAGGACAGGAGGAGGACATGAATCATTTCCCTAGATCCAATTAAGGCTAATGGACTTGAAAATTTCATAAAACTTCAATCTGCAAGTTACTAAAGTTCTAATAATGGTTTCTTCTAAGCTCCCCCATTCTCTATAGCCAGAACTTCGCACTATATGCACATGTTGTAGTTTTTCATTTCAATTAGAAGTTACAACACTTAATGTGAAAGATGTTACTTTTTTAGTATTGGAAAATTCGATTTAAGTTTTAAGTCTAGGCTTAAGTCGGTGTAAAAGTTGATCCAAGATACAAGAATTCAAGTTTTTGTATGCAGTCCAGCATACACCCAGTCGGAGTAAAACGGCCATATACTTTGATTCCAACATCATATAAAAGAAACCTTGGTGGCGTTGGAAAGCTGATTCAAAGGGCTTTAAATTTGTATTTCATGAAACGTTTCCAAATCCGATGTTTACTAGGTCAAAATAGACTGTTGATTTAAGTATGAAATTCTGGACAGAACAGCTCAGTTGGAGTCTTGGTTGGAAGCCATTCAAACGGAGTACTTCAAGGCTTCAAAATTTCAACATCTGAGAGGCTCGGTTGAAAGGGCAGTTGAGGCCCGTTCGAACGGAAGTCTTCAATGCATAAAATTAAGAGTTCTAGAATCGTCCGGTTGTACCACAGTCCGTTTGAATGCCTCAAGGGAGAAAACTATGAAACCCTAGCTGACTAAGCTTAAAAAGTCATGTTTCTCCCATTCTATATAAGCCTCATAACCCACAACTTCCAGACACCTAGAGAGGCATTATTCCTTTGTTGTGAGAAAAGTTTACCATAATTCTTAAGCCTAAACAGATCATAAACTTCTCATACTTTCTTCTTTGCCAATCAAACCACAGAAAAGCCTATAGCCACCAGAGTTCTAGTTTGAAGTGGATGAGATTTGTTCATGAAGATAATCCATATAGAAGAAGGCCAGAGATTCTAGAGTCACTGCGGTGGAAGGTGAAACGTGTCGTTTGCCGGGGTTACAAAGGTTTTGTAAGAAAGAACAATTTGTAACACAAGTCTTCTATAGTGGATGTCTTTGGGGTTAGCTGCCCCCAAAATGGTTTTACTTTTGAAAAGTTCTTCAAAATGTTTCCACTTCGTTACCAAAATCACTTTGTTGATTTGTTTTATGATTACTTTAATTTTGGTATTGATATTTGTGGCGTTTGGTTTTAAAGTTGATAACTTTGTTAATCATTATTGTGTTTGGTAAACTGGATTACTAACTACTTGGGATCTAAATCGTATTTTTCAAAAGATACAAACATACTGTCTCCAAAGAAGATATTGGTTTGTTAACTCGATGAGAAGGATACCGGCATAAGAGTGGAAGCAACTGTTGATGTATAATACTAACTTACCATGGAAGAAAAGAAAAAACTTACCTGTCTAGTAAACTATTTGCATTGATGGATGTTCCAACAACATTCCTGAATAAGAAAATGTAGTTAGTTCTTGCTAAAGGATGCCACGAGATAATTATTTAACAAGGCACACCTAAGTTTAAAAGAACATGCCATCACAGGATCACAGTAGGAAGTCTTATGAGGTGAAAAATGGAAGATTTACTCACATTGAAAATCCTTCTCTTGCAAAATTCAGAGGTAGATCGCCAGTGATGGGATTGAAGGAGACATCTCTGTCCACAAACCAGAGTATTAGTTGTATTCTGACAGATACAAACCGCTGACAAGATTCAATACTTTTAGAGCAGGTTACATTAAATACTTATTCTTATGGTCATAAAATTTAGCTTTTTAAAAGACTTCATGCACATCCTACAAGGCCAGAAAAGACAGATATTTTTTTACAACAGAGCTCTGGCCTAGCAAGAACACTCCATTTATAGTAAATCGCACTTATTACATATTGGTCAAGAGATCCATTCTTGGCTAATATTCACAAATAGCAGCTCAAGACTTTAATGCAGGAGCATTAAAGTGGCATCCAAGGACTATTCCTTTGGTTGAATCCTTTGGGTTTAACCATCCTTAGCAGGTCTCAGCCTGCATCAGACTTCACAAAAGGAACTTGAATTATTCTAAAAAAAATTCAGTTAAATCTTAACAGTGACTTAATTGTCTTGCACTCTGTTTCACAATCACCTATAAAGCATCATAAGCAGAATTAAAGACACGACCTCTGCAATATTGGCAATTAGAGTAGCAATACTCACTGTCAAATGTACTGTTAACAAATTGGCAATGCCAAATTTATTTTGAGCTGAACTGCTTGTTTCATTTTGGTTATTTAACTTATCTAGCTCAAATCAGAGTCAGGTTCCTACTGCATGATTTCCCCGCGACCAACAATGATGATGTTTAAGACATTTTTGTCCTTTATCAGACAGAAAAGAAAAGAGTGGGGCCTTCATTGAGATACAAAAATGTCTGTTACTTATGCATAATTTTATACCCCTCAGTTTACTTATCCAAAAAAATTTATTACTTTCAGCAATATCTCATAGGAAACGAGAATAAGGATAATCATAAGTTGAAGGTTGCACTTACAATGCAATGAGTTTTGGACTTGTGATGTTCTCAGGCAGCTGTCCACCCAAGTTATTGTTTCCAAGATATCTGAGACATATAAAGAGATTATCTCTATGAGGAAATTCTTATGGCAACAATGGCATGGTAAATTACACATACATCTTTTAGGATTAAAGGAAGGAAACTATTGAAAACATATGATCTATCGAAGAATCTTTTGTGAAAGTGAATGCATTTTTATTTCAAAGAAACAAAGCCTGTGATATGGTTCCAGCTTGCATCACCAACATGTGGCTTATGTATTTGACTTAATCATTTGAAATACTGTTCGAATGAGTCACGTATAGAGATATTAGGTGAATCCAATCTGCCTGATTTAGATTTTTTGAGGTTCATCTTTCGAGTGATTATTGACCCTTTTCAAGTAGGAAAGTAATTATGTTGTTCTGTGCTAACATATTTATTAATACTGCCATAAAATGACTCAGCTTGCAGACATGCTGCACACAAGGATACTAAGTAGGAAACATGTTCATTTAAGAATTTCACCTAAAATAAAAGAAAGATAATTGAACCAACTAAAATAGTAACCAAGATTTTCTAGTGGAGAGAATTTCAATATATTTTGACATCAAGTCAGATATATAAATCGACAACATGGAAATGCTAACATTCAATCACGCATTTTCTGTTTGATTCTCTTAATGGTTTGGTTTATAACATAGAATGTCAAAGAGCCAAAATTAGTTTACTCACAGGTATTGCAACAAAGAAAAATCTTGGAATGAGTTTGGTATTAGGCCAGTCAACTTGTTGAAGCTTAAGTCCCTGTCAGAGTGATTTCATTTCAGTAAGATGATGAGGAAATCAGAAGCTTAAAATACAAAACGAAAAATCAGCAAAAGTCCTTTTGAGACACTAAAATCATGAAAAATTTGCATAGAAAATGTACAAAAAGCCGTATTACTTCATAAAAAAAAGGAGCAAAGAAACATAAATAAGTGAATGTCTGATCATATGAACAAACATATGTCATTACTTACATGTATTGCAACTTAGCAAATGTGCCAATCCGTTCTGGAATATTGCCAGACACTAGACAGTTTCTCAATGATCTGTAAAACAAGTTGAGAAAGTTCATTTAGGTTCTACATAAAAGATTCAAGTGAAAAAAATCTAAGTTTTTGGTAAGTAAGATCTAAAATGTAGAGCATCTTACAGTATGGACAAACTTGTCAGGTTTTCCACGAAATCTAGAGTAGAGTCTTCCTTACTAAGATCACCAATTCTCCTATATAGGCACATAAGGAAACCAGAAATTCCGATTTAGTACAAAAAAAATCATGAATGAATCAGAAATGAAAAGCATAAACCAAATACCACTACAAGAGAAGCTGACAACAATTATTCAGTATCTTCTGGAGAACCTTTAACAAAATCATGTATTTTAACAAAAATGCAGTATAAAGTGCAATGAAAGCACTAAGATCTCTCACCCCTGTTAGGTTTTATATTGGCAAGTTTGGTTGTAAGTTTAGGTTTAGTGGTTAAGTTGGTTCTTAGATTGAAGTTCAAATTGAAGATTAGAAGCCGTTTGTAACCTGATCAAAAGGAGTTTGAACGATATCTTAATCCACTTCAAGAACTGAGTTCCAGAATGTCCCAATCAGAGTCGCGATTGTAAGCGAATCGAACGGAGCACTTCAAGGCTTCAAAGTTCAAGCTCCCGAGAGGCTCGATCCCAAGGGCAATCACACTGGGTTCTATTGGGCTGGAATCACTGTATTTCACAAGATACCACCAAGAGCCCCGTTCGCAAGTCGTTCGGATGTAAGTGCTTCACAAGGACCCAAAAAGATATCCAATCGCAATCACGTTTGAAGAAGATTCGAACACGATGTTCATCGAGCAAGATTCGAGACACTCAATCGCAACGACGTTTGTACCCCGTTCGAGCACCACATACGATAAGCTGTGAAACCCTAGCACATGTTTGAACGGGACTTGCTCCCGTTCGAACGTCATGGCTTCAGATAGAATTTTTCTTTAACTGACTTGCACATTGAACCTTAGTTTTCTCAAGGTCTATATAAGCATCATAAGGCATGATTTTCAGAAGGCCCTAAGACCATTGTTTTGAGTTCTTGGAGAGTACTTTTACATCCTTACGCCCTCATTCTCTAGCCTCTCCTAGACTTCATTAAACCACACAAATCAAACTTTCAACGATCAGAGCTTTGAGTTGCAAATGAAGCTTTATAGAAGAATGACCAGAGTTCTTGAGCTACTGTAGTAGAAGACAAACGGGTCGTTTGTTGGGGTACACATCAAGTTTTTACTACAAAGGTTTTGTAAGTATAAAGTGATTGTAACTTGATTCTTTTATAGTGAATAAGTTTTATGGGTCGGCTGCCCCGAAGTGGTTTAACTTTTGAAGAATTATGTAAAAGGTTTTCACTTCATCACCAAAATTCTTGTCTGATTTTTTTTTATGCTTTACTTGATTTTAGTGAAATTGTGTGGTTGCAAAATTTAAATTGACTGTAATTGTTGGGAAAACACCTATTCCCCCCCCCCCCCCCCCCCTCCCCCCCCCCCCCCCCTCTTTAGGTGTTATTTGGGGTCATTAGGCTTTTTTCAACCCCAAATTTTTTTTTACTCAAACTCAAGTATTTTTGGCAAACAAAATTTAAGGGGTTTCTTTCTTCCTCTCCTTTTTTATTATTATTTTGTTCATTGTTGGTGGCTTGTATAGATTGCATACTCGATCGTTTTGTGATTAGGCTGTGAGCCTCATCACTTATCCATTCCTGCCAACCACACACCCCAAAACTACATGTAGGAAAAATAGATATGAGAAAGAAGACCATAAAGGCTTGTACAGGGGGAAAATAAAATCTTATAGCAGCAATTAGTAATGCATAAGACAATGAAAAACATATCAACTCATATTGAGGAGGCCTTACAGGTTCTCTAGCTTAATTAGAGCACCAAAACTGCTTGGGATTGGGCCTTCAAGCATTGTACCTTGAAGTCGCCTGTGAAAGGGAAAGTGCATCAGTCAACACACTACATCTTAAATACCATAATGAAATGAAACCTCCAATTTTAAAAATATTTTAGTGCTAGGGAATTCCATGCATACAGGTCCTTGAGTTCTGTAAGAGTCCCAAAGAATTCTGGAAGCTTTCCAGTAAAGAGATTATCAGATGCCCACCTGAAACAAGAAAAAATCAATCGACAAATGAATTTACAACTAACATAATTAAACTCTTTGATATTCCAAAACTACCATGTACTAGTATAAAGAAAAGAGAAATAAGTACAGAATTTGAAGGGATTTTAAGTTTGCAAGTTCTTGTGGTATTGGCCCACTCACTCCACTGCTATCAATGTACCTGAAAAGAATATAGGTTAAAAATGAAATCACACAGCTAAGAGAAAAGATGTTACTTCAAGGTCTGCAAATAAGGATAAAACTCACAACTGCTGTAAGGAGGTCAATTTTCCAAGATCAACAGGTAATTGTCCAGAGAAATTGTTTGAGCTCAAACTTCTATAACACGATAGAAACTTGAGAAATTAATTAAGTTCTAATAAATGGATTCACAGAAGGCTTAAGAAAAAAATACAGAAAAAAGAGCATCTGAAAACTGCATATATGTGCTTACAGGGAAATCAACTTGGCTAAATTACCAAGCTCTGAAGGCACTGGACCAGTCAGATTGTTTATGCCCAGGCTACTGTTCAATCAGTCAGCACAAAGAGAACAAGTATGAATACACCTCACACATAAAAAATAATTAAAAAAAAAAAAAAAACAGCTGAGAATTGATTTTATCTATTCATAATAACTGTAAAGCAGTAAGATAATAAGAAGTTAGTTTGGCAGTTAACAGTCTCACAGGTATTGCATATTTGATAATTGTCCTATTTCAACCGGTACGGCTCCGCTCAATACATTCTGACCCAGATTCCTGCATAATTACCCAAATTGCAAATCTCAATCACATAGAATGAAAGAAGCAACAAAGAGTGCTTAAAGCTTAAGAGTTGATTCCTCACAAGTCCATCAGCTCCTTTAGCAGAAATAATTCGTTGGGTATTTCACCAGAAATGTCTAAAGCATATATCTTCCTGCATCAAGTGAAAATTGGAAACTTCCTTAAACACAAGAAGAATAAATGAAGAAGTTGAAAAACGATGATGGGGAAGTTACAAATGGGTGATGTGGCAGGTGTTGCCACCGCAGTCACAAGCCACACGGGGATTCGCATTCTCAGAAGCCCATGATGCATTCTGGGTACAAGGGTCAACGGTAGAAAGATCCAATTTGCTTCCTAAGTTCCAGTAATCTACAATCTTGTTGAGAGCAGCCACTGATCCAAAAAAGCAGTAGTTACCAGTAGTTGAACGTACTTATCAAAAAAAATGAAGTTGAACTGGTACATGATTCTGAATTCGTAACAATTACTAGAGCACCTTCATCAGAATCAGTCGTTTGTTGTGCCGAAACAAGCTGAAATGCACAGAGAAGAAGAAAAGAGATTCTCCAGACCTCCATTACTGAGCAGCAACAACTACACCCAAATGCACATGCACGGGCAGGGCCACGCACATAAATAACCGCGAGAGAGCGAGACAGACAGAGATGAGGACATGGCCGGCTGCAAACTGAAAATGATAAAAACCCAATCAAACAAGAAGAAAAACCAAGCCTTGAAATTCAAATCTAATACAGTAATGCGTGGTTCTTATGAGTCTCCGTTGACTGCATGAAAATGGTGGTTAAACAGAGCTATCGAAGACCAAATTGCCAGTATTTCAGTATATCTCCAATCACCCTGGCGGTGACACAATGACATTTTGTACTCCAGCACATTAGGTTTCTTTGAACTAACTTTTAAACTGGACTCAACCCTAACTTAAAGAACTAAGAATTTCAACCCAAATACCCCATGTTTTCACACTTGAATTTTGCCAACATAAAATATAAAATAAACATGTCGCTGCTAAGGATTTGATCAATCCCAGTATCGAAATCCAGCTGACTTCTCAATTCCCTAACGTTTAAACTGAAAACTTTTAGTTGAATCATTTTATCCCTTTGGAGTAGGTCAGCTTCAGTCTGACCAACAAAGGTTAATTTCTCATGGCTAACATTAACTTTTTCCTGTATCTGAACTAGCTTATGTTCACAGTCAAAGTTTGGGTCCTTTTGCCTAGTCAATGAAAAAATTGGTTCCTCTAGAAGTTGAAAAAAAAGGATGTTGCAGAAACAATATGAAACATCCAAGCAAGATGCAAAAATAGAGATAAAGACAACATTTTTTTTCATAGGGCCACTCACACTGTTCTGATTCTGGTGGAACACAATGTTCTGGAATCAGATTTCATAGGGCCACTCACAACACCTGCATGAAGGGGATTTGGCATGATTGCTTCAAATATATATCAATCTGCATAAGGGCTGTAATAGTTTAGAAGAAATTTTTTAAAAAATTGATTTCCGGTTCCAAGTCCAGTTGAGATTGCTCTTTATAGCGAGGAAAACATATTCAAGATTCTCAGAGGCATTGCATCAAACAGCTTGTTTGCTTGTGAAATGGAGCTTTCAAACACCGAATAATTTTTCCCGACAAGAGGGTTGGAAAAGAAAATCTCAATATCCTAAAAGGCTTCAATGTAAACCTGCCAACAAGAAGTTGCAGAGGGGTGCAGTGCTGGGGATCGAGTGGGAGTTATTAACAGACCAAAAATATTTATTTTTTGAAATATTTTAATTTCTAACTCAATCACCTATCAAAATAGAACGTGACATTCTTTTAAATCTCAAAATCATCTATAATTGAATATATACCGAATTTGTAAGGGATATAATGGGTATGTAAGGGATATAAGAGGTATTCTAGAAGGTAGTGAGCTGGAGGTATCTAGGAGCTAACAATATTCGGTTGGCAAGAAGGCTCTAGAAGGGGATGAGGTGGCGGAAGGCACTCTCCTATAAAATCCAATAGAATGGAGAAGGAAGGTATGAAAAGAGAATATTGAGTCTTAGTATTTCTTGGAGAGCTCGGGCCTCTCGAAGAGCCCATGGTTTGTAAGAGAGAGAGGCCTCTCCAAGAGCCTTTGTTCCTTGTTTTACCCTATATTTCTATCATGTTCTTCATGTTCTTCCCTAAATCCCTTTCACTCAAGAAAAGCACATAACAAGTGGTATCAGAGCCATTCCTTCCTCACCCACGACTTCCACCGTCTCTGTTTCCTCACATTTTTTATTTTTTTTTTCTTTTTCCTTCGCTTCTACTGTCTCTGTTTTACCGAGAAAAATTTTCCTAGCTTTTGTTATCCACCATTTTTTTTTCCTTCTCGTATTACATTCCACATTCTCTACCATGGCACCTCTATGGCAATATCACGATGCCCATCTTTCTCGACCAAATTGCTATGTAGGAATGAGCCAAGATCTACTCCTGCAAAAGATGTTGGAGTTAGTAGATCAAATGCAAGAAACGATGAAGGCTTCGGTGGAGAACACACACCAATTTGGGCGTCACTTGCACAATCTTCTTGAGATTGTGCCAGACATTGAGAAAAAAGAAGCAGTACACGAGCACCTACAAAATGCAGAACCAGCTGCGACTCTTTTGGAAACCATCGACGATTCACCTCAATCTGGCTTCCTCCAGGATGCTGTGGACGATTCCATTACAGCCACGACGTTCAAGCCCATGGACAAGTCGCCTGTGCCGGCAGTAACGGAGCCGCTTGTGGCAGTCCAGCTCTGGAGCGTTGATTCAAGGACCATGAACGAGCTGCCTTTTTCGTCAACAATCGATTCCCTGGACGCACAGCTTGTAACGGCGGTGATAAAGCAGAATGTGGAGAAGCCATTTCCACCTCTGGTTGTTTGTGATAACAAAGAGCAGCTCTCGCTTGCTAACCGGTCAGTTGCGTTGCAATTAGTGGCCCGGAAGCACCGCTGGCGATGGAAGCCAGTGGAAGACGACGAAGATGCAGCGGCTAGTGACTCGGCTGGCGAAGTCGATGGAAGCCATGGCACGACTCGGGTGGTTTTCTCTTGTGGAAGCTGCAGCCCTGTGTCCATGAACAAAGCAGAGGACGTGACGAGCTTGGAAGCTACGAATCTAGGGTGTCCAACTAGCTGCTACGTGGCAGTTGACTACCCCTTGCACCTTCAAGCACATCAATACGTGGCATATGCTGCTGCTCCATTCTATTTTTCCATCATTGGCCAAGCAGTGTTGACTTTTGTTATGGAAGACGCCCTTGCCACCTTGCGTTTTGTTCTGTTCACAACGATAAGGGCGTTGGCGGAGTGGCCTCTGTTGGTGGAGACGCAGCAACAGGAGCCGAATTCGTTTAGGAGCTCTTTTATGTTCCAGCTTTCGACCAAGTGCGTTGAGGTATGGATTTCGAACTTTTCGGTGAAGTTTTGGCGGATTTCTTATGCTCTGCAATATATTATGGGCTTCAAGCACCATCGTTGGCGTTGGAAGTTCCTTGGGTGGTGGACACCGTGGGTGCCGATAACGAAAGGGAGGGACCTTCGGCACCTTCCATGGACGAGAAATACTATGGCCTTGCATGTCAATGAGACCAGGTCGGCCCCAGCAGCAACACTCCTAAATCCATCTAAGAGTGCTTCACAGGTACCATTCAATTTGAATTTTCTGTCCACGGACAAACTTCTTCAAGCTGCACCCGCAATTTTCTTCCTGCAAAGTGCTTCTCCACAATTCAATTTGGTGCATGAATGGTTCACGTACAGTACATCAAGATTTGGAGTTGTGCCCAATGTGTTCACATGTCAATTTTTTATCAAAGGCATATGTAAGAAGCATAAGGTGGAAGGTGCAGTCACAATGCTCGATGAAATGCCTACAATGGGAATGATACCTAATTTGGTTACTTACACTACGATTTTGGTTATTGAATTATTCTTCTTCGTCAAGTTGTTGACTAGCTTCTTGTCCACGCTTGGGGTGTCAATCAAGCCTTCACCAGGCCCAAGAACCCCGTTTTTCAGACCTGCGTCGTCACTTCCTCTGACCTTGCATTTAGCGGGGGTTTTTGTTTGTATTTGCTTGCACAGGATGAGAAGGACGACTGACTGCGTGTATTTTCTAGTCTCACTCCTCGCTTGTAAGAGGGGGATTGCGTGTGAGTATCGGCACAGTGCGGTTGCGAGGCTCAATTCCAGAGATTGCTGGTACTGCCTTAATCCTACTTGTCCCTTTAGACACCCTCCATTGGTTGGGCCTGCTGGGCACACTACAAAGAATGCCTCTAAACCAATGGCTGGGACCCCTTTGCCCCGGACAGACGAGATGGCGAGAAACACTTTGTCCCGGACAATTTCGCTCAAGACTGATGTAAAGCCCGGGATGCATTTTGGAAACCCAACATTTGTTTCCGTTGGTTCATGTTGTTTGGTCGGCATATTATGCGCCGGACAGCTTTACATTGCAAATGCAGGAGATTCTCAGTTGGTATTGGGAAGACAGGAGAAGGTTGTTAACGTAGCTAACGCTGTTCAGTTATCGTCTGAGCACAATGCAAGTGTGGAATTTATGAGGGAGGCATTGCATTCGTTACATCCCAATATCCCCCAGATTGTGGTTTTTAAGCACAAAGTTTGGCATGTGCAGGGTCTGATACATGCTTCATTGGGTAATGCCCATATTGATTCAGCGGAACGGTGGGATTCATTCCATGGCTATGATGTTCTTATGGGGGATAAATCAGTGAATTTACGCTATGAGGATGATCCAGAGTATTTGCTGGACTTTGATAGGGAACACAGAGAGCTGAATAGCCGCTTCTTGGGGTCTAATTTTGAAGCTTCAGTTGCGTATGATCACATGTCCCTGATGCAGAATTTCTTTTTCGTGGTTCTTGTGGTTTTCAATTACGTCTCAGATAGGAAATGGAGGGGCATTAGTAGACAAAGGAGCTTCAAACCAGAGCTGCTTGTAGGGCCACAAAAATTCCGTTACAACGAGATGACGCCTGCCACATTCCATGACGGGCGACAATGGGTGCCAACGTGGCCATGGCTGCAGATTCGTTTTGCATGGGTGAGAATTTCTGAAGCTTCTGGAAGGTTCAAGGATAAACGTATTGAGCTTGGATCTTGGCCATTGTGGAGGTCCACGTGGCAGAAGTTGATGCACGGTCAATGGATACCAAAAACTTTATGTATGGTGGCAATGGATCCTGGAAGGTTCATGGTGCTTGGAAGTGTGAGGACAGCTGGATTTTCTTTGCACATTCCCACAAAACTGAATGGGCTAGCGTATGGTTGCTGTTTGGAGCCTAGGAGATTTTTTGCAGTGTTTAGTTGGTTTATTTTTCTTTTCTTTGTAATTTTCCAAAACGCACCTCGAGGGCGAGGTGCTTTAAAGGGTGGGGCAATGTAAGGGATATAATGGGTATGTAAGGGATATAAGAGGTATTCTAGAAGGTAGTGAGCTGGAGGTATCTAGGAGCTAACAATATTCGGTTGGCAAGAAGGCACTAGAAGGGGATGAGGTGGCGGAAGGCACTCTCCTATAAAATCCAATAGAATGGAGAAGGAATGTATGAAAAGAGAATATTGAGTCTTAGTATTTCCTGGAGAGCTCGGGCCTCTCGAAGAGCCCATGGTTTGTAAGAGAGAGAGGCCTCTCCAAGAGCCTTTGTTCCTTGTTTTACCCTATATTTCTATCATGTTCTTCATGTTCTTCCCTAAATCCCTTTCACTCAAGAAAAGCACATAACAGAATTTTACAGCAATTTCTCTTTTGACATACATCATCAAGAGTCTGATTTTGATAATATTCATGGTCATAAAATATTCATTTTGCAGTTGTGGTAGAAACAAGAAGAATAAACACAAGTATACTACAATTCGAAAAAACAAGTTTGTTGATGTTGGTTTATTTTTGTTAGTTACATTTTGTTGACAAAAACACTGACATATTAAAGACACCATAATTCCAGAAGACCGGCAAAAGATTTATTGCGGAAATATTAATCAATAATAGAAATGGCTGATCAAGGCAATATCTGCATGGAATATCATTAAGAAGACAATGTTATGGTGAAGAAAAGATTTTGGAAGACTTTACTGATTAAAAAGTCGGTTTTCCTTGAAGATTGTTCAGACGGCCAGAAGAAGCGTCTGGATGCCAGTCACAAAAAGTCAGAGTTCGATACTTGTCCGGACGGCTCTACAGACGCAAACCACCGAGAGCACCTATTTATAAGGATGTCCGTATGCAAAAGTGAAGACTACGGACGAAGAAGATTTTCCTTGCAACCGTTCGGATGCTAGGTCAAGTCGTCCAGACGCCTTTTAGCAAAACATAGGATTTGCTATTGTTTGTCCGAACGCGCAATGACCTGTCTGGACACCACCTATGAAAATTCGAATTTGTGTAGAATCAGGATTTCTGAAGCCTATTTAAAGGGGATTCTAAGGGTTGCTTTTTTATAAATTTTGAATAGAATTTCAGTGTGCTAAGAGAAGGTTTTTAAATATAAATTTTTAGATGTGCTAATTCTCTTAAAGTTTATGTTGTAATCATTCAACCATTTGATGCCTAACTAGAGAGAATCTCTAATTAAAGGGATCAATTGAAGAATTTTTCATACAAGAGTTTGGTAAAGAAGCGTCCAAGTATAGATACTTGTTAGAATTCAAGATATGACTACTACAAGTGTATTGTGAGTACTATTATCTTGCAACTAGCTATTTCTTCTGTTAGTTGATTTTCTGGGTTTGGCTGCTCCGGAGTGAGTTTTTTTTTTTTTTTTTTGTCTAAAAAATTTTCACTTCGTAACCAAAATATCTATATCTATCTTTATCTCTTTATTGCTTTTATATTTTAGCTACATACTTAATTGCGGTCGATTATTTAGGAATCTTTATTATCTTTCAGTAAACAAATAAGAGAGTCTTTGATTGGGTTGAGTTGTTGCCCTTGGCCACAATTTTTTATTTTTTTTGGTGTAGTCAAATTAGGCTGTGGGTTATGGGCTAATGGGAGGTTTGGGTATGAAGATATATTGAGCCTGTTTTCATAAGGGCAAGTCAAACTTTTTGTCCCAAATATTTATATATATAGAAAGATTTGTTTTTTCAAAACCAAAAGGGCCATGGCATCTTTTTGGGGCCAAGTCAAACTTTTTGGCCCAAGTCATCTTTAGGCTAAATCTTTACTCAAGGCCCAAGGGCCATCATCCCAGAAAGGAAATGAGAAATTATTCAAGCTATATATGCTTTAAAGAAACCCGGTCATAGCATGCAGCACTTGAGTGTTGACCATTTTTGTTCAAAGGCCAACGGTGACTGTTTGACCTACCAACTGAACTGGTGGCCTTGGTGGGTCATTGAATCGGTCCCCCATTCAACCAAGCCATTTGATGGTTTAAAATTTGTTTAATTACACACAAAAAAATGAACCAATTTATAATGCTTCAATTTTAAAGGCCAAAGAAGTAGTGAATTCCATGCAAAATATAATCTGCTCAAGAGCGATTAATTGATTTTTTATTTTTATTTTTATTTTTTCAAATATAGTGGGTTAAAACCATATTATATATTTGAGTGAAAGTTCCGTTCGTTACTGCTTTTTAAAGGATATTTTTTGTTTGAAAAAATGTTTTTATGTAACATAGAGGTGGAAATAATTTTTTAGTGTTTTATAAGTGTTTTGTATTTTGAGTTGTTTGTTAGTATTTTTGTTTTGAAATGAGAAAACAAAAAAAAGTAGAAAAAATGTTATCAAACAAATCCAATTAATTTTCTTCTATAACACCATGAATAATTAAGAACATTTGTGCACCACATCATCTTAAAACTTAGACGATTTGATCTAATAATCTAAAATGGTGACATGAATTCATGAGCTTTTTTAAATAAAATAAAAAACAAAAAAAATCTTGCTTTCTTTTAGGCTTCATTAAAATAGCTGACTGCACAGCTGTTAAATTTCAAATTAAAGAAACCTTTAAGTGCTAGCTAGGGTTTGAAGTGAGGACCAAATACATGCGTTAGCTGGCGCGCACCACTTTAATGCGCACACTTTATATAACAAAAAACGCGCTTCTAGAGATGTGTCAACAGTCCGATCATATTACTGCATTAATCATATATATGATCTATATATCACTACAAAAAAAAATTGATTTTTTTGACAGGCTGTTACTGAAGTGACAAAGGGTCTGACACATCACCTCTTTTTTTTTTATTTTTTTGGGTGACGGGCCATTAGGTACATGGCTACCACGCCATTGATAAGCTCGTCGCTAAATATAGTTGGTGGTGTGGTAAAAGTTGCCACGTTAGTAATTATTTACTACAAAATTCTAACAATAGCATCATATATTCTAGTATATATTTTCTTTTGTATTTAAGAGAATAGAATTCAACCGAAACTTAACAATACAGCTAAAAATACATCAAACATCATTATAGTTTTCTTTTTGGTTACTTGAAATACAATCAACACATGCAAATGGGTACGTACTGATAAACAAGCTAAGCGATCGATATTTGTGCTTCTCACGATCCAATTCCCTTTTCTTTTCTGTTTGGATAGCTGAAGCTATTGTTTTTAGCGATCTCGATCTTATTACAAGATCTCCGGCCATATGCTTTTCCTAATTATAAACTAGTACATAAGAAAAATCAAATCCACAGTAGCAACATATATTATATATTATGATCCACCTCAACCGCCAGTTCTTAGTATCTCCAAACGCTTCACGGACATGATGAAAGTTCTGCAAAATAAAATTAAAATCATCAATATATATTTTCACTTCTGAGTGTTAGCTCACATATGGGTATCTTTTTTTTTTTTTTTATTTTTTTTTTTTTTATTTCCATTTTTAATTCACTTATAAACCTTATATTCTTTTTTTTTAAAAAAAAAAATCAATCAGCTCGAAATTAATAACAACAGGTTCTTTAAAAGTAACAAGAGGAAACTAAGAATTAAAATGCTAGAACATGAACTTAAAGCTGGTCTCTCAAGCACTACCAAAAAAAAAAAAACTAGTTAAGTTGCTTGAATATATAGTGTCGTTTAATTATGGCAAAAAAAGAAGACATTATTCGTTTAGCGTCGTTTGAATAGTGCTGTTTATTTGCTTAACGACAATAAACATAAGGTCGAAAATCCAGAATAACGTCGTTTACTGTTCAAACGACGCTAATCAAAATCGTTTGAGCTCAAACGACACTAAAAAGTTAGTATCGTTTGAACAGTCAAACGTCACTAATTTATAATTTTTAAAATAAATTAAAATTTCTTAAGTTTAGAAAAATATTTTATTTTGGACAAAGTTTTCCTCCTTCCGGCCTCCAACTTAATTATTTTGGAGGAAAATTTAATTTAATTATTTTTGTTTTTGAAATATTCCTTGAATTAATTTAATGAAAACTTGGAGAATAGAAAAATTAATACGTACTGCCAAGGAACATCTCCTGCAAGCAGCCAATCGCCTTCTTCGTCTTGATAGGTGAGTGTATAGGTTGCACCATCTTTATCAATTTTTGGGTCTGCGGATAGTCAAACGCAAATGATCAGTACCAAATTAACCCACTAGATCGAGTCTAGACGACGTCGTGTTTTGAGATTTGCTCAGTACTTACATTTAGCAAACATGTCGATCAAGGTGTTGGTAAGCGTCTGATAGGAGTGATAGAGCCTTAGATCAATCTTTCTTGCTATTGCCACCCCCTCCATCTTGACCTTGACATATAAAGAGTTTGATCCACCACTTCTCTCAGCCGTTTGATCATAATTCTTAATCTGCCCACCTTGATGCTGATGGAGATGTTTCTTCCTCCATGATTTAATGGGAGGCCACCCCACAACATGATTTTCTTCCAATTCTTTCCTACTTTTTGAAACAAATTATCATCATTATTATTTCATGTAGATCGATCATGCATGTGAATCGATCCATATGGAGAAATCAATCTAAACTAATTAGGCTAGATTATAATATACTTGCAAACAACTTAATTAATTAACCCCAAAGAGTGCATATATATATACATTTAACAAAATCATGGGATATGTCAAAATGAAATAAAAGAACTAACTAAGCTAGCCTTGTTAATTATTTGGGAGCATGATCGATTCTCATTTTATTAAATTATTTATTAGAATTGCCAACAAAATTTAATTAAGCGAATATCTAATTAATTTATAAACTAACTTGGGTTCCTTTCTTGGACAGTATATATATCATTAATTTCAGTTATTTCCTTTAGATTGAGGACCATTTTATATTTTGAAAAAAGCAAAAAAGAAATAGGGGCGCCACATACATAATATTACAAACAGTATAGAAATTCAAGTTAGATCAGTTTCTTGAATGAGTTCTAATGTACGTGTTTCTTGGATTCCTTCATATATATATATATATATATATATATGCTTGATCAAAATATTGAAATAAATCTTGCACCATACTTAATTGAACTGTTATGAAAAACTTTACTAATTAAATGCTAAACAAGTATACAAAAAATGAAATATATATATATATTGAGGAACAAGCATATTCGATCTATTTTTTTTTTTTTTTTTTTTATGAAGTACCAATAGTGTATATAGATATTTTTCTTTCCTTAACGAGAAAGGACATAAACCAACAAGGAAAGAAAAATGAGTAGTTTCATCTTTTTGATGAAATAAACTTACTGGTTAAGGGTGCAAGAGGTTCTATGCTTTTGTCCTTTCCGATCATCGTCGTCGTTTGGCTGGCCACTCCACAACATGAGGGGGAATGGCTGCGGCACATGTCCAATCTTTCCAAAGGCCTCCTCGGAACTACGTTTGTTTTTAAAGCATTTTTGGGTTCCCAAACAACCCCCATAGCTCCATGGCTCCGAGCTGAGCAGTTCTTTGGATCCGAGCTGCTCATGCATATCATTTAGGTCGAACCCCTTGACTGGATTGTTGTGAACAGAAAGGGCCAGGCCAAGCTGGAGCTCCATTTCATATAACAAAAGGAAACCCAATGTGAATGGACGAAAGCCCTAGAGCTGGAGCTTATAAATTTGATCAATATATTGGAGATTATGATGTCTACTTATAATATGTGAATTTGTGTGTGTGTGTGTGTGTGTGTGTATGTGAGAGAGAGAGAGAGAGAGAGAGAGAGAGAGAGAGAGAGGGGTACGTGAAAATGAGGAATGTCTTGTGGAAGAGAGGAAGTTGGGGACAGGAGGGAAGTTGGGTCGGGTAAAAGAGTAGCACTGATATAGACAGGCGAAGAAAGGAAGCACCAACGTGCCAGGACCGCCTACCCCGGCCTCTCTTGGGTCTTGACCTACTCTGCCCCCGCATTCGCCAACCTCTCTCTCTCTCTCTCTCTCTCTGTTTAATTATCTGGTTAATTATGGAGATTTTAGTGTAGGAAAATGATCATTAGCCCCAGGAGTAGAATAATATTCGTAACAAATTAATGCTGTGGCTTAATTCGCATGTGCTTGACAGATCGAATAGGCAGATTGGATTTGATCTGTCGATCATAAAACTAATTTTTATGCTTTCTTTTTAAATGATGCCTTCTTTCTTACATTAAGATAAAACTTGACGAGCCAATTGTAGCTAGCTATATATAGAACAAGTACATAAGATGGATGATAAACATTCAGATTTTTTTAAAGCTTGAGAAGGTTTGAGAATATGTGCTTGCATTAATGTGAATATATATCCAACTATTTAGTTCTAGCTAGCTATTTAATGAATTAATTTAACTGCTTAATTCTGTCATTTCTACAAATATATACGAGCACCCAATAAATTAAAGTTTAATTAACCTAAGCCAACGTACGGTTGAAACAAAAATTCATAGGCCAATTAATTAATATCATAGTTATAAAACTAGTGAAAACCAATTGATCAAATCTTAATTTTTAATTTCAAGTTAATCGAACTTTGAACTTAAGAGGGCCGGCCGGGTATATATATATAAAAGAGCTTCTTTATATAATAAATAATGGGTTTGTTTTTAGTTCAATTTCAACTAAAATTAAACTCGAACATGTGTCGATCTCATAACAAGACACGAGAGATATACTTGTGTTCTAATGTCAACAGAAATAGTTTTAACTAACTAAACTGGAATAACCAAATCAAATCCCAAAAAAGAAAAAAAGAAAAAAATTCAAAGTCGTTGATCATATGCATATATATGAGTTCAAACTATATACATGAACCCAAGTGCATAACACGTTTATTATATATTTATATAATTAAGGTAGCTAGCTAGTTACATGTTTAATTATATATAGTTTGAATTAATGTTTATTGTTTGCACATGAGTTGAAACGATAAACATGTCCAATATGTCGGCAGACCCCCGTCAAGCGCGTCATGAGTCATGATGCAGGCACTCTTTATGATTCAAGAACCTCCATGATAATAGGTACTAAAACATTCCTTTGATCTTCTTCTTTATTATAATGCCTTTGATACTTTAAAGCACTCTTTGTTTTTAGATTAAAGTAATAAGAATGCTTTTTGTCGGACGTTGATTCTACAATTCCAACGCAATAATAGGAGAGAGAGAGAGAGAGCCAGAGAGGGATCGGAATATTTTGTCGTACGTAGACAGACCGGCCAACAGCCAAAATTATACGTTTGGTGTGTGTTTTTCGTTACTCCGATCCCTCTAGCTAGCTATAGCCAGGGTAAGTTTCCAATATATATATATATTGGAGGACGCAGCCAGCCAGCGCGTACGTACGCCCATGCACGCGATGGTCACGTGGAGGGTAGCCCCAGAAGCCAGACCGCGGACGCCCGGAGTGGTTCCGGATACAGTGAGACAGAGTTGGACCACCTTAATTGGGGATCTGTGACATCAACCCCTGCTTTTGTTTCACCCTCGTGTGGTGGAACCCATGACTCGAACTGGCAATGTTCAAAGGCTAATATTATTGACCTTCTTAATTAGCTGGCGCTCCTCATCAATTCAGACACAGTACTACATTGTAGCTTCTAGCTAGCTCATCCATATTGTCAGCGTGAGTAGATCATGATTCATGAGTACCGCATGCCCCCCCTTGTAACAATATATTATTAGGACAAAATTTTTCTAAAAATTGGATTTAGAGATTTTTTTAAAGCATATTAATTTTTATTTTTTATTTTTTTTTATTTAAGAGTAATACATTTTTATCCTATAAATATTATATTGTTATTAATTCCTACAATACCATTTAATATGACAATTCCAACCAACCCGTGACAACAATTTTAGATGTGAGGAGACAAAATTAAAAATAAAAGATAAATAAATTAGGGGAGCAAAATTTTGATTTTAAAAGAATTATGGGAGGTTTTTTTTTTTTTTTTTTTTTTTAAAAAAAAAAAATGGAGAATATTTTGAGGTTTGGGGGAGACTAAAGCCCCGCCAAGCATCTTATCAATTATGCCCCTGCAAGTTGCAACCATCCTTGGATTTTTTATTTTTTATTTTTTAATAAAAATAATAACTGATCTACGAGTTGGTTAAAACTGTCATATCAGCATTAGGAGACAAAAAATGTGGTTTCTCTCATTACACTTTCCTTTAATCTTGTTTGGAAAAAAAAACTTAAACCGTATGTTACTGTGCTTGTTAATGTGTTTTCATAGGTGGTTTTTTTTTTTTTTTTTTTAATTGAAAAAGTTGTTGTGATATGATGTAAAGATGAAAAATACTAGAGGTATTTGGAAAAGGTCTTTGAGATGAGAAATGGGGGATGGTTTCATTCGACATAAATGTGAAAAGAGTTCTGTATTTTTTTGGTGAATGAAAAATTGAAAAGTGAAAAAAGTTATTTGTTAATGTGAAAGGAGTTTGATTTTTTTTGGGTAGAAAGGAAAAAGGAAATGAGAAAGGATTGTGCAGTAAGCTTTTGTGTTTTTAGGATGTTTTGTATTTTGAATTGTTTTTTAATGTTTTTGTCTTGAGAACATAAAACAATTTTTTTACAAACATTTGGCGACATGTTACTTTTCCATCTCCTATCCATCTTTTATTTCTTTTTCTTTTTTTCTTTTTTTCAAACCAACCATTCGATCTCTAAACCCATATGTGGGTTCTATATATCCAATAGTTTAAAAAAAAAAAAATGGTCATGTTTGGTTAGAATAAATTCCTCCTTGTATTTTGGAGATTATTACTAGGACCTTCAAGTTCTTAGATCCTAGTTTTGTTTTAATGTAAGTGCATAGCCTAATTAACTACCTAGCAAGTGCATAGATAGAGGACAACTAATGGGAATCAATTGACATGTAAAGTGAAACATTCCTCATGGCATGGTCTTGTCACAACGATGGATAATGCATCGCAATTCACAAGCAATAGCAACTTTTGAAAGGAGGCTTGCCTTTGAGGATAAGAAACATCGATCCTCAAAGGCAAGTCATGATCTGGTGCAAATACTTGGTAACATATATATAGGTAAAACATCATTGTCGTTCATTGAATCCTAATGGTTTTTCCTGGCACGACACGTGGCAAAGGAAGTAAAATATTACCTAATTTTGTATAAATATTATCCAATATTCCACCTTTTCAGCATACATATCCTTGTGACAGGACCTTGTTACCAAAGTTTCACTCTCCATACTCCATGTCCAACTATAGTTTGACATGTCCTATTCTAATCCAAAGGTCTCTGTTTTTGGAACATTGATGTGCCATGTCCCTTAATTTACTTAAAATCTTCATGCTCCCCCCTTTGGGAGGGAGACCCATCGAAAGGTGGAAAGCAGAGGATCTCCCCCACCCTTCTCCCATAGGAGGTGCACCACTCTAAAACATTAAAATCTGCATATGAACCCTTCTCACAAATGAATACACACTCATCCAGATATACATCCAAATCAAATTTAATAGATTGAATTTGCATTTACACTTCTTACAAATGATTGAAACATTGATTTACCAATCTGAATACTTCTCTCTGAGCCAACAACATCGGAAGGACAACCACTATAAGAGCTTTCACAAGCATTTCGTAGTTCATTTCGTTCTACGACATGCGAATTATACGTGGTCCTTAACATACGCAACATATAACTCGTGCAAAACAATAAGGACAAATTCAATATTCCTAATAGCTTCTGACTCTTGATAAATCACAGGAAAACAAAACCATATAAACACCATCTTGAACCTTGGATCCAACACTACAGTTATCATCATCAACAAATTGCATTCTCCCCAATATTTCTCAAATTTATTATTCATTCGGAGTGCCATGGCTTTTATTTGCCCATTCTCTAGAAAGAATAAATTAGCAATTGAGTAGTCACTTCTAGATACGATATACGTCACTTCGTTGAAGTCCTCCAAGAGTTGGCACAAATTTTCCACTTTCACAGTTTCACCCATTCTTTAACAGCCGACACCCAATGGAAACTCTTATCCCTATCTTCATACCTAAGAAACATCTCTCTAAATTCAAGTATAGCCGCCAACATCAAGTAAGTGCTATTCCAATGAATGAGAATATATAAAAACATATTACCCAATTTTGTGTAGATATTATCCAATATTGCACCTTTTTAGCATACATATCCTTGTGACAAGACCTCATTACCAAAGTTTCACTCTCCATACTCCATGTCCAACTATAGTTTGACATATCCTATATTCCAATCCAAAGGTTTCTGTTTTTTGAACATTGATGTGCCATGTACCTTAATTTACTTAAAATCTTCATGCTCCCCCCTTTGGGAGGGAGACCCATCAAAAGGTGGGGAGCAGAGGGTCTCCCCCACCCTTCTCCCATAGGAGGTGCACCACTCTAAAATATTAAAATCCGCATATGAACCCTTCTCACAAATGAATACACTCATCCAAATGTACATTAAAATTATATTTAATAGATTGGATTTGCATCTACACTTCTTACAAATGATTGAAACATTGATTTACCAATATGAACACTTCTCTTTGAGCCAACAACATCGGAAGAACAAACACTATAAGAGCTTTCACAAGCATTTCGTAGTTCATTTTGTTCTACGACATACGAATTATATATGGTCCTTAACATACGCATCATATAACTCGTGCAAAACAGTAAGGACAAATTCAATATTCCTAATGGCTTCTGGCTCTTTATAAATCACAGGAAAACGAAACCATATAAACACCATCTTTAACCTTGGATCTAATATTACAACTATCACCATCAACAAATTGCATTCTCTCCAATACTTTTCAAATTTATTATTCATTCGAAGTGCCATGGCTTTTATTTGCTCATTAAAATCCATAGACTTCTTAGCCAATATATCTTCGATTCTCTACATTTCTAGAAGGAATAAATTAGCAGTTGAGTAGTCACTTCTAGATACGATATTCGTCACTTCGTCGAAGTCTTCCAAGAGTTGACACAAATTTTTCACATTCACCCATTCTTCAACAGCCGACACGCAATGGAAACTTTTATCCCTATCTTCATACTTAAGAAATACTTCTCTAAGTTCAAGTATAGCCGCCAACATCAAGTAAGTGCTACTCCAATGAGTGAGAACATATAAAAACAATTTTTTCGAAGACAATTGTAATTGTTTAGCAATTTCACTAAGTCGCCTCATCATTTCCTTGATGCCACCATTTATTTTATACATTCCTTGTCACAATCAACAATCTCACCAATCTCGATCTTACACCAAAAAATCAATTATATGCGCACAACGGCGCACATGAAACAGTTTCCCCCCAATAGAAAAAGTTTTTTTTCAAACGAAAATCATTTTTTAAGATCATAATGTCAGCATCATTAGCATTTGTATTGTCTATTGTAACTGTATAATTTTTTTTTCTCAATCCCACAATTTTGAAAATAATTCTGAAGAGCATAAGCAATAATAACCTTGTTGTGCGGAGGCGGCACATTACAAAAGTTCAACACACTTCTTTACATAAGTCAATTAGAATCAATAAGATGGCAAGTTATTACCGTATATGAAACTTTTTGCCCCAAGGTTTACATGTTAGTTGTGATATTTAACTTTGTTAATAGCTCTCACTATAAAGTTTTTAGTTTTTTCTTCTCTATTTCATAAGTGGAGATGCAGTCACTCTTGTAGAACCCGAGATATTATTTATTGGTGTGATATATTAGCCCTCGTGAACTTTAACAAGTATTAATTTAGGGTATCCATCTTTCAATTTCGACCCTCCATTAGAATTTTTCATAAAATCTTATCAACATTCTCAAAATACCCATGTGTTTTTTAAAATATAAATATTTTTCAAAGATTCAGGTATAAGTAATTTTGTAAATTCCGTTAAATTCTGACCAACACCTATATCCTTGCAATTTTTTTTCTTTTTTTTTTTTCATAAAAAAAAAATGAGTAGTATGTTGGAAATTTTGATAGCGCCAAACATAATTTGTAGATTAATTGGCATAAAATAATAACAAACATAAACAATATTGAAAGGGGTCGAGCGGAGCCGATCGAGTTTATATACACCGTACCAGCTGTGTTCATGAATATTAACCGAATTAATTAAGTTGAGTTTATACAAATATATCTAATTTTATATTCACAGTCGACACATTTATAAAACGAAACAAAATCGAATCAAGTTTATCCGACCCTATCCGGCAAGTGATTCTATTGATTAGCAGCCCTAATCTTTAGTAAAAGCAAAAAGTAAAAGCATTTAATTTGTAGCCCTAATCTTTAGGGACAGAAAGACCCACCAATCACCATGTTTCATGTGTTTCAATTTAGGTTTGATTCGGATTAAGGAAGTCAAAGATTAATGGTGTAATAAGTTGAAATTAGTCCACAAATAGAAACTGTATAAGATTCCTTCCATCAGTAGTCGGTTTAAATCCTCGCAAGCAGCCGCAAAGACGTCGTTTCGGTGAGTGGTGGTGAGGAAACCAGGCCACAACACGATCATAGTTTTCTTGTTTTATGTACCACTTTTTACTAAATTCGTACAATTCTCAGTCTCCCTTTCCTTATTTCGTACGTTGAACGACTCTTTTGTTGTTTTTGTGTGTTCAACGATTATAATTGAGCTTTTGAACTTTGCCTGTCCTTGAGATGCCACAAATTTCAATTGTTTCCCCTTCTTTTCATTCACATGCCAATTCTTAATCATTTTGCTTAACACAAAATTAGTTGAACCCCTTTTTCTGGCACTGACAATATGTTGTGTTAAGTTTATCTACATCATAATCACTTAATCACATCCATATATATTTCATTATCTCTTAATAAAAAAAAATATACCTACACTATATATATATATCATGTAAAAATGAAAATACTGACGGATAATAATCGCTCGCATCTGCGCGCTATCTTCGTATGAGATTAGCAAAAATCATTAAGACGACATCGTTTTGGTGCTACCTCCTCGTACGAGGATAGCGATTTTCCGATATCTTTTTTCTTTACCAACCACAAATAGATGATGCAGGAAAGCTAAATAATGTATGAGATAAAAAAATTTTGGCAAAATAATTAGCAAGTGTAATCTGAAAAATGGTGTTCAACTATATATAAATAATGTATTTTTGTATTTACTAGAAGTAGAAATTACAATTTTAATGCCAAAAACGTCAATTACCTCATATGCAGATAGCGGATATTAATCACATTTAATAACGACAATAACCACGTGGATGCGAATAATAATCATATAATACAAATGTGAATACCTATACATGATAGCCGCATTATGCGGATATGAATATTGCATTTTATTCCAATCTTTAAATTGTATCCAATTAAAAGCTAAAAGCTATAATTATTTAATAAATAATTATAATATTGATAAAATGCAGCAACCAATATTAAATTTTGCATTTTATTCCAACCTTTAAATTGTTGTGGGAAACTAGTTCAAATTCCTTTTTTTTTTTTTTTTTTGATAACAACTAGTTCAAATTTCTTGAAAGTGTAGAAATTTACATAAAATATAAATTAAAAGAAGGGAAGAATTAACAACGAAAGCAAAGAGAGATGTAAAAACACGAGTGCTTCAGTTTTAGAGGCCTACATCAACTACTGATAAAAGCCTTTAGAGCTACGTCTTTATTATATCGTGATATGGATATAAAAAACTTATGAGCCCAATTAGTAAAACGGCCCACCCTAGAAAAAGGCCCACTACATGGCCAAAGCCCAATATCTAGGAGATATGGGCCATATGGCATTAGAAGTTTAGAACTTCTCACTATTATTCAGTTTTCGACTAAAAGCCCTCAACTGATAAACTGAACATTCTTGAAAATTTGGTTTGCATCTTGTTTCAAACTCTAATCCAGTGGTTGTGATGGAGAGTTGAAGCTTGATGTACTTCTAATTTAATTTTATAGCCTTCCAATTAATCAAACTTGTATTAAAAAAAATAAAATGAAAAATAAAAACCTTCATGATTTTTATTTGGAGTGGAAGCCTATGATAATTTGAGATATTTTGAGAAATATCTTAGAAAAGGAACCTAAGACTAGGAGGACCTAGAAAATGCATTATTGTTGTCTCGTTGAATTTGATTGTGAAAACAAGGGCATGTTTGGATAATAATTGTTTTTATCTAACTTTTTTTAATTTTGTATCAGATTTTTTAAATCATCCAAACATAATTTCAAAAAGAGAATAACTTTTATTTGGTGGTGGTGGTGGCAAAAACCAACACCTTTTTGCCCACCAATAAGAAGTTGACATATCAGCATGGAACAAAAAAACACAAAAAAAGTAAATGTTGGCAAAACACTAGATCATCCTCCTTCCTTCACTCTTTTAGTCTTTAGAAAAAAAAAAAAAACAAAAACCAAAAATCTTCCTCCCAGCCACTGTCCCACGCGGCCACGCCGGACCTCGAGATCGGCAACAACTCCACTGCGACGGAACTTGAAAGAGAAGACGACGACGCGACGGAGCCGAACGAGGTGGGTAGTCCCTAAACGAGAAGGATTGGCTCTTCTTGGACCCAAAGTTGGCTGGGGGTGGCCGCGCGGCTACCCCCGATCCATGGGGCTGCCATCCCCAGAGTCTGGGGGTGGCCTTCGGCCACCCCAGGCCCTGCGCGGCAACCCCAGCCACTGGGGGGTGGCTGCACAGCTACCCCCGGTCCATGGGGCGGCCGCATAACCACCCCTGAGGTCTGGGGTTGGCCCGAACTTGGGGGTGGCCTTCGGGGCAACCCTTCTGTTCGGGCGCCACTCACCGTCGACCGGGTGGACGTCGATCCGTAGGAGGAGCAGCGTTCGATGGCGTGTTCAGACTCAGGAGTTAGTGGCGTGTTCTGGCCTAGGCGGTGCCAACAGCATCCAGATCCACATCGGAGGAGCAACTTCGGTGCCGTTGGGTTTGGCTTGGCTGGTGTTCAGACCCGGTCAGTGGCAGCGTGGTCCAGTACGGGCGTGGTCTGGCCTGGGCGGTGCCGGCGGCGTCCGGCCTGGCTATGGCGGAATGTCTGCTTGGGCAGGGGCAGTCTCTTTCTTCTCAACTTCTTTGAGAGGGAAATGGGGCAAAAGATCCGATGTTTCAACAACACTTGAGTTTTTTTTTTTTTTTTTTTTTTTTTTTTTTTTTCTGAGATGACGTGTCAATATGTTATTGGTGGATAGAAAACCCTTCTTTTATGCCATGACCTGACAGAAGAGGCTCTCTTTCAAAAAAAACAAGTTTTCTCGGTATTGGCAATTTTAACTATAATACAAAATAGTAGAACTAAGGTTGTAACTGACCGAGTTGCAGTTTAGTTAACACATCCTTGCTGGATCTGGCTTCAATTGGGTTGGGCTAAGTAATGGATTCGGTATTTGCACACTCCGACCCGGCCCAATTCTAAACGCACCGTATGTATCAAAATCATCGTTTTGGGGCGGAAGGAAGCTGGGGTATGGACACTCGTTGACTCAACGGATCTGTGGTGTCTCGAGTCGATATTTGAATTATAAAGTCCAATTTCGCCGGCGAAGAACGAGGGAGAGAGATCGGAGATGTCTTCGAAGGCGTCGAGCTCGTCGAAGAATATGACACTTCCGATATCGGATCCTGCACTAGACGAAGAGCGAGAGAAACTCCTCAAGGGCGATGAGAAGCTTTTCAAAGGGTCTGTCATGACCAAACGAGGAGCCTTTGCTGCAATCTCTTACATGTCTTGCGCAGGTACATAGAGCGTTTACGTTCAATTTTTGTTCAATTTGTGTTTGAATTTGATAATTAGTGCGTTTGGAAGTCTTTTAAATATAAATTTTTTACGGTTGCAATTGATTAGCTTGTTTCTTCTGAATTGCTGTGTCATATTTGAATTTTGATACGGTTTTAACTATATGAATCCGGTTATGATAAAATTGGATGCGAAATTCTGTGAGAAATGTGCTTCCACATGTCATGATGGGATGCTGAATTTGATATATGAAATAAATCAAAGCCACTTTCACTTGGGTCGAATTTTGCATTATTTCCTGTCGACAGAGCATTTCGGATGGCCAGACCATTGACGGGCCATGCAAAATAAGGAAAGACTATCGGGCCTATGAGAATTGGCTCACAGTGGTTATTTATATCTATTCCAGTAGCCCCCATTCCCACGGCCGACTAGTCCGGTTGGTTCCGGGATTTGGTCTTTATTTGCGATTGGGGTTGCCTCAAGCAGTTGATACAATATTTCGAATGGCCGGACCGGTGACAAGCCCCTACAAACATAAAGAAAGACTAACGGAGTGACGCCGGTCGGAGGGGCTGGCGGGGAGCCTGTGATGCCTAAGTCAGTAAGGTATCTTAGAGAAACTTAATGGAGAGAGTGGGAGAGGAAGAAATGTGTGTACTTGGCTTTGGGGGTAGTAGTGAGGTCTTTTTATGGGAGAGGCTCATTGTCCAATATGGCAGCATTGATATCAATAAGGTGTGATTTTCCTTGATCGTCGCATTAATGACCGTTTGGGGTTTGATGAGGGTGTATAGTTTCCATGTAGAGAAGATTCTAAGAACTATTTGATTAAGTTTCGTTCTAGGGGTGATTGTGCAATCTGATGGCCTGATGATTTTCCATGTAGAGGCTACTACAGTGGTTATTTATATCTACTTCAGTAGCTCCCATTCCCACGCTGACCAGTCCAACTGGTCGGGCATTGAGAATCTTGTGTTTACTTGCAATTGAGTTTCCATGTTGGAATGGTTCTAGGAGTGATTAATTTGTTTCCCTAGTGGAGGAGATTGCCATGTCGCCAATTGCAATTGCCTGATTATTGTTCATATAAAGACCAATGAGAATATGCTCACAATGGTTATTTATATCCATTTCAGTAGCCTTCCATTCCCATGGCTGACCAATCCAGCTGGTCAAGCGTGGAGATATGGTCTTTATTTGCGACCGTGGATGCCTCCATCCTTCAATGTTGAGGGGGAGATATTGGCCGTAGGTGCCAAGTTGGGGTGTCCAACGCATACAGTAGGTCTTAATCCTCCAGGCCCATGGCTCAGTATTTTGTCAAATCATTGTTCCTTGATGAGTCATGCTTGGAGCATAGTTATACCTCGTCGGCTTGTGACTGAGCAAGGTGTCGTAGCCTTGTTAGTTCGTAACTGAGCAAGGAATCCTGTCAGCCCGTAACCGAGGCGGGATTTCAATTAGAACCTTGCTAGTTGGAATTAGACAAGGTGACTCGTCAGTCGTAGCCAAGACGGGATTTGAAGATAGACCTTGCCAGTCGGAAGTGGGCAAGGTGGCCCGTTGGCCGAAGCCGAGACGGGACTTAAAGATGACCTTGCCAATCAGAATTGGACAAGATGGCCCATTGGCCGTTGTCAAGACGGGACTTTAAGATGAACCTTGCTAGTCGGAACTCGGCAAGGTGGCCCGTTGGTCAGAGCTAAGACGGGACTTCAAGTCTTATGTTATCATGCATATATCTAGGATTGGAAATTTTTTGAGACCGTCTAGTGTTATGCTTGGCTTATAATTTGTTTCACTTTCTGCTCTGCAGTGCTCTTGATATTGTTCAACAAAGCAGCTCTTTCATCCTATAACTTCCCATGTGCAAATGTCATCACACTCTGTCAGGTATTTAGTTTCTTGCAGTCATTAATCTTTCACATTTATCGCATGGCATGATTCAATGAAATCGAATAGTGTTTCTGAAGTATCCAAAGTCATACATGCCATTTTTCCCTTTGAAATATGTTTAATGAATGTCTTATGGATTTTATTCATCTAAAAAAAATGAATTTCTTATAGATTTCGTACTTAATAAACTATGCATCATGGACTGTGGGCATTTAGGCCACTAGTTTGCTTATCTTGGCTCATTTAGGCCACTGCTCAAACTCGTCTAAAAAAAGTATGATGCAGTCCTCAAATGTGTTTCACGGTCTGTCATCTTCCCTGAGATTTTTAATTAATTGCAACCAATCCGTACAAAGATTCTATGTAATTGTAACACATCGGAGTTAATTTGACCTGGCTAATTAATCTGCAGATTTACATTACATATGTTGCAGGGCTTGGCTTTACTGATAACTTCATAACTCTAGCATTCATATGTTTCTAACACCATTCATTTCTGTTTCTATTTATTATTATTGCACTTTTTACTCTCTCTCTCTCTCTGAGTGAAAATTATATGCTTTATGCTGCTGTGCTTTCATATTTACCGGTTTGGCCTTGCAGTTTGAATGCCAATGGAAGAATTGTTTGTTCATGATCTCTGTGAAAATTTATACATATGTTTATCTTGTTTTCACTGCAGATGATATCTTCATGTTGTTTTCTCTATGCAATGAGACACTTGAGGCTAATTTCTTTCACAGTAGGTGAATCTTTGACTGTGTCTGATAACACAACAAGGCTTGTACCACTAAAGACATTGAGGCACACCCTTCCTCTTGCAGGAGCCTATTTGCTTTACATGGTATGTATTTCATAACATTGAAAACATTCTTTTGTGGGTGTCTCAAGAATTAGTATTCGTCAGTGGTTATTAATTCCTACTATTCCTCTATTTATCCTTGAAAGCTAGTCATCATGGAGTCTGTCCGTGGAGTAAATGTTCCCATGTACACGACCCTCAGGCGGACGACTGTGGTATTTACAATGGTTGCGGAGTATATTCTGGCAGGGCAGAAGTACACATCTTCTATTGTTGGAAGGTAAATGGCTCTTTTGTACAGCTTTTTTCAACCATTGGTGTAACTAAGAGATTATGAGTTTTAGTTGCTCTTTTGAGTACAAAAAGCAACAAAAAAAATCTGAGTTGATGTATCTATGTAGGTAGCTCAGACAAATATTTAACTGGATAACTTACTTGATTGTCAAGGCTAGCCCAGTGCGTAATCTTGTGAATATTCTGTTGGAAGTATATGCTGTTAAAATATTTTAATTAAAGATCGGGTAAAGTACAAATAAGAATTTGAAGAAAGGCTTATGATTGCTAATTTGCTATATGTTGTTTTGAGCATGCAAGATGTGCTTTCCAAGAGATGAGAGGCTTGGTTCCACACTTAATTAATCAATTTTCATGTCTTCGGATGATGATAGAAACTAGAGTCTTGCTCATGGTATTGGTAGGATTGAAAATAAAAAGTTAATATAAAATCCAATAAAATTGGGAAAAGTTTAGGTAAGAAAGAAAGTGTTGGGGGCAAGCAAATAATAACAGAAGCCCCCATAACAATTGTAAATACTAAATAATGTTTTCTCGTTCGTCGTTGCAGATTTCTTTCAAGCATTACTCATTCACGCAGCATACATAAATGAGAGAAGTCACATGCAAAACAATATTATTGGTTTCAGTGAACTCTTTCCATTTCAAATACAAAAATTAGCATAGTGCCATGTATTCTTTTGCCATGCTATATATTGTTATGTTATGCTTGTGTTATACCAGAATGTCATACTGTCAAGGTTGCAACCAATACTTTACAACTACTTGTTCATGACAAGAGCTCACACGTAATTTCTGTATCGTACTATGAATGTGGATGAAACTATATGATATTGGTACAAAACTTTTCATGATAAATTTTGAGCTGTGCATCATACATATGGTACATTGACATTGTAGTTCAAAAGAGTAAAAGGAGAAACCAAGAAAACCATTACTTGAATGCCTAAGTTCCTAATTCCCTCATTTAACTGAAAAAATTTAAGGGTTTTATCAGTGTTGGATTGATCGTTCTTGGTGCATTTGTTGCGGGAGCTCGGGACTTCTCATTTGATGGCTATGGCTATACTGTTGTTTTCTTAGCCAACATCACCACAGCTATATATCTGGCAACCATAGCCCGTGTTGGTAGTACACTAACTTTTTTTTTTTTTCTGGAAGTCTTTGAATGGGATGTTCTCTTCACTAGCTTGGCATCTTTCTTAAATGTTCACTGGTATTTTCTTTTTCCGCAGGGAAATCCAGTGGTCTGAATAGCTTTGGCCTTATGTGGTGCAATGGTAAGTGATAGTTCTAACCTGGATTTGCCATTTGAATCTTATCCTTTTCCTGCAAAATCAAGTAATTCGGTTTATTTCAGTCTATCTGTGGCACAAAATTATATTTCTTTTCTATAACAGGAATAATATGTGGACCTGTTCTGCTGGTTTGGACATTTATTCGGGGTGACTTGGAGATGACAATTAATTTCCCTTCCCTGCTCTCACCTGGTTTTTTGGTACTTTTTGTTCATCAATGAATTCTCTTCTTAATTGTATATATATACATGTCATTCTTAGGAAGTCACCTTTGAATCTTCTTAAATGTTTTTGTTGCGGACAAAGAAGCCAGGAGGGCAACTTTGTCCTGTATTTTCCTGTCTATATACCAGAATATCCATATTTTCATTCTTAAACGTTAAACTTTTTGTCTGTTTTTTCTTTTTTGGTTCTGGTCGTCGTAGTTCTTTCACTCTATCCATGTGTTTCTGTGTATCTGCCTGTGTTTGTGTGTTCATGCCTGTTGGTCTTGTAAACCATTACTTATGATATTATGCAGTGTGCTTGGACATTCTCAGGAACTTTTCATTGTTTCTAGCAATTAAAGGTTTGAGTGGATGAGTCTTAAAAAGTCTCAATTTCCTAGGTGTTTTAAGACCTTGTTGGGGAATTATTTTTTCCAATGGTTACATCACCATTAATCATTATAATTCTTATTTATGTAGTTACTTTTTTGGACGGTTTTGACAATTTTGATGCATTATGTTTTCCTATTTTTTGCGCAGGCTGTGTTGCTTTGTTCATGTATACTGGCTTTCTTCTTGAACTACAGTATATTTCTAAACACAACTCTCAATTCGCCACTGACACAGACAATTTGTGGTAATCTGAAGGTTTGTTTTACCGGCTTTTGTTTGCATCTTGCATGTACATTCCACACAGTTTTGCATCTTGGGGTATGGCATGGTACTCTCTGGTACCTACAATGGTTCATTAGCCATATTTCTGGACTGTTTGAATTGTGCAAGGCCATCTAGGGAGGGTCCAACCTGTTCATAAACATTACGTGTCATTCTTAGGGCACATTATCTCTATTCATGTTCTGAAATTTGCTGTTTATCTCGTTGTTTTAGGATCTTTTTACAATTGGATTTGGGTGGATACTTTTTGGCGGGCTTCCATTTGATTTTGTGAGTGCCAGTTATTCTCCTAATCAAAATGTGGTCTTTCAGATGGCTCATTGACTACATTTCCTTTCTTTTTTCTTCTTCCCCTTTTTGCTCTTCTGATAGAATCCGCTGTTCCGACGTGTTCTGTTTGCAGTTGAATGTTGTCGGGCAACTTCTCGGTTTTCTCGGATCCGGCCTGTATGCATATTGTAAGATGGTGGGGAAGTAACTAACTTGTGAAGCTGTTTCATGGCCAATTTTTTTTTTCAATGGAGACAATGAGTTGCTATGTTGTGTTTCTCCATTTCTGGTCTAATGGTTTCATGGTTCTTTTAGAGTGAGGTATAGTGGTACCCAGACTGGAGATTTTGCTGATCCAACTTTTTCAAGGGTATCCAGGCCCGCTTATTCTGATTTTGTGTATCTATAGATGGGTAGGTGTATTGGCAATCCCATGCGGATGCGATGTATCTGATTAATGCCTTTGTACATGATGACCATTTATCTGAATCTCTGATTAAAGCACGCACTATTGTTCTTATAGCCTCCTCTAATGCCAGGAATAGGATCCTATCCATTTTACTGTCCTGGTTTTATCTGTTGCATTTAATAATGTATATGATATCACGCCATTTAAAAATTTTGAATGCAGTGACAACATATTCATTATATGACAAAATAAATATACGCCATTAGATTTGCGTATATTAATTCACCCCGTTTAATAACCCCCCCCCCCCCCCCCCCCCTCTCCTTATGGAGGAAATTTTTTTTTTTTATAGTGAAAATAGAAAGTAATTGATGTGATATAAAGTATAAAGAATTTATATGGAAAAATGAAAAAAAAAAAAAAAATTATATTGTAGTGGGTTTTTTTTATTTAAGTAATAATAAAAAATTGTTGATATGATGTAAAAAGTAAAAAAGGTTAAAAGAATGTATTGAAATTAATGTTTTTCGGAAGAGGTGAAAATAAGGGGGGGAAAAGAGAGGGGGGTTATTAAACGGGGCCAAAACTACTTTTCACGTCGCTTTGAATCTTGTCTTTCATGAAAGAACAATTCGAAAAAAGTTACGGAACAACATAATTTAGACTTTTCACATGCCTACCGGTCAACTACTAACTGATCTATTTACTAAAACACTGGATTCGACACAATTTCATCGTCTTTTTGGCAAGTTAGGTGTTATGAATATCTACTTTAATTTGAGGGAGAGTGTCAAGGAAAAGAATCTGAAACAAGA
This sequence comes from Alnus glutinosa, assembly GCF_958979055.1. Classification (NCBI taxonomy): domain Eukaryota; kingdom Viridiplantae; phylum Streptophyta; class Magnoliopsida; order Fagales; family Betulaceae; genus Alnus; species Alnus glutinosa. The sequence goes on along the minus strand of NC_084891.1, from coordinate 4,004,140 downwards.
AGGAAAGCAAGCAAGGGCATTATATTCTTAAAAAAAATAAAAAAAAAATAAAAAAAAATCACCTACCGTTTATTAGGCTACCAAAATTCAACTGAGGAAGGGAACTCCAACCAGGCAAATTTTCGAACACCTACCGACTAAGAAAAGATAATTTCATCCGTATGCAGTTTTTTTTTTTTTGACATGTCCACACTTAGAATCATCACAGTTAATAGGCATGATGTAATTATGGACTTTTTTCTTTTGTTTTCTTGCATAAATACCCGTTCGTGTAACTGATCAAAGTATGTAGAAAGAAAACTTCTATAGGAATTTGGCGCAAATTGAGTTTTTTGTGCCCTCCAATAAGATAAATGACACATTAGTGTGGAACACAAAAACTAGAAAAATAAATAAATAAAAGAACAAATTTTTTTTTTTCCAAAAAAAAAAAAAAGGAAAAAAGAAATAGAAAAACAATCAGGGGGTTACATTGCCAATTTTTTAACATCGAAGACAAGATCGAAAAAGTAGTGTAACTTTGGGGGTTAAATATATTTTTTGATTTTCTTTTTCTTTCGGTTTCTTTTATTATTGAAGCTTCATAATTTTTTTGAGAAAAGTCTACATATCCCTCTCAAAATACTGCTTAATTAACAATATTCCCCGCAAACCTCAAACTATCAAATAGTTATCAATACCCCCAATCCAATAAAAAGATAGAAATGACCATACAATTTTTTTTACTAAGACAAAAATATTCTTATAATTTTTTTTTAAAAAAAGATATACAAACTAAAAACTATTTAAAAAAAAAAAAAACCAAAGATAGCCAAGTCACCCCTTTGGCCAAACCACTACCTAGGGGCATTTTGAGGAGTCAAGATGATATATATATATATATATATAAGACGCATGTGATTGACTTTCAATTAGAAAAGACCAAAAAAGTTAACAGATCGGCAAACTTTAAATTCTCTCAAACTACCAAATAGTTGTCAATACCCCCAATCCAATAAAAAGATAAAAATGATCATAAATATTTTTTAATATGACAAAAATATTCTTATAAATTTGAAAAAAAAAAAAAAAAAAAAAATCTACAGACTAAAACTATTTTAAAAAAACCAAAAGGGTAGCCAAGTCACCCCTTTGGCCAAACCACTACCAAGGGACATTTTGAGGAGTCAAGATGATATATATACACACACGACGCATGTGATTGACTTTTAATTAGAAAAGACCCAAAAAGTTAAAAGATCGGCAAACTTACCAACTTGTAAAATTTGGGAACGGTCGATTATCACTTTTTAAGCATCGGAAGACACATCGAAAAGTTGGGGGAAGTGGAGGTTAAATGTAGTATTTTTTTTTTCCTCTTTTTTTTTTTTTTGTTTTATTTTGTATTTAAACTTTTTAAGTTTTTATCTTTTCAATACTTTATCCTCGAGGCATTTTGGGAGTTTAGGAGCTAGAAAGTCACCTTCCATCCAAAAGATAGAAAAACTTAATGGATGTGTTAACTTATCATGGTTTAGTAAATTGTAGGGGTCGAATGTCACTTTTAAATTTGGAGGGATAAAATGTAAATAAAAAAAATAAAAAAAATAAAAAACTCTTCACAATTCACAGAGTCCATGCGTTTTCTATGGTACCGAACGGATCTTGTTGCACAGTTGGCGCGTGAAACGGTTACCCTCCAAAAGCCCCCAACCCCAACTGTCATCCCCGCCGAAACCCCTTTTCAACTACCAAAAGAAGAAGAAGAAGAAACAAAAATGAAAAAAAGAAGCGATTCTCTCTCTGAAGAATCTCTCCGACACAAGCTCTCCAAAAGCGAAGCTCAAAACCTAGCCGCCTTTACAACACAATGCGTGTTGTTCTCTCCTGAGAATCACTCTCTGTCTCTTATTCTAGCTATAAGAGCATTGGGTTGAGAGCGGGTTTCTCAGGACAAGGAGCGATGGCCGATAGTGTGTTGAGAGTTCGGGAGGACGATATTTCCCCTAGGGTTTCGGTGGGCAGGCACCGGCGGTCCCTCGCCTTGTGCATGTCTCCGTTGTTGATCGTCGATGGGCTTTCCCGGAAGAGTCTCTTCTATAGGAAGCTTCCCACCGAGCCCCTCAACCTCTCTGTGCTCAAATTGGACGGCTCTTCTTTCGGTAATCTCTCTCTCTCTCTCTGGTTTGTTTCTCTAATTGTTTTTGTTTGTTTGCTGAGAAAATGTTTTGCTTGCCGAGAAAATTGATGTGCTTTCTGCTGTTTTGGTTTCTAAAGTTGGTTTCAGGATTTGAGTTTCTTTTCTTTTCCTACAATTTTTCTCAGCATCAGACGGGGTTAGGATTATGATTTATGCTGGACTTAAAGTTTAAGTTCCCAAAATTTTGCTTCACTTCAAATTTTCCAAATTTTCCCTCCAATTCAACTCTCTCTACCTGACTCTCTCTGGGAGGATTTGAATCAATTTTGAGATGTTTGGTTACAGATATTGAAGTAACAAAGACAGCCACTGTTGCTGAACTAAAGCAGGCGGTGGAAGCGGTCTTTAGTCACATGCCTCAGAAGGGACCAAACAAAATTTCATGGTATGTTCGTTTATTATCTTTTATACGTTTTGCAAATACAGTGATAGATTTTCCATTTTAGTCTAGCATTTGGTTGCGAAGTTCAAATTTTGTTTATCTGTGCTGCTGGGACTGTCTTCGAAGTGGATCATTTCCCTTGAAAAGTTAGACAGTTTCTTAATTTAAATTCGAAATAAAATGCCACACTGGTTATTGAGAACTCTAGGAATGAAGGAATAGTTAGTTTTGAATGCTATGAGAAGACATGGATGATGTTCAGTTTGACTCAGTTCACCAGGAGTCAAATCATGTATAAGTCACCAAATAGAGCACATGAGGATAATTTTTACGTAATATTAATGTTGAATTACTTGTTTGAATCCGATTCATGGAGGTCGCATCTCTGGGGGCGTTTCTGCTTGTGCTATGATGGCCAGAAGCTGGTCACAGAAACAGACTCTATCAGAAATTACGGCATCAAGGATGGTGATCAGGTTAGTGGCGGATTTCCTTTGAGTTGTTAGAAGATACCTAATGTAGAATTGGGCATTTGTATGTTGATGCAGTGTAAAATTGGTATTAGATGATATATGAGAATCAATTGAGTAAACAGTTGAAATTTACTTTTTGCTCTTTGGGGTGTCATCCATTGGTTGATGTCGTAAAACTAGGAAAGTGATTCTCCTAGGTTTTCCTTTACCTTCATTTGGTTGTGAAGAAAAATGAAGGAAAACAAACTTCTGTCTGTCTGTTTTTTTTTTCTTTCTGGTTTGTGGTGCTATGGTTTTCAAAGGATTCAGTTAGTTAAATTAGGCTAACAACATAAACTTTCACTATATTTGTGTTCCTAACATCTTTACGGTAGTGACTGAATAGAGCAAGGGAAAGGTGAAATACTTGCAAATAAATTGATAAAGAGAGGCCTGGACATGTTTTAATTGCTCAAACTAATTCTGCAAGCATACACTATGCTCAAGGAAATTAAAAAAATAAAAAAAAAATAAAAAATCAGCAGGACAGAATTCTTTTCACATAATCAACTTTTCTAATATGAGAAGTCAAGTCATTGATGCACTTCAGCTCTTATTAGATGTCTATCTTATGCTGCGCATAAGGATATCATTGATTGCCATTGTTCATAGATGAAAGTTACTAAGGCTAAATAAGTCCAAATTATTTAGAATGTGATGCCAAATAATCTGTGAAACCTAGGGAAGTATAGATTTATGGATAGAATAGTATTATGCGTACACACACACGCACACATGTATTTATCTCAAAGCATCACTTTGTTAATATAAAAACTTTTCAAGTCAATGCACTTGCTCACTCATTGAGTCATAATTGGGTGCAGTGTTTGCAAGGTTTATGGACAAGGTCAAAATCCGGTCAAAAGAGCTATGGTCATAATTTTTGATGATATTGATATAATTGATAACTTAATTGCTGTGCAATGGGATTGTTTGCCTTGAAGAGTATACTAACATGCTTACTTTTAGATAGTTCATTACCTTACTTGGAATTCAGGAGCAATTAACGTAGGCACAATGCTCCTAGATAGATATCAGCCCAATTCTGTAGCTGAGGATATTTCCTTGTCTTCTTATTGAAATGTAAGCATAGAGCAAAGAAACTTGACAGAAAAACAAGTGGAATGCCACCAAAACTTTGAAATCAGTTAATTACTATTGATGCACACATACATACACAAGCACTTGCATGAACAATTAAATAGATACAGACACACAGAAAGAGAGGATACCGAACCCAAGCTGCAATTAGGTTAGAAGCCCTATAAAAATTAGTGTGGTTCATCTATAACTATGCAAATGAATTCTCAATTAGGGTTGTAACTGTTTTTTGTTTGGAGATGGAGAATTTCATTCCTACAGTAGATGGTTAGGATCCGTCTGATGTTCTTAGTCCTAGGTCCTGTCTATTTCTCTTGCCCATCAAGAAACAAAGTCGATTAACAAGTGACTTTGTGAAGTGTCCGGCATATCCTGCTCTTCTTTGAATATAACTCAACTGACAGAACCGCACCCTGTATTTGCTATTAACAGGGTTACCTTTGTTATCAAGTTGATCTTTCCATTGTCTTCTTCTTCTTCTACAGCAATGGACATTGTTGGACATTTGAGTGAGACACAATTTTGTCGATGTAGGATATATTTTGGATTTTGTCTATTTGTGCTTGCTGTGGGCTTACTTTTAGGATAATTTATGGATCTAGGATTCAAAATTTTAGAAGAAATGGTTAGGGTTTAAAGATTGACTAGGATTTTGAAACGATGAGGAATAAGGGCAAGAGCATTGTTGTTCGAAGCAAATAGGTTGCTAGAAAATTCTCAACAACAGCTGTGTTTGGGAATTTAAATTGGTTTGATTGGTTGTTTGGTGAAGTATGTATATGCAAGGAGAGGGTCTTGATTTAGGGTATTAAAGAAGAAGGAAAAGAGAGATGTTTGTTGCTATTCTGGGGCTATGTGAACAGTAACCTGAACAATAACAATGTGCCAAAAAAGAAGAGAGAGAGAGAGGGAGTAGTACACTAAGCTAACGTGCCTTAATACTCAAAACACTCAGTATTCCATTACCCAAAGTCTGAACTCTTTGAGTACATTTAAGCATATTTATATCGAACATTGACTTTTAATCTACTAGGATTTGGATTCCTAATCTGACTACTAAACCAAAAGGCCTAAGAAAATCCAATAAAAGACTCCTAATACTGTTAGAAATTCTAAAATAATCTAAACCAAACATGAAAAGGAGAATAGTCCATATATATATATATATATATATATATATATATAAGCAGAAATATTTTCTTGATGAATTATAATAATTTGCAGAAATATATTGAAATTTCAGATCTGCGCCTACACAAAATGTACCCATAACTCATAAACTGATGACTCAATATAAAAACAGTTTTAACCCTAAGGCACTTATAATATAGGATTTGAACGCATATAGATCTTACTTCAATTGGATGTTACATGACGGCCCCACATATGAAAGGTCTTAAGCATAGTCATCAGAGCCATCCTGAACATCAATCTGGAGAAGGGTCGGTTCTTGATACAACTGGTGTAACCGTTAGGTTACTGGTTAAACGTTGGGGGTAGTCCCTCTTAGTAATCTGAAGCCCCCTTATGGAAATCTATCTATTTTCTCCCCTTTGTCCGTTGTCGTTGTTTTAAGTTGACTTTCCATTTCTGTTTAGTGTTGTATTTGATCAGGGAAAAAAACTTCTTTTGTAACGTTTATTATTCTCGTTCTGATATGGACAGCTTCATTTTGTTCGGCACATCTCAAACTGCTACAATCTGAGAAAGATGCCACCAAAGAAAAGGGTTTTTGTTTTATGGCAACGCAAAATGTAAGGCTCTCTCCGTGGCCTTTTTTCTTTCTCTTACAATTGTCAATACCTACAACAAAACATGTATCTACTGCACTTGTCTACACAGATCAGGATTACTGGGAAACTCAGATAATTTAGGATTACTGGATTTGCATACTACAGTATAGTCAAGCAATACGACAATATAATTTGCAGAGTAATTTAGTTCAACAGGATATTATGATTTTCCTTGAATATATTAAGCATAGGCTTAATGCGATTCATATTACTTCTGAGCTTGTAGGTGTACCCAAGGTGGTCTAATGGTTTATTATGTTTACTACTGTGGTAGTTCAAGAACCAAGAATCAATATATGTCACAGGTATTTTACCCACAAGGTGGTATCATTTGTGACAGCCAGCAAGAGAGTTTCACCATCCACAGCCATTAAGACATGACCTGATCGATGTTCTTGTTATGCAAAAACATGTTTCCTTCTGGTCGTAAGATCGATACTGTATGTTCAGAAGGGACAAGCATCACCAGTGGCTGCCTTTATTTTTTTAACAGAGTGCATTACTGCAAAATATAAAGGGCCCACTTGTTGTTTCACTAAAAGAGAAATGAATAGCTTAGATTATGCTCGCTTCATTCAAAGTAACAAAGTTTGATCATCAGTTAGGGGAGTTACTAAAGAACTGATAGTTGGCTCTATCCTGGTGGGAAATATATTGAAGGTTCCTTGCAGTTTAGGCACTTGCATCTATAGAGATAATGCTGGGCACTGCTCTAAAAAGCCGAGATTTTATTATTATTATCTCTTTCTTTTTTTTTAAGTTATACTGCTCTGGGCTCAGAAAAGTTCCCATCCCCCTTTAGCTATCCATTGAGCACATGGTTGTAAGAACTGGGAATGCAGAGGTCTCCATGCAGCAGCCATAAGAAGATCAAAAGAGATTTACGATCTCTCTAAGCTAATAAGCCCTACGTAATATCCATCAAAAAAAAAAAATTCTATTAATGCTAGTCAAATAAAGTCTTAATTGGAAGGTTGGACGCATCCTTATCAGCTACTACGGAGGACATTAAAGATGTATTCTGCCATGTAGATAGAGTTCAAATGTACCTTGCATGTCCACTAGCAAATCTAGTGCTTCTTTTACTTTTGTTGATAATGTAGATGGCGTGATTGGAAATTGTGCAGGTCATTATCGCGATCAAATAGTCGTGAAGATGGAGAACCAAATGATGAGGAAGACGATGATTGTGATGATATCGAGAAGGGAAAGCCCCGGCGTTACAAGAAAAAGGATAAGTGTCTGATTCAACACCGCATGTCCAGGATGGCTCACCTATTTGGAGGGTGGTTCTTATACACCAGGCTACCAGCTGCTAAGAGGAGGAGAATTGTAGGCTTGGCTTGTCCTCCGGGAGTTGGAGCTAGTTTAGTGGGTGGTTTTAGAAAGATTATATGGCTTTGCAGGAAGAAACACTTTTCTCTGAGGGATACATGGAGAGAGGATTGATGCCACTGCTGGAATTGGTTATGGTGGTTCTTTTCTTCAAGTCCATAACATTCTACCGTTCGCAACGCACTGAGAATTGTGTTCTTGTAAAATTTTTGAAACCCGAAGTTAATAAACACTGGTTTAATCGTCTCCATGGGGGATGGTCATCCAATGCTTGATGACACAATTAGTACTAAATTTTATTCTTTTGTCCAAAAGGACTCAACATGTTAAACATAATAGGAATAATTGCATAATAAATCCTAGAGTTTGACTTTGGTTTCAAATTGAGTTTTCTCTCTGTATTAATGTAATAATGTCTACCTTTTATTTTCAAAATCGTATATACCTAGCTGCTCTCTCAATGACTTGGTTTCAAAATCGTTTCAAGCTAAACTAGCCAATGACTTTCTATTGCTTCGGAGTGTGTTTGGCTCCGCAATTTTGTAGTTAACACTTATTTTTAAATAAAATTATCGAAAATATCTTGTTTAAAAGTGTGTTAGAAAAAAATAGTGGTTTGAAAACATATCATTCACATTTTCACAAAGCGAGTAAGGAAATACCTCTTTAAAAATGTACAATTTTTAAGGCTTAAATCCCATAAACAACAATCTTACAATTTTTATCAATTGCATTTTGAAGTCTATTTTTTTAGATGACACATTTTGAAAATGCCATACCAAAAGTTAAAATAGTAAAAAATTAAGTAAATTGGATTTAAGACCTATGTGAATATTTTAAAAAATGTTTCACGTGATATAATGGGCTCGTTTACTACTTTTTAGAATATATATATATATATATATTATTGTGATGGAAAATCAAAATAAAATTAAAGTAATTTTTAACCTTCCCCTCCACCGCCACCACAAAGCCCACAATCTCATCAATTTGTGTGGCAAAGAATGAGATAGCCCTCGCCCAAAAATCGTCCCTTCCCCCTTCCATCCACACACACTGACACACACAACCTCTCACACCCCTCCCAAAAGAACAAACTCCGGTCAGCAGCAACAGCAGCAGCAATGGCCAACATGATCATGGCTTCCTCCAAAACCCTAGTCCCACCCTCTCCTTCCCTCTCCACCACAAAACCCAAACCCCCCATTTCCCAACTCCCAGCGCTCCCCAAAATCACAATCAAGGCCCCCCAACTCCCCACCCTCTCGTCCTCCACTCTCATCAAATCCCTGTCCCTCGCGGCCGCCACCGCTGTCGCCGTCGTCCCTCCCTCCTTCGCCGCAGAGATAGAAAAAGCCGCCCTCTTCGAATTCAACCTCACCCTCCCCATCATCGTGGCCGAGTTCCTGTTCCTCCAGTTCGCTCTCGACAAGCTCTACTTCACCCCTCTCGGCAATTACATGGACCAACGAGACGCCGACATTAGGGAGAAGCTGAGCAGCGTCAAGGACACCTCCGGTGAGGTGAAGCAGCTGGAGGAGCAGGCCAAGGCGATCCTCAAGGCTGCCAGGGCCGAGATATCCGGGGCGCTCAACAAGATGAAGAAGGAGACGCAGGTGGAGGTGGAGCAGAAGCTGGCTGAGGGCAGGAAGAAGGTGGAGGCCGAGTTGCAGGAGGCCTTGGCCAATTTGGAGCTACAGAAGGAGGAGACCATTAAGGCCCTTGATTCCCAGATTGCTGCTCTCAGTCAGGATATTGTCAAGAAGGTCCTTCCTATTTCCTAAGTTTCCTCTTTTTACACCATTTCTTTTGGGTCTTGGAACCCAGGAACAAATGGAGCTAGGGTTGCTTCTTTTCTATCTATGCCCATTACTTCTTTTGGATTCTACTCACATTTGTAATCAAAATGTCGTTACTTTTTGTATAAAAACTTGGTTTTTCACATGAGACTGCTCAGTTGGTTTGGTTATTAAATTTTAAAACCTAATCATTTTTAAAAAATGTATTTAAATATTTGGTAAAATCGTAATTTAGTTTTTAAAATTGTGCAATTTCAAAAAAATACCTCGTTGGCATAAATTTGAAAACGTAGATTTAAATCGCAATTTTTTAAAAATGTAATTCCAAATAATTTATTTTTTGTAATTTGGTTTAAAATTGCACTTTTTTTATTTACGGAATCGCAATATTAAATGAACCCTTAGTTTAATGATGGCTCTTATAGTTAAAGGTGGCAATTCGAGTTGATGTGTCTAATAGTCTAGTCATGGTTGGAAGGCTATAGAAGTAAATTTTAACCACACTCATTTAATTAAATAGAAAAACTTTTTAATTCTAATTTGTTAGTTTTGCGTCGAATTTGCCTGTCATCTCTAAAATTACTTTCCAGCACCAATTATACCTGGTTTTTTTTTTTTTAGATGCATGAAAAAGAACTACCGATAACAGAAAAGAAAATTACAACAGACTAGGGTTAGGCAACCCAACAAGAAATATCTAAGAAAGTAAATGCATAGAGGCAATGCGTAATAAAGCGGGCATAATGATTTTTGGCACGTATGTCAAAAATCTGGGCCACCAGTAAAGGTGGTTAATAGTGCATAAAGAATCCAAATGACCCAAACACAATTACAAAGAAAAACATGGAGAAGAGGAACATGGAAGATTAACAAAAAGCAAAACGCCCAAAAATACAGAAAAGGTTAAACAATGCAACAACAGCAAGGAAGCAGAACAGGGGCTGGGAGTCGGCGGCGCCGACGCATGTCGACTCCCAGCACCGGCGTGTGGTCTCGTGTAGACCACGCGCCGGCGCTAGAAAACCTCTCTCCAACAAAGGAAGCCGCGGGCTACCGCAAACCACCGACAACAAAGGTGGGGGAGGAGGACCGTGGCCACCCTGTGCCGTCGGATGAGAAACACATGCTGGCGCGTGCAAGCCACACTCCGGTGTGTGGGTGTTCGGAGGAGTCGTGGCTGATGGCGATGGATGCGGTAGACAACGGGAATCCCGATGGAGAGGTGCGTGTCACGCTTGATGTTGTGTAGGAACATAGATCTATATTTGAAACCGTCGATCCAAGATCTGAACCAAACACGGTGAAGGAAGGCGGAGACCCATGAGGACAACGTTGATATGTAGAAAAGTTGATAAAGTGCCTCCAAAGAAGACACAGATAGGGCTAGAGAGAACTCCAGTAGGATAAGGGCCTCCAAGGAGGCATTAGCAAAGGAAGAAAAGGGGATGAGAGAAGAAGAAAAGGAAGGAGGAGGAGAGAAGCACATATGGTAATTGGGCGGAAGAAGTTTTCAGAGAAAGGGGGTTTAGAGAGAAGAATGAGCCTCTCTCTTCTTTCACATTTTGAGATTTATCAATCTATACGAGGGAATATAACTTAATTATAGCTGTTAATGGTTGGAGTATCCACAACAGCTAGTACTAGTAGAGCAATTACAGTATCATAACTCCACTTAGAAATCAAGTGGGTGATTAAGAAAGTTTTGATTTTATGATAAAAAGGGGAATGGCTGAATAGGCTTGTTACTGACGGTGATGACTGATGAACAAATAAGAAATTGTAGAATGGGCAATCTGCTAATCTAGCGGTTCCTACCTATCGACAGGTCGACGTCCATTCTGTAAGTAAAAAAAAAAAGGGCGTGGTCGATTTGAGTGTCCATGGTAGGTTTAGGAGGTGGGTAAAATATCTGATTGTCGCATATCAAACCACCTTTGACCGTCTATTACCTTTCAAAATAATTGAAATTTAGAATAAAATAAGTACACCAAAGTCGGGTCGAGTCGGTAGTCGGTATTTAAAATTAAAAAAAATAATAATTTGCCGGTTAACCGGACTATGTACCGAATCAACCGTTTTAACCGGAAATTTCAAAATGATTTCTTAGCACAAATTATAAAATAAGTCAAATGAAGTACATTAAACATATCAAATTAAAACATTTTTAGCCCAAAAAACCATTTTGGTTTGGCTAAAAAACAACTCATTTTGGCCCATCAAAATAGGCTTGGCCCAATTTAAAAAGCCCACTAATAATCGGTTAACTGACTTAACCGACATACTATGTTCGACTTACCGAATTAACCGTTTTAACCAAAAATTTCAAAATTATTTTTTCGCATAAATTACAAAATAACTCAAATGAAGCACAATAAACATATCAAATTAAAACATTTTTAGCCCAAAAAACCATTTTGGTTTGACTAAAAAACAACTCGTTTTGGCCCATAAAAATAGGCTTGGCCCAATTTAAAAAGCCCATTAATAATCGGTTAACCGACATACTATGTACTGACTTACTGAATTAATTGTTTTAACCAAAAATTTTGAACATTATGCTTATCGGAAAAAAAAAAAAAAAATTTAAAAAAAAAATAATCGATAAATTAATTGATTTAATCAACTATTGCTGTTCCAAAATTCGAAAATGCCTTTATCGACATCTACCGATACCCACCCCCTATGAGATGTAGAGCTAGCTTAGGCCCATAAGGGAGGATTTGGCGATTTGCTCTTTTTGGAGATCGAGCTTTGTGTTGCCGTGAAGCACCCGACCCGATTGGTAGCACTGTGCAGATCAGTCGCCCACCGGCCACCTATCGAGCGTCACCGCTTCGACGTCGAACCGCCACCGACATCCAGCGGCCGGTAGGCGGTACAAATTTCACCTACCGACGTTGGTTCGGTCGGTAGGCGAAACAGTTTTATGGGAGTCGAGTTTCGCACTGAACCGAACCGACATTTTTGTAGTTGAGTTGGCTCGTATTTGGCCATATTTTACATTTGTTGTAGTTGAGTCGACCAGAATGTTTTTGGAAGCTCTGAAGTGAGGCGGTTTATGGACATTTTTTAAAGAGAAAGAGTTGCAGAAGAGTTCGATAAAAAGAAAAGAAAAAAAATGGAGTAAAAAAAGAAGAAGAAGACGACGACGACAGAGAAAGTAACGAAGATTAGCCCCATCAGTGTCACGTGTGTTGTCCATCATACAGTAAAGCAAACTGCGTGTCAATGTTAAAACCTGAGAAACAAACATTAAAAACCAAGAAAGCAAATGTCTTATCGGTTAATTAGTATGCCGCATACTGTATGCGTGTGTCAGCATATTCACAAGGGCTAGCTAACGAAGTCAAAAACCTAACCTGAAACCTAACAAGTCTCTCTTGTTGTTGTTGTTATGACTGTCTATTCTCTCTCTCTGTCTTACTTGTTTACTAATTGTGCACAAATTTTAAGTCATTGGTTGGCGTGCGTTGTGAAGTGAGCTGTAATGCATTGTGAAGTGTGTTATGCAATACTGCATCATACAGTACTTTACAAAGCAATTTGTTTATTTATTGTAGTTTATTGTTTTACAACTTATTCTTCTTTTTTAACTCTTATTTTTTTTATATTGTTTTTTTTATTAAACTCTCATGCAAGTCACCCAGTACACAACATCTATTTTCTTTTTTTACTCTTTCTTCTTCTTCATTACTTTCTTTTTTTTGATGAATAAGTGAATTTTATAAACCAAAAAAACAGAGTACAAACAAAAGGTCTAAACCGACCAACCAAACAAGCAACAAACAGAGAACAAAACTCTGTTAACAGCTGGCCTTAAAACGTAAACAAGTGTCACACTAGTAAGCTCCCATCTATATTCCACATCTGACAAATCTCCACATTCTTCTTGCTCTTTATGAATTTTCCTTTCCCTGAAATTCTATTCCGAACCTCCCAGAAAATCTGTCTTAAAATCTGTTCTTCTTCATTACTTTCTCCGTCATCTTCTTCTTCTTCTTCCTTTTTTATTTTTTTTTAAACTCTACTGCAAGTCACCTAGTATACAATGGCAAAAATGGGTAAGTAATATAGAGAACATACAAAAGCTAAAGCCATAATGCTAAAGCTGAAATAAATCTGTTACAAACATAATGACTAATGTTATTCAAAAGTATAACTATAGCAAGCTAAAGCTGTAAACTATTGAAAACTATTGATGGGTCATTTGGAGTCATCAATTTGAGCAAGGAACTGGGTCTTTCTAATACAGTAATACTGTCTGCTGTCCGGATCAACCAATTGCCTTTAGACGTACGGGAAGTGGACATGTTGTCCGTATTCAGTAACAATTCATGAACATTGGAAGGAAATTCTGTCTACTTTCACCCAAATGTAGGTGCAATATGCTAATACACCCTATTTGACAAAGAGAGGAACTTCAAGTTGGCTATATTAAATTGAAATTTGATTTTAGAATATGTGAATCTTATTCAAAATTATATACTTTAAGAAGATATGTCGGTTTAAATTTCAGGGATGACAATTCGTGTTCACGTGTCGGATCCGAGTAAACTGTCTACATGAGACTGTTCCTTGGCCTGTAGGTGTCGATGATGGGTATAGAACTATATAAGTTAACTATAATCCGGTCCATTTAATTAAACTGGTCAAATCCCTCAACGACTCTAATTTTGTAATGGGTTCGTGTCGTGTTCCCGAGGCATATCAAAAACTACCTGTTATTATGTAGCGTGTCAAGTTCGGATCGTATTGAAACATATGTATAAGATTGTATAGGTCAACTCTAACCTTTTTAATTTCGTATTGGGTTCGTGTCGAGCTCACGAATCGTATCAAAAGTTACTAGCTATAAGTTTAATGGATAGATTAAAAGAATTTTTTCAAAACCTAATTTTAGTAATTTAGACAAACACCCTATCCATCATAATTCGAATATTCCAAATGACAAAAAGAAATTTGATTGTCATTCACCGTCAGAAAATGAATGGTCACCCAAGTTGCTACTTTGGCAAACACGTTACAAATTACAGAAGATTGAAGATGCAAACAAACATGTTGACCCGTAATTGCAATATATCCGCCATGCATCACTCTCAACAACTTGAGATTTTTATTTTTTATTTTATTTTTTATTTTTTTTCAATTCTTGTTTCATTTTTGAACGATTTTTTCGATAAAGTTTTTTTCCAAAATTTCTTTTAATTCGGTTTCTCAAACGTATTGTCATCTGTTTTTAGAGTACGTCATTTTCACGTGCAATTTTTACATGTTCTAATGATAACTATCATTTTAATGCAATGCATTCAAAAGAATTTATTCCGACCCAATTTAAAAATTTAAAAAAAAAAAAAAAAATCATTTTTATTTATTTTTTTATTTTTCAATTCTTGTTTCATTTTTGAACGATTTTTTCGATAAAGGTTTTTTCCAAAATTTCTTTTAATTCGGTTTCTTAAACGTATTGTCATCTGTTTTTAGAGCATGTCATTTTCACGTACAATTTTTACATGTTCTAATGATAATTATCATTTTAATGCAATGCATTCAAAAGAATTTATTCCAACCCAATTTATTTTTTTATTTAGAAAAAAATTAACAAATTAAAAAAAAAAAAAAAAATCATTTTTTTTCTCTTCTGGAAATTGTGGGCGGGCTAATCTCACGGGACAAGCATCTTGTAGTAGCAGCAAACTATAAATTTGACCTTTTCAAACTCACAGATGATTGCCAGCATAGCATTGCAAAAAGTCAATGATATCAACTCTCTCGTATCTTCCTATGTTTGTGGGATTGATACTCACGCAACATATAAAATGGTTTACGTAAAAACAAAACATCCTCCACAAAGAATAATATTATTTCTATTTATGGTAGTTGGAATCTTTATATTTTTTTTCTTAAAAAAATGCATCAATTCTTTTTAGCTTGTCCGTGTTGTAATTTAAGATTTTTTAGAAACAAGAAAATTTATTTATCTATTAGTTTTAAGTGTTTTTACACTAAAAAAAATCCACAACTTATAACACATATTCCAATATATAATTAAATTATTATAATATTATGATCACTATTAATCTAACCAATCTTTAAAAAATATCTCAATAAAATTACTAAATAATAACAAATAACTTACCTGAAAGTGGCAAAAATTTATTGAAACTTGTTGACACTAGCAAAATCTCAAAGTATGAAGAAAACGTTCTCAAAAGATGACAATGTTGTTCTTATCTGAATAAGAAAACAATTATAATAAAAAATAATTGTCAGTAAATTTATTTCTAATCATATAAATGTAAAATAAATAATCCAAAAAATTGTTAGCATAAAAAAAATTATAAATTCATGATACACCACAAGTGGACAACACTAAGATTATTCAAATAGTCAATACATCTTTACATCTACTAATCTACAAAACACAAACACAACTACGTATTAAAAAAAAGATTGCACATATGTAATCAAACATAAAATAATTTTTTGGGGTAATTACTTTTTCCCCCTATCAACTACCAGTCATTGTCAACATGTTCACATGAACTGACACTTCGACCAAAATAGAGTATTCAACTACCATCTTTACATACTTTGGCCCATTCCATCAGGAAATCCCGTTAACTTGAATGGAATATGCTATTTTTGGGCGTTAATTTTGGTTTAAAGACCAAAATGTCTTCCACAGTAATTAATAAAAAATATTAAAATTAATATATATATTTTTTTAAAAAAAACAAATAAATAAACCTAGGGTGGCAACCACCCCCTTTGGTGGAGGGGGTGGCGTGCGAACCACCCCAAAGGTGGCTCCGGGCACCTATGAGGTGGCTCGCGGCCACCCTAGCTGTTTTATAGGGTGGCCGCAAGCCACCCATGGCCTCTGGGGTGGCCGCGAGCCACCCAAAGGTGGCCGAAGCCACCTCTGGGGGTGGCTCGCAGGCCACCCCAACCACCTCAGGGGTGGCTGCCACCACCCAATTTTCCTTTAGTTTTTTATTTATTTATTTATTTTTGTTTAAGATGAGGGCACTTGGGTTATTTTTGAAATTGAGTTAGGGCATTTAAGTCTTTGCATGAATTAGACTGACGGAAAGAGGCCAAAGTACGTGAAGATGGTAGTTGGATACTTTCTTTTGATCGATGTGTCAATTTAGGGAGGCATGTTGACAATAGCTGATAGTTGATGGGGAAAAAAAGGTAATTACCCCTAATTTTTTATTAAACAAAATCACACATATTTGTAAATTGTAATTTATGAACGAAAAAAAAAAAGTATGTACGATGATTGATGACATATATGAGTGGTGATCGTATAGCTAGTGTTAAAAAAAAGAAGAGTGAAAAGGACAAATAAAAAGATGAGTCTATGTATCTAGACTCTAGGCTTTATAATGAGTCTATGACAAATGAATTATGACAAAAGACAAATAATTTTTTTTAATAAGGGAGTTGGGCTCAATAAGAGTATCTCCAGCAGGAAAAGTTAAAGTAGCTACTCAAAAACTACAAATATCTACTTTAGCTACTCATTTTCTTAAAAACACACCAACAATATTTTCTATTTTACTCTTCATTTTCTTAAAATATTATTTTTCAATCTTTTTTTATTGTTTTATTTTCTCTCTCTCTCTCTCTCTAGTCTCCGTCTCCATCTCCAACCCCCAACCCCCTTGATGTTCTCTCTCTCTCTCTCTCTCTCTCTCTCTCTCTCTCTCTCTCTCTCTCTCTCTCTCTCTCTCTCTCTCTCTCTCTCTCTCCGTTTCCATCTCCTTCCCCAACCCCCATTGCAGTTGAGCCACCCTGACCTCTTTGCAAGCTCAGAAACCCCCAAGCCCCACGAGCGCAAGTCTTTCGAGCTCTCCAAGAAGATTTGGAAGGGTTATCCATGTTTGAGGGCAGCGTTGGAGACGACGGCAGAGATGGGGTTTTCGAGTTTGTTGGGGTTGGGGACAGGGATGAGGTTTGTGAGGGAGTTCACGGCGAAGATTGAAAGTGGGAAGCTGAAGGAGATGGAGGACAGGTAAAGGGCGGTGAAGCGGTAGAGAGGGAGATAAAATATTAATTTTTTTTAAAAAAAATTAAATAAATGAATAGTGAAATAGTGTCTATTCACTGTTCATCAAGTTAAGAAAAAAGTTACAATAGCTATTTTGTTTGAGGGGAAAAAAAAAAAAAAAAAAAAAAAAGAAAGAAAGAGGAAAAACAGTCAAATTCGACTATTTTGGTTAAAATAGCTCTCCTGCTAGAGATGCTCTAAAGGCATTGACACAACAGACATCAAAGCTGAAGTTCTGATTTCTGAATATTGATATTGTATAGTGATTAAAAATTTGAACTTTTGGGCAGATTAGGAACCGTAGGATTAGTTTCTTCAAAAAAAAAAAAAAAGAACCATAGGATTAGAGCTGCAATACATGTCATTTCACACCGTACGAAAGTCGACACTGACACAATCACGACTCTGAACTCTCTTATACTCAATCTCCATTTCCTTCTCCATAAACCAAGGCTCCATTTCCATAAGACTTACAAAACAAAAAGCTTACTTTTTACTCATCCTCATTACTTCTTGAGCGATTTTCTTCAACTTTCAGCCCAACGGTAGCAACAAAGGTTTACAAAAAGAAGATTATGAAAATGTTGGTTTCGGAGCTTCAGATGAATCAGATTGTGTTACCGCCACATAAAATCTAAAGAGATAAGAATATTATATGCTTGTAGCTAGGTAAAAAAGTTTGGTTTGATAATTTGTGTTGATTTTGAGAGGTTAGCCACATTTGAGGGCAACTTAATTTTTTAAAGGGCTAGGCTTGTTAATTGGGCTTAAATTTGTAGGGGTGAGAGTGGCCATAGACTTTAAATAGGCATATAACTTTTTTTAAAAAAAGTAAGTTGCAGGGGCGAGCGCCCCTGCTCGCCCTCCCTTAAATCCGCCCCTGCATGAGATAGTTTCTGCCCTGGGAACTGAAGGTGAATGTTTAGGTAGATACGGAAGTCTAATTGCCGATGCCTGCAATCTCCTGACTTCCTTCCAATCATGGACTATCAGTTTTGTAAAGAGAGAAGGGCATGGAGTCGTGCATCAGCTTGCACGAATGGCTGTTCGTATCACAGTTCTATTTCGGCATAACAAGAGTTTTTTTCTAATGATATATAACATTTGAGATTACCTTAAAAAAAAAAAAAAATATAAAAAAAAAAATAATTAATTAATTATTAAATAAAAATATGGTTTATAGCGTTACTTTATTTACATTTATCAACTAAGCCAAAAAGGATCACTGTAGCAATAAATATTTGCTTTCAATAAATTCTTTTGAGAGCCACTCCTATCCCAAGATCTATAAATTTTATTTTTACATGACATATACTTCCAATCACGACTAACTTGATGTCAATGAAATTAACCAACAGTCAAATAATTGTTAACATTCTCCTATTTGATACTATCAAGGCTTCATTTATTTATACGTAATATATTTTTTGGAAAACGTTTTTCCTATTATTTGGTGCTTGGTACGATAAAAAATTGTGGTCAAATTGAAAACATTTTTTGTTGACCAAGAAAACCTTATTTAATTCCTGTAAAATGATATCCTTATTTTAAAACCGTAAATTATTTTTCGAATTTGAGCTTCTCATTCTCACACGTACCTTATCTTGCAGTTCATTCTCCACGGCCACCAAAGGTCACCATCGGAGTTTGCCAGAAGTTTTCGCGCAGTTGCTGGAGCTGCCGTCGAAGTTATCTAGAATTCTTCATTGGCCATTGCTACCAAAGGTTGCTAGAAGTCGCTAGCTGTTTTCACCACGGCCAGAGGTCTCCCGCCATTGTCGTCGGTTGTCATTGCAATCGTTGATTTTCTATACGAGCCAAACATCAAAAAATATTTTAATTGAAATTATTTTTCTAAAAAATAATTTATCTCAAAATATTTTCAAACATAAAACATTTTACGTCAAATACAAGAGAAACTAAACCTTCTTAGCATACTTTCAACGGGTAAATTTGACCTAACATTTATGTACGACATCTCTTACTTTTATGAATGAAAATTTATAGAATTAACACATTTTGGTCTTTATATCCACATGAAAACAAAACTAAACCTTTTAATATGTTCTAACAAAATGAAAAACAAAAAGAAATTAAACAACAAATTGGATGAAGTTTTTATTTAAATTGAGTTTAAATAAATTCTTTCAATTTAGTTTAAATTGATACGTGTCTTTAGAGCATATGATTAAAAATCACATAATGTAAAAATACATTTCAATTTAATAGAAATACTTGTCAATTCAATAAATTGAGTTTAAAATAATAAAAAAAAATGATTAAGGAACTCTAACTTTTAGTATAAAATCATTTATAAACTAATTTGTCAATCAATTTTTGATGAAATAAATAAAAGAAATTGATAAGCCATATTTTTTCTTTAATTATATTCCATTGATTATAAATTGCTACATCAATTTGCAAACAATTTTATAGTAAAAATTATAATACCGTTAACGTTACTTTAAAAAAATTCATTCAACTCACTTTGTTTGTTGAAATTCTTATTATTATTATTTTTTTTTTCAAAACAAAGTATCAACAAACAAACAATCATTATAAGACATTGTTAAAAATATCAAACAATTTTTACCTCTACGTCACTTCAAAATATTATTTTTTTTATATAAAATAATTCTAAAAAAAAAAAAATTAACAAATGAATGAACGGTGATTTGACCCCCAAGTGGCGCTCAAGATGAAGATTGTGAATTCCGGAGGGCCCCTCAAACCTTCAGAGATACCGAAAGCCCCGAGGCCAAAAGGGGTTCCTTTCCTTTCAGTTTTTCTAGTCTTGATTCATTGATTCAGCTCCTTGCAGTGTGTGTATGTGTTTTTGTTTATATAGCTGTCTTTTTCCTTCGCACCAAAATAAAAATCTCTCTCCCAAACTCTCTCTTCTCCCTTTGGGATTCCAGTCCCAAAAGCTCTCTCTCTCTCTCACTTTTCCCTCTCGCTGTTGATTTTCCTTCTTAATTCGTCGACACCTCAGTTTCTGTAAGTTCTTACTTTTACCATTTAAGCTTTGTTTGGTTCCTCAGAAAGCCTTTCTTTTTTCTTATTATTTTTTAGTGATTTCCTTGTAAGACTTAGGAAAAGAAGAACATGAGGAAGCTTTGTTTTGTTTTGATTTTTATGCAGAAATAAGGAAAAGGGTGTAGTTAACTTTAAGATTCTCTACTTTTCCTTCGTTTTCTCGGCAGCCGAACGTAGGCCTGGGAATTATTTGTATTTTATGCTGCTCTCAGCTTAGTGGATGGTATTTAGCTTTCTTTCTTGGTGTTTTCTACTAGATGAAAGATCATCTACCATCATAAAGTTTTTGCTTTGATTTTGTTTAGTAATTACTATTTGGGTATGTTATATGCTGCTAATATTTGTGTCAACTTTATTAAAAAACTGAACTTTGTTTGATAATCAAATTCATGTTGATTTGTATCAGATTGAGGGAATGGCTAAACAAATTGTTCCCACACAACCGGGTGCTTCTTTTGAGTACGAGCTTCTTGAAGATGATCCCGAACACCTTATAACCGTGGTGGCCTCCTCAAGCCAGAGAAGTCCATGGATTGAACCTTCGAAATTGAAACTTAGACACAGAATCGGGAGGGGCCCTTTTGGGGATGTTTGGTTAGCAACTCATCATCAGTCGACCGAAGACTATGATGAGTTTCATGAAGTGGCTGTCAAGATGTTACAGCCGATCAAAGAGGAGCACACGAGGGCTTTGTTGGATAAGTTTGAGGATTTGTTTTCCAAGTGTCAAGGTGTAGGAGGTGTTTGTTGGCTACATGGGGTTTCAATTATAAGTGGAAAGGTAGAGTATTTGTATTTGTATTTGTATTTGATGCCCTGTGGCCCCTCTGGGGAGATTGTGTTGTCTGACATCAAGGTTGCTAAAGAATGATTTTGTATTTGATATATTACAGATATGCATCGTTATGAAATTCTACGAGGGATCGGTTGGTGACAAAATGGCTTGCCTTCGAGGAGGGAATCATTCATTGCCTGATGTTTTGAGGTGGGTTGGGTTCGGCTTAGATAGAAGAGTATGCTTTTATTGTGTTTCTATTTAATGCATAAATATATCAAAGCACTGAGTGTTCAATTCTGAGTGTATGCTGCTGGTTGCAGATATGGTATTGATTTGGCTCAGGGAATTCTGGAACTGCACTCAAAAGGGATTTTAGTGCTTAACCTTAAACCTTCTAATGTGCTTCTTAATGCAAATGATCAAGCAATTCTAGGAGATTTTGGTATCCCTTATCTACTTCTTGGTATCCCATTCCCACGCTCAGATATGGCTCGCAGGCTTGGAACACCAAACTATATGTCTCCAGAGCAATGGCAACCAGAAGTGAGAGGTCCAATATCCTTGGAGACCGATTCATGGGGATTCGGGTGCTGCATTGTTGAGATGTTGACTGGTGTTCAGCCTTGGCGCAGGAGATCTGTAGATGAAATTTATCATTCAGTCGTCAGAAAGCAAGAAAAGCCATGTATCCCTGATGGCCTTCCTCTACTACTTGAGAATGTTCTAATTGGTTGCTTTGAGTATGACTTGAGGAGTCGTCCTTTGATGACAGACATATTGCATGTGTTTCAAAGGTACCTCTCCTCTTCAATGTGTATGTTTTGTTCTATGTTTACAGATATCGAAACCTCACCTGATATAGTAGGTTTCCTTTTGAGTTAGCTCCAGGAAATTGTCATCGTGTTACATTTAGTCGGCTCATTGATTGTTGTGTATGGGCACATGAGTTGGTTTTTTTTAATAAGTAATCTAATCTTATTATTTATTAAAAAGCGCAAAGGGGCACAACCAAAATATATAGGGAGAATTCACGAGA
The DNA here is from genome assembly GCF_958979055.1 of Alnus glutinosa. Lineage (NCBI taxonomy): Eukaryota > Viridiplantae > Streptophyta > Magnoliopsida > Fagales > Betulaceae > Alnus > Alnus glutinosa. Next base: position 3,982,133 of record NC_084891.1, on the reverse strand, counting down.
GACACTCACTTAGGGAGGAGAAGAAGAAGAAGAACACAAATTCAGAAATTCAAGAAAATTAGAAAAGCGAGAAATGTTGATAACAATCATCTACCCATAGAGTTTTGAACAATATACATTTTAACTCTACTACCGTTCTCTCATAATCTTCAAAATTTCGGGAATAGCGTTGTCTAGATACACCACATCACGCAAAGGGAAGCTATTCTCCAGATTTCTAAATTACAGTGATTACAAAATTGGCCTCTCCAACCAGTCAATAACTCCACCACCCATTGGGGCATTACCCACTCTATTTCGAAAAGACAGAAAACGTATACCCACAAGTCTTTAGCTACTTTGCAATGGAGCAGAAGATAATCGATGGATTCCCACTCTTCTTGCACATGAAACACCAGCTCATCACTATGATGTTTCTCTTTCTTAGATTATCTAAGGTCAAGATCCTCCCTAATGCTGCTGGCCAAACAAAGAAAGTCACTCTCAAAGGTGTCTTATTTCTCCAAATGCTCTTCCAAGAAAAGGTGAGGCTAGCAGGGGAGACTAAGCGCATGATAAAAAGATCTAACTTTGAATGTCTGCCTTTTGAAAGGGATTCAACAGATCCTATCCTCGCCACCTCGACTCAACCTGATAGAGTACAAGAAATTGAAGAATGAAGTGAACCACTCCATCTCCCAATCATGCATGGATCTGATGAAGGCAGTATTCTATTGACATGTGTCATTCAAAAACAACATATGGTCTGCCACCGAGGCCTCCTTAAAATGAACAATACTTCTTTTTTAGTAACTAAATGAATTTCATTAAGTGCACAAAAGGCGCAACTCAATTGCACAAGGAGTTTACAAGACAAACACCTAGCTAAAAAGAGAAAACAAATCGAAAAAATCATGAAAACTAGACAAAAATCTAATGCAGCTATGCTGAGGTAAAGAGTTTTAAAGAAGAAAGACTTTAGATTTGACATTGTCCTCACAATCTTTGAAACATCTATAATTTCTTTCCCTACAAAGACACCACAAAGGCAGGCCAAACCAACTTCCACACAGCTACGCACTGAGTTACCTCCCAACCCTCTCCAACAAGCAAAAAGGTAAACAACTTTTCTAGGCATAACCCAAGCTAACCCAATACGACTGAAGATAGCACTACACAAAGCACTTGCGGTCTCGCAATAGTAAACAACAGTGGGAAAGCTTGCTTCAAGGCTCGGTTAAAAAAAATCATGTTCCTAACCACCCAAACCTCTTGAGGAAATCAAAGAGTGAACCTGCTTTTAAATAAGCACATTGATAAAAAGCTGGACATCCCATTAGTTACTCATATTATTTAAATTATCTTGGCATGCAAGATTTAGTTACAGTTTCTTAGGTTTTTGGTTTTTCAAGTTTTACTATCTGAATAATTAGATTCACATCAAAATTTACTACTAGAAAGGTCTTGTGTTTAGTAGATTAAATGTTTAATTTTAATTGAAAATAATGACTCCAATTTCAAGCGAACTTTATTAATGAAAATATTGCAATAGAAAATGAAATTGTGGATCAAAAGTTGACGGTGTAGTAGACAGCTGGTTTTTGAGGTAGCCATTTTTGGCTGAAAATAGAGTTTTAATTGATCACGTCAGGAAATGAGGAATTGACTTCCCTAGTTACAAAAGCAGTATGTGCCAGTATCATAGTACACCTGGTTGGTAGGAGTACACAAGTTTCTTGGGGCTTGAAACATGCCAGGTGTGTTCTTGATGGCAGTTGCATTCATGAGAAATGAAATAGGAGGTAGTGAATGATTGACTCAAATGGAAAAAAGGCCAGCGAGTTGGAAGAAGATCTATTTGTACAAGAGGAGGGGGGGGGGGGGGGGTGCATCTTACTCTCACCAAGAGTACTCTTTCTAGTATTCCTGCATTTTTTTTTTTTATCTCTCTTCCCTTTACTAGTTGTCATAGCCAAGAGATCAGAGTGTTTTTAGAGGGTCTTCCTTTGGGACAGTCCAAGCGGGGATCCCAAGTTGCATTTGGTGAATTGGAAGACAGTTGCTCCCTTATTCCTAAAGGAGGGTTGGGCATAAAAAATCTTAAGCTGTTCAACAAAGCCCTTCTTGGTAAATGGCTTTGGAGATGCGGGAATGAACAAGATTTTTTTTTTTTTTTTTTAGGAAGGTGATTGTGTCGAAGTACGGGATTCAGAGAGGGGGGTGGTGCTCGGAGGTAGCTCAAGGTCCTTTCAGGGTGAGTCTTTGGAGGAATATTAGGAAAGATTACAGAAGGTTTTTTTTTTTTTTTTTTTTTTTTTTTTTTTTTTTTTTTTTTTTTTTTTTTTTTTCAATTTTGTTTCTTGTAAGGTTGGGGATGGGTCCAGAATTCTATTCCTTAGCTCGTAACAAGGAGGCTTTGGTGTCTCAATACATGGATCTCTCTAGTCCTCGGAATCCTAGCTTCATTAGAGCAGCTCATGATTGAGAACTTGAATCTCTGGACTCGTTTCTTATTCTTTTATACTCCATGAATCCTCATTTGGGAGAAGTGGATAATATGGCGTGGACTCCTAGCCACCATAGTTTTGCGGTGAAGAACTACTATACTATGTTACAATTAAGTGAGCATAATTCTTTCCCTTGGAAAAAACATTTGGAAGGTGAAGGCCCCTCGCATTGCTTTATTCTTATGGGCAACGACTTTGGGTAGAATCCTCACAGTGGATAATCTTAGAAGGCGGGGCTTCCAACTAGTTAACCAGTGGCTTCCAACTAGTTAACCAGTGTTGCCTTTGTAAAAAGGATGAGTAAACTATTGATCATCTTCTCATCCATTGTGATTATACCGCTGATATCTGGCACTTAGTTCTTAATATCTTCGGGGGGTCTCTTGGGTCATGCCTAGTAACATCCTTCAGCTCCTCCATTGCTGGAAATTTCTAAGGCGGGGACATCTCAAAGAGGCTTTTTGGAAAGTTATTCCCGTTCTTTTAATACGGAGCATTTGGAGAGAAATGAATCATCGACTCTTTGACTTAGCGAGACCAATGTGCTTTTCCTTAAATCCTCATTTCTGAGATCTCTTTTGGATTGGACAATTGTTTATGTTCCCAATTTTCCCTTAGAGAATCTGGTAGATTTGATTTATTTTCTAGATTGTAGTAACAACTAGGGCCTTGGCTCTCTTGTATACTCTTCGTGTACAAGGGTTTTGCTCTCTTTTTTTTCAATAAATTATTATTATTCATAAAAGAAAAGAAAAAAAAAAACATTAGACGTGCCATGCGTGTATGTGTGTTTTTGCATGCCTACGTGCATCTTTGTCTTAAAGTCAATAGACTTGTGCTATGCATACGACAAAGTTTCATGAATGAAATCATGATAGATATGCTTGTCTATGACAGTCAATTTGGATTGCCATGGCTGATACTATGCTGCACTCATTTGCATTTTGTTGCTTCTATTTGTTTTTCATTTCTTTGTAGATAGTTTAGTTATAAAATACTCTCTAAGCAGCTGTCCCCAATAAATGATCAAATTATTACTTGTGTTGAGGAAGCAAATTACTTTTTGTGACCACTTGAGGTGATTATATACAACAGGAAAAAGTAAATGTCCACATTTGCATAGAGTTATTGGGGACAAGTTGATAACTTAAAAAGTGTGTAATATAAATTAGAGGGATTTGGCTTGATGGTTGGTGACTGTATTGTTGACATTGGAGCTAGCAAGCTCACTACTTGTTATGGCTTCCCAGCATCAAGCTTATCAATCTGCCAATATGAGAATTGAGAAACCAAACTGTACCTTTGCAGAAAGACGCCTTTTATGAAAAGATTATAATTGTTATTCTCACAAAATGCCTTCTAGTATATTAAATCTTTCGGCTTTTCTCTTTCTTCCCCCCCCCCCCCCCCCCCCCCCCCCCCCCTCTTTGAGATAATCTTTCAGCTAGTTGCTAGTAGTTGTGTTATTGGTTGCCACAAAATTTGCAGCTTGAAGAATACCATCAACAATGAGGGAGGCTGGACAGGTCTTGGAAGTTGTTCAATCTTGGAAAAATCAAGTAACACTGGTTACACACACTGGTTCCTTGCAAAGGATCATCTGCAAGTGGGTGACACGGTGCGCTCCAGAAAGCCACCAAACTCGTGCAAACCTGAAAACATGGAAGTCCCAGAAGGAACAGTTGTGGGTTTAGAACGCGACAAAGATAGAGATAGAGATGGTTTTGTTTTGGTGAGGGTCCATGGCATCCATGACCCATTAAGGGTTCATGTCTCAACTCTGGAGCGGGTCACAATTGGCTTGGCAGCTGGTGATTGGGTACGCTTGAAGGAAGAAGACAAGAAGCACTCACCAGTGGGTATTATTCATTCCATCAATCGTGATGGAACTGTGGCTGTTGGATTTATAGGGATGGAAACTCTTTGGAAGGGAAGCTCTTCTGTGTTCCAGATGGCAGAATCTTACTGTGTGGGCCAGTTTGTTAGACTGAAAGCCAATGTTCTGAGCTCTCGATTTGAGTGGCCTCGTAAAAGGGGTGGTGCTTGGGCTACAGGGAGGATTCGGTGGATCCTACCGAATGGGTGCCTTATTGTCAAGTTCCCAGGGATTTTGACTTTTGGAGATGAATGGACCACCTACTTGGCTGATCCAGCTGAAGTAGAAGTGGTTACATTTAACACTTGCCCAGGGATGGTAAACAAGTATCAGCACCTTGAGGATTTTCACTGGGCAGTGAGACCACTTCTGATTACACTGGGCCTATTTACAGCCATGAGGCTAGGCATCTTTGTTGGAACGAAAATGGGGATTTCGAAAGCGAAGAAGCGACAGGCCAGTGCTATACAAGCTGACAGTGAACACATGGATAGCCAAAATGCTGGCAATCCTGCATGGATCCCTCCAAAAGTGGCAAATATGCTTTTTGTTAGTAAAGCTAGTTAACTTTGCTAAAGCTCATACAAACTCGCGTAGCTGGTATTTTAGCTAGTTCTGGGCATTTTACTGACTCTTGGCTGAAGTGTAATAGGAACTAAAATATTCCTGCCAAATGTTTATTTATAGCTTCAGCGCAAACTGGCTGTTCATAAATTGTAAAGATGCACTTTTATGCTAATCGAGTAATATGCTGTAATTATTGTTATATTCGTTGGTTTAGCTCGTGCACATGCTCTTTCAAACCCAGGATAGGTTTATGAATATGTTGACAGTTTGCAGCTGTGGGTTTGTTTATTCTTTTTTGGGGTACTTCCAATGATGTTGAGATTGGACGTGACGTATTGTAGGCCATGCAATGTAGAAGAAAAACCCTCATGAACCAGGTTGAGCCAAAGCTTCCCTCATCAATTGTGATGCGGGGTTGTGGGGCAGGCCGCAGCAATTAAATAAAGAAGGAAGATGATGTGGTTTGAAAAGAAACCCTCTGGAAGAGAATCTGCGTCAGCTCTCTCTCGTCAAACAGAGAATCTACAACTTCCACATGTCAATTGTTTGTCATATTACTGGTGTATTTTGTTATTCAGCTTCCTACACTTTATTTTTCTGTTTTCTGAACTAAATGGAAAAGCTTGTTTGAATTCTTCGGAGGATTTTCAAGTATGGTATTTTTAGGGTCGGCAATTTTTGACATATTCGCAAATTCAATATGAACTCAGTACGAAATTGGAAGGTTTGGGTTGAGAAGTCTTAACTCGTTTAATTAAATGGGTAGGATTAAGATTGACATATATAATATTATACCTATATTTTGACACGATCTGAACACGACGTGCGACATTTAGAGTTTGCAATTTTTTACACGATACACGAACTTGACACGAACCCAATACAAAATTAGTAGGTTAGGATTGAGGAGTCTGACCCGTTTAATTAAAAGAGTTGAGTTAGAATTGAAGTATATAATTTTATACACATATTTCAATACGATTCAAACCCAACACACGAACCGCCATCCCTATATATTTTCATATTTTCTAGCTTCTTATCCCTTGCCATTTCTTATACCTCCATCTCAAGTTAGTAGTTATTTAGAGTGGAAATTTACTATGGTGATTGCTGAATGAATCCGAACAGAAAATACGCAGTTTTATGATCATTTTCACATTCTAGCGAGCATCGCGAAACTTTATTAATGATTTGGATTGAATGCTGATGGTATATTATACGATCAGCCTCCATCAAGGAGGCACCAAAGAAACCTACTCCCTAATATAATATGATGAACAGCACTTCGAGAAGTTAATTGTGATTCTCTTTGTTCCTGACAGTGCATGTATGGGTTCACCATTCATTGCAGATACACCAATAAACATAACCAAGATGGTAAACTGCATAACATTGTCCACGAGAGAGAGAGAGAGCTCAAAAGATGTATCATTCACATGATAATGGCTTCAATTATCAAAAGATCTAAAAGAATAAAATTTTAGTTAGCATACAACAAAGAAACAAAGCTTTCACACGTGGAAATTGGATGTCAATAAGGTCAAAACAGAGGAGCGGATCCATAATGACATAGAAGTCAAAGCTGTAAGATATCCATATACAATGTCTGGTCACAAGCTTCGTAGTTTACTAATCTGCACCAACAACAATACCAGCCCCTCGCACAAGCTGCTCGGTCAAAGCAGAAAGCCGTGCAACTTCCGATTTAACAACCTCCGGTAAACATTCACTATGATCAACCACACCTATTCTAATATCAGAGCCATTTTGAGGGAAGACACTTACATCACTATCAGCATCAAGGCTAAGGCTAGCTTTATTCATAAGTTCTCGGCTCATATCGGCAAGTTTGTGGAGAGCACAAGTTGCAGCTTCAACTTCCAGTTGAGCTGCCTCAAGTTGAAGCTTCTCAATTGCCAAGTCCCCAATACTTATATCACCTATTCTCTGTTGTGCCAAAGCGTAAAGCTTCCTTAGATCATTAGCATCTTCTTTCATTTCTTCCTTCATCTTTTTTAGTTCTTTCTCCTTCCCATCTAATCTCCCACGAACAGTTCTGAGCTCCTGGTCTTTGATTGTTAGAGCCCTCTCTACAGCTAGTAATTCCATTTCTTTCATTCTTAAGCTTTCTATGGTCAACTTCAGCTCAGTCTCAAGTTGTCTTTTCTGCATGCTGAACTCATCCTTAGGTGTCTCCAATAGTTGCTTGAGTGAAGTGTGGCCCATGTTTTCAAATGCTCCCATTGCGTTAGAGTTTTCATCCTTGATGGAGAAGACCAGTTTATTTGTAAGCTCTACAATCCGTTCAGCCACAGTTTCAGCTTCAGAGAAGTTCAGCTTTGCATCATTTAACTCGTCTTGCATCATCTGAACATCTTCGTCTTTCTCCTTTAGCATAGTTGTGGCCTGGATAAGTTGATCCTCTCTACTGTTCAAAAGCATCTTTAACTCTCCAATTTCCTCATTTAGATCCTCCAACTTCGTTCTCGCATTTAAGAGTTCCAAGTCTTTCTCCTCCAAGATAAGCTGGAGTGCAGCCTGCTCAGATTTCAAATGCTGGATTTCTAGCTTAGTATCCACCGACTCTGACTCTTTAACCTGAAGAATTTTTTGCATCTCTTCAAATTCTTTGTTTTTTCGCTCAAGCTCTCTCTGAAGAAACGACATCTCCAGGATTGCCTGCTGCAGAGAAGATCTCTCTTTCTTCAACTCCTCCTGCAACTCCTCCATTAGCTCTTTCTCCATGGATAAGTCCCGTTCAAGCTCCTTATTTCGAGCCTCTGCAACCCTAAGCTTCACTCTCTCAGTCTCTACTTCTATTTGGGCATCCTTCAAACTCGCCATGTAAGAGATAACACTTTTCTTCTGTTCTTCAAGTTCTGCTAGTTGCTTTTCCAGCTGCACCTCTTGTTCTTCCATTTTCTCTCGAGAGGATGCCAGAGATTTCTGAGAAGAAACCAACTCAGACCTCACGTCAGCAAGAAGCTTTTTTACTCTTCTGAAATCCTCAAGAGTTTCATTTGTTTCCCTTGCATGTTGGGATGCTTCTTCAGCCAGCTTCTTCAGTTCTTCCTGTGCTAATAACCATTCCATTGTCCGCTTCTCTAAATTGGCCTCTGCAACATTTAACTTCTCTTCTTCAAGTTTCCTCAGTGTCATAGAAACTTCAAGTTCTTCTTCTTTCTCCTGGAAAGCTTTCCGGAGTTCTTGAAGCTCATCTTCTTGTTTTCGCATGATTTCATTGGCTTCATTTAAGAGCTGAGCTTTAGATTTCAGTTCAGAATCAGTCATGGCAGCTTCTTCACTCTTCTTCACCAGTTCATTTCTCATTTTTTTCATTTCGTCTTCTTTCAAAGATAGTGAAGATAGGGCAGCTGCAGTCTCCTCGTTGCTCTCCTTGAGTTGAAGCTTTAAATCTCCTATCTGTCTGGCTTGAGAAGCTAAACTAAGATTAGCTTGCTTCAGCTCTTCTCCTAATTGTTCATGCTTACAGCAAGCAGCAGCAATTTCTTCTTCACGTTGCTTCAACTCCTCCTTTGCACGGTTTAATTCATTGTGCTCCAACAAGACTATCCTTTCAGCATCCTGTAGATCTTCTTCCTTTTTATTCAAGGATGCCAATGCAGCGAGAAGATCAGACTCCAAGGTCTCAAGGTTAAGCCCCAGCTGAGCATCTTCGGAGAGATGAGAATCTCTGCTCATCTGTTCTTCCAGTTTCTGTGTCTGCGCAAACAATCTCTCAAGAAGAACCTTTGCAGGTTCAGTCGCCCCATTATCATTAATGCTCAACTTCCTGTTATTTAAGGCTGACCTGATGACCTTCAAGGAGCAGCCACGTCTTTTTGACGTTTTCATAAAAGCTAGTTTCTCCTGCTTCTTGTTGAGCCTCAAGGAGCATAACTGCAAAAAACATTACACAACAATAAATATTTGCTCATAAACATGGAAGACAGTGAAGATACATGAAAAATGAATAATTAATAAGTCAAAAATCATATTTAGATTTTGTGACAATCTCAAATGTCCATGCTTAGGGGCAAAATGTTTTGCTGAGAAGCTCATGAAATCATTTGAAATTTCAAATTCTGTGGAGAGCACGCAAGTATTAAGTTTAGTTTTATCTACAATTTACCAAAGTTTTGTCCAAATATTGGCCAATTTCGTCAAAAAATATTTCAAAGTCTTTGAAGGGAGTAGACAGAATCCTGTCAACTTGTCAAGTGTCACCAAAATCTATTTACTAGAAGTATGAATGCAATGGGCAAGAAACAAAATCATATAATGGTTTCGTTCTTATAATTTAGAAACCTTTCAAAAATGAGCTAAAAAGGCATTAAGGAGCACGGACCATTCGATGGTTAAATGGGGTTCTTCAAGCATTATCGGAGAACCAGATTTATCTCCCAGGAGCCTTCGTTAATGATTCATCTTTACTGTTGTCCAAGAGCTCCACCTCCTTTTGCTCAATAACTTTTGATTTTGAACAAGCCAAGCAAGTCACCAGATTTCATAGTCTACATTTCCCATTGTTTGTTTATATCTTCTTATTTTATTCCCCAGTTCTTCTTTTCTTATGATTTTTCCTTTTCTCGGTAACCAAACTAGAGTTAACATTATCCAAAAATCAGAATCTTTAAAAATAAAAACCCAATAATAGATTATCATTAAACCAGGAAATAAACATTCACAAAAACACAGAGAGAGAGAGAAGAGAGAGAGAGAGAGTGGTACCTTGGAGCGAAGGTGACAAGAGGTGGTGGGAAGATTGGGGCGAAGAGCGGCAGAGAACGCCATGGCCCACCTCTGGGGTGCACATCCGTGCACCCTCCAACTATGATCTACTCTTTTCTCTGATGAACCGCTCACCCTTTCAAACCAATCTCACCCAACATATATATTTACACCAACAGAAACAACAGGTTATCGGAGAGAGGGAAAGAGAGATTATGGTGAGAAGAAAAGGGAGGGAGGGCTTGTGAGTGGAGAAAGGGATCGAAGGGAAAAGAACCGAAGGAAAGGCTCACGTTAGCCACGACCGCAAGTTTCCTTTTCGTTTTAATTTTGTAAATATTTATTAAAGAAATAGGCTAAATTGCGCCGCCGACCTTGTGGGAACTGAAACTTAAGCCTTCCTTGTCAAAGAGGGGAAACAAAAAGTTACAAAATGGATAAAGATACTGTTGTACTTGGAGTCATGAGATCTGCTGGCTGCGAGACCACGAATGGTTGGTGCTGGCCACTCATGTCCTGCCACCTGTCAATGTCTCTCGGGGCATATCGTCCAAGAAGAATGCTACTCTTTATACTCATTTCACACCGGTTGAAATGACGTGTTTTAAGTGGACTTTCATGTCAGTCACTTAAAACAAAACAAAAAAAGTTACTTAAAACGTGTTATATTAGCCAACATTTTTATACATATCTTATATATCTCTTTTTCTAAATCAACCATTAGATATGTATGATCTACAAGGACCAATCGTTTTTCTTCTTTCATTTACGTTTACAATTTCTATACAATTCATGTACAACTTCTAAACGTATTATATCTCTTATTATTTTATTTGTTTTTTTAAAAAAAACAAACAAATAAATCACTAGGATGGGTGGGACAGAAGGATTACATGGGTGTACAACCTATCATTTTTCAAAAAAAAAAAAGAAAAAATTAGTTGCTATATAGCATTTATGGATGATGCCAAATCAAATGTATAACAACAAAATCAACTTGGGCTAATGACCATCTTTAGTTTTGGCGTATTTTAATGAGAGAAATTATTGTTGTACAACTCTAACTTAAAATATATCATTGGATATTTAAGACTTACATGCATAAAAACAAATTCAATGATTGGTTTGAAAAAAAAAAAAAAAAGTTGTACAAGAGTTATACAATAATCACTACTCTTTTAAAAAAATGCATGTGAGGATTTAAAATGAGAAAAATATTTTTTAAAAAAAAAAACTGAACTAACAGTCGTTTATGAAATAGTCCTATAAAGTAACAAGCGTGCTAAACTCATAACTCAAACTACCAAGGTATGCCAAAAGGGCCACTTTTTAATTATTATACTCCTATAATACCCTTTATTTTCTTAAAAACTAAAGTAAAAAATTTATAATAAAAAAATAAAAATAAAAAAACTAAACTATTTTTTAAAACAAAAAAAAAAATGATAAATACAAAATCAGTCCTTGTGGTTAGCCTAAATTACAATTATTCACAATGAAAAAAAAAAATAATTCAGAGGTCTTTAGAGTCGATCAAAATAACAATTTAGTCCTTACTGCCAAATTCTGGCAAAACACTTTATGGGTTCCGTTAGTGTCAACGTCGGTACCAATAAAATGATGATATGTGTCACTCTTAGTAAAAAAATATAAATATATTTAAAATATACATTTATAAAACTAAATAGAAAAGGAAAAAAAAAAAAAAAAAAGGGATGTTGGGCAGCCACCTCTAGGAGTGGCTCGTAGGCACCCTTGTCCTTTTTTCTTTCTTTTCTTTTTATTTTTTTTTTGTTTAAACAAAATCATAATTTTTTAGTTTTTTATAAAAAAAAAATTCATAATTTTTTAGTTTTATAAATATATTTTTTTTAATATATTTATGTTTTTTATTATAAGTGACACGAGTTATTATTTTATTGACGCTAACGTGGCACCTAACAGAATTCGTCAATTATTTGAATGAAATTTAACTCCAGTGACTAAATTGTTTTTTAAGCATACCCAAGAGACGTCTTAATTCGCTTTAATATGACATTGAGTTATTTGTAATTTAGACCAACCATATGAATTGATTTTGAATTTATCCATATTTTTAATATATTTATACTTTTTTTATTAAGAGTGACACATGTCATCATTTTATTGGTGTTGATATGGACACTAACGGAATCCGTTAAGTGTTTTGACGGAATTTGACTGCAGAGACTAAATTGTTATTTTTGGCATACCTGAGGACCTCTGAATTATTTTTACCGTAGGGAGCAATTTGTAATTTAGGCCAACTACACTGAATGATCACCTCCTTGGTTCTTTTTTTGTTGTTTAAAAAAAATAGGTTAGTTTAGTTTTTTATTTTATTAATTTTTTATTTTAGCTTTTAAGAGAATAAGAGTATTATAAAAATATAATAAAAAGCTGCATTTTAACACACCTTTATAGTTTGATGTATCACTTTAGCACATTTGTCACTTCATAGGGCTATTTCAAAAACTATTGTTAGTTCATGGGACTTTTTTATATTTTATCCATTTAAAATACACGTAAGAATCATATGCTATAAGGACACATGTCAGTTTAATTGATCATATCTAGGCATTAGCTTTGATGCTTTAGAACAAGACAGTCATCTTATGATATATTTGTGTCACTTGTTTCCTTAGGATAACCATCAAATAGTTATGGTAGACTGTAACTAGGTGCTACAACTAGTTTTGCTAGCAACTTTTTTTCGAGCATAACTCCATCAATGAAGATTCTTACCGAGGTTGTGGAAAGGACCCGTTGAAAAAAATAAGGGAACTTAGAGGAAAAATATGAAGAAAAAATAGAATTGGAACTTCAAGGCTTGATCATAGTGACGATATCTTTATAACGTATTTTGTTCCATTTCTAAGTGTTAAAGAATTTGACAAAATAATTCTCAAGATACAATGAGTAAAAATGTACCAGAATATATTGTTTCTCTCCATCAAGCTATTCTCTCTATTCTCCTACATATGATGTGTGTCTTTGCATATGACCGAAGTATCATATTTATAGTGATTTTGGACACGGACACATCTAATTTGATTCAATGGTCACAAATCGAAACCACCAAATCCACATTAGGTCATCTTAAATATCAAACCAATCAAAATATTCAAATTTCTTTGAGTTCGCATTTGAAATGGCTAGCTTTCTTATCCATCACTCAATTTATTATTAGGTGAGGAGAATTCCTTATAAACTAGTTAACTTCTCTATACTTAACCAATTTGAGACAACTTTTCTCCTTGTATTTCAAAATTTTGGATCGACTTTGAAAGATGTAAATGTTTCAATTAAATACGATTACAAAATAGCTGACTTCTATGTACCTAATATTTAAGTGATTTCAAACGACACATTTTTCTATGTGGGTGGGTTTGGGCTCGTTTGGATGTGCAATTTATTTGAAAAATATTAAAAATTGTGAATACCGAGATAATTTGTTTTTGAAATTATGTTTGAATGGTTTAGAAAACCTGAAACAAAATTAGAAAAAATTGAATAAAATCTAAATAGAATTTGAATTCTAAAAAACAGTATTTGAAAAATAATTATCACCGAAACATGCCCTTAGGTATTTATTTGCGTCTATCCATATATTGGACTTTTTTGGTCTTTTTACCATTATAATTTGCACAACTACTGGGCCTTTTTTTCTTATATATATATATAGTTGCCTATTGTCAAAGTATTGGGCTTTTCTTTGAAAAGTCGTATACTTATATGGATCACTTTCTGGCCCAAAGAAAACGAGCCGCGTTGCTCAAAGTCAAATATTGTCAACTAATAACTAATACTAAAACTATAGTGCTCTTAATTTAATAACAATGGTACTCATAAATAATGCCCTTTTTCTGTAATTAATTATTTTTTTATTTGGTAAGTATTAATTATTTTTTAAACTGAGTTACCAAACAGATTCTAGGATATTCTGCTTGACACTATCTTGAGAAAGCCGCTATCTCCATCTCAATCATCTAACTAACTTTTAGTAAATTTATTAAACAATGGGCCATATATTATACCCATTTGCACAAGTGGCTCAATGTCCATTTAATGTAGCCGTTTAAAAAATGTTTGATTTTTTTTTTTTTTTTTTTTTTTTAAAAAAAAAGTAATGTTATATATTATCGGAATTGTCATGTCAGTATTGTAAAATACTTATGTGATAAAAATGTAATTTCTAACATTATTTATAAAAATTAACGATTTTATAATACAACTAATAAAAATACGATTAAAAAAAATAAATGTTTGCTAAAATTACAATTTGACCTGTAAAATTATACATTTTTAAAAATGCACCCACTGAGCCCTTTGCCTCCTTTTTAAACCGTTGTTTTTTCAAACAACATTTCAAACATGACATTTTTTGCGATTATGTTTAAAAACGTGTCGCGAGCTAAACACATCCTCAATCCTATAAACATATTGAAATACATTTGTTGCCCCTCATATGTAAGTACTAAAAACATGAAGAGAGAGAGAGAGAGAGAGAGAGAGAGAATCTTAATCTTAACTAGTTTTATAAGCTCAACCTTACAGAATGGGGCCCGAAGTAAGGCTTTTGTAACTAGAGAAGATAATATAATAGAGTGGATAAAACAAAAATATGATTAGAATTTAGGCAAGATTAGGAAGGGAGATAGGCTAATCATTATTTCATGGAATGAAGTTGCTGGCCATCACAATATTTAAAAGTAAACATCATGCACTTACATACGTACGTGGTCCGAATCTTAAAAGGATCTAACTTCATATCATCAACCACAAAATTCAAAGGCACCACTTGCGAAAAGGAGGAGAGAGAGAGAGAGAGAGAAATATATTAAATAAGATTTAGATAAGATAACATCGATTAAAACAAGACTCTTCCTCAAGAAACACAAAAGTGAAGTTTTAGAGTATATTATGTCGGGTTAATTGTATCACTGGTTCTTGGGGTTGGCTTAAATTACGAATCACTCTATGTGGTACTATAATTACAAATCACCCCCCTGAACCCGTTTTCCGTCCACCAAGTAAACAGAGTCCGTTAGTAGATTACAATACAAATGATATTTAAATGTTGTCTCACTATTTATATGGCGTGGCAAACTAACGGATTCTGTTAACTTGATGAACGAAAAACGGGTTTAGGAAGTGATTCGTAATTATAATTTACCATAAGGACCCTCCATAAACTTTTTGTGCCACAGAAAGTGGTTCGTAATTTAAGCCAATCTTAGAGACTAGTGATGCAATTAATGTCATTGAAAATGAAAAGAGAACTAAATTTAGCATCTTCTCAAAGTTTTTTTTTTTTTTTTCTTTCTATTATTACATGTGCTCATCACATGTAATATGTTAGATTTTATTAAAATAAATAAATTTATTTTATAATTTGGTATTTCAAATAATTTTATTAAAATAAGTTTTAGGAAAGATTCTCCTTTTGTTTTACTTAAAAAGCCTTGCATCTCATCAATTGCTATTCAAAATGTGGGAGGAAAATCCAAAATTTTGATGCGTATGGAATTGGAAATGCTCCTTTAGTCCCACATTGATTAGAAATTGTGAAGTCAAACACCTATATGTATACCCTTCTCACTCTAATTATAACTTGATTGACGGAGAGAGAGATTGGCGCCTAATAGCGGCAATGCCGCCGCGTCGCGCGCATGTGTAATGGACTTTGACTACTATGAGGCGCACTTTGCAAATTCCATACAAATATTTTGTACATTTTGCTCATTCTTATTTCAAGGGTGTTTTGTTATTCCCGGTGCTATTCCGAAGTAATGTTGATCGTGAATCGGGTTTCATTGTATCATGGAAAATATTTCATCAAATTTTTGTAGTACTTTAGAAAGAGCATGAAATACATTTTTAAGATATCGTTGTTTAGATCGAGCATTGAGTCTATTGCCAACATGTCTTCCTATTTTTCCCGGTTTGAATGACTATTCTTCAACATAATATAATTATAATTCAATCTTATTGATTTTCATCACGTGGCTCATGATAAACACTACGTGTTGTACGTCACATTTCTATCATATAGTTTGTTAAATTATCACTTATAACAAAAGCTTAAGTTGATATGAATAGATGAATTTAATCGCCTAATTTATATTCTAACACTCTCTTTACATATAGGCTCAAAATTCAATCAACAATTAAGACCTAATACATAGAATATTTAATTGAAATTGTAGGGTGAATTATGTAGTTAGGGTTCGAATTAGTGACCTATGCTCTCTGATACCATTTTAAATAACCACTTATCCTCAAAATTTATGAGACCATGGGTCAAGAGATGACCATAGAGTTCTTCTAATGACATGGGGTCAATTCGAGTGGTGATAGAAGTCATCAAGGAATCGAATTCAGCAAGAAGTCCAGCCAAAATGTAAGATATATACCACTTCAAAATCATTAAGTGGTTGGTCGATCAAACCCAATGTTTCTACAAAACTCTTCAGTCTTTGGAAATAATAAATAATAGATAAGTTGTCTTTCTTTGGAATGATGAGCTGATATTGTAATTGCATTATGTAAGCCCAAGAATGAGAAGAAAACATCTTCTCAAGTGCTAAGCATACCTCACGAGAAGTAGAGAAGCCTACTACTTGGGGGAGGATGCTTTCGGAAAGGGAGGATATAATAGTGCTAATGATTGTCTCTTCCTATTGAAGTCAGTGTATTTTTACTCACTAAGTCGTGTACTTACACTTTATTTTTTTCACCCGTAAAACATTCGTGTATAATAGTTGTTGAGCCCTTTGATGATGGATATTGGGGACCCGGATAGGAGGCCAACTTTGAATTGCCTTGCTAAGTTGATATTTGAGGAGTTGAACCCACTCTTAAGTTGAGAATTGTGGCATGATTTTGATGACATACTTCATGATCATTTTTTGGGTTTCCTTTGGAAGTACTATTAGTCTTATGGTAACCCTTTGATGGAACAATATATTTGTTTATCTTAGACTATGGTTACCTATTTGAGGCTTGGTCTATTATAATTTGGTCGGGACTTGTTGATCGGTCAGAAATTGAGATTTTTTATGCTTATCTTTATGTCATGATGCAATTGTTGTTACTGTGCGAAATAACGATGAATCATACGGAATTGAGAAGAGAGATCAATAGAAAATCAAGACACAGATTTACGTGGTTTGGCATAGTACCTACGTTTGTATAATTATGATTTTCATATAAGTACACTATGATGTAACCCTAAATAATGATTGAATAGTAAAATATGAGCACTACGTTTACTATACTTCTCTCCACTCTGACAACTAGCCAACTATACTACTATTTCAGTATTACTCTATATGTCTGAGAGAATATGAGTCACTTGTTACAACAATCTCCACCTTGCACAAGTTAGTATTCACATCTTCAAAGATAATCAAGTATTGGGCCCCCACTTGGAACTGATGGGTTGAGGATGCCGTCCTCTAACCTGGTTAGTTTCTTGGGATGAGTGTTTAGACGCGTCTGTTCCATTTCCGGTATGCGTGACACTTTTGAAAATGTAAAAAAACTCACAAGCGAGGGAGAGTTGAGTCAATGTGGAAGAGACTCACAAGTGAGAAGGAGATTATTGAGTGCACTTGTGAGGTGTCTCACATTGCTAAGATGTAAGAAGAGTGAGTCGTTTTGTAGTTGCTCTGGTATTGTTGTTATTGTGGACATTATATTTGTTATCATAATATACTAAAAAAGTCCTTCCTTGTAAGCTCTCTGACATGGGCTCAAGATCTCTAGATAATTGAAGGATATTTTGTGTTCGATGTCCATCACAATTGTGATTAAAATCAATGTCTATCTGATATATTCTTCATCGTTATCTGATTGATGCATGATGTTAGGCTTTATCTCTCTGTTTCCCTTGATGTTGTTGCTTGACAATATCTTATACATTTGGATCAAACTGTGTCTTAATATATATATTTATATATATATATGGCTCACTGTAAATATTATCCGACATGATTTATGTTTTTTTTTTTTTTTTTTTTAAATTTTTATTTCAATTTAAAATAATCAGAATACTCTAATTAATTAATTTAAATCCTACTAGAAAAGTTTTTTCAAAATTTGAGAAAGATAGGCGTGGACACGTATGGTATGATCGATACACTTAACTTTTTCTTTGACTTTGCGTGAAGATCTCGCATGCATGATCTTTTCCGCACGTCATTTTGAACGCTCAGATCTCGAAGTACGATGGCGGATCTGTGCCGTCCAAAAGGACCTCACTCGACCTCATAAAAAGATACATGGGATATCTCGTAATCTAAGAGATTTGAGATGTCGTCTATCCAAAGTTCTTAATGATCATGTTATCATGTTTTCCTTGGTACGCTCGCGTGCGTGTGAACAGTAATCCTGTACGTTGATTTTTACTCGTGGGACCTCGACAATATAATGTGCTGGGCCACGTGCTTCCGAGCATGTTTCTAACACTTGCATATATCATTATATCAAAGTGGATATACATGATCAATAATTCATTTCTAAAGGAACCCAAAGGGTCCATAATTATTTTTTTTTGTAGCCCACATTTGACATTTCTATTCTTCCACCAAAAAATTTGACAATCAGTTTGACTTTTAGCAACAAAAGAAAATAATAAGGGATAAAGTTTTTCCCTTTGAAGAAACTTTTCTATTATCCTTTATTAAAAATAAATAAATTTAAAGAGTAATTATGTTTTCTTCTAGACGAGCCCTCATAAACTATTGATCATTGTTAACATGTCACCACGAACTGACACATCGACTAAAAGAGAGCATATAACTACTATTTTTATACCTTTAACCCCATTTTGTCAGTCAAATTCGAGAAAAAACTTAAATACCCTAATCCAAGTTTCAAATTTACATATAATACCTTAAAATTAAACAAATAAAAAAATAAAAAATAAAAAAAGAAAAGGAAAAGAGAGGGGGTGGCTGCCACCAGCAACCAGCCACCCCTTCTATTTTTTTTTTCTTAAAAAAAAAATATATTTTTCTATTAAATTACTGTTTGAGGGTATTTCTGTCTTTAAATAAAATTAAATGTCTAAAAATTGAATATTTTGTTTAATTTAACGAGATTCCCTAATGAAATAGGGTAAATGTATAAAAATTGTAGTTGTATGATCTTTTTTAGTCGAGATATCAATTCGTAGTGGCATGTTGACAATGGCCGATAGTTCATAGGAAAAAAATGTAATTAACCTTTAATTTAACATTTATCTTTAGAATATATGATTCTCACATATAGTTTTTTTTTATCATACTTTAAAAACATGTCAATTTAAAAAACTAGATTGAGAACAAAAAATTCAATCCAATTTGAAAAAAAAAATAAATAAATAAAATTGCCCAAATAATATGGTAACATTAATCGGGTGAATGGTAGAATTAAAACATGGGATTCAAAAAGTTTTAAACAGTAAAAATTTTAATTTAACTTCCTTAGGTTACCAATAATCTTATATGAGTGATATTTTTCTGATAGTAGACGCTTAAATTTAATTTTTTAAAAATATAATATTTATTGGACAAATTTTTTCTCCAAAGTAGGTTAGAGGAAATTATTTGAACTTAATTTATTAAATTGATATGCATTCATAATATATGAAATTCTTACGTGTATTTTTAATAAAGTTTGTGATTCTCACACATATTTTTTAAATATATATAAATCACATACATTATTGACACATGTCAATTTAACATATTGCATTCAAAATTTGTGAAATGCTATTCAATTTATTTTAAGATTGAGATCTTCAATAATTTTGCTGTCTGAATTATTAGCAAGTCGAACTATAAAAATGGCTTATCTGTTCTAGCAAATCTCGAACAACTTTCTCAACTATTCAGATAAGTGAATCCATAAAAACTCTTTCACATTTAATATTTAAGGGATAATTGCATTATTGGTCACTGAGATTAGCCTAAATTATAAATCACTCTCTGTGAATGGTCCTTGTGGTAAACTATAATTACGAATTACTCTCTAAACTCGTTTTTCATCCACCAAGTTAATTGATTCCGTTAGTTTTTTACAGCATACCCAATAGGAAATCGACACGTGTCTATCATAATAAAAAAATATAAATAAATAAAACTAAAAAATTATTATTATTTTTTTTTTTAAAAAAAAAATATTGAAGGGGTGGCTCGCAGCCACCCCCCAGGGGCTAGGGGCGCCTGCCCAACCGACAGTCACCCTTCACTATTTTTTATTTTTTAAATACTTTTTAAGTTTTATTTATTTATATTTACCACAATGACCCTTCATGAACTGTTTGTAGCACAGAATAAGCTTGTACAAACGGGACAATTATAATTACTCCGCAACCGCATAACCACTTTCAAAAGTGGTTATAAATAACCGCTAACTGTCTAAGCAAATGTGGTTTTAAAGGTAAGCAAAGGCGGTTGGTAACCGCTACGGCTTACCCTTAATATATATATATTAAAATTTTGTTTCTATTTGGTTGTTTGGATTTGTATTTAGATTTGTTAATTTTTTACCAAAAGGTCCAAAAATTATTAATTTTTCTTTTAAAAAAACTTAAAACCCGTTAAAAGCCTAAATTAAGAAGCGATTTTCAAACCGCCGGTAATAAACATAATAATCGCTATTTGGCGGTAATAAAAATAACCGCTAACCGTCTAGGCAAAGGTGGTTGCGGTTGTTAAAGTTCAATAACTGCTTTAGGCGGTTGCGGTTTAAGCCAACAATCACTAACCGTAACCGCTTGTATATCCTTATTACAAAGAGTAATTTGTAACTTAGACTAACTCAAAAAACTAATAATACAATTATTTCCGTATTTAAATTACTAATAATAAACAGCAAAGTGAGGGGATCCTATCTTTATTTTGTGACTTCTAATGGAGCTCAACTTATCTGAATCTTCATGGGTCAGGGTCACATTTGAGCACTTTTCACAAGGGTGTTGAATGCGTTAGCGTGCTCTTTCCACCAACGACAATCAACAAACAAATGGCCAAAATGGGGCGTGATCCACAGCTTCACGCCTGAGGTTTTTGGTAGGTTTTGCATGTGTTAATAGAAAGGTGACGTCGATCGTATCTAACTGCTGGGACCCACAAATATAAAAGACAATTATATTATGGTGAATATATTTACAACAAAAAGACAAACTCGTAGATCACAATCTTGACGCGTGTCGATTTCTCAATGACCAAATAGCTGCACAGTTCCTTCATCGTGCCACGTGAACGGCCCAACTTACATACCGCCTCTGCTCCAGATTGTGTAATGCCACGTCATTAATGCAAAGCGGGGGACCACCCTTGGAAGTCGGGACCACCACCATCCAAAATCTCAAAATCTACTGCTACTTGATTCTCTGCCAAC
This sequence comes from Alnus glutinosa, assembly GCF_958979055.1. Taxonomy (NCBI): domain Eukaryota; kingdom Viridiplantae; phylum Streptophyta; class Magnoliopsida; order Fagales; family Betulaceae; genus Alnus; species Alnus glutinosa. The sequence goes on along the minus strand of NC_084891.1, from coordinate 3,961,064 downwards.
CAGTAGCCGTCAATTTGTCAGAAATGACGACAATGCCATTCCTCGGTGTTCTCAAAAGTACAAGTCTAGCATTCTACTAGTGTTATTATATTACTTAAAGAAAATAATACAACCATCCATTGTCGATCGTGGCCGTCAGATTGCTGTCCGATCTTCAAAGCATAATCTCACGTTGGTTCGGGTGAAATATATGTATAGATATTTTATGAAATATATGTATTCATATTTTTTTTTTATATATATATTTACTAAACTTATTATTACTTTTTTTAAGGAATTATTTATAATTAAACATTTTATCAATAGATGCCAAAACTTGGACAAAAGTGTTAATGAGAATTCGACCTACTCTATCAGCTGTGTTTCCGATGAAATATTTGGTGGAACAGAAAATCAGTGGCTCTTTTGAAGGGGGCAACGTTGGTTGGATACACTGAACAGTGAAAAGTATATAGAAGTCAGACATTCTACAGCAGGATTGATGTTACTTAAAAAAAATAAAAAAAAAAACTCCTACTCCCAAGCACCCGCGCGTGGAGTGCAGCGTTGACATTAGGAGTTGACTGCGTCTCCTTATTAGGATGGAGAGAACGTTTTGTCGTATACGTTTCTTTTATTTTTGTTGTTTCTCTGTGTTTTGAAGAGAAGGGTACGTTGTGGTTGTAAACAACGTTAAATGCTTAGATGTGAGTAGGTGTAAAGTTTAAAGTCTCAAAGATCCGATGATATATGGAAAGAGATCGGTGAAAACGATATCTCCTTAGTCCTTGATACGTAATCATATTTATTCGGACCCATAATATTTGATTTTTTATCACCTTTTAGATATATATATTTTTTTTTTAGATTGGGACGTTTCAAGTCTTTATTGAATTTCACTATTATTCATAGGGTTGGGCAAAAACTAACCCGATACGGAGCCGGCCCGCCCATTTTGAGCGAACAAGTCGGCTCCTTGCTTGAGATGACTAGTATCGACATTGATATTTAGTTTTTTGACCGATTCGGGTTTGAAATCAATAACAAAGAGTTGAAAATGGCCTCCAAATATTATTGTATTTCTCCCAAACCAAATTCTTCTTACTACTGTTGCCACCAAGTCAACATATCACTCATCTATTCTTGACAATATTTCTCACCACATTGAAGAATTCAAGGTCTTGAAATTCCAGTCCACCCCAAGACTTTGAAGATCCCATCCTGGACCAATTCATGCACCTATGCAACTTTTGATTCATACTCTCATTTCCTCCATCAAAATTTTACGCATCGTGAAATAATATTCTAACATGGTGACTTGAGCATTTTAAAAACGCTTATGGTGTAGGTAGGAATGGCTTGAGTAACAGCTTTAGGGAGAACTTTTTTTTCCACCTGTGACGTGAATTTTACCTTCTAACTATCCAGCCTGCTTTGTATCATTTCTTTTATAGTTTTGAAAATTCTGATTTTTATTTCTTATAGCTATAAGTAGATTGCACCCGTGCAATGGAAATTAATAATATGTTCAATGGCCTCCCTCCTTGTGCTTCTACTTGAAAAAATGGAAGATTTTTCCTTATTGAATTTTTGCCCGATATTTTTTCATACACATGCCATTCAAAAAAAATTGTTTTATAGAATAGTAAGCTGTTATCAACAAAGACCTTCAGATGGAGAAATAAAACCATGAGGTTGGTCATTAATAAATACAGATTGTCTGAATTTATCATATTTTTAATCCAAGTTTCTTCATTATTGCTTCAAAAATATCTCATTCCACCCTGTTGTATGTCTTACTCATGTCAAATTTTAGAGCCATGTATCCCTTATTCCCCATCATTCGAGCACATTCATGGTACGTACGAAGGGCCTTTTAGGCTATAAGAATGTTATATATATATAATAAGGCATTCTGATTTTGAGAGATAATAAAATGCAGTACTTTAATGTTTGTAATTAGCCTAGCTAGCCTCACTGGAATGTACTTTATTTTTTCAATATGATTTATTATTCCTGTCTCTATGTTGAAACCAATTTTAATTGTTCCAACAATTTCTCTTTATAGTTTTTTTGGTTTTTCTTGCTTATTATATATTGAAGGTCCATTCAAACTCGGTTGGTAACTCTATCTGCCACTTCGTTTGAAGAGTGATGAGTGAGTGGACATTATTATTACCCTTCATACGGGATAAAAAAAAACAATAGAGACAATGATTGATGGTGAGAATTACCATGGTGATTGATGATAATAACAAGACTTAAAAAATAAATATGAGTGGTGATTATTGTCTTATGATTGACGTTAACAGTGACAATTATGAGTTTTACGATGATTGTGATAACGAATAACAAGAAGATGATTGTGATGGGCTTACAATAAAGAAGATGCAATTACTTTTTCTTTTTCTTTCTTCCTCTTTGTATTTATTTAGTTACTTAATTATCGATATTTATGACAAAAATTCGTAACAAAAAGGGAAGCATGCATATATATATATATATATATATATGTCTTTTGTTTGATCGAGTTAATATAGGAATGTTTGGTTGTACACTTTCATCCCATTCTTATTTTACATTTGTTTACGTGGATGAATAATGTGAGAGATAGTAGAGAGAGTATAAGGAGACCCTATTTTTTTAACAATATTATTGGTCAATGTAGACAATTGTGGATAGGAGTGGGATGTGAGTATACAACCAAGAATTTCTCATCAAATTGAAATACGGGTTTTGTTTGATAACATTTTTTTTTCTTCTATTTTTTTTTTCTTTTCAAAACAAATACAAATATAAACAAATAACACAAAATACTCAAAACTATTTTCACCTTTATATTATATTATAATACTTTTATAAACAAAAAATAAAAAATAATTTAACATTTACAAAATGTATCATTTTTTTTAAACGAAAGATTTGAGTATTTCATTGATAAAGATTACGAGCATAAAGTTCCGCATAATCATAGCCACATGTTAGGAGGTTATATAGTCATAAATACAAACAAAATTTTTACAATAATGTGTTATCTATGACTTTCATCATCCGTTAACCCATGTACAAAAATAGTTAAATAGCAGATCTGCTCCGAGCAGACTAGATCTAAGACAATGGTAGCTAAATATTTTAAAAAATTATTTAAATCGGCCGTGAGAGATAACCCCTCACACCTGACTAACCTTCATCTTATAGATCGCTCATTAGAGTAGATATAAAGAAAATAAAACTCTTATTTAAAGTAAAAACACAACTAGTAAATAGCAGTAGTGGTCAGCAATGAGATGAATAACACAACACGGAGATAGATAGACAGATGCATAGTAGAGAGGCCAAAATTGTTGATTTGATCCTAGAATACCTGCAAACAAAAAAACTAAAATGGAAGGAAACGGTAGAAATGGAGAGTTAAAAGGAGAAGAGAGAGGAGAGGAAAGGAGAGGAGGGAGGATAAAAATTGCAAAAAAAGGAGTTGAAAGAAACAGATAAATAAAGAAAGCAGGGCGGGGAAGTGTGATGGGAAAGGAGAGACAGGCCATTAATGCTTGCATGCGGAGTGCTTCCGACGCGCTTGAAAATCGCGTGGCGGTGAACAACGTTCTCAATCAATTTTCGAAATGCTTAATGCTCTGGTTCGGACAACAACAACATATTAAAGCACTCACAATAACTCTTGCATAGAGAACAGAGAATTTTATCGTCCACCTCAGTTTAGGAGGGAAAAACCTAAAAGCCACCATTCAAGACGAGAAAGAGAGAGAGAGAGAGAGAAGTATTTGCTAAATCTCTTAGGAAAATGTTTGCAGCAGAGAATGGGCTGAAGGGAGACCCAAGGCTCCAAGCCATCTCAGAAGCCATAAGGGTCGTTCCTCACTTCCCAAAACCAGGTTCAATGCTTGCCTTTTGCTTTCTGTGTTTCTGTTTTTTGTTTTTGTTCTGGTTTTCGTCTTTCTGTTGCTTCTTTGTTAGCTTTCAGCCTTTCAGCGACCATATAAATCACCTATTATCTCCTTTTTGTTATTTATTTATTTATTTTAAAAAGTGTTATTTTTGTGGTAGGAATTATGTTTCAAGATATAACGACTTTGTTGCTAGATCACAAGGCGTTCAAGAACACGGTGGATATCTTCGTTGATCGCTACAGAGACATGGGCATCTCTGTTGTTGCTGGTTATCACTCATCTTCTTTTTTTTTTACTATCAATTTCTCATTATTTTTTACTTCTTTTGTGGCTATATAACTGGGTTAGTGGTATATTGGGTGTAAAGGAGTTTCTTTGTTCTTATTTTCCTTGATATGAAGAAGAATTTCAGGGAATTGTCCCCACAGAGGAACAGGAATTGGTAGTTCCCGAAATGGCGCACGATTTTAGCATAAATTCACTGTTATACAAACATTTTGGCATTATTAATGGAATGGCTATATAATTTTATCAAAATGTTATGTTTTTCCCAGTCTTCTTTTTTAGCCTCGATCTTGACAGCCTCGTTGCTATTGTCCCCTTTAACTAAGCTGATCATAGGGCAAGGGTGAATTGAGTTGAGGGACAAACATTTTTAGCAAATTACATACATTTGGTACATTCTCTCTGCATATGAGTTTGTTTTAAACTTGGTTAAAACTTGTATCTTTTTTTTGTTCAAGTGACATACGAGGTAATCATTGTCCTAAAAGCAATTGAACTGTCACAAGATTATCCTTGTCAGGAAGGGTGTTCAAAATCCATGTTTGTTGGGGGAACTTGTCATTTATAGGCCTTAAAATCATCTTAGGTGGTTTTGTGGCTGACCAGGGGAATTAGATATGAGTAATGTTAGATTGAGATGACGTGATAATAAAAATCGGCCATTGATTTTTTTTGTAAGTGCGGACTCAATGGCTGATTTCAACTGCCACATTATTAAGGTGAATGATGGTTATATAGCAGTCTCCTAAATAGCATTAATCATTAGATATACAAGATCCAAAGTTCAAAATGGTAGTATCGGGATTAGATTTCTGTAATATTGATTGCTTCTCTGCTTTATTTGCGTGCTTCTTATGTGAGTAAATTATTTCTAGGGGTGGAAGCCAGAGGATTCATGTTTGGTCCGTCCATTGCCTTAGCTATTGGCGCAAAGTTTGTCCCTTTACGTAAACCTGGAAAGTTGCCAGGTAAGCTGAAATTAAATGGTGCTTCTACACTATCATTTCAATTTTTTGTTGAATATTTGGAACTAACTCACTCTTCTTCGGTGCATTCAATTATTCCCAAATCATTTTTGAAAAAGTAAAATATTTGACATAGATGTTGATTGAGTGAAAAATTAGATTGCAAAAAGTGAGCTCAAGCATCTAAGAGGGAGTGGCATATAATTTATTTCATGTGTGACAATATTGCTTTGTATTTCAGATCTTCCCATTTTCACCTAAAAATTTCCATATTGAGCTCAGTAATTGACTACCTGTATAACAAGCATATGGATCTGTAAACGAGCCATTTTAACTGAAATTTGATTCGTGGATTTTTTTTTTTTTTTTTGATTCTGTTGATGAATACAGCATTGTCTACCTTGTATATATTTTATTTTTTACAGGTTAGTAGAAATGTTCAGATTGAGATGAATGATGTTTGATATGACTTACGTGTTAAGAAATCAATTTTTGGAATCTAAATGTTTCATATTACATCTTAATTAGCACCTCAAATTTTTTTTTTTTGATAAGTAATAATTAGCACCTCAATTAATCAACCTTTGTTAGATCTTGCTGTATTTTACAAATGCTTCCTTTAGGGCGGCTTGTTGCTTCTGTGAAGAGCAAGTGGAATTTATTGAACTATTATAGTGACTGACCCATGAATGAGTAGCTAATGAAATAGTGAACTGGAACTGAAGAAAGCACCACGAAAATTTGTGGAACGGTGCTTTTAAGGAATGCATATTCCCTCTCTTGCTCACACACACATGCACACACAAATGTACAGACACTCAGCTAGCTAGCCAGACTCTTATAGCTGGGTTTGAAATCTTACCTATTCTTGCTTGCTGAAAATGAAAGGTTTGGGATTTTCAAGTTCTTAGTACTGTTGGTTAAATTTTCCAGATGCTTTGATGGTAATTTTCCACGTGTTGCATGTGTAGGTGAAGTAATTTCAGAGGCGTATGTCCTGGAGTATGGAACTGATTGTCTGCAAATGCATGTTGGGGCTGTTCAGCCCCACGAGCGTGCATTGGTAATCGATGATTTGGTAGCTACTGGTGGGACTTTATCGGCAGCAATAAGACTTTTAGGTGAGTTCTAGACCTTTTCTAAGTATTTCAGTTTTTGTAGTTTATTGTGTTCTCTTCTACTGGTTCAGTAGGTAATTGTAATTAGTTTATGGAATGCAAATATGCTGTTTATCTAGAACGTGTGGGGGCTGAAGTGATTGAATGTGCATGCGTTATTGGGTTGCCTGAGGTTAAGGTACTGCTTAAACCCCTACAACTTAAGTCAGTTTGTCTCTTACTTATTGGTCTATGTGATTATTTATCTGCCTACCATGACTATACAGCTATTTGATGATACCCTGACAAATAACATGTAAAGCTAATCATTTATATGTTCTCTCCTTTTGTTACCTCTTTGGGTAAAATAACTTACCATGGAAACCAATGGAAAAATAGTTTTGATTTAGCAGACCCTATTATAAGTATAATTATTGAAAATATTCTTGTATCGCTAATTATAGTTTATTTTCTTTATTGATTGGAGGCGCACACTCCATAAAAAAAAAGGGAAGATTTTATTAAATCTCTCATTTCAATTAGCAAGAATTAGTCTGGGTCTTTAGAAGAGTATATCATTTGTTACTTAATAAATAATTTTTTGGGAAAATTATAGTTTAGCCCTCCAAATTATCACCCGTTTTGCGTCTAGCCCTACAAACTGCCAACACTCCGACTTTGGCCCCCAAACTACCAAAACCTTTGAAAAATGACGCATTTAGCGAAATATTCTCATATTACCCTTGCTTCGTGTCATTTTTCAATTAAAATATATATATATTTTTTTTTAAAAAAAAAACTAAAAAAAGAAAAGAAAAAGTAGACTAAAAAAAACTTAATTTTTTTTTTTTTCAAAAAAAAAACAAGGAAAATGGGGTGGCCTGTGAGCCACCCCCAAAACACCATATTTTCTATTTTTTTTTTTAAAAAAAAATTTAGTTTTTTTAGTTTTTAATTATTTTAATTGAAAAATGACACGTGGCAGGGGTAATATGGGGATATTTTGTCAATTGAGGCATTTTCCAAAGGTTTTGGTAGTTTGTGGGGTTGGAGTCGGAGTCGGAGTGTTGGTTGTTTGTGGGCCTAGATGCAAAACGGGTGGTAATTTTAGTGGTTAAAATGATATTTTCCCTAATTTTATTTTATTTTTATGAATTATTGTGGATCCCCGATCCAAAGTTTCATTGTTTGATTCGTGGAGTTTCATGTGTGTATGTTTCTGTTGCTGCATCTTTATTGAATCTAATATGGTTATAGAACATTTATAAACCGTGGGAAGAATTGTTCGAAGAACTAATGTATGATCCTAAGTGAATGTTAAGTGAAACAGTTCCTGATTTCTATCTCCATTATTGTTGGAAACAGAAAACTGATTTGAGATGCAATAAATTGTTTCATAATTAAAACCATTGTATTAAGAATGATACAGGATAAGTAATATTTCGCTGAAATATTACTTGAAAAATGCATGATGCCTTTCAGGGACAATGCAGGCTTAATGGAAAGCCACTTTATATCCTTGTGGAGCCACGCGAAATGGACAACGGCTATTAAGGTACACAATTGTCCTGAATTTAAATCAAAATTACATGAGCAGGTTTTATGATCTTAAAAGAAAGTTACAAATTGTGATACTATGAAGCCCCCCCGATTTGGCATTATCTTTAGAGAGGCATATTTTGAAACTTGTTTAGTTCTTGATTGAGATCTCAAACTTGGTAATTTTTAACTTATGTGAAGCCCTATTCATCAACTGCACTAACATTATTTCATGCACATACTGTTACCACATGCAATGAAATTTCCTTATCTATCAAAATCTCAAGACATGATTAATATTTGTTCACAAATCACCTAGGTTTGTTGCAGAAAATCCTGTGCTTTCTGAATGACTCAAAGTTGATAATTTATTTTCTCAAAGATTAGGCTGCTCTAAGAGTTTGCTGATCAGCAGCTTAACTTGTTGCTTGTTTAATTAATTTTTACTCCTTTTGTGCAGAAATGTGGTTTGATTCTGCTTGGGTTGACTTGGAGAAAAGATGATGCTTGAGCAAGCAGGCCACGATATGTTTCTCATCCAAGTTTTGGCTGGGTTCCAATCCTAAGGGGATCTGTATCTTCTGTAGGCTTTTTATGTTCCATTTATAGCTTTGAACAAGCAGCATGGCTGAAGAATTGTTGTCCCATTATGTTGATTTGTTCTTAGGTATCATTTAGTCCTCATTATAGCAAATCTTTGGTTGAATGCCCTACCTCCTTGGTGCCGATTTAGGCAGTTCTATTTTTCAGCTTAATCATTATTTCCTTGAAATACATTCCCTTAGAGCATTTCTAGTGAACTAATCAAAATTTAGGCAAATTTTAGCTAAAAAAATCTACTTTTGTTATCAAAAGATTTCTAAACATTTCTCACTTTAACTAAATATTAGGTAATTGCTGTTGATAAAAGAAAGAAATAATGAATTTTGAATTTTGGAGGCAAATCAAGGCGATAGGCAACATGAGTCATGACCGAAACATTCTAGCACCTTATAAAGCCCATAGAATCAAGGTGAAAGCTTCTTGGAGGGATGTACATTGACAGAGATTTGACAGTAAGGTTGCAATTTGAGAAAGACCCAATCCCCTACTTCAAAGTTCAAACTCCCCTACTACAATGCTTATCAGCCTGTTGTTGCATTCGAGCTTGGGTGGCATTGAGCCTTGCCAACCATCCCTACATAGAGCATCCGTAGTGAGCTTTTCAAATTTTAATCAAATTTTAGCTAAAAAATTTCACTTTCTCTATTTTGGCTTGTCACTTTGTTAACACATAAAATCATCAAACTCTCTAAATATGTCTATTTAAAAAAAAAGAAAAAAAGAAAAAGAAAATAGCAATGCTACACATCTCAAAAGTTTTCTCCAAAATTTGGTTCTCAAATAATGTGTTACAATCTTATATGATCTATTATTTTGAGAAATGTGTCACAATCTAACACATCATGTACGAACCAAATTTTGGAAATTTTTTTTGGGAAGTCGCATTTCTCAAACATAAAACTAGTTCAAAATGCTCTCAATTTCACCTCACATTTCCTCTCATGCCGCCGAGCCCGAGCTCTAACGTAACCTCTCATCTCTCTCTCTTTCTCTCTCTCAAACGTTCACAGTTCACCCTCGCAGCAGCACTGCCTCCCTCTCTCCTTGCCGGACTGCGCATCCCTCATCATTTCTTTCTCGCCTTTTGCCTTCTAGGTACCAACTAATTTAAAACGATTTTTTCTGTTCATTCATCTCCTTCATTTTGTCTAGCGACATATTCATCTATTCCATCCGCATATTTGAAAAGCACTTGACCTAGCAACCCAAGCGCCCCGCTAACAACCAACATTTCAATTGCTACCACCATTTGCTCCCATCAACATTGCGTCAGGCCACATCGCCGTCAGTGTGATTGATTATCTTGTTTTTGTTACGGGAAATGATTTTTTTACATCACATTACCTTACATCAATCCTACACCAAGACACATAGGGTGTGAGACCCATATGCATGTGCGTCTCATATAAATGGGTCTCATACTCAATGTGTCTTGGTGTAGGATTGATGTAGGATAATGTGAAATAGGAATAACACATCTCTTTTGTTACTGGTGCGAAGGAAACAAGCAAAGGCGTTTTTGTTTGGCGTGGAAAGAAAAAGAAAAATGTCTATTGAAAGCTAATGGGTTTATCAGATAGTTTGGTTTTGCAATTTTGAAGGCCCGTGTCGAAAACGGTTCATCAAGTCCACGTTCAAGCCCATGTCAATAGCAAACCCTTCAGATTTTTTCATACTTCAAGAATTGGGCTTGGATTTAAAAAAGAAAAAAAGAAAAAAAAGACGGTTAGCAGTTAAATAACCGCTAATCGCCTAGACGGTTATTTATTTTTGATAATTGCCTAGGTGGTTTGCGGTTTTAACCAATAACTATTAACCGCAACAGCCTTTTCAGCCCTACATATATGTATATTTTCTTTGAGAATATATATATGAAAAAATTGTACCATTGATCTCTATAGTTGGCCTAAATTTCAAATAATTCAATTTGATCTAAAAAATAATTGTAAGGTCCTTGTGTAGGCGAAAATTACAAATGACTCCCTTAAGTCGTTTTAGTCCACAAACTTAGCAGAAACCGTTAGATTGCCACTTCATTCCAATAAAAGTGCGACACATGTCACTCTTAATAAAAAAAAAAAAAAAATTGAAAAAGGGGACATGAGGGAAGGCTATCACCCCCCTTGGGGAGGGGGTGGCCGCGCGGTCACCCCATAGGCCAAGGGTGGCGCACAAGCCACCCAAGAGGTGATCGACGCCACCTTTGGGGGTGGCTCGCCGCCAACCCCCTTCTTCTTCTTCTTTTTTTTTTTTTTTTTTTTTTTTTTTTTTATTTTCATTTTTGTTTTTAATTATTTTTTAAAAAAATAAATTTGAAGTTTTTAATTTTTAATATATATATTCTTTTATTAATAGTGACACATCGCGTTTTTATTGGACAGACGTGACAACCTAACGATTTTTGTTAAGTTTGTGGACAAAAATGACTTCATGGAATAATTTGTAATTTTCGCCAACAAGGTCCTTACAATTATTTTTTACACTATAGGAAATTATCTGTAATTTAGGCCAATCACATGAACCAATGGTTCAATTATCCCTCTCTAATCTCTATATACATATACACACACATTGGTGGGTGTGCTTAAATATTAAAATTAGCCAATAAGGTGTAGGTGTAAATTGTGTTCATATATATATATACACACACACACATATTGGTGGGTGGGCTTAAATATTAAAATTAGCCATTAAGGTGTAGGTGTAATTGTGTAATACAAGAAGTGATCATTCCCACACCATTCGAATCTAATACCAGCAGCCATGTAATTTCACTTGACATATCTTGTATAATTTGTCATAAGATCCATCATTCCTACCGTCTCCCTTCTCTGCAGTCCACAGTCCAAACTTTTCACTTTCCTATTACTTCTGTAGAAAATATTTGAGACACTACAACTTCTACTATAATTTTTTTTACAAACTTAAACCTTTCTCTCTCCCCGTTTCCTCCTAAAGAAAAACCCAGCGAGCCTCCCCGTTGCAGAACCTTTTGCCGGGGAGGGAGGCCCTCCCTCCCTCCTCCCGGCTGTTTTTTTGTTCCTCTCAGTCTTTAGGACTGTGGAGTTTGGTTCCCCCCGGTTAAACCGGTGGTGGTTGTCTTGCCCCTAGCTCTTTTGGCTATGGTGGTTTTGTTTTGTTCTTGTTTTTTTTTTTTTTTTTTTTTTTTCTGTTTCTGGCAGGATGACTCTTCTTAAGAAGTCTAAGGTGGAGTGAGGCCGGTTTTGGTGTCGTCGACGGCGTGTTCTGACCAGATTTTCTTGGTTTTTTCTCTAATTTTTGAAGTTAGATCTACGCATGTCCGTCGACTTCTGGTGGACACGTGCTACCCAGCCGAGGTCCCTGCCATGTTCCGCCCTGGGTGCTGGAAGCTGCGGTCGTGTAGGTCCCCGGAGCTCAGCGCATGGCCCTCACGCGCCAGGGCGTCTTTGTTTTCTATCTGCGCTTGTAGGCCACGCTCCACACTTTCTGGCTGTGCTTGGCGGCGTCTGGGGTCTCCGGTGTCGGTTCTTCGGCCGGGTGCGTCCGGATACGGCGCGTGTTCTACACGCGCCGTCACTTCGGCGAAGCAGCCTCCATACTCCACTGCCGACAACTTTTTTAGGGTTTTTTGCCTTTGTGTGGCTCAAGTTTTACTAGAATATTTTAGTTGGGAAGCTTTATGTAATTTTAGTGAAATTTGAGATTCTGCTAGGCAGTTGTTTTTAAGCCAGATCCTTCTGGCTTAAAGTGTGAGGGGTCTGTCCCTTATTTCTCATCATGTACGCCTTCAGGCTGTTTTATCTATGGGTAGCACATGCTTATCCGTTCGAATTTTTTTTTTTTTTTACAAACTTGCGTTGCAGTCAACATGTTTGGCACGTGACTTAAGATGAGTGAAAAAATTAATTAACAAAATAAATAAATTTAATTGTTCAATAGCTGACGTGATAAGTAACACGTGAACTGCCATAGGAACTACACTTGTACTCCTGCACTCCACTTCAACAGGACCCTGTTAGGCTGCCAGAATCCTCTACAAGCTCTTAAGCACTCCATTGCTTACCCACACAATGCAATCAGCATAAACATCCCCTTCGCCTTACTATAGTGACTAGGACTATATAGTGCCTATATGTCTTCTGCGATGAGAACAATGGAAGAGCAAACACATTCAATTTCATTAATGGATTTCCTTTAATCTTTTCTCATTATTAAAGTAAGAATACAACAATATTCTTCTAGTCCGTTTTTCATAAGACTTGTATGTGGAACCACAAAATTGAGTAACTGTTACATTAGTGAGACCAACTATATAAAACAGCAGATCATCATCGGCCAGAATGGAAATCATAGCTCAAAAAGGGGGAATATAATTTACAATGTTTATATCCATTTCATCTCTCTAAAGGTGTATTTACTACATTTTGTCCTGAAAGAGCCTCATCTTCCTTCTTAGACATGATATCCAGTTTAAGAGCATGACGCATAACAGAAATCACCTGTTTTCTTAATCTAGCATTATCAATGAAGATATCCGCCAGCATCTTCCTCAACTCATCATCTATTGTCCTTGTCTCATCATTGATGCCATGAATTTCATCGACTCCGGAAACAGTAGTTTCATTTTTTCCAGTTAAGAGTTGTGCCTAATCAATTTCAAGAAAATGTCTATGTAAGGTATAGTTGATAAAGACATAAGAGACGACATTTTTAACTGATTAACATGCGAGCATGCTGCATCAATTATAGCTATGAAGATTAGATGCGATAATCCATACCAATAGAAGTAAACTGAACGTTCACCTAAGAAGTCCTCAGTTTATATATAATAGCAAACTTGCTATGCAAGATGTCAAGTTCCTAAATTTCATGGCACCTGTGAAAAAATCAACACTAGTTCACCAGGTGAACAGCCATGCACTTGGGCTACTTCCCATGTCAGTTTACTGGGCCCTAGCCCTTTGACAACTATGTTCAAACTCAAGCTGTTCAAACACAAGCCCGACTAAACACAATGTTCACACTGGAAATTTTAAAGTTCTTCACTCTTTTTTCCCTCTCAAAGGGGAGAGAGAAAGAATTTAGGATTTCAAGATTTCCATTACAAAAGACAAATCTCTGGACACAAGTGTTAATATTGAGAAAACATGAAAAATAAAATGTGATAAACAAAAATACTGAAGAAACATAAAAGGTACCTCTGCAAGTAGGAGGCCAATATGGTCATCAGATGTTGTTAACAGATCTAAAGCATTGGCTAGTGATGAAGAATCCACAACCAAGTCATGTTCATCCCCCGTAGTTAAATTGATATGGTACTCTTGAAGCCGATTGCGAAGAATATTGCATTCATCCAGCAGCTTTTTCCTCGCAGTTTTTTCATGCTCTCTCATTTGTCTTTCGTGCTGAATGAGTTTCTGGAGAAAGACAAATAGCGGGGTATTCTTTTCAGTGTACTCTTTGATATATCTTCATTCTCAGTTAAGATAGAAAAGCATTGTTATATTAATTGAACTAATTCTAATTCAAACTCTTTTCAATCGACGAAAAAATAAAAATAATGACTCGAATGAAAGGAAACAACATGAGGCAGAGTTTTTTTTTCCCCGAAGAGCTCCCTAGGAAACATCAGAACCGTTATAGGACACAGGTAGTAAATGACATGGATACGACCATACAACAATTTTCGACACTATTCAGGTACATGTTGACAAGTTTTTTGTTAAAAGTTTCCATGAGATTGTCAAGGTATATCATTTTTATTTAATGACGGAAGACATTGAGTTCAGTGGAATTCTATCCCATCATATCACTTAACATCTTAATTTGATAAAAGATAAAATGATACACTAACGATTAGTGGTCTTTGAATTACTATATAAATATTTCTAACAAAACTATGATTATGTTTTTGTCTCACTTTGGAGACTGATCATAGAATATACTAGCCCATCAAGGGCAAGATTTTCAAATGGCACTCGACCACTTCCCTTTAACTCCAAGCCTATGTACGTTAGCAAAACCACAAGGCCTCCTCTCAGCCTCAACCTCAATCTCACCACCACCTCTGCCAAGCACCTAAAGAGAGTGAATTGGAAGAACGGCGACTCAACCCTGTCCACCTTGAGCAGTACATCTTGCCATTCACCCTCCCTCTTCATGAGTCTGGGTTTGTGAGGGTTTTTCTATTCAATTTAAGTGGTAGATTGTGGTAGCTGTATCCATCCGTGTCATGACTGTATCAGACTGGATCAAAAATTCAAAAATATCTTTTTAAATTTCAGACATGTATCCAGCCATGTCCGAGCTGTATCTGTGTCCAAAACGTATTGGACACAGACACTACAGGGGTTCTGTAGTATACATGCCTCATAGGTATAAATAATATGTTACTGCATTAATAATATCTTTTGCTTTGGCTACGTGTATATCCATTAAAGAAGCAGCCCTATGTAGAAAGAATACACTTCATTTAAACAGAAACTTGTCATGCAACATACATTTCAGCAGATCAAAAGACTACCTCAGCTTCAGACTTTTCCTTCTGCATTCGACTAAGCTCGTGCTTCAATTCTGTTTGGGAACTTCGGAGGGATTTAACCTCTCTAACAAGAACTTTGATATCCGCTTTCGATTTTGCTTCTAGCTCTTCATATCGCTTCAATAAATTTTCAAGTTGCTCTTTACTAGCATCCAACTCCTGCAGCAGCAGATCTTCTTTCTCTTGAACAGTATTTTCTTTTCCCGACTCTGTACGTGACTCTTCATCCTAGTATCATTCTACATATCATCAATAAAATGATAATAAAGAGGAGAATAGTACTAAGATATATAACCTGTTCAGACTTCAATTTCAACTCCATTTCCATTGACTTTCGCCGAAGTTCCTCCATATCCCACTGCATTTGTGTAAATCTTTCCCTCTCGATCAAAAGAGCTTGCTGCAGATTTTCTTTACTTTTCTGTTTGTTAGTTTCTACTTCACCTTCCAAATCCTTGACCTGAGCAGATTCAATCAATTATGGTAATGGAATAGCATCCATATGTAATATTCAAACAATTAGTGGGTCTATAAGCAAGAAAATTCCATGCGGTAAATGATCCTTTGATTTTAGAACTTTGTTATGATCAGCAGGCATTATGCATAAAAATAAATTCCACTAAAACTTCAATGCAAAATCCAGGCTAATTAATCCATCAATCAACAATATAGCAAGGTGTAACTCAGTACTTACTCTCATCACGCAAGCCATTCAAATGCATCTCTGTGTGGTGGGTGGGTATGAGGTGAGGTATGGAATTCAATAGATCTTTTGGGATAAGAAAAACTTTCACATACCATAGAATGAATATAATAGGTGTGGTGAGTTGTTTTTCGATGACTAAAACTGCTACTTGTAAAGATTTTGCTATAGTGAAGAGTGGTGGAGTAACTCCTCCTGTCTTGGACAAGAGTTACTTTTCAATAAGTAATAAAATTTAATTTAAGAAATTTGAACAAAATTGACCCTACACCACCAAACCAATGAAGGCAAACAATTGAGAAAACAAAGGTGTCTACCACTCCAAGAGCCTTTTTCAAACATCAAAATGTCACAAGAGTAATTATTTTTCAGGGTGAGGGAAATTTGAAAGTGAAAATGTATGAAGATTTATCTTTAATCAGTACGGTAGAAGAATGTACAATTAAGCTAGTAAGACCAAACAGTTTACATCTGGATAGCATGATTGAACATACCTTGGTTGCAAGGTAATCTTTCACAGCTATTTCTTGATTTAGTCTTGCTATAAGGTCCTCCATGTCTGTCTTTGCCGTGACTAATCTTCTCTGCATTGTGAATAGAACCCTGTTCAATTTATGGCGCTGATCCGATGGAAGAACTACTTGAGCGTCTCCTGAAAACTGAAAGTCTGTGTTGCCAAGAATTTCTGTCAGACGTGAGCCCTCAGCACCTCCAGGAAGGTCAAGAGATCCGTCACCAGATGAATTTGGAATCCCAGAGTTAGACATTTCACTACCTCTCAGAGAGCTTACATCACTTCCAAAACTCTCATTTGACAGCTTGCGAGCATGACCAGTTACCTTACCATGCTCTGGCCCCGAGAAAAGTTCCATCCCATTGCCAACTAAAAATGAAGCTTTAGAAGCATTTGCATTATGTTTATCCTTTCCTATAACATTGTTGAGATGCCTGTCATTCATTTTATGTCTAGGAAGGCCCTCCAACTCCTCCAGAATAGTCTGGCCCATAAAAAGTCCCTCATCAATATCGGACATGCCATACTTCAGAAGCTTTTCTATTGGACCTGTCAAATCTTCATCCAATGTTAGATCCTCAAAACCAATTTCAGAATTGTCATCCCTTCCTAGCCTTGGTGTTCCTAGCTCAGATGTCTCATAAGCTGTATCACTACCATAATCCGTTGTGATTGATGAACTACCAGCAACAGGTAAGCTTGAATGAGGTGGCAATTCAAATGAAGAAACTGTACTATTGGAAGCAGGACTAACTTCTTGCTGATTAACATCTTGGAATGCTGAAAGGCATTATGACATGGAAGGAGACGTTTAACTCTGGGTAATTCCAAGAATAAAACAATTTCTTATTTTAAAAATTTATGCTGAAAGATATGGAGATTTTAATTAAATATCCCCAAACCAGAATGTGATTTTGTCTGCAAACATATAAACATACATATAGCACAAAACTAAACATTTTCTTAAGAACACTTGAAGAGGTAGAAAGGTACATACAAAACCTAGCAGCAGCTTCTAGTTCGAGAAAGGATGCCACTGCAATGCTTCTTGATATATCAATGTCAGACAGCAGCTTTGTCATCCACTCCTCCAAAGAGCACCTTCGCTGCAACAAAAGTAAGTCTTTTAAGAACAAAGTCACCTCTGTCTGAGTGCGTGCGAAGATTTCAAATAAGGCCGTTTAATCTTAATAATCAAAATAGTTAGTTTTGTGTGTTTTGCAATTTCAGTGTCAAACTTATTAAGTTGTAAGTCTAGGTTTAGGGTTAAAGTCGGTCTTTAAATGAGATTCAAAAACTTAGTTGAAATTGAAGAATATAATGGCAACTGTATGTGTCAAAACATGGTTTATGGGTTGTAATGTTTAAGTTTGAATTAAGGATTAAGTAAGTGTAAAAGTTGGTCCCATGCATGAAAAATTCAAGTTCATGAATGCTGTCTGGCAAAGACCTAGTCAGAATAGAACGGCTATATCTTTTGATTCCGACATCAGATGAAGGCAATCATGGTGCGTTAGAAAGCTAATTCAAAGGGCTACAACTTTGTATTTCACGAAAAATTTCTAATTCCAATGTTTATTAGAGTTTGAAAATTTGGTACAAAGAGCCTTGTCCGTAGTCTTGCTCGAAGCTCGTTCAAATGAGATATAGAACAGAATGTCTGAATTGCAATCTTGATTGAATCGCGTTCGAACGAGACGATGAGAATCATGAGATCCTTTGAAACCCTAGATCTCGTTTGAGCGAAATTAACTCTCGTTCGAATGAGACAGCCGCAAAGTGTTTTAAACTTAAACCGACTTGACCTAAAAACATCTATTTTCTCCTTAACTATAAATGCTTAATCATCTACGGTTTTCAGAGGGAGTGAGAGATAACTTTTCATTGTTCTTGGAGAGTTTTTCAAACAACATTGAGCCTATATAGATTTTAATCCTCTACTTGATTTTGAACAATCAAACCATAGAAAAGCCTACAGCCACCAGACTTCTGGGTTGCAGCGGACAAGGTTTATTCGTGAAGGTGATTCTTGTAAAAGAAGGCTAGAAGTTTTGGAACCACTACGATGGGAGGTGAACGAGTCGTTTGTCGGCGTTGCAAATTGAGTTGTGAGTTACAAAGGTTTTGCAAGTAGATCAATTTGTAACATAAATCTTCTATAGTGGATACCTTTCAGGTTGGTCGGCCCTTGAAGTGGTTTTACTTTTGAAGAGTTCTTCAAAAGGTTTACACTTAATTATTAAAATCTTTGTGTTGATTGATTTTATGCCTTCTTCAATTTTGGTATTTAGATATGTGGTGTTTGGATTGAAAATTGATAATCTTGCTAATCTGAACTGTGATAAAATTGAGATTTTCTGAATTGTTAAACTTGGAGTCTAAAACGTATTTTTCAAAAATATCTAAACTTTCAATTAAATTCTTAGAACAAAATCCAAGCTCAAGTTCATGTTTCAAACATTGTTCACATCGCAAAAACAAAAAGAATGTAGTTTCTAATTTCCACCATGTCAGAATTCAGGATTCGAAATGCAGAGACCATATTTTACATAAATCCTCAAGATATAACTGAAACAGCCCAACCGGCCTCTTTTTTTTTTTTGGATTGATATTAAGTTTAAAAATACCAGAGGAAATAACATGTAGCACATCCTGGAAAGCACTTGCTAAATTGCTGTTCATGTTGTCTAAAAAGCTAGGATTTCTTGTAGTCCGCATTATAACTTATAACCAAGCAATGGGGCAACGGACCTTACTTGGTGCTCTTAAATTAACATGCTAACTTGGATTTATATCGGACCATTATATCAACTAGATATCTTCTCAATCTCAATTTCAGATGATCTCACAGTTATTTATCAATTCCACTGTGCATCAAATAATGAAATGCTTCTAGCAATGATTACTGAAACATAAAACGAACATCTGAGGAAGATGAGACCTTCAGGTCTATAAATTGACAACACAACTAATGCAAATATTAAGCAAAGAACACATTAGTACCTCATCTAACAGCGCCCGGCTTTTCATTCTCAATAGTCCCTTCGATGGAGCTGGTGGTAGATTTTTCTTGGGAAATGCCTTTTTAAGCTGCAAAAGGTAGCCAATAACAAGATATGAACATCACTAAATCAGTAATTATTAAAATAGAAACCAATAGGGCTTTTTCCATAAAGAGCTTGAAGAATAACCAAGTTGTCAGAATCTGATTCAATTTCCTAAATGATAATAAGTATCAAAATGAAATGAAAATGTACAGGCTTACCACAGAGTACAACTTCAAAAAATCATTAAACCTTCTTAATACGACACGTGGTGTTGTAATCCCTTCAGGTGATTGTACACCAACATGAACCCTGTAAAACTGTCCCTTAAGAATGTTAAAATCAAGCATGTAAAGTGATAAAAAAATATTATGGAAGTAGATCAAATTGACAAGTCAGCTTGAAATATAATCAATCTAAATACCGCCTTTCAGAAGTGAACTTCCCATATTTCAACCACCATGTCAACTTTTTATAGAATTCATATAAAAGTTAAATTAGGGGAGCATCTGTTAATAGGAAGCAGCAAAGATATAAGCAGCACTCCGAGAGAAACTGGCAACATTTGACCAATAAAATTGAACAGTATCTTTGGAAAAGAGGAGATACCGTAAATAATTATTCAAACCAAGCTGATAAAGAATGGACTTAATAAATACCAATGTAACTCATGATATATTATTTATTTTCTGGTGTATAATATTTCAAAGTGAATATGTTTGACCTAATTGGAGGAGGAAAATCACAGTTCATGATGAGTGACAATGCAAAATATCCGACAAATTCTCCTTTGACTTTTTTCAACACAAAAGTAACTTGCACCACTGAATGAACAATGAAAGCACAAGCCCACTAATTTTCATTAGCCTGTTTCATTCAATGGTGGACTTTGGCAATTATAAGATATGTGCGAAGTTCTATGATAAAAACTTTGACCAAGAATATGGCATGCCCATTTTTTAATGGAAATTATGATAGAAATTATAAAATCATCAAATATCAAATCCAATAGCCTTTGGGCCAAATAAACATCATCTAACCCTGCGCATAGATAAACACCAAAGAGTAATTTAATTTGAGTACCACTATGGGATCTGAATCTCTCGATTTTGGACGGACAACCCAGGTAGGTATTGTGACACAGTAACTCCATCCTGACCGAGGATCATGCGGCCACACTGTGTCACGACCTTTCTGCATGAAGAATATGAACTTTAGCACAAAAACTGAACATTTAAAAAAAAAAAAAAAAAAAAAAAAAAAAAAAAAAAAAAACTCAAAACATAACTTGTAGAGGTCACAATAATTCAGCTAATATGGTTTTCACAGGTTCATAATCAATGAAACAATTACTTTTTTTTGGAGGAGGGGGGGGGGGGGTGAGGAATGGGTGAACTCAACTACACTAGAGAGGTAGATATACAACTTGGTCAGCAAAAAATGTTTGCACTTTTGAATGAAGAGGCCTTTTAAGGAATATTGCAAAAATTTCACCATGTAAGATGATGAAACCTTTTGGATAAACTACATTTCTGTACCTCAAATTGTAGGGTGCGTTTCTATTTTGATCCTTGAACTTTATGGATTTTGATAATTTTAACCATAAACTTTGTGATTTAGCCCAGTGCAAACCCAGTGTGAACCTTTTGTTAATCCATTTCATTTTTGAGCATGTGACAAGAAATGTGACTTATGTTTGCTACGCTATATCTCGTCATGTAGCTCACTTCCCTACCACAAACGAGAGATGTAGCACGCTCAAAAAGAGAGAGGGAGCAAAGAAGAGAATTGAAGTTGTTTTCTTGCAGGGAAGTGATGCACATGCCTAGGGCAGACACTTGGCAAAAAATAAGTCATGTACTAGGTAACATGCTATCAACATCAACCAAATATTGGAATCTTGAGTTTGTGAAAGCTGAACATTAACATCTTTGAAAGTCTTTTTGTAATGGTTTAATACAATATGTTGGGATACCGTCCTAATCCAAAAGATTAAACCAATAGATTTGGATGTAACATTACTACATCAATTACTCATTCTTGTCACTACCATCCAATGTGGGACTCGGGCACTTAACAAATCATGCTACTCATTTGTGAATATTCCAACAAAGCTCCCATTTTACACGTGAGTCTTCTACCACACTACATCAAATTATACTCTGGCTAGCATCCCCTTGAATGGAAGCCTTTTCTTAGCAATCCAAGTGTGTTACCACCAAGAGTCCAATGCTTACTAAAAGAGCTTTACTCAACAATGGGTGGAGATAACTTGGAAGTCACCTCCCTGTATAGGAGCCTCCAACACCACTCAATACTGTTACCTCTAGTAATTATTTGTGAAACCATTTACTTTGATATCAATTGTTAAAATCTTGTGTTTGTGAGTTAAATATTAACAAATTGAAGTTAAGATTTTTGGATTAAGGTGTGTTCCAATTTGTCTTATCAAGCTCACAGAAAAAGGCTCCCCAATGTGCTGACTATCAATACTCAACTCTCACAAATGCAAAATCTCAACAAGAATTGGAATCGAGCTAACAAAAGTTTTACATTGAAACAAATTGTAAAATTTTTTATAAGTTTTTCCAAAATCAAAAGTTGAGGGATCAAATAGAAACTCACCCTCTAGTTTGAGGTGCAAAAAAAGAGTTTATCATATTTTTTTTTCCTCCTTAAATTAGAAAGGAGATGAAATGCAAGCGTGCACACACACATGTTGATTTCAGCTTAGTGAAACTATTGAAATATTTTTCTTATGATCTCAAAGATAATATTAAGACGAGAGCCTTCTTATTTGATGATATTTTCTTCCTCCATTTATACATTTAAAAACTTGCCATCATTAAAATCATTTACTAAGAGATAGAAGATGCAATACAAAGACAACAAAGAACTTATAAAACTTAACTCCGATAGCCCACCAATAAGATACCATGCACAAGTTAGAATTTGAGCTTAATTCAGAGGAGGTCTAATCCTCAACTCAGTGTTGAAGCCTAATATGACGATGACCAGTCCCCATGCACTAATCAAACACACAAATATGTATCAACACGGAAATTGCACCGCACAAATCAATACAGAACTGTCACAGGCGCTCCAAATTAGAAATTAATGAATTTGATGAGCTCAATTTACGAAATTCAAATAGAAACAAGTAACCGATGTGCTCAAAATTTACAAAATTTAACAATTTTGTACTGGATGAACTCGAAATTCCAACTCATACAAAGCCAACCAAAAAAACAAAATCAAACTCATCTGAAGGCCCACAGTTCCCCGATTCGGCAAGAATTTCCAGGAATATGATAAAACTTAAAAGGAAAGCAAAGAATATACCCATTTTCTCGGAGGAGGACTCCAATCCATCCCCAGAGGCAGTGGCGAAGTCCCATCATGCCTGTGCTTCGGAGGACTCCCACCCTGCATCCTTTGATCGCTCTCCCTCTCTCTCTACAATTCTATTTTCTCTCTCTAAGAATTGAGCTTGATCTTTCTAGAATTTCCTCTCAAAGCATCGAAATTTGATTATTTTTATCACTCTCTCTCTCTCTCTCTCAAGAATTAGTAGAGAGCTAGCTAGGGTTTTGGTGATCGGATCGGAAGCGCCAGAGACAGGTGGCGTCGATACAGTCTCATTCTTTGCGCTGTCGAATGCAATTTAACGGCGCACGTTGACCGGGGAGTGGTCGAGTGGTGCGGTTACGTGGCCAAGCGGACCGAGCCGTGAGTGCAGCTTTGTTCCCTGATTCTCTTCTGTCTCTTTTCTTCGGTTTGGGTCTAATCTAAGGAACAAAAAACAAAAGAAGAAAAAGGAGGAGAAAAAAAAAAGAAAAAAAGAAAAGAAAAATCTCACCTAACCGTCTTCTTTTGCAAATTTGCCTTGAGCTTAACGGCAACGCTAGAAGCGGACAGTGAAAGGCCAATTAACAGTTGCCGACTTGCCGCTGATGAAAGAGAAAACAAATTAAAAAAATAAATAAATAAATAGTTTCCTGCCTATTAAATTAATTATGTTTAAAAAACATATAAATTTTGTATATATTTTAAAAAACAAAAGTAAAAGTAATTTACTATATTAAAAAAGCATGTAAAAATTAATTATATATATATATAATATAGAATTTGGCTCAAGTACCTAAGAAAAACTATAAAAATCTCAAGTAATTTTTTTGTACTGCTCAAATTTAATTCTATACTCTTTTTTTTTTTTTAATGAAAAACTTGAAATTCAACATGAATCGTTGAAAAAAATACAAGAAATTTCATGTAGTTTTTGTTTTTTTAACAGCACAAGCCAAATCCACATGTATATATCAATTTAATTTAATATTATAATAGTCTGTTTGGCTCTGTAATTTTTAAAGTTAAAAATATGTTTTTAAATAAAATTATAGAAAGCGTTTTGTTTGAGAGTACATTTTTTTTTAAAAAAATGCCACGTTTTCAAATTGCAAATAAAAATATACGCTTTTTTAAAGGTTGAATTATAATTTTATTAAATGTTAATTATGTTTTTAAAATTCACATTCTTATTAACTACATTTTAAAATTGTTATTTATTTATTTATTTTTTTTAAAAAGTATATTTTAAAACAGCTAGATCAATGAACCTTTATCCAAGCTAAACTGATCGTTTATGTTTGCCGTTTATGGTGACCGTTTATGTTTGCTGTTTATGGTGATGAAAGGTCCACAGGAATTAGAACTCTTTGGGCTCCGCCGAAATCTCTTGGGTCTTTAAGAGTTTTATGGGCCCGCTGTTAGTGACGAAATCACGTGTGTACTATAAAAATAAAAATATTGGATATTAGGAAAAAATTCAGTTTCGCTTCCGAACTATTAGCTATTTTATAACTAGTCTCATAAACTGTCAACGCTCCGACTTTGACTCTCTAAATAACCAAAACCTTTAGAAAAGACCCAATTTGACGAAATATCTCCATATTATCCCTGCTAGGTGTCCTTTTTTCAATTAAAAATAAAAAAAAACTAAAAAAAATAAAAAAGTAAACTAAAAAAAACTTAATTTTCTATTATTATTATTATTATTATTATTTTAAAAAAAGGAAAATGCTTAGGGAGGAGTTGCCAACGCCACCTCTGGAGGTGGCTCGCGGCCACCCTAGGGGTTGGGGGTGGTCGCGCGGCCACCCCGAAATCCACTTCTTTCTCTCGCTCTTTCTCTCTGTCCCACAAACACACAACGATGGCTACAATGAGTGTTCTAAGCATTGCTTCCCTTCTCATGCTTTTTGCGGTGGCTGACGCTAGAATCCCCAGGGCTTACATCGGTGGGCAGTGGGAGAGCGCCCACGCTACTTTTTATGGTAGCAATGACGCTTCTGGAACTATGGGTATTCTCTCCATATTGTGAACCTTTTTTCTTGCTAGCCTCATATAACCATTTATGCATTCATTGCTTTCTTGTTCTCGGCTACTCATGGATTAGTCATGTCTACCCAAACCAGAAAGAAAATATACCAGAATTGCTAGGAACCGGAGGGTAGTTGGGTAGGGTTGAGCCAAGGCTTCTTCTCAAAGCATTGAAGCCAGCGAGAAATTGGCCACTCCTGAAAGCCTTTCGGCTGAGCTTTGAGTCCACTTCCCATCGCTTGGCTCTTCCAGTGATATCCGGATGGGTGGCTTCGGCTTGCTAGTGGACAAGCTTTTTCGGCGATATCTATGCCGTCCAAATCGCTGACTTGCAACGAAACATGCTATTTAGATCCAAGCCCGGGTGGAGCTGCTGTACTTGATCCACGCGTTAACCAACTTGCCGCTCTTGAGATCGATCTCTATACCGTCCAAACAGCCGACCTACGATGAACCCGTGCTATTCAGATCCACTGGAACACACCGAATCGACGGTCTCATCGTTCGAGAAGATTACGAAAGTGAGCCTGCTGCCGATCCCCGGCCCTAGGGCCATTGGCAAGCCACCCCCTGCTGGCCAAACACCAATTTCTTTTTCTTTTCTTGAAAAAAAAAAAAAAAAAACACCCCCTGCTGGCCAAACACCAATTTTTTTTTAATTGAAAAAGGACACGTGGCATGAGTAACATAGGGATATTTCGCCAAATTTGGCATTTTTCAAAGGTTTTGGTAGTTTGGGGGGCCAGAGTCGAAGTGTTGGCAGTTTGTGGGGCTAGTTGCAAAATGACTGGTAGTTTGGGGGTTAAACTGTAATTTTTCCTAGATATTATAATTTTGTCCAACATTAGTTTAAGGGTAAAAATTTCCTACAAATCGATTGTATGAAATTTCATATAACCTACGTATAAAATTGACATGTTTCCATTTACATGTGAAAAACACATTGTTTTGTACTAAGATTAACGTGACACTCTTAATAAATCGTTGTTAAATTAAAAAGATCAATAATTAATTTGAAGTACATTATTAAACAACATTGTTAAATTGTAGTGATCAAAATATTAATTGCGTCCAGCTTGACTTAAATACAATTCACAAATTTTTGAGATTAAGATCTTCTAGTAATTATCCAATTGAATTCTTGTAAATCTTAATTATTATTTTTAAATTAAGGGTTAAATACTATTTTAACATTCGTGGCTTGCAACTTTTTCAAATAGCTACCGAGTTTTCAAAAATGACAATTATTTTTTTAAGTGAATCCTACAAATTTAATGGTTAATTTAAAAAAGAAATGCATATGTAACAAATCTCATTCCCATTAGTCTTCGGTAAATATAAAAATTAGCGGCTACAACATCATTGCCTATAAAAACCCACAACGTATACACAAAATTTAATTAGGATTACCACATCACTTGCCCGTCAGAGACACCGCCCTCTACTAAATCTCCCTCTCTTTTGTCTGTGCAATATGTACTCTGAGCATTTCGAGGTGCTCAACCTCCATTTACAAAAGTAAACTGATTACCAAATTAAATGTCTAATACATCTCTTGGGTCTTGTTTATAAGGACCCTTACAACTATTAATAAAAACCATCTAGTTGGGCTACGTAACCCATGGATCCTACCAACTATAATATGGATAGACCCATTACAACTCTAAGGGCCAAAGGCCCACTAACCTACCAAGGCTAAAGGCCCACTAATCTAATATACCCATTACATGAAATGATGAAAACGCCCGATCATACCAAAGGTAGAACCTAATGGTCAATACATTTCGTTTCATTTCCCAATATTTTCTTCTCATTTTCCAAATTAAATTCTCATCTAACAAAAGAAAAAAGATGGTGGAGGAGAAGCGTGTGTGGTTGGAGAGGTTGCAATAAATCTAATATTCAAACTCAAAACAAAATGCTGTTAAAAATAAAAGAAACCAAAAAGAAGTTAGAGAATGATTATTTGGGTGGGGGAGGTGTGGAGGAGGGAAGGAGGACTCAATTGAATGTCATGTGACTTTTAAAATCACTATTAGATCAAAATCCAATAACGATCACCTCAAATTCAATGGTAATTTAAAAGGCACGTGACATTTGAAATGATACAAAGATGACAAGAGTCCTCCTTCATAGGGTTGAAAATACGGGCAGATAATAACCGCCCGCATCTATTATCAAAATATGTGGCTACGGTTAGCAAAAATCATTATCTGCATATGCGGATAGCGGTTTTATATATATATATATATCTAATAGTTATATTTATTGTAGATGAGCTCCAAACTCAACCTTTAAATCATGGAATAAATCATCTTAAATTTTTTAATAATGAAGGTTTTATATTTTTTTTGAATTGTCATCATATTTTAATTACAATATAATTGTCATTATATTTTATAATATTTCTTTGTTTAATTTTCTTTGCAATCATTTTATTTAATATATAGTGAATGGTAAATAAAATTATGCACATCCACTAATATTTACTATTTAGAATTGAATATTGAATATTGAATATTGAATATTGAATGGTTGGATATTGGATTAAAAAAAATGAAAAAATCAACAATGTATAAAAACCAGTTACCCGGTTAATAATCGGTTTTTAATAACCAGATAACTGATGATTGGTAATAATCGCAACTGGTGTGGTTATTTAAATG
This sequence comes from Alnus glutinosa, assembly GCF_958979055.1. Classification (NCBI taxonomy): domain Eukaryota; kingdom Viridiplantae; phylum Streptophyta; class Magnoliopsida; order Fagales; family Betulaceae; genus Alnus; species Alnus glutinosa. The sequence goes on along the minus strand of NC_084891.1, from coordinate 3,933,862 downwards.
AGAATAACCAAGTACCCTGATTGCGGTTGCAATCATGAAGAAAACCGCAACCAGTTGTACACCCCTAATTGCATGATGCAGTTGTGAATATTGTTAATAATCGCATCCGCATTTTCACACATACTTCTTTTAACATTACTAGGAGGGAATAGCATTCATGAGAGATTCATAACAGTTTTTCAGAATCGGCAAGTGTTGATGCTTAAAGCTTAAAATTTTCATGATTCAATCGAGGTTTTATTCTATTTCACAATTTTTCATTTTATTTTATGAACTAGACCCTCTATCAATGGTGAATGACCCTCTATGAGTGGTAAAAGAGTTGTACATGGGATCAACCAAAGAACATTTGTTTAATAAATTTTGGAGAAGTATTTTTAAAAAACAAAAAATTGATAAGCATTTATACAAAAAAAAAAAAAAAAAAAAAAAAAAAATAGTGAATAAAAAGATTGCTAGAGCTAATACCCACAAATAGAGATTGCTAGACGGCAGCCACCACTATGGTGATTTAGCAATTACTAAGGGCCATCAAATGGTTGTGACAACCACCACAACAAAATTGCCAAACAAACAATGGTTGCCGCTGCCACCATGCCAGCCTGAATGTGTCATTGTTCATTGGCCGGTATGAATTTCAGGCCTTTGGATTCCAATCACTTCTATGGCCAACTCCTTTCAGGGCACTATGTCATGTTTCTTTTACCATTTCATCAAACACTTCTGGGTATTATTCACTCACCGCTTCTACATTATGTATTAACTAACTACCAACAAAATTATGGATGTATTGTGGTGGGGTGCCATGATTATGAGAATATTACTTTTTTCAGTGTTGGGGTGCCTCACGTGGTTAAGGCTCGGATTGTGAACCTCTTGAAGATATGTGAAGGTAAACTTCATGTTTGGTATTTAGGGGTTCCTTCAATCTCCACTCAGCTGTGTGCAGTTGATTGTGATGTTCTTTTGGAAAAGATTACTGCTAGAGTTCATTTTTGGTTGTCTAGGAATTTGTCTTTTGTTGGGCGTCTATAGTTTGTTTCTTATATGTTGTATAGTGTGCAAGTGTACGTACTGGAGAAGTATTTTCATTTTGCCTAAAAAGATCGTTAGAGCTATTGAACAAAAATTCAATAGGTTTCTTTGAAATGGTAAAAATGAAGAGATAGCTAGAGCTAAAGTTTCTTGGAGTATGTTTTGTTTGTTGTTACATGTGTAGTTATTGTTAGGTAGTAGGTCTGTTAGGAAGTATTATCTATTAGGTTATTCAGTTTAGTAGTAGTGTTTTATTGCTTTACTAGTTGTTCAGTTCATTACTTGTTTTATTAGTTTATTATTGTTGTATGGGTAAATGTCTCATGTCTATCTTTTTATGTTGTTATTTGGATAGGGTTATGTTTATCTCTTTTATCTTGATCTTTTAGGAGTCTTGTTGATAGCAGATTAGGTTGTTGAGTTAGGAGTCAAATAGAAGTTCTATTTCATGTGGAACTCTATTTTCTATTGTATTTCGTTCTTTTAAATACTGTTTTGTTATTAAATAAAAGAAATGAATCAAGTAAATTATCAAACCTTGTCTTTGTGAGTTTCGAGCACCTCTAATTGCTAAACCAATGAGGTATAGGATTCCTTGAAAATCCTACAATAAGAGGTCTAGAATTCCTTGAAAATTCTACTATATCTATCGTTCTTGTTGGTCATCATCCTACGTTATGTAAGCACGTAACAAAGTGGTATCAGAGCCAACGTTTCATAACCCACTGCTTCAAGTTATGGATGATCATCGTCTATATCAATGTGTTGACGATCTTGTGCAAGAATTCCAAAAAAAATTGAATGAAGCATTTGCTAGAGTCTAGAGCTGTTTTGTGGAATATAAATATGAAGTTCAATGTGAGCGGCAACAAATAGCACCATCTTCCTTGCAACCACCACAGATTAGCTTGCACCCCCACCACTGCATCAGTGTTCCACCACAAAAAATCCATTCATGCCGTTCAATCCGCCAACACCCACTAGTGGTCAAACCATTGTTCTTGACCAAAACGGCGCAAGTCTGGCTATCCCACTGTGATGTGTCGCCATCTTGGGTTGTCACTTATGCATGGAAAGAAATGATCCTATCTGGTGAATGACCGCCTAAGAAAAGGATAAAGTCTATTCAAGACATCTCCAAGTTCAAATCCACTCTTGAGATTTCAAGATTTCCTAGACCTTGATGACAAGGTCTATTCCAATAGGGGTGGAATGTTACGTGTGTAGTTATTGTTAGGTAGTAGGTCTGTTAGGAAGTATTATTTATTAGGTTATTCAGTTCAATAGTAGTGTTTTATTGATTTACTAGTTGTTCAATTCATTAATTGTTTTATTAGTTTACTATTGTTGTGTGGGTAAATGTCTTATGTCTATCTTTTTATGTTGTTATTTGGGTAGGGTTATATGTTTATCTATTTTATCTTTATTTTTTAGGAGTCTTGTTGATAGCAGATTAGGTTGTTGAGTTAAGAGTCAAATAAAAGTTCTATTTCACGTGGAACTTTATTTTCTATTATATTTCGTTCTTTTAAATACTGCTTTATTATTGAATAAAAGAAATTAATCAAGTAAATTATCAAACCTTGTGTTTGTGAGTTTCGAGCACCTCTAATTGCTCAACCAATGAGGTATAGGATTCCTCGAAAATCCTACAATAGGAGGTCTAGAATTCCTCGAAAATTCTACCATATCTATCGTTCTTGTTGGTCCTTATCCTACGTTACGTAAGCACGTAACATTTGCATAAAAAATAGGGAGGTTTAATTTAAACATAAACAAGCTTGAGGAATGAAATCGTGAAATCGTGTTGCTGTGATTAGAAATATTTCAAATTTGTTTGTGAGGTTAGGGTTCCTTTGGGTTGCCTGAGTAAAGGAAATGTTGTTAAGAGACAAGAGCTTTTAGCAGGTTAGTATTCATCAGATTTGTACTTGGAGCTGGCGTAAGTTGTTGAAACTTAGAGATGATGTTAGGCATTTTATTTCTTCTGTTGTTGGTAATGGTAAAAACATCCATCTCTAGTTTGATGTTTGGCATCTGGATGTGATGCTTTTTGAGAAGTATGAGCACCGTGTTATATATGATGCTTATAAAAAACTAAAGGCTCGTTTAGATTATGTCATTCAGGATGGTTATTGGAATTGGAGGTCTGCTCATTCTAATCAGTTTGTTGATATTCAAAACAAGTTAAGTTTGATTCCTCTTGGTGGGTGGTCTATCTAAAAAATTGGTAAGTACTCTTTTCAGATACTTGGGATGCCATTCGGGTTAAGTAAAATATTGCAAATTGGTGGTCTTTGGTTTGGTTTCATTTTTCCATTCCTAAAGAAGCTTTTGTCACTTGGTTAGCTATGAGGGATGCGTTATCTATTAGTAGGAAACTTTTGAGTTCGGGCTTTCAAGGGATGTTAATTGTGGTTTTTATAGATATGGAATTGAGGACAAAGTGTTTTTTTTTTTTGAAAGTTTGGAAGCATGTTATATAGCTTTGTTATGTGTTGAATCCACCTCTATGCTAGGATGATGTGGTTTCTATAAAGGCTTGTATATCTTCATTGGTTAGTTTTTGGTTCTACAATCTATAACATTTGGAGGAATATAAATGCTTTAAGACATGGAAATAATCCATGGTCTTAGGTGAAGCTTTTGCAGCAAATTAAATGGGAAGTTTTATTTCCAAAGGTAAATTTAAGAAGACTTGTGGGAATGATATTTTTTGTAGAGCTTAGGGTATAGATAGGATTTTGTTTAATTTTGTAAGGATAGTTTATGCTGGATTTTCTTGCTTTGCTGATTTAGTTTGGGTTTTGGGTAGGGGTTATGAACCTTTAGTGTTTTGCTATATCTTTTCTTTGTAAATTGTTTAGTTTTCTTTTTCTTTTTCTTTTTTATCTTTTATTTTTTGTTTTTAAGTCAAAGATATTAGCAAACAACTCAAAACACAACAATCTTCAAAATGCAAAAATATTTTTCATTTTTATATCATATTAAAACACATTTTCAAACAAAACAAAAAACAGCCTCCTATACACATTAAGAAACATATATAGCTCTTGTTAAAGTATTGATTAAATTATTAAATTTACTTATTCCTATTATCTTAAACTTTAAAAATAAGCGATTATAATTTATTAAACAGTTCTTACAGTTTTGATCATATTTCACGGCCTCAAAGAATAGATAATGGGATCTCCAAATACTGTAATCTAAAAATGTTTCACAACCTCAAAGAACTGAGGCATTTCCTAATATATATATATATATATATATATATATATATATATATATATATATATATATAGAAGAGGATCTTCACTTCACTTCACAGTCTGATGGAAAAATGAGATCAAGAATCAAAAGGAATCCCTGCAAACTTTGTACTTCTTTCAGGTGAACAAACTTAATGGATTTTCTGCAAGATTATCTTTGTTCTATCCAACTTTACAAGTAACTAAATGTACTTTGCTATTGTAATCACCAGCATTAACTAATTAAGATAATTCTCGATCTGCTAGTTTTTAATCATTAATTTCCACAAAATATTCGTACAAAATTCTTTATAAATAGGTACCTAATTTTTAGAATTAATTAGTTAACTCTTTAAGGTTATTAATACTATTTACTTATTAATCTAATTAACTGAATTCTCACCCACTTCCTCCCATGTATATAGAATCCTTTTACTTTCAAGTGAAACAAAATAATCCATTTCAAAGTCAAAATTTTGTTTTGTTGTATTTAATGCTAGCATACATGGTGGCAGAGATAAAGCAAGACATTTGGTTGGGAGGGGGTCAAACAAAAAATAAATTAAAATATGTAGTCAAAGTATAAATACAAAACATATTGGGTGAGTTTGGTATCTCTTCATCTTCAAGTTTTCAACGCCTTATTGAGTCTCTTATGTGCTTGAGAAAAAATAAAAATAAAAAATAAAAATTCTACAATATACCTTTCTTCTTTCTTTTTTCTTTTTATCAATTCTACGCTACATCATCTACAACACAAACCCATATTTCCTTTCATTTAACAGGTAATATCAGTCACAAACTCACAATATGGTGAAGTGGTGCTTTTCACGGCGTGGCTGAATCGCTTGTTAACCCAAAATTTCTTCATTAAGATTTCAACTCTAGTAAAGATCATTATTCTCAAGATTTATTTTTATTTTTTTAAAATCTTCCTCTTCCCAAGTTCCCAGCACTTAAAAACGAACATCCAAAAAAATATGCTGAGAAATTTGCTCCTCTATTTTCGGCATGCACCCATACTTTAATTTATTTCTATTTCTCCACAAATTATAGACTGTTTCATAAAGAATCAATCGACATAGAAAAGTTCTAAAAGGTTTATTCTTCCACACTTTAACAGCAAAAATGGGCCAAAGTTTATAAGGGGTAGTTTAAATTAAGATTATATATACCAACATGGGATCTTAGGGCCACTGCCCACCGGTTCAATATATACCAAATCTGCTCCCTAATTAACTTGACCCGTAAAATTAAATTAACCTTAATTCTCTTAATAAAACCACATAAAATTTAATTAGAGATATGATTGGGCCAAATAAAACTTTTATTGCACTACATCATACATTCAGAGTACCAACATCATAGTAAACTCAAGAATATATATACTCTTAATTTTTACTACAACGAGCCAGCTTGGTTTCATTTTTTGCTCATTTATGGACGTTATATAAAAATGAACGTCCTCATAAAGAACCATATTTTTTTTTCATAAAGAACCATATTTTTTTTTTCAAATGAACTGGGGGGCATGGCCCCTACCGGCCACCCCCCACTTCTGTCCCTACTTGATGGTACTTCATTTTAAATTTTTAAATAACGTGACCACATATATATATATTATAAAATGTATAAAATCTAATCTAAACTATAAGATAAACCCTAGTTGCTCCTCCTCTTTTCACTTTTTGTCTATCCTATAACTTTGTGTTGGAACAAATAGTTCATATTCTTTCAGGCATAGAGAGTAATATTAAAATACTAGTATATGTGGCTAGTTGTCGGAGCGTAGCGAAGTGAAGGTTGTGAGGATGGGGACGGAATAGGTTGTAAGGATGCGGGAGTAATGCCCATGCAATACGATACTGGTTATTTTAGAGTTTTCCATATATGTCTATATAGTAAGGTTTTCATATAAATATGTTATGTTTTAACTCTAAATCATATAATGAAATATAGCCACACTCCTGTAGACGTAGACACATTGCTGAACCATGTAAATATGTGTCTCAATTTTCTCTTTCTCTCTTTTCCATTCCGTATTATGTCTCATTAAACACAAGTAGCCTAAACTCTCTCGGAAAAAGGAGGCAAAAGCAACACTGAAGTGGCCGATCGAAGATCCACAATCTCGACAAGACAAAGTAGGCCAAGAAAAAAATACAAAACATAAAAATTGATCAAGAGGAGTCAAAATTTTAACAGACAAAGACAACATTTATGTTTCCCGTCCTTGAGCCAAAGGACTTAACCTTACATCACTCTTGCCTGTTGTTACCACCACAGACATACACGTACATGCCTTGCTTAGGGAAGATGTTTCCAACTGACCCTGGCCTCTAGCTATGAAAGAACATGTATGTTTTCTATTTTCATGACAATTTAATTATTTAATTAATATCTTAACGATAAGTACCACCAACAACAACAACAAATTCTTGAGAAAATAAGTACAAGCAACTGAGATAAGAAAGAGATCTAAGGCAGGGATAGAGATGACCAAACTTGACCGTGAAACCAAATTGTGATTATCTAGAGTTTTATCTTATCGATCACGAGTGTACAGCAATCTAATTCTATTATGAACCAAACTGCCCAGTAATCTTTATAACAATTATAAATACAATAAATTCTTCAGGAGAAGTTACAATGAAAAGAATTACTTTTTATTGATGATGTTGTCTTTGATATGATATTAGAGTAATGGTCTTTAATTTGAATTCTAACGTCGTAATTTATCTCATTTCAATTAAATATTTTACTTAGGGGTAATTACCTTTTTCCCCCATGAACTATCAAAAAATGCGCGATGCTCCCATGAACTACCAACTCGACCAAAATAGAGCATTCAACTACCAAAGATAACCATTTTCCCCCCTTCCGTCAGTCACACACCGTTTTACCCTTATTTTCTTCCTCTTTTCCCCCTATGAACTACCACCATCTTCCTCTTTTCCCTCCATGAACTACCATCATCTTCCAACATGCCCCCATATAAAACGGCACATGACCCGTTGACCGTTTGTTTTAACCCCTTTGACTGACGGAAGGGGGGAAAATGGTTGTCTTTGGTAGTTGAATGCTCTATTTTGTTCGAGTTGGTAGTTCATGGGGGCATTGCACATTTTTTGGTAGTTCATGGGGGAAAAAGGTAATTACCCCTTTTACTTATTATGCCTCATTTGTTAAGCTAGAGGGAGTTCGAAAGTCCACGAGAAAAGTTATAATTTAACATAGTTGTAAAGCAATTTGTCTTGTCATATATATATATATATATGAAAAATGCTTAGGAACATTTTTTTTATCCGTATTGCAATGGATAAAATAGTAGAAGAACTGACCTAGCTAGGCTTCTTAAAAATTTAACAAGTGGCACATATTCTATTTACAAATATACAAACTAGGTTACATAATATTTTGTTTTTAGCTAAATATTTATGAATAACAAAAGTTTGCTTAAAATAGTATTCTAATAAAGTGTTTAAAATCATGAAGTGACATACCTAACCCCAATACTATTTCTAAGATCTTAAAGATTTAAATCCGTGCTCGCTCTGATTCAATCATATGGACCCTATCTACCACCGGTTTTTTCTCCACTAAATCTGCTCATAATCTCATTAGCTCTCATTCCCCTCCCTTTTCATTGCCTTTAACCAATAACTGTAGGAAAGAATTCTGAAATCTCAAACTGAATCATCATTTAAAACTTTTTCTTTAGAAAATGGTATGGAATATTATTCCCACAAAAGTTCACATTTCAGAATCCATTCCCAATTCCATATATGACACCGGTTGCTCCCTTTGTTCTAACCCCACAGATAATCTTTCTCATTTATTCTTCACTTGTCCAATTGCGCTTGTGGTTTGGCGTCAATCTTTCTAGCCTTTGGATACAGTTGCATTAAATGTTATTAACATTACAGATTGGTTTCAAATTATTCTCCATCCTAACTGCAAACTTGGCATATCTCCAACAGAGATCCATAGGTTTCAAATTTTTGCAGCTGTTGCATGTGACTATCTTTGGTTTATAAGGAATAAAGCTCATCATGATGTCATTATCCCAAATGCTATTGTAATGTCAACTACAATCAATAGGATAGCTCTGGAGCACTTCTTAGCATGGACAACAAAATACAATAAAATTCCTGAAGCCTGGAAAAGACTGTTATCTCCTTTCTTCAAGATCAATTATGATACTGCAATTAGAACAACTTTCTCTGCTCAGGCTACAGTCTGTAGAGACTATAAAGGTTCAATCATCAGTTGTGTATCTCTTATTAGTCCTCCCTGCTCTACTCTAGTTGGTGAGGCTACGTACTACTGCTCTTCTGGCTGCTCATCTAGCTATTTCTTTAGGGTTATCTTCTTTCATCTTGGAAGGAGATTCCCTAAATGTTACAATGACACTTCAACATCCTAGTTTAATTTGGCGGATTTCATCTACCGTCTCCAACATTATCTCTATCATCCCACAAACAAACTAGCTGGAAAGCTAGTTATATCAACCTAAATGCTAACTTATGTGCCCACCATGTGGCAAATTGAGCTGCAACTAGATGTCATTCTGGCTACATTCCCATCATTTCCCCTTTATCCACATCTTTTCCTCCGTGTAATAGAATAGATTCCCCCTCCACTTTCTTAGTTCTATAATTTTGTTTTTTGGTTTTCTCTCATATGTACTTAAAAAAAAAAAAAAAAAAAAAAAAACCTCACGTTGTTAAAGAAAATGTCTTGTCAAATTAAAACAAAAAGGCTCATTGTGTGATCTTTGTCACTCTTTTAATTGTTGGGTGCTAGAATTCAATCTTCTTTTGTTGCGATAGTGTATATTTTGTTTTTCTGTTTGTATTTAATTTGTGGTGTTTATGATTTTGTCATGAGAGAAATCTTTTAAGCTCTTTGCACCTTAGGATTTGACAAAAGAGAGCAGTAGAGAGATTGAGCAAAACCTCTATGAAACCAGATCTTACAAAACCTCAATTCAAATGGGTCTGTATTTTTTTTTTTTTAAAAAAAAAAAAGATTAATGATATGACTTTTTTTTTAATTATACTAGGGTGTTTTCTAAGATTTTTTTATTTTTTTATTTTTATTTATTTTTTTTTTTAATTTGTACAAAAATAGGAGAGGAAAAAAATCTAGAGTGCAAATCAACTCATAGGTGTAGGAATAGATTTTCCTCTGTTTAAATCTAATTTTATTTTTTATAATTTAATGAATAGTTGTTTTTAAAAAAGCATTTTTTCCCCCTATTTGTAATGTGTTTTAAGACGAAAAATTTGTCAATTTTTAAGTTTTACATTCTAACATGATACACATATATCTTTTGTTCATCTCATGTATATATTTTTTTTTAAATTAACTATTTGACCTGTTTGACCCACGTGTAAATGCTATAGATTCAATAATTGATTTAAAAAAGAGATGTACAATAGATTTATAAGAGATGTAAAAAAATCATTTCTCGTTTGGTTATTGCAATAGTTAAGGCAACGAAGTTCTCTTTTGTGTGTTATTATGTATTTGGTTTTTGGAAGACTTGGCTTTGGCAACTTAAAATTTATAGGAAGAGTTTAAGAAAAAAATATATTTTTATTGGAATAGAGAACTCCACAAGAGAAGTACTTATGATGAGGAGAATTACTATCCATTTCTATTGGAATAGGTGGCGTTACTGTATATCATTCAACCAACACGGGTCATGAATTACAACCCCCTTTATATGGTCCCAAATTGTACGTGGCTATATATCTCTCTAGATGTCAACCAACCAAAATGGCCACAATGCTACTTTATAGTAGGAATTGATGATATAGAGATTATTTTGTTAAGAGTTAGTAATCAAAATGCAAAAGATATACCACAGTTGCTTAGAGCATTCTTTGTCAATTTATTGAAATTGTTCAAAATGAGTCTGCCCTCACCAATTTGGTGAAAAGAATTTGATGAGTGAACAGTATTTACCAACAATAGTGAGCATTGTTCACTCACCAAACACAATAAAATGCTTTTAAAATTTTCTCTATCTTCCTTTTTTGTTATTTCTCTCTCATGCATCGCACACAACCTCCCTTTCGAAAAAAGATTATTTAATTGGTTTTTAGGAAGAGGAAAAATTAACGAATAGGAAATAAATAAATACAAAAAAATTATATTTGCTTAATCATATATGGAATCTATTCACCAAGGCTGGATCTTTATGGGTTGCTTGGACTAAAGCTAATTAGCTTAAGGGTAGGAGTTTGTGGCACGTTTCTGTTTCTGTTCCTGTTTCTTGCTCTTAGAGTTGGAAGAAAATATTCAAACTTCATGACATTGCAAAGAGCTTCATCCGGTATAAAGTAGGTGATGGAAGAAGGGTGTTCCTTCGGTGGGATCGTTGGCACCCTGCAAGTTATCTACTGGACATGTTTGGTTTTCGAGTTGTTTATGACTCGGGCCTATCTCTTCACACCAAACTTGCCTCACTTATTAAAAATGGTGACCAGTTTTGATCTCATGCCCGTTCTGATGCTCTAGTGGAAATTCATGGGCGTCTTTATAAAGTTATGTTAGGTGGAGATGATATGCGGCCTGTGTGGAAGTCTGGGAGTGGAAAGTATTCTTTGGCTGAACCGTGGGAAAATTTGAGAGAGACTAAACTGGTTGTTACTTGGTGGAAGATGGTTTGGTTTTCAATGTCTATTCCCAAGCATGCCTTTCTTCTGTGGCTTACTTTTCGTGATGCTTTGGTTACTAAACAGAAAATGTGTTCTTGGGGTTATTCAGGAAGGAGCTTATGCCTTTTATGTTATGGGAAACAGGAAAGTAGGGAACATCTTTTCTTTAGTTGTAGTTTCAACCAACGGATTTGGCTGCAGCTCATGGCTGATTGTTCTTTTACGGATGTGCCGGTGGATTGGGAGTTTGTTGAAAGCTGGGGATCTTCTATGCTTTAGGGTAGAAGTCTTAAAGCTAGCTTGGAAAAACTCTATTTTGGTGTTGTTGTCTATCATCTTTGGAGACAAAGAAACGACCTTCTCACTGTAATACTCCTCGCACAAATCAAATCAAATGGGAGATCCGAGCTCGAGTGTTGGCTAAAGGTCCCTTTAAGAGTCAAGGAAAGAACTTGGAACTTGTATCTAGATGGAATTTGCGCTCGTTGATGACGTAATTGTTGCTGTAAGACGTTGTTAGCTTCCTGTTATGCAGGATGCTGTGGAGGTCTTTTTGTTTTGTTAGTTGGTTGCTGCTGGTATAGTGGCAGTGCTATAGGTGTTATTCGTTTCTTGGGATAGTGTTTCGGTTCCTCTGGAGGGATGTATGGTTTGCTGTTCTTTCTATAAAGCTTTGATTCATCCAAAAAAAAAAAAATTATAGTCATCCCAAACAAAAAAAAGCTCTGAAAATATTGCAATATATATGATTATAACTCGAAGCCAAGAATTAAGCCTAGAAGCCCGACTTATATAACTGAAGCAAACCGACTTTTTTCCAAAGACGACAAAAGTCTAATTATTATATAAAATCAAATTGTGGAATAAAATAAAGATTCAACAAAAAAATCTGGTAAATTCCATTAATAAAATCACTGTTAAAATGAGAAAAGTGTATTTGCTAAAATGACCAAAAAAAAAAAGCTTAAAATAGGGATTTGAACGAACAACAATAGATTTTGGGCTCCTAGGTGGTTACAACGTGCTCGTTAAAAATAGCTTTTTGAATTAGGGTCATATAGAGAAATGATTGGATTTCAGATTTTGTCCATCTCTTGTCTGGCCATCTACATACAATAAATCGGCAAATCGCCAATTGAATATGTGGGACCTCGTGAAATTAATGTGATTCTATAGATTCAATAATGAATTTATAAAAATGTGAATAAAAGATGGATAAGAGATGAACGTGTATCATGTCTTGAGTCGTATATGTGATTCTGATATTCATATATATCATAATTAATGTCTGATTCAATTGATTCATTCATTTTTGCGCCCCTCTTCTCTATTAAGATATCGTACTGCCATTAATTCAGAATATGATAACTTTTATATGTACCGAAAAAGGTTAAAATAAGGTTTTACTTAAAATAGTCCGAGTTCTCTCTAGAGAGAGAACGTCTACCTTCTCTCTAGAAACAGAGTAAGGCTTCCTGATAAGTCTTGAATTATTTAATTCAAGACCCCTTAATTTACATTTGTTATGCCTAGTTTGTGTTGTAAATGTAACGTTTTGTTGTAGTTTTGTGTTTTGTCTTATTTTCAGGTCTTAGTTGAAATCTAGTTCAAAACACTTGAATTAGACCTGAAAATAAATCAAGGGCGATCTGGTCATTTCCAGAGTTCAAAGTTGCTCATGCCAAGCGAAGAATCGGCTAAGGCAAATAGATCGATCGACTTTATAATCGATCGATCGAATAATCAGTCGAAGAAAAATCGATCGTGCGAGATGCGATCGATCGAGACAGGACAACCACGAATGCGATCGAGCGAAATGCGATCAATCGACTTTATAATCGATCGATCGAATTTGGATATTTTCGGAATAATTTGGAACAATTTTGACATGTCACTCTTCCTTGATATTTTCTAGATATTTCCTAAATATTTTTTAGATATTTTTTTAGATATTTTCAGATATTTCAAAAATATTTTAGATATTTCCAAAATATCTTAGATATTTCCAAATATCTTAGATGTTTCCAAATATCTCTTATCCTATCCTATCTTATCTTATCTCTTATCTTATCTCTTCTTTAGATTTTATTTTGTAAATCTCCTCCTCTATATATATGAGACATGGGTGAGAGTAATATGCATGCATCTTCTTGGGACTTCCATTTTCTCAGGTGTATCTTCTTAGTTAATTCTAATGCTTTTCATTTCCTTTTGTAATTCGAATTCTCTTTGATTAATATAGTGTTCTTAGTTTATTTAAATCTTGTTTTCTTTACTGTTTTCCTTTAATTTCATTCTTAAATTAGTTTACTTCATGTCTAGCTAAATTAGTTCTTAGGGTTTGATCAAAATCCTATCCAAAAACCATGAATTGTTCTTGATGTTCTTGAGTTTTTCTTGATATGTTTGATGATTGTGTAAGGCTAGAGGATTTCAAAACCCATGCTAAAAGGTTTTGTCTTCAAGATTCCAATCTAATTATTCATGAAAAAGAGTTAAGCTTATCTATGAGTTTTCTTAGATTCATGAATAAAATCAACATTTTTGAAAGAAAATGATGTCTTATACAATGATGCTATTTGACATGATGTGTGATTTCTCATTAGAGTCACTTTATAGGGTATGCTAAGGAACACCAATCATTTCACACCTTTGGTAGTCTAAAATGTTTTTCAATTGTAGTTTAAACTTTATGTGAAACAGTTTGGTGTGAAACTAAATATCTTATCATTGTGACCTAGTTAGGGTTTTCATGTATTGTGTATACTTATTAGGATGTGTTGTAGAGTAGTAAGCTAGGGAGCATTAATCACTCCACACCTTTTGTAGTGTAAGCGTTTTTCAATTATAGACTAATCTTTACGTGGAGTAGATTAATGTAAAACTAGGTGCTTTATAACTACGTCTTAACGAAAGTGTTTTCACGTTGAGGTCGTTGTAATGGTTGATGCCCATTACACGCTCATATCATGCATGTTAGGAATATCCATATAGATTTTAAGCATTTTATTGGTTGAGGATTAGATGAGATCAATACCCTAAGTTTTCTTTAAGTTATTTTCATTTTCCGCTTTCATTTCTTCACCTTATTGTTGTAGCTTCAATTCTACAACCTTTACTTTTATTTCACAGTTAAGTTAAATACGCTTTTTAGATATCCCGTTACGCAAAACAACCAATAATCTCTGTGGTTCGATCACGCTTACTATAGTACAATCGATACGTACTATTGCGAGTGGTAAACTTATAAATTTAAAATCCACGTAGCCGCTTGGCGCGCTACCACTTCCCGCCTCTAAGTAAGGTTTTTCCTCCACCTCCGATGGATTTCTAAGGGAGGAGGGATGGTTCTAATCCCCTCCCTCCTCCCTTCCCCTTTTTATTCCCTGTTTGCTCTTCCTTTCTGTGTTTTTTCTAGTTTTTTCCTTAGATATTTCTGTTTTCTTCAAGAAACATTGTTGCAACTCCGCCTCCTCCACTGGTCCGCCTACCCTCGCCACCACGATGCTCTTCACCCTAGCTCCTGTCCTCCTTGCTGGCCACTTGACAGATCTGATATTGGCCCTGTTTACTAAACCCCTTCCCCCTCCCCTCCCCTCATTTTTTTCTGCATATGTCAGTACGAAAAGTGTGTCAGTCAGAAAAAAAATTAAACTATATTTTATTCCTATTTTACCCCTAATCTTTCAATAGGAAAAACAAAACAAAAAGAGAATAGAGTAAAAAGTTGGGGGTAAAATGGGAATAGATCGAAATGTTGGCTTCCTCAAGAAGCCAACATTTCGGTCTATTCCCATTTTACCCTTACCTTTTAGTTTATTTCTATTTTTTTGGGGTTTTTATATTCCAAGACAAGGGGTAAAATAGGAATAAAAAACAAATGTTGAACTTTTTCAGATTGACCTACTTTTTATACTGACACACGCAGAAAAAAATGAGGGGAGGGGATGGGGAAGGGGTTTAGTGAACAGGGCCATTGTTTTCATATATGATTTTTTCAAGACCAAATATGAAAATCTCTACCGGCCTCACTCTCAAACGCGCCCACCCCCATGCTCTGGGGCCTCCGCGCCACCCGCCAATTGCCTCCACGTCGTGATTTGGCCACCACGCGCCAGCATAGTCCTCATTCACCGCTGTTGTTTTTGTTTTTTGATGTTTTTTAGTTTTCTTGTTGTATTTTTTATGTTTTTCTGCACTTTTGTTGGTGTTTTGCTGTTTTTCTTTTTGTGGTTTAAGTTACGGTCTCCTAGCTCATTTGAAGTCTGGTCTATTAGTTGAGATTTTTGTAACTGGGTTTCGTTCTTCATCATTGGATTCACTCCAGTCTTTGCCAGTGTTTCTTCAGCAACAACCATCTCCCGGTAGTTGTTGCCTTTACTAGTTGAGGCTCGACTTTGAACCATTTTGCCATTTAAAACCCCTTTGTGCGGCTCCATGAAAGGTCCGGTTTGTTTATGATTATTATGGAATCATAGATGACTACCATTACTTAATGTTTACTGTCTGTGTTTGTGTTTTGCTGCCTTTTTCGTTGTGGCTATGTTGGTTTGTAGTTTGATATCCCTGGTAACCCTTTTCTCTTGTTTGAATAAAATAAAAATAAAAATAATAAAGAGAGTGGGGTTAAAATTACATGGCCAAATATTGACGGAACATGCTGGCTGCTACTTTGTAGACATTGAGTGACAATGGCCACGTACACTGACCCCTCTCTTTTGGGCTACGCATCCTCCATTATTTCCTTCACCAAACCAAAGTACTATCCACTTTGTGTATCATGTCCATGTAATCTAGGTCTTCAGTGCCCAAGTCTTCGTGATTCAGGCATGAACAGATCAATTTAACCAATGCCTAAAATGTTTGGGGATCAAGAATGAATCTTGAAAAAACTTCACTTACTACTCCTAATTTTTATTAATTTTGTAATTAATTATATTCTTAAACTTTAAAAACTATCATTTAAGAGTTGACATCTTTCAATTTTTTACAATGTCAACCCTCACGCCTAAATTCAACGTTAAATCCTAATAGAAAAAGCAAGATTTCAAAGCACCCTTCCCTTCTACAAAAAAGATCGTGACCCAAGGTGGGTCAGACTTTTTAAAAAAAAAAAAAAATTAATTATTAAATCATTGTATTTTTATAATTTTATAAACATCTTAAAAGCATAAGAGACATTTTACTCGTCAATCGTTTGATTTAACCTTAAATTTGGACGGAATGGTTGACAAATTACAAAAAATTGAAAGATGGTGACCCTAAATTAACACTCTTTAAAGTTTGAGAATATGATTGTAAAAGTGATAGAATATCAGAAGTAGTAAGCGAAGTTTTCCTACGAATCTTTGCGTTAGAATATTAATCAATTAAAATCAATAATTTTCTATTGTTTTAAGCTTTTGAGATGAGTGATGATTTAATATTAATTTAATTTAATATTTTACGTGTTGGACATCATTGAAGTTTGAGTCCACACGAAAGAGAACTAGAATATCAATCAATTAAAAATCAATCATTTTTTAACTTAAGTTTTTAAGATATATAATAATTTAATATAGAATAAGAGCCATATATAGGGGCATCATATGGGCTGCATGCACTTCTAGGAAATCAAACATAGGCAGGGTTTGCTTATGCCTCAAGTAAGTTGAAGTATTTGTCACCAACCATTATTTCTTGAACTTACCTGATTAATTTCCCGGTGGGCACGCTACGATCGATCGATCTCTGTAAGCAGATAAAAGAAACTCGATCTTTTCATGGTGGATTTCCTGAGCTGCTATATAATAGAGGGAGAGAGAGAGAGAGAGAGAGAGAGAGAGAGAGAGAGAGCAAGTTAGATGATGATATGATAAGAGCAAATTAATTAAATGATAATTTGATTGAGTTGCTCAATTTTTTGAAAGATAGATTGAATAACCATGATAGATAGCTAGCTTATAAATACAGCAACAATTGCTTATAATTTGATATATAGATATTAATCAAATTACAATTTTCCTACAAGAAGGTTCTCGATCATTTCTGCAGAGATCTTGAAGCCATGAAACTGTTGAGAAAACCTGCACAAACAGAAAAATTTTTTAAGTTTAAAAAAAAGTACGAATTAATTAAGGAAAAACATCAGCAACACAAACCCAATGTTGTCAGTATATAGAAATACAAAAAATGGACTTAATTACAAGTGGCAAACCTCTTATAATCACCATATATAGGCAGATCAGTTCAAAGGGACAAAAGAATATCGATTATAGTGGGTAATTAACTACAGATCCTATCAGCAATTTTCCACAGCTTTCTTGAATTGTCTGTTTTCATTTCTTTTGCATGGGAGAAGATCGATTAAGCTCCCTAATACAGTTCAAGAAAGCTGTGGAAGACCACAGAGAGGACCCTCTAAACCCGGCCCCCATGCAGAATTGATCATCATTTCAACCCTATTTTCTTGTAAATTCTGAGAGAGAAAGGGAGATCGAGGGATCGACGAAGAATATTCTTGAATAATGCTGGATCGAGAGATCGAAGTAGGTATACACTTTGGCGAGGAGAAAAAGTTAGCTAGCTAGGCTGCTTGACATTCTGCTTTCCAGTGATGTGAAGTATATTTCCACACAGCTAGCTACAAAACAGTTCGGGCCCTCCGAATGTGCCCTTGTTTGCATGGTATCTTAAATTTTCTTTGACTTTTATTTATTTATTTGTTTATTTATTACAGGCTTTACAGCCATCAGTTACGGTGAAACGACTAAAATATTTAATTATTTCTGTAACACTCACGGGAATTGAAGTTAGCGCAAGGGAATTACGACGAGACTGCACGCACACGTGTTTTACAGACGTACGTACGTTGTCTTTACCTGCGCGTGGGCGCTCGATCATGTCATGTCTATAATTGTCTCCTCGATCATCTTCGGCAATATCAATTATTGAAATAGAGTTTATACAAGTTAAATTACTATTTATTCAAAAATAAAAAATAAACTCTTAACAAGTGAGTTCTTAATTACCCGTAAAATATGATAAATTATAGGCCGGGTTATGGTTCAAACACAAGACTTTTATTCTGATGTGATTGAGATATCGAGTTAATTCATCGATTATCCCAAAAATTTATTTGTTTAATGAGAAAAAATTAAATTAAATTATTTAATTTATAATACTTTAATAATAGAAAAACATTTACAAAAGATCTACTAGTTCCATATTTTAAAGCTGATATTTTTTTTTTACATTATACTGGAAACGACTTGTTGGAGGTGAGCCGAATCCAAATAAACGGTAAAAGAAGATTTCATACATGCGGAAATGAGTAATTTTAAATACTCAACTTCAATCCCACTTTCCTACGACTGAACGTACTGATGTGGTTCTGGTGCTCATAAGCCTTTAGGCCTCGTTTAATTCGTAGAATAGACTCCCGGAATGGAATGACTATTCTTATGGAATAGTCGATCATTTCTATTTTTGGTATGGGTATATTCTTTGAAATAGTTATTCTCATTGGAATACATATTCCCTTACGAAAATGAATACCTATTCCTCTAAAAAAAATTAGAGGAATAGGTATTCCAATGGGAATAAACTAAATTTTTTCAGAAAAAATCACTCTTATTTTTTATTTTCTTTCATTTTTTTTTTTTTAAAAAAAAAGGAAAAAGAAAAAAATGAACCCCAACCCCCCACCCCCCCCCCCCCCCCCCCCCCCCCTTAACAGTGAATGGCCGGTCACATATGGCGCCGGGGATGGTTGCAGCAACTCCTGGCTATTTCGTGGGTGGCCGACCACCCCACCCTATAGTTTTCAAAAAAAAATGTATAACTTATTTTTTAAAAAAATATATATATATTTAATGTGGGGATCTTTTAGTAATTTTGATTGTATTCCAATTAAAGTATATAAGTTGTTACCAAACTAAAGATTAAGAATAACTATTCGATTTTACCACCTTCTATTCCTAGGAATAACTATTCATTTTCCTAATGGAATAGTCATTCTGCAAACCAAACGACGTCTTAGTTTTGTTTTTTTTTTTTTTTGTTTTTTTTGATTTTTCAATAAAGGTTGATCCAATAGTTTATATATGGGTACAACCACATTTTCTTAGTTGAATAAAAGTAAGATTAAAGTTGAGTACGTAGCATAACTCATACGGAAAGAGTTATGTTAATAACCACTTTTTTACTCTTTTATCCCAGCATCATTTCACTTTATTTATTTTATAGTGTCAATAATCATTATTTACAAAAAAAAAAAAAAAAAAATGATTAGATGAGATAGTGGTAAAGTGTGGTTATATAGCCTTAACATGAAAGGTAAAATATATATATATATATATGTAAAATATATATATATATATATATGAAAGATAAAAAGATAAAAAAATAATTTTAAAAAATTTATCACATAAATATATAAAATTGAAATTGAAATTTTGGGACAGCTAAAGTGGCGGAAAAGCCATATGTAGGTGTAGGTGCATTATGCTGAAAGTAGATCTGTAAAGCAAAATATTGTTCCATGAAAAGACTGCATCGGTCTTCACGCCAATTAGCGAACCACCGCCACGTGCGGAAAATGTGCGTTAATGGTATAACCGTTGTGAGCCGATCCGATGCTAATTGTTGTATAAATTTTCACATAATTTTTGTATAATTTTAATAATTTTTTTTTAAAATTAGTTATTATTAAATCTGTTTTACTACAGTTGAATCATATATATTTCATAGTTGATTTTAAAAGAAGTTAAAGTTTTACAAGAATTATACAGAAGTTGTAAATCTATTATATCTCATTCTTCAATAGAATAGTTCTTAAACTATAAATAATGAAATATTGGGTGCGTTTGATAAAAATTATTGAGATAATTTTTCTTTTTTAGTAGTAGTAAGAAGTGATTAATGTGATATGAAGTAAAAAGAATTTGTATTAAAAAGTTCAAAAAAAAAAAAAAAGGTTTTGTTGCTCAACATCGCCATTATTAGCTGAGATATGTTATTTGCACATATATTGCAAGTTCCCGTCGCCGCCAACCATCTCTTCCTCATTGCCTGTCGCCATCTTCACCGAGTCACTCATCCAACCGAGTTTGGTTCTTAGATCTACTCTCAAAGCTAGATATACTTTCTTCACTCACTCCCGGCCTCCTACACGCCTCCTCTTTGTCTTCTCCAACCCTCCAGCTTCCCATCGATGCTCTCTGCTCCGCCTTCTGACAACCACTCGTCGGTGCATGGATCTCACGCACCATTCCAGCGATCCTAATCTGCCTTCCTGCGCTTTACCCCTTGCCAGCGCTGCTGATTTTTTTGGGAGTTTTTGTTGTCTTATTGCTTTTTTCTCCGTATCTTTTCTTTTCTTTTCTTTTTTGAGGGTTATTGTCTCCCTATTTTATGTGGTTTGACCTAGTGGTGGAGACTTTTGTAGATAGTGCTCGTTCTTCCTCAACGGTCCTTCTCCAGTTTTTGACAATTTTTCTCCCACAACAACCTATTCACAGTGGTTGTTGCCTTTACTAGTAGGGACTCTTCACTTATCTCTTTTATCATTTGTTACCGCTTTGTGTGGCCCTTAGAAAGACCCGATTCTTTTATGGTTCTTTTGGAATCATAGTAGAAGCCATTGCCTATTGTTTGTATATATTTATTGTTTTTCTGTCTTTTCTATTTGGGCTCTAATGTTAGAGCCCCCACTCTTTTATGGTTGTTCAATCCCTTGCAGGGCTTTTCCTATATTTGAATAATATATATCTTATTAGCTGCCTAATTGTTCAAATTAAATGCATATTCAAAGATTTTTGGGCCTTCAATACCTTACCTCAAACCTGAGAGCACGGGCAGACCCACGCGTAAGTGCTTGGGGCTTGAGGCCCCCTCCAAAGCTAATTTTTTGTTCTCCCAAAAGTTTTGTCCCTAAACGTAGAAGGAGCTTCTTTTAGATTGGTCTCCCAGTGTTTTGAGTGCTAGGAGCTTATAGCCTTATAGGCTTGCCCCTATAGTCAAGATTCTGGTTCCACCCTTGCTTGAGGGACAAGGATACGAGCAGGAGAAGAGCATGTTAGTATAAAAATAAGAGTAAAATTGTTCTTTCTTATTTTTTTTAGATAATTTTGCTCTTCCACTTTAACTAACCGGCTCCAAATGAACTAGAGAGGATCCAAATGCCTGCTTGAGAGGGTCAGTTTTAGTTTGGAAGTGCATTCTTCATCGAGGTTATGGCGCCGCTACCAATCTCAATATATATATATAGGCAATTCTTTAGAAAAAATTAACAAAGTTTTCTTTAAAATTAGGGGTAATTATTTTTTCCCTCCATTAACTACCAGCTATTGTCAACATGCCCCCATGAACTGGCACTTCGACCAAAAAAGAGTATCAAACTACCAACTTTACATACTTTGCCCCCTTCCGTCAGTTTAATTCGTGAAAAGACTTAAATACCCCAACTCAAATTAAAAATGACATAAATACCCTCAACTTTTTTAAATATATTAATTTTAATATTTTTTTATTAATTACTGTTGGAGAGCATTTTGGTCTTTAAACCAAAATTAATGCCCAAAAATGGCATATTCCGTCCAAGTTAACGGGATTCTCTGACGGAATGGGGTAAAGTATGTAAAGTTAATAGTTTGATACTCTTTTTTGGTCGAAGTGTCAGTTCATGGGGGTATGTTGACAATGGCGGATAGTTGATGGAAGGAAAATGTAATTACCCCTTAAAATTAAATTAAAAGACCAGTCTATTGACTTGTGTCCAAAATGCATGTAAGAATCATAAACTAGGTTAAAGAAAATTGTCAATGCCGAAATTCTTATGATGGACTAGTTTGATGGAAATGAAACTTTCATTTTCCAATTGGATAAATTAAAGACAACAACTAGCTTGGTTTTATGCTTCTCCTAAATCGTTGAGTTCCTTTCTAAATTGGATAAATTAAAGTTTTTTTCAAATTGGGTTGGAAAAATTACTCTCAAATTGGGCTAGAAAGAATTTCCTCAAACCTAACTAGTATATTATATTGGCATGTTTTAAAAATGCATCTCACATCTATTTTTAAAATTTTATTCTAGAATCACCTGCTCTACTAAAAATGCATATGAGAATTAATCACACACATTTTTAACATATATCAATTTAATAGACTAGATTGTAAAAACTTGATGTAGGAGAATCAACAGTTGAATTGTCAAATACCGAGGAATATCTTGACAGAGAAGATCAGTACAAGAATGACAAGAATTAGCCATAAGTTTTAAGGATTATTTTTAGAATAATATATATGTTTACTTTGTCTATAAATATTTTGCTTTCCCTTAAAGTTTCAGAGTTATTTTGTATTCTTTTTATTTTTTTTCTTGTTCTCCAAGTTTTTTTTTTTTTTTTTTTTTGGAAGAGCATTCAAAACTTAGCATATGATCTTTGTTGATCAAATTCCAGAATTTCAAAGTTATCCTCTGTTTGACAACTAAAATTTTTCTTTTTTCTCACTGTCTGAGTTCCTTTTACAACCTTCAATCTTAATTTTTATTTAGTCAGAACAATTCTTCTCGGCATAAAAATCTCCGGATGGAGCTCCGATCCCCTTGAAGGAATTTGAATTAGTGTTGCTTATCCCAAAATTAAAATTGTTCCCACTGGCTTGAATCATCTCTCTCCCTCCTCTTAGAACCAAACTCACAATTATAAGAAAAGGCAAAAAAACAAAAAAACTTATATATTGAAACTCTGGCTACAAAAGTACTCGTTGGAATTTGGAAATTAGCAAGACTTACATCAAGATATTTCAAATTACCTTTGGATGTATAGCTAGAGCAATACAAATGAAAATGATACTGCACAACAAAAATGAACAAATGCATAGTCTGAAAATATATGAATTTCTAAAAAACACACATTAATTAAGGCAAAAAAGCTTTGCCAAGTTATTTGAACAAAGTCACACATTACCCAATGGAAAAAGCAAAAAGAAAACAAACCCACCAATAACAACAACAAGAAACACACCTTGAAAGCTAACAAAGAACACAGTAGTCCAGAACAAACTGATGATCACCAGAGCCCTTAATTTCCTAATTACATTGGAAGCCAGGAGGAACTGACTTTTGGCAAGCACTAACAATCAAGCTAAGTGCAATAGGCACGTTCAAGTTAATTCCAAGCACATTGGCCTTAATGGCAGTGCAAAGACAAAGGGCAACTTCAAGGTCAGCCAAGCCTTCGAGCAAGGCGCAGCAGTTGCTCGTAGGAGGGGATCCGATGGCAATGGGAATGAGTCCGAGAATGTTGGCGCAGACTCCGAGCTTCAACGCGTCCTTCGGGCAAGACTCCGGCGGAGGAGACGGGTTTGGCTTGCATCCACCGCAAGCGGTCGAGACTGTCGAGTAGCAAAGGAGAGAGATGACTAGAATGCTGGCAGAGAGCTTGTTGGAAGCCATGGCTGGCAAGCTTAGAATACTAGTTTAAGGGCTTGGGTGCCTTCCTAGGGGGGAGGGAGGATCTTTTTTAAAGGAAATTGTGAGGTGGGTGTTGGAGTCTGATTGAGTGGAAGAGAGTGAAAAAGGACATAATACACCAGTTGGACTTTTTGTATGCTAGCATATAGAGAGGTAGATTTTTACTTTGTTTTCTACAATAACATTAACCGTGCAATAGTGTCACTGAAAATTTTCCATTCTATACGACAAATAATTAATATGGGATGGGGTAGATTAGTCAAGGCCTATAAAGATTAGTTAACCCTATAAAGATTTGTTAACCCCCTTGACGTTTGTACTTAGACAATGACGAAACCTAGACGGTAGAAACGGCAAGCGTATCAGTGTGACTCAAAACGGCTAAATTAATTTTAATTAGGTTTCAGATTTTTCATTGCGAGAGTCCAACTCTCGCCCTACCTACTGTTTATTATGCAATTATATGGTCCAAAATCATGAGCCCAAGAACAATATTTGGTCCATTCTCAGGGCCCTTGGGAAGGTAGGAGAAACTACCCTGTTGGTAAAGCAAGTTGCACCAAAGACATCGCTGATGGATTCCAGCTTTTGAGTTGTGACAGAGGTGAACCACTTTTGGGGTTTCTTGTCTTGTTTTTTTTGTCCAAAATTTGGTTGTTTATGTTCAATTATTAGAAGCCATGAGGTTAGAGGGTCACATGCCATCGATTCAATTGTCGGCCTGGCTGGCCGGTGCATGTTGATGGAATGGAAGTTGGAACTGCAAATGTCTTAGTCCTTGGGCGGTGATTGGATCTCTCATTGCGTTGGATCCATGGGAAAAACATCCGTAGGCTTTCTATAAAAATGATTACATGACTTTTAATACCAGAAATATTCAAGCCTTTGAGTTTGAGTGCACGAGTTGAAATAAATGCATGCATGTACAATTTCCATTAAAAATGAAACTTCTCTTTTTTTTCCAAAAGAAATTTGTAATTTGAGGTTGCATGCTGGCATGTATCTATCACACCATTGTGCCAAGTTCCCAAAGTCCCTATGTGCTGGGAAAAATGGCAAGCATATTGTCTAGAAAACAAAATTTTCCTCTAAAATTTAGTTGGAAATTTTTCTTTTTCAAATCCAATTTATTAGAGTGGTATGTTTTTAGATTACCTACGTGATTCTTACATGTATTTTTAATAATGGATGTGAAATCACATAAGGGTGGTAATTCGTGTTCGCATATCGGTCGTATTCTGTTCGTGTCGAGGCATGAGTGATAGGTATAAGATTGTGAGTGCATTTGGGAGTGCGATTTTAAACCAAATCACATAAAGTGTACCGTTAGAGAGTTCTTTTTTTATAAAAAAAATAAAAATAAAAAATAAAAAATAAAAAAAAAAATTGCGGTTTAAAAATGTAGAAAAAAATGCGTTTTCAAATTGCAAACAATGGAATGTGTTTTTAAAAACATACTATCTTAAAGCTAAACTTCTATTTTGAATGTCAAACTGCGAGTTTACCAAACGCTTAACTACGTTTTTAGAAATTGCGTTTTTAAATCGTAATTTTTGAAATTGCAAATACAAACGGACCTTATATAAGTCAACCATCACCTGACCCGTTTAATTAAACGAGTCAGACCTCTAACCCCAACCTGCTAATTTTTTGTGAAATTTGCATATCGTGTCAAAAATTACTAACCATAAATGTAATGCATCGAGTTCGAATTGTTAGTTTTATTTCACAGGTTATGTCAAGGCATGAGTAGAAGACTATATAATTAAGTTAACTCCAACCCGACGCATTTAATTAAAAATGCTAGACCCCTCAACTCTAATTTGTTGTTTTTGTGTTGAGACTAAGTCTCGGGTTCGCAGATCGTATAAAAAATTGTCAGATCTAAAATCATGGCCTCATTTGTTAATCTTATTAAAAATGTACGTCAGAATCACATGCTCTAAAACGACCGAAAAGGCCACTCATGGGCCATGGTGAGGAACGTGGCCGGAGCACTACCAAAAGCAAAGATATCTGTTTTGTACCGTCACGAAGAATCCTTAAGAACTTTACGCCAAGAGAAGTACGAATAAATTGCTTATCGGCAATGTTTTTGTCAATATGGAATACAATTTATAATCCTTGAAGTTGAAGTTTCCTATAGATGCAAAGGCTTGATAGTTGACATGACGAACGTATATGAGAATTATGCCAATATATTCTCTATAAAAAAACGTTAAATACGTTTCTACGCTTCGAGATTTAAAGACTATTGTTTATTCTCTCTAATTCATTTTGTATCGTAGATGATATCTCGCTTATGGCTAAAGACTGAGATAATACTTTCGTCCAAAAATTTACGGAAGTCCATGTCAACACCTTTAAAAAGCTGACACGTGTCTTATGCCTAAAAATAATAATAATAATAATAACTTAAAAATAAAATTAAAAATTAAAAAGAAAAAAGGAGTGGGTTCGACCACCCCCATAGGCTAAACCTTAAACGTTTTTTTTCTTCAGTTTTTATTTTTAAATTCTTTTTAATTAGGCATAGTACACGTGTCAGCTTCTTAAAAAAAATTCTTTTTTTTTTTCTTTTTAATTTTTTTAATTTTTAATTTCTAATTAGGCATAGCACACGTGTCAACTTCTTAGAAGTGTTAACGTGAACTTCCGTTAATTTTTTGATGAAACTTGGACGGAAATATCATTTCTGTCTTTAGCCATAAACAATGTATCATTTACGATACAAAATGAACCATAGGGGCAAAAAACAAATTCGTTAAACTATCGGAAGATCAAATTGATATATGTTTTTAAAATATGTGATTCAAAATATATATATATATATATATATTTAATATAAAAATAATATTTGTCATTAGAAGAATTTCTTCCTACACACACATATATATATATATATATATATATATATATATATATATATATATATATATATATATATATATCCATTCAACTTCAATTTAATTTTCGTGGTACACAATATATATCCATTCAACTTCAATTTAATTTTCGTGGTACACAATCTTTTGACTCATGCCATAGTTTTACTTTTAAATGTTGTGGAATTACCATGCAAATCATTTGTGATGCATTCTCACAATCGAAAAAATTCGTTAGAGCGAGACCCAAAAGAATTTTTGATGCTGACGGTTAAACAAACACCCATGAAATCCATGTGAATTGTTGTCCCATGCATGCATGCATCTGCTCGCATTTATCATTTTTCGTTTATACCTTTTTACCCTCATTCTGATTCCTCGCAGATCCAGACGAACAACTTCAATGTGGCCAGACATATTACCATATATATATATTTCATAATTAATATATAAATAAAGACATTTTTTTATTTTGTTGCGTGCATTTAATGATGTTCACAGTTTATAATGCCACATCATTTAAAATGTTAAATAATATGGCAACCTACATTTACACCATTAGATTTTATGATCAAGATTTAACGGCCTACGTAGTGCCACGTCATTTAAACATGGTGTCATAATCATTTCAAATTTTAAATGATGTTGTGACAATATATATATTATTAGATATTATAAAATAAATCTTTTTGGTTTCGCTTGAAATATGAAGAGAATTATGATCTAGCGAACCAAGCGTATATGCTCTATCTTCCATTAATGTTTGTGTTAGGAATAATATTTTGCTCAAATCGGTCTATCGAAGGAATATATGGTGGGCCTCAAAGCCAGTGTCAGCCCACAGAGAATTGTGAGCCCCTAGCCAAGACAGCAAGACTCTTAGATGGGCCTACCCCGAGAGATAGACGCTCAAACGTGTCCTCATTGTCAACAGAAAAATAGAGGAAAAAGAATAACTGAAATAATATTGTTGGTTATAAACAGAAAAGGAAATTGGAGTGCTAAATAGGAGAGCTGCTTTAGGCCGGTGGGGCGGGTCTGGTCCCCCTCACAGCAAGAGAATCTCCTTCCTTCTGCCTTCATTATCCATCTCACCTGTGCGTGCCCGACACCTATCAGTTTATGGATCAACTGTTTTGGTCGGATAAGGATCCTATGCGATTGGATTACATGCATGGCTCATCTATGAGAGATGATAGACAAAGAACATCCATGTCAGTCACTTTTTAATAAAACAATATATATTATTTTATCATTTTTTTATTTTTTTAATTAAAATACACTTTTTGAATAAAAAATGACAGACAGAAGACGGTTGAACGTTTTTATCTATCATTTCTCCTCATCTATTCCAAACAATTCGAGGTGCACCGCTCACCTGTATACCACCAGTAGATATATCCTACAGTTCCCTTTTCGGTGGAATCACTTGAATTGCGTACAATTCAGACAGCTAATTGTAAAGAATTTCAATTCATTTTAGGCAGCTAATGTTTTATGAATTCATACAACCTACATATAAAAGTAATATGTATCATTTAAACATGTAAGAAATACACATTTTTTTTATTAATGCTATTAAAAAAGCTTGTAAGAAGTACATACTATAAAAATAACGCGTGCTTCTCACATGTCAAAGGGTGTTAGGTGGTCTTGGGCCTCTCTCAACCTCAAAAGCTAGCTTATGAGGTGAGGTTTTCCCTCACACTTATAAACTGACCATCAACCCCTTCCACAACCGATGTGGGACAACCACAACAATCTCCCTCTCACACATCGGGCTTTGGGTCGGAGCATGGACAACCCGTTTCTCCCGCATATTATAGGGTCCGAGACTTGTTGGTAAACCTAGGCTCTGATACCAGTGTTAGGTGGTCTTGGGCCTCTCTCAACCCCAAAAGCTAACTTATGAGGTGAGGCTTTCCCTCACACTTATAAACTGACCACCAACCCCTTCCACAACCGATGTGGGACAACCGGAACAAAGGGCACATGTTAATTTTATATGTGGGTTGTATAAAATTTTTTAAAAACTGCTTTGTAGAAAATTTATGCACAGTTTTTAGAAAATTTATGCCCTTTATGAAAACATGTGTTTATTTAGTAAGGTGTGAAGGTTGATTTGTTAATTACAAAAAATAAAAATTAAAAAATTAAAAAATTAAAAAATTAAAAAATTAAAAAATTAAAAAAAAAAAAATGATAGAAATGGCTACATGGCTACCCAAAAAAAAAATAAAGGATGCATAGCGGAATGACCACCCCAACTCATTCGGTGAGAGGTGCGGCCACCTTTCTCTTATATTATTTTATAACAAAGAAGTTAACCTCCACAAAATTTAAAAAAAAAAATAAAAATAAAAAATAAAAATCGTATATTTCTCAAAACAAACATGTTTAGTGTATATTTCTTTAAAAATACAAAGCTTTTTAAAAGTTAATTTACCAAACAACTTTTTTAAAATGGACCCTAAAAATAATATTTTTTTAAAAAATGAATCCCACAATTCTCAACTTTATATCACATTTAAAAACTTTTTTTTTAAAAAAAAAATCAAAATATAAAAAATAACTTTCAAAACACTTATATGAGTTATGCAGTCGGATGTCTTTCAATAATATAAGCCTGAAAGAAAATGGGCCGGCTCACCAATCCTCAGACCGACTAATACCCCTTTGACCTTTTCCTTGCATCTACTTGTCATGGCTTTAAATTTTCCCTTAATTTTCACTAAAAAATACATTAAAAAAAACAATTAGCTACCAACTTTTTTTCAAAGCACCTACATTTTACTTTCTATTTTAAGCTTTTAGCTATCCATTTTTACTGTTTCATTTATTTATTTATTTTTAAAAAAAAACACATATTTTTCAAAATCATGTGCATGCTTTATTAGAGTATTTACATCCGATTTAACAAATATTTAGCTAACATTTTGTTAAAGAATAATTTATTTTTTTCTATTTTAGCTATCAACTTTTTCAAAGCATATACATCCGACTCAATATTTTAGATATCTACTTTTACTATTTCAATTAAAATATCTTCATTTATCTATTTTTCACTATTCCCTATGAGGAGATAGAATCAAAATGGTTTTTATTTATTTATTTATTATTATTATTAATTTATAATGTACGCATTGTTGAGCTACCGTGCTTAGCAAATATACTAAACATTGTAGCAACTAGTCAAATCCTTAGTCATAATAGTTTGCCGAACATGAAGCTTTTTTGTTTTAATATTATTTTTAAAATTCTTAATTTCAAGATAATCCAAATATACTCTTACATTAACATTCCCACTTTCGGCCACCCCGGGCCACCCTAGTGGTGTTTTTCGTTTTCAAGCCAAATGCTGTTGATCGGTGATCAGCATGAATTTCATAAAATTCCGACTGGCATCTCTGATGAAGCAAGGGGTTTCTTAAAGGCATATGTTGTGAGGAAACCCATGTTCCGATTTGGGAGGTTTGGCTGGGCCTTGGTTGATGTGATTGAGCGGTGGTTCTGTGGCTCTAGGTATTGGTTATGGCAGAGGTGGGTCCGTGGGTGGTGGTTTTGGGCTTCGTCAGTGCCCAATGTTTCAGATTTCTTGTCTTTGGTTGGGAGCAGCGCGTACAATGTTCTGGGCTGTGTAACGGTGTTTAAGGAAGAGATGGGTTCCACCCCTTAGAATTTTCATTTTTCTTGTTTTCTTTTTCCTAAAAAAAAAATTATTTGTTTTACATATATATAGGAATGGTATAGCTCATTTTAATGTTCTTTTGATGTCTACATCTGGAATGACATAAATATAATAAAAAAATTAAAAAATTATATTCATATCATCCAAAAGGACATAGATATAGTTTTTTTTTATTACACTTATGTCATTCCAGATGGACACCAGAAGAACACTAGAAGGAACTCTAGCATTCCTCATGTATATATATTAATTATTTTAAAAAAATAGATTTTTTTTTCTCGAATTTATAAGAATATATTTGTCCTATTGAAAGTTTTTAAGGGTTATTTTGTCTTTTTATTGGCTTTAGGAGAGACATTGACATTTTTTGATAGTTTGAGATAACACATTGATAATAGAGTGATAGTTTGATAGAGCATGTGTACTTTTTTCAAAATAAAATCACCTCTGGCAGGTGGCACCTCCACTGCTGGGGCGGTGGGGATGCTCATTGGTGTAGAGTGACTTGTTTTCTTCTTTTTTATATTTTAATTTATAACACAATAAAATATATATATATATATATTTTTAAAGTGATGTGGCATTAACAGATGTAGAAAAATTGGACGAAAAACTTATCGAATGACCTCTTTCGAATACACAAAAAAATTAAGTAGTGAAAGTTGAAAATTAAAAAGTGAATAAGTGATTTCAAGTCGTGCGTTTATTCAAAAATTTATTATATATTTACTCTTAAAATAAAGGAAAAATTTCATCATTGGTCCCGTGGTTAACCTAAATTATAAATCTTTCTCTGATATCAAAATTAATTTAGAGATTCAAGTGGTTAGGGGGTGTACAAGCAGTTTGAAAAAAATCTGAAACTTAAAAGAAATAAAATGCAAAATAATAAAATAAAAGAGACAAAAGATTTTACGTGGTTCGGTCTATGACCTATGTCCACAGAGTGAAGCCCAAAAGGCTACATTGTTGCTCTTATTGCTTGATTAATTTACAATACAAATTATTCATATTTATAGGGATATAGATAGAATACAAAATGATATGTAGAGAGAATATAATCAAATCAGAATTGAATGTATTCAAATCTGATTTGATTATAATCAATTACAATTAATGAGGATTAAATCAAATCCTCCAATATATGGAGAGTACCATAATATACGGTATCAATATATTCTCTAACATACCCCTGCAAACTCAAGGTGGAAGATTCTAAAATCTTGAGTTTTATTTTATTTTTTTATTTTTTTATTTTTTTTTTTTAATGTTGGGTCAAATATAACCCAATTTGGAGAACAGCTTTCTTATTTTTCTTCTTCCTTCTTCTTCTTCATCTTCTTCATCTTCTTCGAGCCAATTGTGGGCTAAATGAGTCTAGGTAGCGAGGTTTCGGGTAGTACCTCAAAGGCTAAACACATAATGGGTCATCTATGAGCCAAAGATAATGAGCCAACTATAGGCTGAAATGGACATGGGTTTTTAAAGAATACCTCAAATGCCAAAAGAATTGTGAAGCCATCTATGAGCCAAAATAAAAGCCAACTATGGATTGAAATGGGCCTGAGTTTAAAACAATACCACAAAGGCCGAATACAAGTAACGGGCCAACAAAGTGCCAAAAACATTTTGGCAACTTTGGCCTTTTTGAATGATTTTTTTTTTTTTTCTTTAAACTGATTTTTTTTTTATCAGTTTTCTTCTTTCTCTTTTTTTTTTTTTTTTTTTTTTTGCTTTTAGAGAGAGAGAGAGTACACAATACACCTTCTTTTCTCTTTTAGAGAGAGAGTACACAATACAAAGAAACAAAGTTGAACCTTCTGGATAGAATATAACCCCAAAACAAGATAACAAAACACACACCAAAAAAAGACTTGCAGGAGCGAATCTGGATAGATCTGCGGTGTGATAAGTCTTGAATTATTCGATTCAAGACCCCTTAATTTGCATTTGTTAGACCTAGTTCGTATTGTATATATATAACGTTTTGTTGTAGTTTTTGTGTTTTATCTTATTTTCAGGTCTTAGTTGAAATCTAATTCAAAACTCTTGAATTAGACCTAGAAATACATCAAGGGCATTTTGGTCACTTCTAGAGCTTGAGGCAGATCCTGAGAAGATGAAGAATCGTCCAAGGCATTTCGATCGATCGATTATTTGTACAGCAATAATTCGATCGATCGACTCTTCGATCGATCGACATATTTTCGATCGATCGAATTCGCCGACTTCCAGAAAATCAGATATTTTCAGATCTTTGCATTCTTTATGCAATTCAAATCATAAGTTGGATTTTGTGGACAGAAATGGACGCCGACCAGCTCTGTTTGTGCGGCTAGGATTAGCTCTTGATGTTCTTTTGTAAATCCAATTCTCTATATATATGAGATTAGGGTTTTAGGTTAGAACATGCATCTTTTGGGGTTTGTTCGGATTTTCTCAGGTGTATCACTTTAATTCTTCATGTTTTAGTTTACTTTGATGCACGTTTTCTAGGCTTAATTCTAGAGAACAATTTCCTTTCCTTAATTTCAAGTTCTAGCTTAGCTTGTTCTTCATTTTCTTCATCTTTTGTAATCCGAATTTCTTTAAGTTTAATATAGTTGATTTCAATTCATTTCTCCTTTGTTCCTTTATTGTTTTCATTCATTTCCATGCTTAGATTAGTTTAAATTCATGTTTAGCTAATTTAGTCTTAGGGTTTGATCCAAATCCAATCCAAAAACCATGAAGTGTTCTTGAGGTTTTTAGGGTTCTCTTTAGATGTTTGATGATTGCTAAGGGCTAGAGGATATCGAAACCCATGCTAAAAGGTTTTGGTATCAAGATTCCAATCAAATTTATTCATGAAAAATAGTTTAACTTGTCTATGAGTTTTTCTTGAAGTCTTGAGTAAAATCAACATTCTTGGAAACAAGAATGATGTCTTTTTCAATGGTGCTATTTGACATGATGTATGATTTCTCATTAGAGTCACCTTAAAGGGTATGCTAGGGAACACCAATCATTTCACCCCTTTGGTAGTCTAATTGTCTTTCAATTGTAGTTTAACTTTATGTGGAATGATTTGGTGTGAAACTAGATATTTTGTCATTGTGGCCTAGTTAGGGTTTTCATGTATTGTGTATACTCATTAGGATGTGTTATAGAGTAGTAAGCTAGGGAACATTAGTCACTCCACACCTTAGGTAGAGTAAATGTCTTTTCAATTATAGTTTAGTCTTTACGTGAAGTTGATTAATGTAAACCTAGGTGCTTTATGATTCCATCTTAACTAGAGTGTTTTCACGTCGAGGTCGTCGTAATGGTTGACGCCCATTACGCGCTCATATCAAACATGTTAGGAAGATCCATATAGACTTTAAGTATTGCATAGGTTGAGGATTGGATAGGATCAACACCCTAAGTTTTCTTTTAAGTCAATTTCATTTCCGTTTTTATTTCTTTCACCTTGTCGTTGTAGCTTCAATTCTACAACTTTTGTTTTTACTTTTGTTGATAAATTAAGTTAGATACGCTCTTTAGATATCCTATTACGCAAAACATCCAATAATCTCCGTGGTTCGATCACCCTTACTATAGTACAATCGATACGTACTATTGCGAGTGGTAAACTTATAAATTTAAAAATCCACGTAGCCGCTTGGCGCGCTATCACGGTGAATGGTGGCTTAGAAGCGGATGAAGCTGGTGGATCTTTATGGGCTGCTAGCGGCGCAGATCGCCGGAGGGGTGCTTGGTGGCGTAGATCCGCCGTGGGATGTAAAACACGGATGAGGTGGTGATCAAATCGTGCACAGTTGGTGGGGGCGCCAGCATGATTGGGCCAAGGTTGGTGTTGCTGCTGTAGATCGACAATGATGAAGGCGAAGCAAGATCTGATATTATTGATCTGTGATTTTTTATTTTTGGGGGGCTCCTCTGATTGAACAACAACATATAAGACACAAGTGGCATGGGTTAGAGGAAAGTTTATCTCCAACTCACGCACACCACTGTTTGACAAAACAAAAGAAATAAAAGAAGAGAAACAAAGGGCATTGATCGAACAGATGAATGATGTGGTGAACAGATTGGAAAACCTTTAGGGTGTTCTGACTACAGAGAAATTGACAATAATTTGCGGAAAAACATAAGACAATGAGAAGACAATAAAACAGAATAAAAAAAAAAGGTTCGCGCGCTATTGGATCGAAGAATGACGTTAGCCTATAGCTCTTATACCATGAAAAAAAATCTAAAACTCCGAAAATCTTTTGCTCCGTTTGTTTCGACGTAAAATAATTTTTGTCATAAAATAATTTCGACGAAATCATTTTCAAAAAAAATGATTTTCTCGAAAATATTTTTTGGTGTTTGGCTAGCACGAAAAAATTACAAAAATGCAAAAATCAGAGTTTGGCAAATGTCGCCGGAATCTGGCAACGGCGACCGGACGTTGCCAGATTCCGGCAAAAAAGTTTGACTAGATCTGGCCAGATCAAGTCATATTCGGCCGGATCCTGGCCGTTTTGGCCAGATCCGGCCGGAATCTTCCGGATCCGCCCCAATCAATAGTAGGATCCGGTCATATCCGGTCGGATCCTGGCCGTTTTGGCCAGATCCAGCAAGAGCCGGCCGGAATCTAGTGGCCGGCATTCGATGCCAACAGGATACAGGCGACTGGATGTTGTCAGACTCCGACGCCGGTTGGATTCCGACGATCGACAATTGCTAAATTCTGACAATCGGATATCAAACATGTGTGGAAGAACGAAGAGTTTAATTTCGGAAAACGATTTACGGTTTTAAAAATCGTAAATCGTTTTCCGAAAATTAAAGAAGCTTTTACGGTCAAACTGAAAACGATTTTCGTTGACCATTATTTTCGCTCCTACCAAACACTGTAAAATGCCGAAATCATTTTCCAGAAATCATTTTACGCCGAAACAAACGGAGCATTAAAAGAAATAAAATGCGAAATAATAAAATAAGAGAGACGAAAGATTTTACGTAGTTCGGTCTATGGCCTACGTCCACAAAGTGAAGCCCAAAAGGCTATATTGTTGCTCTTATTGCTTGATTAATTTACAATACAAATCATCTCTATTTATAAGGATATAGAGATAATACAAAATGATATGTAGAGAGAATATAATCAAATTAAAATTAAATGTATTCAAATTTGATTTGATTATAATCAATTACAATTAATGAGGATTAAATCAAATCCTTCAATATATGGAGAATACCGAAATATACGGTATCAATATATTCTCTAACACGGTTGCAGTTGCGGTTATTTAACTTATTTTATTATAATTACAACCGCAACTGGGATACCCGATTATTCTCATTTTAATAATCGCAACTGTAACCGATAGACTAGTTGTGGTTATTATTAACCACCGGTTATTCGGTTATTAACTAGATAACCGATTTTCATATATTGTTGATTTTTTTTTTTTTTTTTAAATCCAATATATTTTGGTTTTCATACATATTATAGTAGATATACTTCCACGGCTACATACTCATTACGAGTACATCAAAGGAGTAGAAGGATGGACATGTGAATGCACTTCAAAAGGTCCATCATTGCTGAGAAAATACGAGTCCGGCCATAGATGTGACATTCGATTAACAAAGCAGGGCTTCCAGAGGAAGAAGCAGGTTTTTGATGAGATCAAAGATGCATACAGTCAAGTGTTGGATTGGACATCAACCACTTTTACTATGATAGAAAAGCAAGCTGTGACCCTCATCCAATTGGAAGAGAATGGCATCAAAAGACCCAGATATGATTCCCTTCAGGCTTCAGGGAAGTGCACGGCTAGATTATAAGTAATTTCTAAATGACAATAAAAAATAAAAAAATAAAAAAAAAATCTTATTTCCTCAATCCAACACAGATGCCATAGTGGAGATAGGTTCTCATTTTTTTTTTAGGTCGGATTCCCACACATTTTCAAGAAATCAGAATGTTTTTATGTTACCCGATTATTCTAAATATTATTATTATTATTATTATTATTATTATTATTATTTTTTAATTTAAATATAAACTGGTTACCGGTTATTCGGTTATTAACCAGTTTTCTAAAACCATATAAACGGTAACCGCAACCAGGGTACCCGATTATCCGATTGCAGTTACTTCTGATTTTCTAGTTTTTCGATTGGCGGTTATTAATTAGTAGTTACCAGTTATTAGCAGTTAATAATCGCCCGCTTGTACACCCTTACTTGTAGTTGGCTTAATTTACAAATTACTCCTTAAAGTCAAATTCTATTAAAAATTTTGATAGATTCTGTTAGGTGCCACGTTAGTTCTAATAAGATGATGACACGTTTCGATCTTAATAAAAAAAATATAAATCTATTAAAATATAAATAAATAAAATTTAAAATTATATATATATATATATATATATATATATATATATAATGAAAAAGAAAAAAATGGATGGCTGCCAATTGGGTAGCCTTCTCTTAGGCCACCCCCAACCAATGGGCACGCGGCTACCAGGTTAGGGGTGGCTGCGTGCCACCCCGGCCACCTCACTCGCCACCCTTTTTCTATTTTTTTTTTAAAAAAAATTAAAAATTTAGTTTTATTTATTTATATTTTTAATAAATTTATATTATTTTATTATGATCAACACGTGTCGTTATTTTATTGATGTTGATGTGGCGCTTAATGAAATCTGTTAAAATTTTTAATAAAATTTAACTATAAAGAGCTATTTATAATTTAAGCTAACTACATTAAATAATGGCACAATTGTCTCTAAAATAAATTATCAATATTTCCTTTGAAATCGTGAATACAACGATAGTTGGTGAGATAAATAATGAAATAGAAAGAGAAGAAATGCACGTGTACAGATGGACTCCATTTATTTTGCTCTTTTATTATTTTTGTTTTAATACGTGCAGTGCAGTATTAATAATAGATAAATAATTTCGTCAGAAATTACGAAGAAAAAGACAAAGAATTAGACAAAGGAAACATCACCCACCGTCTTTTTCTCCTTTCTAATCCATCTCTCTCTTTCCAGTTTCCCCCCATTTCAATTCTCCTTTCCGCCAAATTCCAATATCAATCAATTACTTACCATAAGGAGATAAAATAAGTAAGACTATATTATCAAATAGAAAACTGGGATCTCAATTATAAAAAAAAATAAAAACAAAAATAAAAAAAGCTATAATGGAATTAAAATATGGAAGCCATGCCCACCTAGTCATTGATGCCATATGCATTAAGGACAAATCGAGAGAATTTCCTCAAACACAAAGAAACTGTCAAAAAACCTCATATTTTATGGTAGTCGCCTTCTACGGAGTTGAACCAAGTTAATTGGAATGTAACTTTGGATAAGAAGAATGGACGAATTGGCTTTGGTCTTATTATTAGGGACTATGCATGGGCTGTTTTGGATGCGCGGAGCACTACAAAGAATTTTCTAGTTACACCTGAAGTAGTTGAAGCGCTGGCAACTCTCTATGCAGTGGAAACATGTTCAGAGATGAGGGATTCCATGATATAATCATAGAGGGAGATGCTTTACCGATTGTCAAGACGATAACAACATGAAATAATTCGAGCAACTTTGGACAAATTGTGGATGAAATCAAATTAGAGTTGAGAAAGCTGCACTCGTTGAGAATTGATCATGTTTGAGGGATGCGAATATAGCTGTCCATATCATAGTCAAAGAAGTTATTTTGGGTGTTATACATAAAGTTTGGATCGAAGAAATTCCTACCTTGTATATGTGGTATTCTTGTGTAATTGAAGTTATTTCAATAAATATTATCATTTTTTTAGAGTAAAAGTTTTTACCTATTTTTGAATTAAATAAACACATATTTAATCTGTTGGATTATTTTAAATTCAAAATTAATACGAATTTTAGATATCATAAACAGTCTTAAAAAAAACAAATCCTGTCGTCTCTCTGGCGTGGGACAAGGGAGTAAAAGAAAGAAAGAAAGAAGGCTTTTCAGTTTCCAGAGCCTCCTGAGCTGAATGAATCCCCTGGTGATAGGAGAGAAGGCGGAGAAATTGGTTATAGAGAGGGGAATTGTTGTTTGATTTGTGAAAGAGGAAAGGTTTTGGAGAGATGGCGATACTGTACTCGCTGGTCTCACGGGGATCGGTGGTGCTGGCGGAGTTCAGCGCCACGTCGACGAACGCCAGCGTGATCGCGAGGCAGATCCTGGAGAAGATACCGGGGAACACCGACACGCATGTGTCCTACTCTCAGGACCGCTATATCTTCCACGTCAAGCGCACCGACGGCCTCACCGTCCTCTGTATGGCCGACGAGATCGCCGGAAGTTAGTCCCCTCTCGTCTATCCATTTCTTTTGCTTTTCTCAATCAATCATTTTCCGACTTCGGTCAGCTACCGCATCAATCAGATTTGATATTGATCTGATCTCAATTTTCGTGCCTTCATTTGAGAATTTATTCAATTTGTCAGGGTGTTAGGGTTTTCTCATTGTATTTTTCTTTTTTCTGTTATTGGAAAGGTTGGAACAAGAATTTATGATTTGATTTGAAAGAAAGGAAGTTATGGTGGAGATCTTACTTGTACAATCGATGTTTTGTGCAGGGAGAATCCCGTTTGCGTTTCTCGAAGACATTCATCAGAGATTTGTGAGGAATTATGGCCGTGCAGTTCTTTCGGCACATGCTTATGGTATGAATGATGAATTCTCAAGGGTTTTGAGCCAGCAAATGGAGTACTACTCGAATGACCCGAATGCTGATAGGATAAATCGACTAAAAGGTGAAATGAGTCAGGTAATTTCTCAATGCTCTTCATCAAACTATGAATTCAGTATTTAACGTCTTTCGGTTTCCTGTCCATATATGCTTTCTTTGTAGAAATACTGAGTACTTTGGGCTTCCTGTTCTGATGTAATGCTTTTCGCCCTCTATAGCCAGCGAAGTAATTGGAATGCCTGATTTCACAGTGAATGTAATGAATTAGTTTTGTGCTGCTGGTGCCTGGGTGTATATGTAACACTCCACTCCTACAATGGAAAGATGATTAACCTACATAGAGTGAGTGGATTATAAATGAGCTAATAAATGTTAAGTCTCACATTAGTTTCTTACTAGGTGAGACTGGGCTCTATAAGTGATTATAGGGAGCTCCTATTGCAACTTGACTAGTCATTTTAGAGTGATAATGCAGATATGGCTAGCGTTTTCTTTGAATAATTACAAATGGTATCAAAGCATCTTAGTAACGCCATGTGGTACTGGAGCATTGTATGACATTGTCATGATGAGGATATCAGGAATTTAAGGGGGAGATTATAACACTCAAGTCTCACATTGGAAAAATGATTAGCCCACATAAAGTGGATGAATTATAAAGGAACTCATGAGTGCTACATCCCACATTGGTTCCTTTTACTAGGTGGTATTGTGCTATATAAGCGATTATAGGGAGCTCCAATTGCAACTTGACTAATCCTTTTGAAATGATAGTGCATATATGATTAACGAGTTTCTTGGGTCATTACATACATAAGGTGTATTCTTGATGAGTTGTTTTGAATTGTAACTGTGATGAGTAAGTGGTTAGGAATAGGGTATTTGAGTATGTGAAGCTGTTTTGCTGTGTATTGAACTTCAATGCTTAATGGAATGACTTATTCATCCAAAAGCATTTATGAGTTGTTATCTGTTACATCTAATTTTGACTTCAAGCATATCCTGCTTGTCAAATGTAATGATTCATAATAGAAGACCAAAAAGTTGTGATGATTAATATAATCTCTTACAAGTTGGTGAGTTCTTGAATTTTTCCTTCTTAATAAGACTATTTAAGACATCAATTTGGTGAAATTATGTTTGACTAGGTGCGGAACGTCATGATAGAGAATATTGACAAAGTTTTAGATAGAGGCGATCGCCTGGAATTGCTGGTGGACAAAACTGCTAATATGCAAGGAAATACCTTCCGCTTCAGAAAGCAAGCTCGCCGTTTCAGAAGCACCGTTTGGTGGAGAAACGTCAAGCTCACGTACGTTCTTGAACTAAATCCTCTTTGCATTCAAAATTGCTTTGAAGGGAACATTGCTAAGGCATGGCTTGTTTATGCATCTATAAGCTTTGGCTGTTGGTTGGTATATTGGTATGGAACCCACTATATAATGAATCTTTCAAAGGGGTCTTGAGTATTAACCATTTTGCTAAATATTCCTAGAATGGTATACTAGTTTTCTCCACTACCTTATATAGATAACTATTTCATAACAGTACCCAAGTTTGAAAGTTGGACTTAAAAAATTAATATAGGCCAAATTGGGAAAAGCCTGCATCATTATTTAGTTTGATAGTATATGATGATATTCAACATATTGTCAGCACCTGTGCTTATCTCAAGTTAATTTAATGGTATCAAATAAATTTTAAATGGCAGCATATATTCTTCCAATAGGAGTCGACCCATTTGCTCATTCTCTCTAATTACTTCCTCCCAGTTTCCAGAATCTAATGCCTTGGAAATTTGGGCTATTATAGAGTCACAAAGTGTCATATTATGGTTTGGAGAAGTCATGATTGATGTAAAATTCTTGGCTATTGATGAAATGCTTTGAATCTTGCAGGGCTGGATTGATACTCTTGCTGCTAGTGATTATTTACGTTGTGCTGGCTTTCGTTTGCCATGGTCTTACACTGCCCACCTGCCTGAAGTGAGGGTGATCTCAAGCGAGATTTGGATGTGCTTTCTTGTATTTTACTTTTTTTCTTGCTGTTCTTTTTGGTGTGGGTATATTGGGTTCTTTTATTTCAGCTTCCACTGCCGTAAGTTGTCTCAGATTCCTGTTTGTGCGATTTTAAACATTCAACCGTCAGAATGAGTACCCTTTTTGATTACTCGTAGTGGACTTGGAAATGGTTAACGTTGTATGTCTTTTCAAGCCATGGCTTGATCATAGTTTTTTGGTGCGTATTATATGTGCCTTCTTTCTATATTTTCAACTTTTTTTCCCCTTTATACTGTGAATCAAGAAAACTAATATAATTATTGTGTAAAGTCCACGTGCCCCTAATTGACAATGTCCTCCCAAACTTTTAATTTGGACAATGTCCTTTTCAAACTACTAAAAATTGTCAATGTTCTCCTTACGATGAAAATGTCCTTAATAAAATAAAACAATAATAATAATTCAAAAAAAAAAAACTGAAACTTAAAAAAGAAAAAATACATAAAAATCAGTGGTCAAATTTTTTTTTAATTTTTTTTTTGATATTTTTTAAAGAAAAAAAAAATCGTTTTTAAAAAATAAAAATAAAAATTTCGTTTTTTTTTAAATAAAGATTTTTTCGTCTAAAAAAATTGAATTTATTTTGAATTTTTGTTTTATTGAAAAAATTTTAAAATCATTTTTGTCTTTTTACTAGCCTTAGAAGGTATATTAACAATGTTTTGGTACTTTGAAAAAACATAGTCCCAATTTAAAGTTTTGAAAGAATATTGTCAATTGAGTGGTAATTTGAAAGAGATATATGAACTTTTCCTTTAATTATTTAATTATTTGATGATTTGTGATATCAAGCTGGTGAAATTCAGAGGAAATCAATAGGGCTTGTTTGTTTAGGGACAGAACAGAACAACATAGTGTTGTTACTGTTCATGTAATTTTTTTTTATAACTTTTTGATATTTTCAACCACCAATCAATATCAAAACATTCATATTTTTTTCACTTTTTATATCACATCAATAATTTTTTATTATTATTCAAATAAAAAAATTCACTACAATACAAAACTTTTTCACTTTTTTATACGAATTTTTTTTATTTTATATCACATCATTACTTTTCACTAATTTCAAAACTGACAACTCACTACTCTGTTCTGTACATATTTTTGCCAATCAAGCCCATACATGTTCGATAACAAATTATTTGTACCTTTTTCGGCAGAAACATTATAAAAGTTCTCTCAACCAGTCCAAACTAGAAATCGAATCTTCTCGAATCAAATCAACCGAAGAGGAGCTGATTCTTTAAAAAGAAAGGGCACAATTGTAATAAAAAAAGGTGAAATGACAATTTTGATTCTCTTTTTTTAAGGAACCGGTTCATTAAACCGCACTGGATCCGGTTCTTGGTTTTCTCCTACTTCAACCCAACACAAAGCACGCCAAGCGATAGCTCCATGTACAGCGTTACGGTTAGACAAAAAAACTCCAGCCCTGTGTAGAGGCAGTAGCCTCCCAATTTTTTTAAAATTTCCTCAAAATTATAGGTTTTTATGGAATAAACCCTTTAAAATTATGTTTTTGCCCTCCAAAAAAGTGTTTGTTTTAGTTTTACCCCCTTCCCCCTTCACTGATATTCTACTTCTGCCCTAGCCTTAGACGTAACAAAATAAAATTTAAACTATAAAATGAATCCTACGAAATAGAGAGGGAATCTTGATCCATTGAAGTATTGCAATGGACATATCGAACTAATAAGAGGCCCTTCAGAGACACCAGAATGTCAAAAAATTTCATCCACTATTCCCATAAGAAATCCGATTTATGAGAGAGAGAGAGAGAGAGAGAGAGAGAGGGAGAGAGGGGGAGTTAAAAAGCACGGTGACTATAATTAAGATTTTGGTATTTCTCTGTTATACAAAGTCGTTCTCTACAACATTAAACTTGTTTAACAACTCCTCCAATTCTTGCAAAGCAATCTTATAATGTTGTTGGGATTGTGCCCCTTCTTCCACAATTGGAAGAGCGTGTTTGTGCAGATAATTATAGCAGTACAGTGGGTTATACACACCAATATTACTGGAGTTATTGTCAAGAGCATACCTGCATTGGAAGTCTTTACTCCACCGCGGCAGAATGTAGCGAGGTGGGATTTCTTCCACCCCATTGTAATTAAGAACATTCAGTGCATGCCTGCATAGATAGCCCTTATAGTTGAACAAACTGCAAATGCATCGGATGTCCACTTGTGTTGTCTCGTACAACACCTCATAATTTCGAACTTCCTTCTCATTTCCCTCCACTTCAACTCGTTCTTTCACTATGTACGTCATTATAGGCCCATTAACACTCACCTGCCTTGTGTTGAAGCAAGAGTACATTCCTTCAACCTCGGATTGGAACCTCTGGAAGATTTCTCTTGTGTACATCTTAGAGAGCTGCACCTCAAAATTACATCTTGTTTTTGATTCCAAGCTCGGTTTTCTCGACTCCAGATCTGCCATGGCTTCTTTGAGGTGCTTCCTATGTAGAGCTAGATCGTACTTGTCAACAAATTCTTTAAAAGATGTGTGTTTATGTACATAACCATCAAAAAAAGTAATCAAGCCCTCGTTTTCTCGGATAGGGATTATTCCTGCAAAAAATATGTCTTTCAAGTAAACTGGAACCCACAACTGCCTGTCTTCATACAATGTTTGAAGCCATTTGTTGTCCCCTAGTCTATGCCACTTGATCATATCGGCCCAAGCAGTTTCAAACTCGGATATCTTCAATGAATTGTATACTGCTTTGTTCAGTTGTCTTTTGATTGTTTCATATCCCTTCAATCCTCCCAATTTCTCTGGAACTCTCTGCATTATATACCACATGCAATAACAATGACGAGCATTTGGAAAAACCTCAGAGACTGCATTTTGCAAGGGTTTACACTGATCGGTGACAATCACTAGCGGAGGGCGTCCAAGCATGCATTTAAGCCACGCCTTTAAAATCCAAACAAAATACTCTACTGACTCGTGTCCGAGGAAGCCACAGCCCAACAACACAGACTGCCCATGGTGGTTCACACCAACAAAAGAAATCAGAGGGATCTCATATTTGTTTGCCAAGCATGTTGTGTCTATTGCAACTGTGTCACAGAAGTAACCATAAGCAGTCCTGGACCTGGCATCAGCCCAAAACACATTCCTCAGGCGCCCATCATCATCAAGATCAAACAAGTAAAAGAAGTTAGGATTTGTCAACTTCATGCGACAAAAGTAGTTATAAACTGCATGAGCATCTCCTTCTTTAAGTTCCAAATGTTTTGAGTTATCAACAGGAATGATACCTTCTCTTTCATTGAAATTTGAGTATCCATTAAGGCCAGCTTTTGCAACAGCTGTTTGATACAGCTTAATGGTATGTACTTCTGCAACAGGCTCTGGTGGTGGTTGTGCTTTTTTGGCTGCAATAATCATCTTTTTATGTGACTTATAAAACCGTTTGATTTGTGGACTCACCTGATGGTTGTGTTCAAGCTCAACTTCAACTATTCTCCACCTTTTGGAGTCCACCAGCCTGATGACTATCATTGCAGGACAACCAGTTCTTGTTTCCGGTCTTGGATTGTTGGCTTCGCTCTTTTTCTTGAAACCAGCACTACTGCAGCTAAGTTTTGCTCTATACCGCTCTTTTTTCTTAGATCTGAACCATGAATTGCTCACTCTGATGCCAAAACCCTGTTCTTTAGCATAAAGATTGTAAAAATCATAAGCTTCATCAAAAGAATCGAACTCCAAACCCACAGTTGGTGGTGTAGATCCCTTCTTTGATTGTGTTTCCCCAGTTTCATCATCATGTTCCACCACAGAGCAGTCTCCGTCAATATCATACCCATCACCTTCATCAAATACTGGCTCACTATTGAGACAAACTTCTTCCATCCTAAAATGCAAATTGATTAGAACAGTCAAATTGCAGCACAATAATAGAGGGGAATTTCTTCATAATTGACATAATTCAAGGTACGTCATTTTGAAACAAGGTCCACATATGACACAGGCAACTTTAAAGATCAAGTTTCACGGTGAACCACATGAAATTATGAACACAATGCTTCCCAGCCATGTTCACAGTTATCAGAGAACCAAATTCCATTAAATCTAAGCACTGTTTGGAAG
The DNA here is from genome assembly GCF_958979055.1 of Alnus glutinosa. Classification (NCBI taxonomy): domain Eukaryota; kingdom Viridiplantae; phylum Streptophyta; class Magnoliopsida; order Fagales; family Betulaceae; genus Alnus; species Alnus glutinosa. Next base: position 3,889,003 of record NC_084891.1, on the reverse strand, counting down.
ATAAGAGTGCAGACATTGAACCTAGTTAAAAAGTGACAAAAAAATTAATGCTCTAATATTCGAATCAGTTGACAAGTTAACTACCATAGGTACTCTTTCAAACAAGTATTTTCATACAAGATCCGATTATTAGCTACTCCTATATCATCATCAGCAAGTCAGCATATTCAAAAGGTTATTTAAACTTCAAAACCAATTTTGGCAGACAATTAATGCATGTGGGAAAATCTTTGAAGGTTGTCGAAAAATAAGGATTTGCAGTAACCTCAGGAACTTTGGAGGAATATTTGTTGTTTCCCAATCATCTCAATCATGTATGAAAAGTACATTCTTCAAAAAGAATGTTAAAATCAGGGGAACAAACTTCATTCAATAGGAAAGCTTTCCAAACTTCATGGAAAAAATTCCATTAATGATGCCAACAGGTACCCACAGAGATTCCATGCTTTTCATTGACTATATAGAAGGATATTGCTTAAATCTCTAGGGGGTGGACGTTGGATTTACTAAAAAGACCAACATAAACACCATGGGCAAAATTCAAGCTTCCAAGACAAAGACTCAAAAAGGAAGAGATATAAAAGTATGCAATTAATAAATTCAAAGCCAAGGAATTCTACAACTTCGTCAAGCTAGTATAAGAAGCTGCGAAAAGATATACAATGTCACTAGTAAGAGTACCTTCAAATCAAACTATATCATCGCTGATCATGTTGTTGGTGCTGAAGTAATCACCATCCTCGCTCCATCACCAAATCATAACAAAGTAAATCACTCCAGCTCTGCAAAATTATGAACTATTCAATGGATACGACTTAAATATAAGAACTGACATTAAATTACACAAACACGCACATGACTCAGGCCCAATGAGTACACATAGGCACGCACGGACGCAATCTATATATATATATATACACTTGTCCCAAAAGCTTCAGAAAAGAGGAAGCACACTATTACTGAATGAGAATACATAAGCATCTGTTTGGTTGCTGGGAAAATCAATGAGAAAATTATATGAAAGCATCACGTGGCTCTGTTCATTCGCCGAAGCTAAAGTCTGAACCAACGAACCTTCTTTTCCTACAAACTACGAAAAATATAAAACTCGGAATTCCACAATCCCTGTCTTTCCCACTTTTTTTCTCAGCAACCAAACAAGTAGGAAAACGAATCCCTAAGTCGAACAGATCACCGATCTAGTACAAGAATTCTACACTGTGAGCTCGAAAATTACGATAAGAGAGTAAGAATTTGAACGATCTTACAGCGATTCACCGAGTCGGACTCGGCGGGACGGGAAAATTGGCGGTGGGATTTCGGGGCCGAGTCAGTCCTCCGAGTTGGGCCGCGGAAGGATAAATTTCGAGTCACACTGGGGCTTACAGAGGTTTGAGCGACCTTTCGACTCGTTGAGCTGACACGTGGGTTCAAATATGGGGTACTGTTTTTTCTCTACCTTTGTTTCTCTTTGATCCTTTCTTTTTGTGATTATTTAAAAATATGCCCCAGTCTCAGGGGTTATTCTGAAAAGATAGTTGGTCTATTGGGGCTTGACTTAGAAAACTCAAACTAATTTTCACTCCTTTCTCTTTTTTCGGGACAAAGACGCCCTAAATATGATTTTTTTTTTTTTTTCCTACGAATATACCCCACTTCACTACTTCAGTCATTAGCAACATTTTGTCAAAAAATAAAAAAAATAAAAAATAAAGTAGCATTGTTTCTAGCAATTGCTCTCAAGATTATTTCCCTAGCAATATTAAATTAAGTGAAAGTAGAATATTACAATTTTTCTTATAAGGTTTTTATAAATTGACGTAATTATTATATGTAATTTTTATTATGTCAATTATAAAATAATTAAATTTAATTATAGCTAACGTGTCAATGTCACATCCATGATCCTTCTACATTGCATTTCTCATGTTAGCTAGTAAATAGACTGTAAAATCAATTTATAAGTATTTTTTTTTTTTTTGCATAAATGTAATTATGTAATGCTACTCAGTTACAAACTGTTTTTTTTTTTTTTTTTTTCTATTATTATAAAGAGAATAATTCTCATTAAAAGGTAAAAAATTGCTTGGAAGCTACAATATTTTGTATAGAGGAATGCTACATATCATCCCCTTGTCCTCCTTTTGTCCTTCCAAAATTGATGTGGCTCTTAAAATCACTATTGAATTTATGATAGTTTATTGTTGAATTTTGATCAAATGGTGATTTTAAGAGCCACATCAATTTTGGGAGGACAAAGGGAGCATTCCTCTTTTGTATAGGAGGAGGGCACTCTTACACCTAGACTTGATCAACAAAAGTATACAAAGCATATTTTGCCAAAAAATGAGCGGCTTGGTTAGCCTCCCTCCTTACATGCCGCACCTCGAAAGGTTGAACTGCATTAAGGAATGGCCGGGTGTCCTCTATAAAATTATAATATGACAAACAACAAACTTAATGCAAGACAAAAAATAAAATAAAATAATTTATATATGATTCCATAGTACTCGTTAGTTCACCCAATTTTATTTAAAAAAAAAAGACTTTTGCATAACAGTTGTGCAACTGTTATGTACTTGTGCAAGTTTATCGACACATGTGGTGGGCCCCACGACTCATCACATGAGTCTCACCTCATATGTTTATAAAAATGCAAAACCGTTACATAATTATTATATACCAATCAGCTCTCATTTATTTAATCTATTTTACATCATCAACACCAAATATCCATGCAAAGAACCCAACATCCATGAACCATAGACCATGAATATAAATGATTCATGCTTGTGAATCGAAGCAGGAACAGAAAGACAAGCTTTTGCCATGGCATAGTGGCAAGTCTTATGGGAAAATCATCTACTTTCTAGTTTGCTAACAATTATGAAAACTTTATTTATAATTTCTGATTTTTTATTATTTTTAAAGTAAGGTATTTAAATTTTAACAATTGTCAATTTATGGTATTATTCTTTCAATTTTTTTTAATTTCAACCATTCATTAAAATTTTCCGTTAAATCCTGTCAAAATTCTCAAAATACTCTTCTTCTTCTTTATTTTTAGGAAAAAAAAAATTGCAAGGATTTAAGTGTTGGTCAGAATCTGAATGTTTGAAAAAAATTTATAATTTTTTTTAAAAAACAAAACACAAGGGTACTTTGTGAATTTTAATAAGATTAATGGACAATTTTAACGAATGATTGAAATTAAAAAATAAAAAATAAAAATAAAATAAAAAAAAATTGAAATATGGATACCCTAAATTGACATTTTTAAAAGTTTTGAAATTTTATTTCAAAAGTGATGAAAGATCTAGGGTTATAAGTGAAATTTTTGGGGTAATTACATTTTCCCCCATGAACTACCAACTTTTGCGCAAAGCCCCCACAAACTACCAACTCGACCAAAATAAAGCATTCAACTACCAAAGACAACCATTTCTCCACTTCCGTCAGTCAAAGTGGTTAAAACAAACGGTCAACGGGTCACCTGACCGTCACATGCTGTTTTACCCTCATTTTCTTCTTATTTTTCCCTCATGAACTACCACCATCTTCCAACATGCCCCCATGAACGACCACCATCTTCCAACATGCCCCCATATAAAACGGTACGTGACCCGTTGTCCGTTTGTTTTAACCCTCTAATTGACGGAAGGGAGAAAAATGGTTGTATTTGGTAGTTGAATGTTCTATTTTGGTCGAATTTGTAGTTTTTGGGGGCTTTGCACAAAAGTTGGTAGTTCATAAGAAAAAATGTAATTACCCCTAAGTTTTTCCAAACATTTTTCTGTTTTTTTTTTTGTAAAAAAAAAAAACAATTTAAAATACAAAATATTTTTCAAATATGAACCCACAAATATCGTATTTATATCAAATCAAAACCAAAAAAATACTTTCAAAAATCATATTAATGGAGATTAATACTTAGATTAGTACACTTTTTTTTAACATGTAGGCTAGGATTACAAGCATCAAAGGCGGCCGTAGGGACTAGGGAGGACCATCATATGCCATTGCCTCCCATTACTTTTGAAAGATTCTATATTTGATGCTTTGGTATGCACCTCTGGGTCTAAAAAGATTTAGCCCCTTCAAAAGCAATCCAACAAATTAAGTACACACAAACGTGGTCTCATATGGCCTAAAAAAAAAAAAAGAAAAAAAAAAAAGAAAAGAAAAGAAGTTGTCCCATATGAATTGGTCGAAATTTACACTCAATTGATAATATTTGTCGATTGGTAAACAAATTTTATCTCCAAGAGTTATCAATCATGAAAAAGAACAATTGAAAATAAAACTTAAGCATTGCGAGCATAAAGTAATTAAACGTTCAGACTTTCATGGATTGTCAAATATTTTTGAATTATGCCAATGGTTGGTAAGCACCAATAGATCAACTGCCTATTTGATTACTTAAATGATTCGTGTTATGAGCCTAATATCCTATTGATTGAACATAATTTAAAATTATAACTGTATTTGAATAATTGGACAATATACGATGGACTATCATGTACGGTATATATATACTTTAGTATAGGCTTGGAAATTCGGGTTGGCAGGTCGGGTTCGTGTCAACCCGTCGGGTTGGAGTACGGCCCGAATACAACCCCATTAATAATCGGGTTGGCGTGTCAACCTGATTGTAAATTAAAAATTAAAAAAAAATGCCATAAACGAGTCGTTAATGGGTTGGCGGGTCTGTAATTTATTATTATTATTTTTTTAAAACCGGGTCGCAATCGTGTTTGCGAGTCAACCCACCAAACACGATTCTAATCGGGTTGACCCAATTATGACCCCAACCCGACTAGCTTAAACTCAAACCTTATATTTTTATGTCGTGTTAATGTCGGATTCGCAGGTCGTGTCAAAAATTGACAACCCTACTTTAGTCTATGTCTAGTACATTTTAGAGTCGATAAATGCTAGACATCCCAACACTTTTTTTCCAAAATTTGGTTCCAACCTGATCTGTCACAATCCTATGAGATTGTGGCACACTTTCCAAAATAATAGATCTCATGGGATTGTGACATATCAGGTTATAACCAAATTCTATAAAAAAGTGTTTGGATGTCTAACATTTATCTTTAAAGTCGTTTTGGTACCAATGATTTATAGTGTGACTGACACAACCATGTTTGATTGGTAGTCACTATAGAGGAATATCATTAGTTGTGTGAATCACCCATTTTGTAACGCTCCTAAAATTAAATAATTATGGGTAATTACCTTTTCCCCCATGAACTACTAAAAAATGCGTGATGCCCCCATGAACTACCAACTCGATCAAAAAAGCGCATTCAACTACCACAGTTACATGTTTTGCCCATTTTTGCCAGCCTAACTTGTGAAAATACTTAAATACCCTAACTCAATTTAAAAAATGACATAAATGTCCTCAGCTTAAAAAAAAAAAAAAAAAAAAAAAAAGGAAAATGGGGTGCTACTGAAGGGGGTGGCCTGTGAGCCACCCCGCAACCTGGGGGGCCACGCGGCCACCCTAGTTTTTCTTTGGGGTGGCCGCGCAGGTTTCTGTGGGGAGGCTGCACGGCCACCCCTTAGGCCGGGGTGGCTCGTGCGCCACCCCCTTTTCTTTTCTTTTCTTTTCTTTTTTTTTGCTTTTTTTTTTATTCAATATATTAGTTTTAATATTTTTTATTAATAAATTTAAACCAAATTAAGAAATTATTTTTTTTAATCAATTGAGGGCATTTTCGTCTTTTAATCAAAATTAACGTCCAAAACCGGCATATTCCGTCCATGTTAACGAGTCTGACTGACGGAAGGGGGCAAAATGTGTAAAGTTGGTAGTTCATTGGGGCATCGCGCATTTTTTGGTTGTTCATGGGGAAAAGGTAATTACCCCAAATAATTATATTTACTTAACTTTTAGGGGTAATTACCTTTTTCCCCCATCAACTACCAGCCATTGTCAACATGCCCCCATGAACTGACACCTCGATCAAAAGAGAGCATCCAACTACCAACTTTATACACTTTGCCCCCTTCCATCAGTTTAATTCGTAAAAAGACATAAATGCCCTCAATTTTTTTAATCATATTAATTTTAATATTTTTTTTATTAATTACTGTTGGAGGGCATTTTGGTCTTTAAACCAAAATTAACGCCCAAAAATGGAATATTCCGTCCAAGTTAACGGAATTTCTTGACGGAAGGGGGCAAAGTGTGTAAAGTTGGTAGTTGGATGCTCTCTTTTGGTCGAGGTGTCAGTTTATGGGGGCATGTTGACAATGGCTGGTAGTTGATGGGGGGAAAAGGTAATTACCCATAACTTTTAGTGTTACTCATAGTGTCATCAAATCAATTAACTGGTAATTGTATGAATTTACCATGCTACACTAATTATCAAAATATACTATAGCAAAAATCAGAATCAAATAGTCTAATATTTATAACAATAAATCTTGAAACAGAACATGTATCATTAATTATGTATTCAAAGACTCGAAACAGACATTTCTATCACAACAACAGATAACTACTAACTAAACCCACTTGACAGTACAAGCCATGTACTTCACATCTTTATCCCAACGCATTTCTCACTCTACCTCCTAGTAACCTGCTAAACTGCAAAACACATAATTGTTTTACAATAAAAAACTAGTAACTACGTAAGTCTACGAGTTGGTGAGTAAATAGTTACACAGCTGCTTTATACAGTGAGCCTTAAGTGATTGTCCATTATACTCAATTTATTAGACCTTTATTTTCATAAAATGGTATGTGTTGTCTTCGTTTATATGTTAGCTACAAATTTAAGTTTATTTTGAAGAAGGGTGACGTATTCTCCGTAACAATTACTAATGTTTTGGGGTAATTACCTTTTCCCCCCATGAATTACCAAAAAATGCGCGATGCCCCCATGAACTACCAACTCGACCAAAATAGAGCATTCAACTACCAAAGATAACCATTTTCCCCCTTCCGTCAGTCACACGCCGTTTTACCCTCATTTTCTTCCTCTTTTCCCCCTATAAACTACCATCATCTTCCTCTTTTCCCCCCATAAACTACCATCATCTTCCAACATGCCCCCATATAAAACGGCACATGACCCGTTGACCGTTTGTTTTAACCCCTTTGACTAACGGAAGGGGGCAAAATGGTTGTCTTTGGTAGTTGAATGCTCTATTTCGGTCGAGTTGGTAGTTCATGGGGGCATTGCGCATTTTTTGGTAGTTCATGGGGGAAAAAGGTAATTACCCCTAATGTTTTAATGCAGATGAATCATGCTATATATATATATATAATCATCGATTTCATCTGTATGCTATATATATAACCCATTCTTGGTAGGGTTTGTGCTGTCCCGAAAGACCCATAGTATAATATCAATGCTTTGTATATTGTCTCGTACTATTATATATTGAGTAATGATTCACTACCACCTAAATATACAACTTTCCACCACCTTGTCTATGTGGCAAGGTGGTCCCCCACTTTAATTTATTTTTAAAAAATAAAAAAACTCAAAAAGTAGTGGGGGACCACTTTGCCACATAGGCAAGGTGGTGAAAAGTTGTATATTTATATGGCATTGAATCATTATTCTTATATACTAGCAACCTGACTGAGTCAAACCTCAGGTGACCCACGTTATTAGCAACACCATAATGGTGATCTCATCTGTACATGGTGTGTCAATCACAAATAGCCATTGGATATAAGGCCAACCATAAAAGTAAATTTCTTTGACCATAGGGTCAATCTCGTATAATAGTAAGCACATGGCAATTATACCTCATGTACTAGTGTACCATGTCATAGTCATACGATGCAAATATTGTCAATTTTTACTTTAAGAATATAATATACAAGCATTTATCTATTTGAAACAATCTAAACATATCATAAAATTAGTCGACTCGTGACCTTATTTTAAAAAATAAAGCATGCCCAGTCCTCTAACATATCGCACGTTAAAGTAAAACCAGTTATGTAAGCATTTACTTACCTTAATTGTTGATCCACAAAATTGGACAGCTTGAACTACCGCTACTGCGAAACATACCATAATTTTAAACATAATACATCAAGAGTTCTAACCAATGCACACAAAAGCCCTAATAATAATCTAGGTACTCTAATTTATCATTAAAACCCTAATAATCCATTTCTGGTTAGTGTCGAACGTTCGGTTTCGAGGTCGAGCGTTTGACCAACAAGGGTCAGATGTTCGGTCAAAACATTGAACGTTTGATAGGTACCATAATGCATGAAAAACTGTAAACTTTTATCCATACCAAATTATAGCTTATCTAAGGCTCATAATAACTTGACAAAAACATAATAAACATCAACGTGATGAAACATGAAAAACAATGACAAGTTCATAATTTATTGGAAAATCTATTACCCCATCTATAATAAATCGCAAACTTAACAAGGCAGGTTAGGACTTACAAAATGCTTGATAAACAATAAGGTCAATGTATAATTATTGTGAAAGACAGACTTGAGGTTCAACGGTTACCTTATGGAGAATGTAATTACTCAATGCATTTTTTCTTTCTATAACCTCTCTCTCACTAGGCATATGGTTTGCTGAAGGGTAAGAATGAAGGATGAAGGATGAGGGTTATGGCCTACTATTATAGGTGTACGGAAGGGATAAGGTTGGTTGAGACAGCTGAAAAGTTAAAGTGCTTTTCAGGCGTGATCGAACGTTCGGGGTATTCTTTCAAACGTTTAGGGAAACGACACCTCAAATGTTCCAATGAGATGTTGAGCGTTTGTAAAAGAAAGGACACCTCAATCGTGTTTTAGTGGGATATTGAACGTTCGGCTAGGGTAATCATCGAATATTCCAGAAGGACATCAAATGTTAGGTTAATGTATGAAAGTGTGAATTCTTTAGGTTTGAAAAATAAATTGTTTTAAGGCGTTCATTGGATTTTCTTCTTTTTAAAAGTAATCACGAATGTTGCATGGTTTTTATAAAGCATGATTAAAGAGAATATTCGTTATATTCATTTTTATTATTTTGGAGTATTACAATTTTTGATGGACAGTATGTGGCAACATCAGGGTATTGGTGTTGTACTGCAGTTCTCTCAAGACAGTAACAATCCTAATGAGAATGGGTTAAAATCTTGAATATACCATGAGAAGAAAGTTATGATTAATCTATAAAATTATGTATTGAATTTCCAGTTAACATGTTTTATGCATTAAATGTGAATTGTCCTAAAATTACATTTATTTTACTTTAACAATAAATCCAATTTTATACTGGGTTAATATCATAGATAACACTTATAGCTTGATGAAACTCATGACATTTCCAATGTTCTTGAAGATTATGTTTGGCGGACTAATAGAGTGAGCATTTTCGCTAGGATGAGATGCCAAGCAAATAACTCTTTTGGTCGGGTTTGATTAGAATAGTTAGTGGCGTGTTACCTTGTAGTTATAATTCTTGAAAGCTTTGCGTATATATCGATGGCAGTAAATGTGGTATTTAAGGATATTTATTTTTGACTCGGATCATTCTTTTATGCTATAAATTACCTTGAGAGTAGTGTTAAGTGTAGTAAATACAGCTAATTACAAGTTAATTAATGTGAAGGCGCTAACCACCAAAGTTAAGATTTAACTTTGTAATGACATTTTATTATAAAATAGAAGCTATGGTATATTTTCATTGATAAATGCATGGTGTATTTATAAATGCAAAACTTTACTTAGGTATTTTTCCTCTGCTTTAATTAAAGGTAATCCACTGAGGTGAAAAATGCCTCATATTAGCTAAATATAGCAAATAAGATGTTTTTAAAAAATTGATAGTTGATTTTTTTTTAAAACAAAAATTTGGCTAAAGTTTAGAGATTGGAAGGGGAATGCTCTGATTATATAAAGCTTGATGGTATTTTTGAGAATGAAATAGTAATTTGAGGGATGAAATGTAATTTATGCAAAAGTTTGAGGAAGATACGTAAAGCTGCGCCTTCCTTTTTGTTTGTTTTGTTTTGTTTTTTTTTTTTGTTTGTTTGTTTATTTTGGGGGTGCAAATGCCCTGCCCGGCTGCCCTCCATGTCCAAGGTTCCATCTTCTTACCCTCTCTCACCACATAGCCCATACCCCCCTTTCTCTCCAGACTATCCCTCTTTCTCTCTCTCAATAAAAATTGATCAAAGGAGCAACCCAGAGCTAGAGAGAGAAAACCCGCACAGAAAGTCGAAAGAAATGAAGCAGAGTTCACCTGAGGCAGTCTCATCTTCATCCTCTGCACCCGTCCCATCCGACCAATCGCAGCCGTCCGCCTCGCCATCGTCGGACAAGGCTTCATCGACATCGACGGCGGCGGCGGCGGAGGACCCTGCGGTGGGGTCTAGGGACGGCGGGGGCGGGGCCCAGGAGAGCGTGACGGTGGAGCGGCGCGGCGAGTTCTCTGCCGTGTGCAAGTGGACGGTCCAGAATTTTCCCAGAGTCAAGGCTAGGGCTCTATGGAGCAAGTACTTCGAGGTGGGCGGCTACGATTGCCGCCTCCTCGTGTACCCCAAAGGTGACTCTCAGGCTCTGCCCGGCTACATCTCCGTCTACCTCCAAATCATGGACCCGCGCGGCACATCGTCGTCCAAATGGGACTGCTTCGCCAGCTACCGCCTCGCCATCGTCAACCTTCTCGACGATTCCAAGACCATCCACCGCGACTCCTGGCACCGCTTCTCCAGCAAGAAGAAATCCCACGGCTGGTGCGATTTCACTCCCTCCTCCACCGTCTTCGATTCCAAATTGGGTTTTATCTCCGGCAACGACGCCGTGTTGATCACCGCCGATATTCTGATCCTCAACGAGTCCATTAGTTTCACCCGCGACAACAATGAGGTTCAGTCCTCGTCGGCCTCATCCACGGTTTCGTCCTCGGTGGTCGCCGGCCCGGTGTCGGACGTCCTGAGCGGTAAGTTCACCTGGAAAGTGCATAATTTCAGTTTGTTTAAGGAAATGATTAAGACGCAGAAGATAATGAGCCCGGTGTTCCCGGCCGGAGAGTGCAATCTTAGGATTAGCGTGTACCAGAGCTCGGTGAATGGGGTGGAGTATTTGTCCATGTGTTTGGAGAGTAAGGACACGGAGAAGACGGTTGTGTTGTCCGATAGGAGTTGTTGGTGTTTGTTTCGAATGTCGGTTTTGAATCAAAAGCCGGGCTCGAATCACATGCATAGGGACTCCTATGGGAGGTTTGCGGCGGATAATAAGAGCGGGGACAATACCAGTTTGGGTTGGAATGATTATATGAAGATGTTGGATTTTATCGGGCCGGATTCAGGGTTTCTGGTCGACGATACCGCGGTGTTTAGCACATCCTTTCATGTGATCAAGGAGTTTAGTAGCTTTTCCAAGAGTGGGGGGTTGGTTGGAGGGAGGAGTGGGAGTGGCGCGCGGAAGTTGGATGGGCATTTGGGGAAGTTTACTTGGAAGATCGAGAATTTCACGAGGTTGAAGGATCTTTTGAAGAAGCGGAAGATTACGGGGCTTTGCATCAAGAGCAGGAGGTTTCAGATTGGGAATAGGGATTGCCGTCTCATTGTTTATCCACGAGGTATGCCAAGGTTATTGCTGTGGAGAATCCCATCTTGTCTATTATTTCGTACTTAATTGGTTTACATGTTAATACTTTATTTGTTATAACTATTCCTAAGTCTTTGTTTTCAGTGAATTCAATTGTAGTCTTTATGGGTAACTCTATAAAACAGTGTGACATGTCCATCTTCTATGGATAATTGCGGTAATCAGGACCACTATTATCTTTACTACAATCATTTCCCTTGAGCTTATTCGAGCCAATGCTGATGGTTACTTAGCATGGTGGTCTCATAGCAATATCCCTTATGCCTGAAGCTCTTTGCAGTGTAAGCCACCACGCAGTTTTGCAAATCCATTCATACTCTAAACCTGAATTTGTTTGAACTTAGTTGCTTCAGCCTCTGTGTATGGAAGTGTACTTAAGTTTGTTTTATTTTATTTGCTCTACTGTGCTTGGTCGGAGGAGGGCAGTTTTTAGCCACAACACATTGTGGCTCTTAATGTATTTTCTGGTCCTTGCACTTGAGATTATTTGAGCTGGACTGACAATTGCTTAAGTTGTGCTTAGAAGAGAACTGATGAAAATTTCCCATATACTTGGTGGTATCAGGGCAGTCTCAGCCACCATGCCATCTTTCTGTGTTTCTTGAAGTTACGGATTCACGAAATACTTCCAGTGATTGGAGTTGTTTTGTCAGTCACCGGTTGTCCGTTGTGAACCAGAGGATGGAAGAGAAGTCTGTCACGAAGGAATCTCAGAACCGCTACTCCAAAGCTGCAAAGGACTGGGGTTGGCGTGAATTCGTGACGCTCACTAGTCTATTTGATCAAGATTCTGGGTTTCTTGTTCAGGACACAGTTGTATTCTCTGCGGAGGTTCTTATATTAAAAGAGACATCAATAATGCAGGACTATTCTGACCAGGAAACTGAGTCTAATAATACTGGTTCACAGCCAGACAGAGTTGGGAAAAGATGTTCATTTACATGGAAGGTGGAGAACTTCCTGTCCTTTAAGGAAATAATGGAGACTCGTAAAATCTTTAGCAAATTTTTTCAAGCTGGTGGATGCGAGCTTCGGATTGGTAGGTTTATTCGTATCTTTCAAGTTTGTTTATTTATTTATTTTTATATCTGTTATAGAGGTAGTTGCAGTAATTTGATTGAAGGTTGTTTTGTTTTGTTTTCTTTTTCCTTTTTAATTTTTTTTAAACTGTCTTTTTCATGACACAGGTGTGTACGAGTCCTTTGAAACCATTTGTATATATTTGGAGAGTGATCAGTCAGTTGGTAGTGATCCGGATAAAAACTTTTGGGTTAGATACAGGATGGCTGTGGTGAATCAAAAGAACCCGGCGAAGACTGTGTGGAAGGAGTCTTCTATTTGTACAAAGACATGGAATAATTCCGTCTTACAATTTATGAAGGTTTCGGATATGTTGGAAGCGGATGCAGGATTTCTTCTGCGTGACACAGTCGTTTTTGTTTGTGAAATATTAGATTGTTGCCCTTGGTTTGAGTTTTCAGATCTAGAGGTTAGTATTTGTGGGTCTGTTCCATCTATGTTGCATGCAAGTCATTACAAATAATTTCTGTTTATGTGTTTCTGGTGAGTAGAACTTATTCCTGTATATATGTTAGTTGGCCTGTTAGATAGTTCTGTAATTTCTCTATTGTTAAAGGGTAACCCAATATAGACATAAAACTGATGTTTGTGGTACTCTGTGTGACCCTTTTAGGTTTTGTTCTATATGTAACATGGCTTTGGCTATATTAATGAAAAAAGGACTAAAGGGGTTTCATGATGACACATTATGGAATGGATAGTTCACTTCAAAATATAGAAGATATATGAGAGAGGGTGAAGTATGAGATTAGAATGGAAATTGTCAAACCTACTTGTTAATCAACATCAATACTCTGAAACATCTTGGTAAATAATTAGAACGTCATTAGGCCATAAGCTGATGATTTGAAGCATGCATTTCATTCATAGCATGTCATTGTAAAAATATTGAACTGTATCTAAATTAATTTTGATACATAGCTTTGAGTAAGCTCTTTTAAAGGTAGAATTGTATTATAATTTAAACAAAAAGGCTCCAGATTACAAGTTGTGAAACCAGGTTGCTTAACAAAATAGGTTCAATTATTTATGGTTGGCTCCCCAAGTGGGGGTCTCTCTTGTATACTTACAAAAAAAAATAAATTAAATTTATGGTTGGCATTAGTATCAAGAATATTTCTAGTAGTTTATAGTTGATTGTTTCTCAAACTGTCCTTAAAATGCCAATTTAATAGCTTTTAAGCTTTTTAACTCCTTTCCTCCCACCCACTACCTTAATTTTTTAGGAAACCTATTACATTGCTGATCCAATTGGTGGAGGCAATTTGATATCTTAATTTTCTAGTAGTTTATAGTTGATTGTTCCTCAGACTGTCCTTAAAATGCTAATTTAATAGCTTTTAAGCTTTTTAACTCCTTTCCTCCCCCCTACTACCTTAATTTTTGAGGAAACCTATTACATTACTGATCCAATCGGTGGAGACAATTTGATTTCTTTTGTCTCTCTTTAAATGCCTAATGCAGGACAGATTGCTCAATTCCTTCTCCGATGCAGGATCTTTAGATCCAGCACTATATAGGATTATTTGATTTTGGCTTGATGTGAAAGAGGTTTAGGAATGTTTTGGCGAAGTCAGGTTAGGAATTTGGGAACTGTGAAGTGTTTTATATGCTTAATCCCACAAGTTCCAGATTTGGTTTCCTGGAGGCTGCATATCAAGTCTTCATTTGAGACTTAAAAATCTAAGAAAAGAAAACTGTTGCTGGGAATTTTTGCATTCGACTACGAGTAATACACAGATTAGAAAGTTTCTGTATTTGCTGTTGGAACACCTTTTCCAAATCGATGTAGAACTCCTAAACTAAAGAAGGAAAGAAATTAAGGTGTGATAGCAAACTTGTAGCACCCCCGGGCCGTGAAGGCTAGGTTTGTTAACTATTGAAGCCTCGGAGGTGCAAAGGTCATAATATTTGACACACAAAGCATGTCTAACTATCAAAAAACAAAGCATGTCTAACTATACGACAATATGCATGAGAAAATAAACCAAAATTGCTGGCTGGGGTGTGTTACAAAACTAGTAGGGAGCTTACTAAGAATGACACATAAGGACTTATTAACTTCCTTATCAACATCAAATCGGAGGGCACAACTACTGCACTTGCCCAGCAACTCTTGAAAATAAAAAACACCCTTGACTACTAAATCTTGGGAAAGCATAAAGCAGCATTTAACGAAATAAACATAAAGTAGGACTCCATGACACAACTATGCGTCAAAAACTCCGCAAAGATCATATATCTAAACTCTTTTGGTCTTTGAACTTTTGGCTTTGTAGGCTTCTCGTTGTCTGCGCCAACATGTGCCTGTTATCTTAGTTAAATTAGTTTCTAGCTATAAACCCGTACTGTTGAATCAAACTCACTTTCTGAATTTCTAGTTGTTGACTTAAATATCAAATGCAATAATCTTCCTAGGAGGATTCAAAATTGTAAAATCATTTTTTTTTTTCTTATTTTCTTTTCATTTCTAAAGGAAGCAATATTAATTGGTGTCAAATGTTGAACAAAATCTTTCTTCTTTGTCTAGATTCTTTCACTGATTAAACATGCTTGGTTAGATGCATCTGCTTCATTTTCAATCTTTATGTGTCCATTTTTACTTGAACTTTCTAAAAAAATTGTTTAGGATAAGCTACAACTTTTTTTGATAAGTAAATAGATTTATTGAAAGCGTAAGGCACCCCTTAGTACACTAAAAGTATACAAAAGGAAACACCTAACTAGAAGTGCAACGGCTCAATGGTCCAAGAGTGGGATTTTGAATCAAAGGAGAATGGATCGAGTCACCATATAGGCGCCTAACCCATTAACACTCCCTTTATTTACTTATTATTTTTACTTATCAAAAAAAAGAAAGAGAAAAACGAACAAGAAAATCAGAATAGCTAATCGATGTAGGTGACAAAAAGGCCACTGTCCATAGATATAGCGTATGAAAGAACGAAGCTAAAATATCCTCCATAGAATTCTCCTGATCTTCGAAACACCTAAGATTTCTTTCTTTCCAAACACACCAAAAAATGCAGATAGGCACCATCTTCCAAACCGCAGCACTCCTTGGCTTTCCAGACTTCCACCAACAAGCAAATAAATCGATCACTCTTTTAGGCATAACCCAAGACATACCAAACCGAGTAAAAACGTGAATCCACAGAGTGGAAGCCACATCACAGTGAAGAAGAAGGTGATCCACAGTTTCCTCATCTCTCTTACATAAGTAGCATTTATCCACAATGATGATTTTCCTCTTCCTGAGATTATCCACCGTAAGTATCTTGCTAGGGCTGCCGACCACGAAAAGAAAGCAACCCTCGAGGGAGCCTGAGTCCGCCACACATCTACGGATAAGCTACAACTGAAACCTCTAACCTTGTCTACATAGCATCTGGCTGATATAACACGATTAAAATTCTCTATCATAAATTTATAATCTCCAAAGATCTTTTAGCTTAAAGTTTTTTGGCTGTATATTTACATTTACTGTTTCTTTTTACAAATTTATTTTACCTACTGATTTTTTCTCTCCTTTGTGTGGTGGTTGTAACTATGTTTTATGTGTGGCCTAACTCTTCTCAGGTTTTGGCTTCGGAGGATGATCAGGATGCTTTGACAACTGATCCTGATGAGCTCATTGATTCTGAAGACAGTGAAGGAATAAGTGGAGATGAAGAAGATATATTTAGAAACCTTCTCTCTAGAGCTGGTTTTCACCTCACATATGGGGATAATCCTTCACAGCCGCAGGTCACCCTACGAGAAAAGCTTCTAATGGATGCAGGTGCAATTGCTGGGTTTCTTACCGGACTTCGTGTTTACCTTGATGACCCTGCTAAAGTAAAGCGCTTACTTCTTCCAACCAAGCTCTCTGGTGGTAATGATGGAAAGAAGGCCCCAAAGTCCGATGAATCTTCCCCCAGTTTGATGAACTTGCTGATGGGAGTCAAAGTTTTGCAGCAGGCAATCATTGATTTACTTTTGGATATTATGGTTGAGTGTTGCCAGCCTTCTGAAGGGAGTTCTAATGGTGATTCTTCTGATGCAAACTCAAAACCTTCTTCCAATGGCAGTGGAACTGCAACTCCACTGGAATCTGATAGGGAGAATGGAGCAACAGAATCTGTGCAATTTCCTACTGTATATGAGAGATTGGATTCTGGTGTCGATGAAGGTGGCAGTGCATCTGCTGTACAAAGCTCTGACATGAATGGGCCAGCCATACCAGAAAAAGCTCTTCCTGGACAACCCATTTGTCCACCAGAAACATCTGCTGGGGATTCAGAACATGTGTCCCTTCGCTCAAAGGTACACCTTTACATTTCAGAAGTGGATGAACTGCTTTGCTTAAAGTTGATATTGACTACTTGAACAAATTGAATTTTCAGACGAAGTGGCCGGAGCAATCTGAGGAGCTCTTAGGATTGATTGTTAACTCGCTGAGAGCCCTAGATGGAGCTGTTCCACAGGGCTGTCCGGAACCAAGACGACGGCCGCAGTCTGCTCAAAAGATTTCTCTTGTGTTGGATAAAGCTCCTAAGCATTTGCAGGCAGACCTTGTTGCTCTGGTACCCAAATTGGTTGATCAGTCTGAACATCCACTGGCTGCTGGTGTGCTTCTTGAACGACTTCAAAAGCCAGATGCAGAACCTGCATTGAGGATACCTGTAAGATTGTCTCTGCAGAGGCCCTATGATTCTTTTTCTTCCTGACCTGCTGGGCTTGTTAGCATGTGCTTGCAGGGCTATACTTTAGGAAAACAAAAGCGTCTTTGGAACATATAACTCAATTTCTGAATGTAGTCTATTGCTGATCTTTCTTTGCCTAATTATGATACATATTTTTCCTAGGTTTTTGGTGCTATTAGTCAACTGGAGTGTGGCACTGAAGCGTGGGAACATGTTTTATTTCAATCTTTGGAGCTTTTGACAGGCTCAAATGATCAACCTCTTGTCGCGACCATAGATTTTATATTTAAAGCTGCATCTCAGTGCCAACATCTTCCTGAAGCGGTATGCATAAAAACATTCTGAAGTTTGATTGGGTTCCTTTCTCAAGTTCTTATTCTAATTTTTTGACGTGCTTTTCCTTATACATAGTAACCTTCTTTCTTCTCTATTGTAGGTCAGATCTGTTCGTGTTAGGCTAAAAAGTTTGGGTGTTGAGGTGTCTCCTTGCGTCCTTAATTTTTTAAGTAAAACTGTAAATAGTTGGGGAGATGTTGCTGAAACCATACTTAGAGATATTGATTGTGATGATGATTTTGGTGAAAATTGCCCAACAATGCGTTGTGGGCTTTTCTTATTTGGTGAATATGGGCCTACTTTTGAAGGGCTGCATCTGGTGGACGAGCAGGCTTTCCGTGCTGGTCGTCATTTTTCCGACATTTATATCCTGATCGAAATGTTATCTATACCTTGCCTTGCTGTTGAAGCTTCCCAAACATTTGAGAGAGCTGTAGCTCGAGGTGCGATTGTGGCTCAGTCAGTGGCCATGGTCTTGGAAAGGCGCCTTGCTCAAAGATTGAATCTTAATGCTAGTTTTGTTGCTGAAAATTATCAGCATACAGACACTGTAGTAGAGGGAGAGGCCAATGAGCAGCTGACAATCCAACGAGACGATTTTACTTCAGTCCTTGGTCTTGCTGAGACGTTGGCCCTCTCAAGAGACCCTTGTGTGAAGGAATTTGTGAAGATCCTTTACACAATATTGTTTAAATGGTATGCTGATGAGTCTTACCGAGGAAGGATGCTAAAGCAACTTGTTGACCGTGCCATCAGCACTACAGATAATAGTCGTGAAGTAGACTTAGATTTGGATATATTGGTCACCTTGGTTTTTGAGGAGCAAGAAATTATCAGACCAATTTTAAGCATGATGCAGGAGGTTGCTGAACTTGCAAATGTTAATCGAGCTGCTCTTTGGCACCAGCTATGTGCTAGTGAAGATGAAATTATTCGGATGCGTGAAGAAAGAAAAATTGAAATTTCCAATATGGTTAGAGAAAAAGCAGTCATATCTCAAAAACTGAGTGAATCCGAGGCCAACAACAATCATCTCAAGGTATTTGATGTCTTAATTAGAATGATATTTGGGCTTTCACATCTTGCTAGTATATTTGGAGAATATGTGAACTGAAGCCTTTCATGAAATGGCAGTCTGAAATGAGGGCTGAGATGGATCGTTTGGCTCGGGAAAAGAAGGAGCTCTCCGAGCAAATACAAGAAGTTGAGAGTCAGCTTGAGTGGCTTCGCTCAGAGCGGGATGAGGGAATTGCAAAGCTCACGGCTGAGAAGAAAGTCCTTCAGGATCGTCTTCATGATGCAGAGACACAACTTTCCCAATTAAAGTCCCGTAAACGTGATGAATTGAAGGTATCAGATTACCTTACTTTTGGTCACTTAGCTCCCTAACCTTTTCATTCTGCTCTAGTTACTTTCAGTAAAATAAAAAGTTATATGATCTTTCTGGTATGAATCATCATAATTTTTAGTTATTTTTTTGGATTGAACTTTGATAAATGTCATATAACAAAATGTGCATCTTGTATGACCATTGGCTGCATTTTCATAATCCCCGACACACTTGCTTTGGGAGAGTATTTCTTATAATTTACCTATCTGCCTCTGTAGTTTTGTACCGTTACTAGCATATATTGATGCGTTGTAGGGAGTCTAATATTTGAATGTTCTTGGTGCTTTGATTCTGCTGGCACATATATTGTACTTATGCTGCTTGATCTTTTTCCAAATGATCACATTTATTTTTAATTTTTTTTTTTCAATGCATAGGATTGGGGTTCTTAGTTTGCTAGAATCTTGCTTAATCTTATCTAACTGGAACTTGGATCTTGGAAACAAATTTTTATTTATTACCTTTATAAAAGATTGTCAGTGAAGGTTCGGTTATTTCCTTTGTAAGGCTTTATAATTAGCCCTGTTTCTGGAACTTTGCTGTGATCCTGCCATATGGGACTTTTTCTCGGTATTTATTTGGAGGAAATTCAGAAATGGTAGATGTCTTGTTCGAAATTGTTGCCAGATTCCTTCATTCTGGCTTTCAACTAATTACTCTTGTATTGAATTTGAGTAGAAAACACTATCACGTCAAGTCTTTTATGGTTAAAATATTATGTTGTGAATTCATTGCTTGCATTGCTCCACTGCATCTATCCTCCCTCCCACCTCTTGCCTTTTCTTCTCTAGTTTTCAGGCTATTGTTTGCTTCTTTGACGGTGTACAATATCCATAGTCTTTAATTTGCTTTCAGTTTGTCTGGCTATCTTCTCTTTCATTCATTTGCAATCTAGTTGGTTGCTTGAGCAACCCAATATCTGTACGCTTATAGCATCAGAATTACTCGTAGTCAAGCGCGATGTTGAGGCCTTGTTATTTCCTCCAGGTTTTTTCGTCATGCCCTCCCTAATTCAAGACTTTTACAACTTCATAAAACAGTAGGGATTTTTTATTTTTTATTTCTCTCTCAACGAAGAAATCCACTTTTGGAAACATTGCATTTTTAAAAAAAAACTTGATTGGATAGTAAGTCTTATGAACTGTAATTGATTAAAATATCAAGTCCAATGAAACTGCTATTTTATACTGTAGTTACATAACCGTTACTTGTTAAGTTGGTTGATTTATTGTTTCCGGGTCGGGCCTTCACCTACTCCAGTGCAGGAGTGAAAAAGGGGGAGAGGGAGGGGGAGGCGCTTGTTTTATTTGCTGTTGCCTTTTTTCTGACTGCACTTTGCATGTGACAGAAAGTAATGAAGGAGAAAAATGCTCTTGCTGAAAGGTTGAAGAATGCGGAGGCTGCACGGAAAAGATTTGATGATGAACTGAAACGGTATGCCACAGAGAATGTGACTCGAGAGGAAATCCGACAGTCACTTGAGGATGAAATTCGGCGATTGACACAAACAGTGGGGGAAACTGAGGGAGAGAAGCGGGAGAAGGAAGAGCAAGTTGCTCGGTGTGAAGCATATATTGATGGGATGGAATCTAAATTGCAAGCGTGCCAGGTTTTTGCTCTAAAATAGCTTCTACTTTCACCCTCCTTTCCATATTTATCATGGTCATCATCATATTGTTCTTCTATCACTTGGTTTGTTTGGACTTCAAGCTGCTTAGTTATGGTGCTTCCTCAATCAAACTAACTACTGCATCGATGTCTTGTAAAATCAAAGTTATGGTAGTTATGGTAGATGATCTAGCCTGTTCAATGGATGAACTCAATATTGAATTTGTAGGACTTATTGGGTAACTCGAATAATATGAAATAAGATTCAAGTGGAGGAATTTAACATTTGTTTGGCTGGACCTATTGTGTAATAATAATTATGTGGAGTAAAAGAGGAGCACTATGGGTGAGTGGGATACTCAGCTTAATTACGTTTCTGTTTGAAGCTCTTTGGCTTAGAATGTGTTGAACTCGACTCTGATTCAGCTTTAAGTTAGTATTATAATTATTTTTATAAAAAGCATCTTATAAAGTTGTGTGAACTTCAGTGCCCTTCATTCTCTCTCTTATGTTTTATTTATGACTTGAGAATAATAGATTGTGATTTGATTAAGGCCTCTCCTTTCTTTTGCAGCACTATATTCACACCCTCGAGGCTTCACTCCAGGAAGAAATGTCGCGACATGCTCCTCTTTATGGTGCCGGTTTGGAAGCTTTATCAATGAAGGAATTGGAGACATTGTCACGTATTCATGAAGAAGGGCTGAGGCAGATCCATTCCCTTCAACAGCGGAAAGGGACTCCAGCTGGTAGTCCTCTTGTGAGCCCCCACACCCTTCCACACAATCATGGGTTGTACTCCGCTGCACCACCTCCAATGGCGGTCGGATTGCCTCCGTCACTCATACCAAACGGGGTCGGTATCCACAACAATGGGCATGTGAATGGTGCGGTTGGACCCTGGTTCAACCACACTTGAATTCTCTGGCCACGGTCCATTTTGCCAAATATAGAAAATGTTCACTCAATTCAGTAGAGCTGGGTGTCATCTCAATATGAAAGGATGCTATTTTTCTTTTTAGAGTTATTTTTTTGGGCATCGTGGCTGGTAGAACTGTTGGAACACGTGGAAAAGAGGGAGTGGGGGAGGAATGACTGATGAAGGTTGGATTTGGGGGGAGAGGGTTGGTTTTAGAATTGAAGTTAGGAAGTGAGTCCAATAGAACTAACAGTTGCAAATGCCATAATCATTGGCATCTTCTTCTTAAAAAATTTAATCATAGGCCTTCTGAAAAGTTTTGTTAATTGTGTTTCATCCACATCTTTTTTCTAGATTTTTTTTTCCCCCACTCTTTCCCCAAGTGGTCTTCCCTCCATCTTGAACAAATTTCATAATTGTTGGGGGTGCTGACAAATTCTTTCATATAATTAGGAGGTAAATCTTTTACGAAAGATGTAATTTTTTTTTAATTTTTTAAATTTTTTTAATTAAGGAAGAGGAAAATCTTCCCGGACCTAGGTATTTTCAGGTGGCATATCCTTATCCTCGGCTTGTTTGGTGCCTTGCCCTTTTTGGTGAATGGTTTGGTCGGGGCTGGTGGGACACGAAAGACAATAAACACATTCCTGACGGTATAGTTTTTTGGTTGGTTCATTATCTGCTTTAGGGTTGCATATTGGGCCAAGCAGTGCCACGAATCCAAAAATGTATGGGGCATTACATTTCTTCCAGCAATCTTTTACAAGCTCGCTGGTAAAAAAAAATAAAAATGAGTTTATAAGGAACTTAAAAGTTGTAATACCTTAACAATATTTTATGGAATTAGGTCCGTTTGGCTTTGTTGCTTCAAATCGTGTGATTTTAAAAAAATAGTATTTTCAGAATGTGTGATTTTGAAAACACGTGTGATTTTAGCCCCAATACTTTCACAATAGATTCTTGCCCCCACCGTAGTTTCTGCTTCAATCCATTTATTATGTGCGCGCTTAGTATTGGTCTAAATTTTGGAAACATTTGAGCAAGAGTAATGCTAGATGTCTTTTTCATGTTTTTCTTGTGTTCTTCAAAACTGATGTAACTTTTTAAAATCATTATTGAATTTGTTATAGATCACGATTGCATTTTGATCCAATGATAATTTTATAATCTACATTAATTTTGGGAGAAAAAAAGAAAAAAAGAAAGAAAGAAAACGTTAGTATTACTCTTTGAGGAAATTTTAGTCCCCAGAGGCTGGAATGGAAATTTGATAAGGGAGAGAGGATCGTGGCACCATCTGGGCAAGGATTTCAACAAGATGAGTGCACTGTAAGTTTCGTGGGTCCTCTATCCCGTGAAGAGGAATCCACCGTTGGGTTATGACTCACCCGGATAACGATTACCATCCGTTAATCCTCGGACATATCAAATCGAATCACGTTATCTTTGACCTTCACCATTACCGTTTCGTAACATGCAGGATACACAACCAAACCAACACGTTGTAATTAGTTTAAAAAAATAATGTTTTATTGGCAAAAATACAAAAACAAAAACAATAACTAATGTCTTTAAGGATAAATCAAAAGAAATTGGAGATGATACATTTTATGATTTAAATTAGATTTTAAGTATGAGAAATGTTATATGCTATATTTTCATTTTATTGGGTTGACATGGCAGTGCCTATTAGTTTTTTATTTTTTATTGTTTATTGGGATATTTCATTTTATATGAAATATCATTTTTTTTTCCTTTTAATATATATTCAAGTATTGTTTATCAAATGACTGATATTTACTGTCATATTATAAAATTGTATGATAGTCGTATAAAAATATAATAAATAGTAGTACACTAGATTTAATAGTACATATGTTGTCACATTATTTAAAATTTTTAAATGACGTGATAACTTATATATGAATCCGGTCCATTTTACTCGTAATATTCTTTGAGATCAATATGCTGCAAGAATAGAATTTTGTGGGGTTGACGTTCTGATGCAACCTAGATGCAGGAGGCTAGGAGAATATTAGGCAATTGACAAGGAAATCTCTCATGACAGAATTAAAAGGGAAAAGAAAAAAGTAGATGGAAATTTCTTAGCAAATTCACAACTGTGTTTAATTGTCATGATCTTCTTTTGTAATTTGTACAAGTTGTCATCTAAAACCAAGACCAAGAAAGTTCAATGCCTCACTGGGTCACGTAACGCCCATCCCATTTCTGAAATTTCAAAGCGTGTCTGCAGGGCAATGGTACAAACTTCTGGATAAGATTTATTCTTAAAAATTGGCTTAAACTTCACCTACGTCGGATATAAGGATCGTAATATACCGTCATGCTTCTGCAACCGACGTTCACAGCGGGTCGGTGGCTCACTCTATTAACACTAGTCCAATGATTGCACTTCTCTTTTTTGACGGTTTCACTCATCTGATTTATTAATATTTTAATCCGACTCATAGGTCTTCCATTATGTAACGTACTCGAATTGTTTTGGTGCTGGATAGAACTGATATAGAACAAACAAAAGGTGGCTAAACCTGTACCAGTGAGCAGGACTGGTGTGTACACATCGATCTTTAGCTTCACAACTATGTGCATGTGTACACGTACACCATGTTTTGCTGGCTGCCACGTGTGTATATATATATATGCAGCCAAAAGACAACCTTAATTGACTTCAATAATTGTGGGTTCTGCCTGTATGAAATTAATCTACAGCTAGCAAAATGCCAAAAGTCTTAATGTATAGCTCCCTTAGATGTGGAAACAAAATGACGCACGACATGCTTACGTCTGTCGGACTCAGCTACGTGCCTTATTTCAGAGGTTTCTCTTTCATTTCGTCGTCTGAAAATTTATGGTCAATCCAAGGATAAGTATGATCATAACCTAATCATACATCAAATCCCAAGCAAGCGGCGGAGATTGCTTGTCCACGTACAATTTTTTTTTTTTTGAATAAATTAAACCATTCGTTGACTGTTTTAAATCATGCAAAATAAGACACTTATCCTGAATTTTGGTACCCCAATTAATTAAATTAGGAATGTCAGTTTCTGATCCATTTAATAATATATATATAATAATAATATATAATAATATATAAGTTAACTATAGCTTGATCAATTTAATTAAAATGATCTAACACCTCAACTCTAACTCATTAATTTCGTGTCATAAATTGACAACCTTATCGATCCCAAATAAATAACATTGAATTTGTACCAATAGCATTAGAGGTGACTAGCTAAACTCCTAGTCTGTCCTCATGATATTACTGTTAGAGGGGCATGTCAGCCACGTGCATTACTATGAAGCTGCATATATGATATGAGAGAGAGAGAGAGAGAGAGAGAGAGAGAGGTTGGTTAATCAGGGATCACTTATTTTGCAGAGTTCCATCCATTAAGGAGAGCAAGGACCGGAGATAGGGAAAATTGTGGGAATGAGAGGGATGGGTAAGAAAGACAAGAATAAATCACAACAAACGTGGCCAGATAAATCTCATTTGACTTCTGTACCCTCTACGTGTCTCTTTCGCTCACCCTTCAATCCCCTTCGTGAGGTTTCTCAAACCAATCTCCCTTCCATACAATTCCCCCCCTTCTATTTAAGGAACATGAGTTCCTAGCAATTACTCCCATTCACCTACTCCAAAATACTGATAAACTCTCTCTCTCTCTCTCTCTCTCTCTCTCCCCGTTAATTGTACGTTGATAATACTCCTGGTTCTTTTTCAAGGGAGAGATCAAACTGACATCGATCACCTTGCCCAACTTCTATGCTTTTCCAGTGTAAGCCACTACCTGATCTCTTGCATCTCTCTCTCTCTCTCTCTCTCTCTCTCTCTCTCTCTCTCTCTCTCTCTCTCTCTCTCTCTCTAGCTTCTTCTTCTTCTTCTTCTTCTTCTTCTCCTTATTTAGCTTGAAACATGCATCACAAATCATGCTGATACCCTTCTATTGCATGCAAGGATCGATTCTATAGTTCTCTCTCTCTCTCTCTCTCTCTCTCTCTCTCTCTATATATATATATATATATATATATATATATATCTCAAGTAATGGCTTTATATCGATCTATATATATGTACAAACTGCAAGTATTTGATCTACTTGAGATTTGAGAAAGCAACAATATCCTATAGTTCTTGCATTGCGAAGAAAATATTTGGGGAAACTTCAATTAAAACGCTCGGAATTGTCGCAACTTTTACAATTATTTTCTTAAACTTTAAAAAAATCTCAATTTAGTGTTTCTATCTTTCAATCTTTTCAATTTCACTCGTGCTTTATAATTTTTTGTTAAATCATGTCAAAATTTTTAAAATACCTGTTTTATTTTTATTTTTTTAAGAAAAGATAAATGGATGAGTATTTTTGTAAATTTCGTTAAATCTTGACCAAACGTTTAAATCTTTATAATTTTTTTATTTATAAAAAAATAGGGGTATTTTGGTAATTTTGACACCATTCCATCAGGATTTAACGAAAAATTGTAACGAAAGGACATTTTTTTTTTTTTTTGAAAAATAAATACACTTATAAATTGAGAGTTTTTTCAAGTTTAAAGGGTAATTGCAAATGTAACAAAAGTTTATAGGAGTAAAGTGAATTTTTCCTAAAATATTAATTTAGAAGGAATATCAAACAAAGAATTCTTTGTACGTACGTAGCAAGATATATATAGACTGCTCCAATATTATATCATACTCCTGCATTTTAGGTATAACATTCAAATAAAAAAACCACTTTAAGGCCTTACTAAATTGACTATTATTCTATTACCCAAAAAAAAAAATAAAAAAAAAAATAAAATTGACCATTCCTTTCAGTCTATACAAAAACGTGTGATGAGCTACCATATATGTATATATAGCTTGCTAAGCTTTTGATGCATGCATAGTTACTCTTTGTTTAGAATATATATATATAAGTTTTGACAATCTCCTTCAATTCTGTGAGTGCAGCATGAGCAATAAACCTTACTTTGATCCCGACTTTGAGAACCACCTGGAGAGGATAAATGGACCCACGTAAGTAATAATTTTAGCCCTTGATCCAAAAACCCCACCGCTGGGATGCGTCCTTTTTTTATTACTAAACATTAGATTTTCCCAGCCGTTTGATCTACAGCCTAGCTTCTTGTTGTTTTTCCTTGCAGCTGCAGAGTTTGCATTGACAACGAAAGCATGGAAGATTGCACAGTAGTTAAGGTACGTGAGTTATTGTTTTTGTTTCTACTTTCTAGCTAGACATATATATATCAAAATGATTGAAAAACTTCGCTTACTAAAAAGGTGGCACGTTACAGTTGAGAACCGAATATATTTTCATTAGATTCTTGCTATCTATGTTGCAAAAAAAGCTTCAAGCAAAAAATTATTTTTTAATTTCTGAATAAGAAGCGTCTATCTCTACAAAAATAAAGAAAAAATTAAACCTTTTGCGAGGAAAATTATTTCTATAGTTGCTAGCTTCAATAACATGACACATTTTTAATATGTATGTTGCATTTTCTAAGCGTTTCGATGCCTATAAACAGCTTAAATTCTGTAATTTGATAATTTATAATAATTTACAAGGAATCCTAAAAAAGAAAAAAAAAGAAAAAAGAAAAAAAAGGGGCCCTCGATCTATATATATACCATTTGCTGACGCTAACAAAATTGCTTGCGTGATATCGATGCGGGTGTAGGTTGATAGCGTGAAGAAGCAGGGCCTTCTCCTGGAAGTGGTTCAGGTGTTGACAGATCTGAACCTTACAATTTCAAAGGGCTTTATTTCATCTGACGCAGGGTGGTTCATGGATGGTGCGTACGTTCTAGATTCTTAATTAAATCCACCATTTTATATATGATCATGCGTCATTATATTCTAATTTATTAATTTTGATGGGCCCAAATTAACAAATTAAACCCATCACAATTAAGAACTGTTTCGATCAAACTTTCTTGATAATTAATCAAATCCATGGAAATTTGCAGTTTTTCATGTTAAAGACGAGCATGGCAACAAAATTACCGACCAGAAAGTCATTAACTATATGCAGCAGGTAATTTAATTAGTTTGTTCCTTCTAATTATTCATGCATGTAGTAGTTGATCGGAGAAACCATGCATGCATGTAGCTCATTAATTATTATGAAAAATATTTGGTGGCCTGGGGGCACGTAGGATGGATGTAAATTTGTATTCGTGTTGAGGTATGAGCATAAGGTTCTATAGATCGATTTTAATTTGACCCATTTAATTAAATGGGTCAGATCGTTCAACTATAACCCGTTAATTTTGTGTTGAGTTTATATCGAATTTGCGAGCCGTGTAAAAAACGAATTAGGATCGTCAACAATTATTTGTTCGGATTTGAGAGGATTCGGATACGTGGTTGCAAGAGATCACTTATGGAATCTATCTGATCGGATAAGTGGTTGGACAGCCTAGTTTTTATTTGAATCAGATCAAATATGTCTCATAAGTGATTTCTCACAATTACTTATTAAAATTATCTCAACTTCGAACAAATAATTATATACCATTTTAATCTGTAAAAATTTGCCCCTTAACATGGAGAAAACCTTGCAGGGCATAGATACAGCAAAGGGAACACCAAAGTCGGCCAAGGCAAAGGCATATGCGAATAAGATTTTCAGACCTGAACACCAGAATGGGCACACGGCCATCGAAATGAGCGGAACAGACAGGCCCGGTCTATTCTCCGAGATATCAGCCGCATTAGCCGACCTTCATTGCAACATTGTGGAAGCTCATGCGTGGAGTCACAATGATCGCCTGGCATGTGTTGCCTACATTTCAGAGCAGTCCACCGACGCCCCTATCGACGACCCCACCCGCCTCGCCACCATCGAAGACCACCTCACCATGGTCCTCCAGGCCACCACGGCTCCGAGCCCTAGTGGGAACCAGGCCAACCAACAAGAAGTTAAGACCGCAGGTTTTCTTGGAGGATCAGAAGAAGGAACCATGACGAATGTGGAACGCCGGTTGCATCAGCTCATGCTTTCAGTTCGGGACTTCGACGGGCCGTCCGGGCCCCCGAGTTTGCCCGCGGTGACGTCCACGGGATCGGAGGAAAGTGACGAGGAAGGGAGGAAAACAATGGTGAAGATTGAGAGCTGTGACGAGAAGGGATACTCGATAGTGAGCATAGACTGCAAGGATCGGCCAAGACTCATGTTCGATACAGTGTGCACGCTTACTGACATGCAGTACGTGATTTTCCATGCTTGCATAAGCTCAGGTGGAGGTTATGCCTTTCAGGTATGCAATCAGCTACCCAATAATTTGCATGTAAATCCAATTAATTACATGCAAATTAATTGGATAATTTAGATAGAATTCATAAACGTACCTTGGTATGTGTCTATAAATATATATATATATTGATGGAGACAAATACTGTTGATTACAGGAGTATTTTATCAGACATAAAGATGGGCGAGCCTTGAGTACAGAAAGCGAGAAGGAACGAGTAATAAAATGCTTAGAAGCTGCCATAGAGCGACGGGTTTGCGAGGTGAGCGCTTCCAGTAAAAGTATTGATTTGTGATTTAACGTGACAAAACGTCTGAGTTCGAAATTTATTTCCGCTGGTTAACTTTTAATTTTTAATTAAAATATTTAACGTATTTGATTTTACTTATTAAAAAGAGAGTTTGAGTACAAACGTGAGAAGAGTGTTAATTAAAGTAAATATTAGTGACTAAATTTACTCATTCCTATCAATTTAAACTTTTTAAGAAAATGGGGTTTAACGGATCAGGATCTTCTCAAATTATTTGCTTGAATTTAAGAGAATTCAGATAGACGATTTTGAGAGATAACTTATGTATAGGATCTGGTCACTTAACCAAATAAAAATCGGGTTGTCCAACCACTTCTCCAGTCAAGTGGGTCCTATATATATATATATATATATGAGTGGTATTTCACAATCGCTTGTCTGAATCTTCTCGATCCGTGATTTAACCAATTCCAAAACCAGTTCTCCTTCAATTCTCTATCATTATTAATTTCCACCATCACTGTGTCATAATCAGAGCTATAAATATCATTTTGGGTTAATTGAACAGGGAGTTCGGCTAGAGCTGTGTGCCGACAACAGGGTGGGCTTGCTCTCCGACATAACTCGGGTTCTCCGAGAGAACGGTCTGACCGTTGTCCGAGCAGATGTAGCGACGCAGGGAGAGAAGGCCGTGAACGCTTTATACGTGAAAGACATTTCAGGGAATGAGGTGGACATGGAATTTGTAGAGTCGATGAAGAGACAGATGGTCGGTCCGATAGTCCTTCAAGTCAGGAACGAGACCAAGGGACAAAGCTTGCCGGATCAACGCTCTTCCCGTTTCTCTATGGGAGACATGCTCAAATCTCAGATCGACAGCTTCTTTCACAGCTTTGTTACTATCAAGTAACAAAATTTAGGCCATTAATTAATCCTCACCTTGTATTATCATATTTATATATATAATTACCGTTGTAAATAAAAAGGATTAATCTAGCTAGAAGAAGGATTTGTAATATATATATGTGGAATTTTTTCTGGTTGTAAATAAAAGAAGATTATGATAATTATATATAGTCAGATAATTTCTAAGAGCATTGCCATCGAATTCTCTAAACTTTTATATAAAATTTAGCTACCATTCTACTTTTTCTATTTTACCTAAAACCTTTTCAAATACAATCTGCGTAAGTTTATGGGGAAATTCTATTAAAACCTATGGAACTTTCATCGCATTTGTAACTACCTCCCATAAAATACTTAAAAAATTAAACTCACAATTTAACATACCATCTTTCAATTTTATTTTTTCAATTTTACCTATCCGTTAGGATTTTCTCTTAAATCCTAATGGCGGGGGGTCAAAATTTTCAAAATACCCTTATTTTTTTAAGAAAAAGAAATTGTAAGTATTTATGCATTTGTTAGGAAAAAAAAAAAAATCTAAGAATAAATCCCTACCAAACAAAGTAATGACTATTCCTTTAGAATAATTATTTCATTCTAAGGATTTATTATGCAAACCAAACGAGGCCTTAAGATGACACGTGACATTATTAATAAAAAATAGGGTAAAATCCACATACCATTCCTTAAACTACCACTCAATTGATAATGTATCTCCCAAACTTTCAATTTGGACAATATTTTCCCCCCACCCCCCTCCAAAAAAAAAACTACAAAAAATTGTCAATATTCCCCTAAATGACGAAAATACCCTTAATAAAAAAAATTAAAAAAGCTAAAACTAAAAAAATAGAAAAAGAAAGAAATACGAAAAAAAAATCAAGGGTGGCCAAATTTAAAAATTAAAAGAAAAATTAAAAAAGTTTTCATTTTTTTAAAAAAAATTAGAATTTTTATTTTTTTTTAAGAAATTAAAATTTTCGTTTTTTTTTTTTTTAAAAACGATTTTTTTTTTTCATTTTTTTATAAATGAAAATTCGTTTTTTAAAATAAAAAATTGCTTTTTATTATTATTATTTTTGAATTTATAGGGGTATTTTTGTTTCATTGAAAAAACTGTAATGTCATTTTTGTCTTTTTGCTGGCCTTGGGGGTACATTAACAATGTTTTGGTAGTTTGGGAGGGACATTGTCCAAATTAAAAGTTTGGTGGAGACATTGTCAATTGGGTGGTAGTTTGAGGGGATATGTGAAATTTTCTAAAAAAAATAAGAAAATAAAAAAATAAGAGCCACCATTTTTTTTATAAAAGAAATAATTGTTTAATATATATATATATAATGCTATATGTTGTCATTTTATTTGTGTTGTCGTGGCACCTAACGGAACCTGTTATTTTATTTGTGTTGACGTGGCATCTAACGGAATCTGTTAATTTTTTAAACAGAATTTGACTCCAAATTAAAAGCAATTTGTAAATTATACCAACCACAAGTTCTGATATTGCATTTTTCCCTAATATTAATGTAACGTCAAAGGGCTGCCAATTGTTTTTTAATGCAATACTTGGGTCATGCTTACGAGGCAGAGGAAATTAAACAACAAACTTCCCCTTTTCATGTGTGTAATTGAGAGCATAGACGAGACTCACAAAACAGCAAGAGAATTCGCCATAATTTGAGGGGGGGTGGAGGAAAGAAATTTAAATCGTACGTTCTACCATGCATCAAATCCTTTTACATCACCAATATTTTAAGCACATTTTCTTTGATAAATAAATATAGCATCAATTTTTTTGAAGTTAATTTCTAATATTCAAAAGAAATTTTTAGAAATGTTTTGTTGGAAGTGGATTTGTTAGAATTGGGATGCACGTACGTCCCTTGTATCTGGCTATGCGACACGTGTAGATCCAGGCTCAATTGCAAAGTGAAAATTTAGGGATGAAGATTTTTTTTTTTTTTTTTTAAAGAATTTTTAGGATATTTTATCATATGAATTTTCTTAAATCTCAATTACTATTTTTTTTAAAAAAAGAAATTAATTGGTTAGAACAATGAAAAAATCACTGAAAATCTCTTGCATGTGAAAAAATAAACGTTGAAAATAGGATGAGGCCATCTCAACCGTTTTTTTTTAATAAGAGGATTTCCGGTAATTTTTTTTATTGGAAGCAAGCAAAATTCAATTAGAATTTTGTCAAATTAATATTTAAAGTTTTAAAAATATAATAATTAATAAATACAAATGTAATAAGTAATAACTAGTGTGTTCATAAAAGGGGCCCGACAATTTTTAGGCTCAACAGGCTTTTTAGGCCCAATTACTTTATGTTCTCTGTGTTGGGCCATTGGACGGACTAATAGGATCAGATCTTTACCCATTGCTTTCAATTATTGTTGTTATTATTATCTTCATGATAAATATAAAAAAAAACTATGTATCATACTTTCCCAAAGCTAGCTGGGCCCATATCCAAGCTGGGGCCCAGTAGGTTTGACCGAACAACTCGACCCGCTCGGTCACCAACATCCTTGATATTTATTATAGAGTCTTGGGATTGGATCGTCTAGGAATTATCCCGCCTCGGATATGCTTTCAGGATATATTGAATGGTCTCGAGTATCCCTCTCGCGGTCATCTTGAAATCAATTTGAATGTTACTTGAAGACTATGATTGAGATTTATGAGATAAGGTTTGACCACATAAACTCTTAATAAGTTGCAAAAGGACTCTATGCCGAATTTTTCGGGATAGAGCTTTATCCCACAAAATATGGAATAAGATGATTCTATCTATTTAAAGTTAACTGAAAGAAGTATCCAACTTAAACTGGATTTCCAGGAAGATAAGTCTGATTTTATATAATATAGGAATCAAAATCCTAATTGAAACTACACTAGTTCACTCGAGTAATATCAGAACTGCGTGTCTATAAATAGGCTGTTACTCCAAGTACAAAATTAATGTCAAATCTCTGAATTTACTTTGCTTTCAATACCCCAAAAATTGTCTATCAAAATTGATTTAGGCATCGGAGTGGGGAAGGTCAATAGCTTGTCAAAACTGTAACAACAATATGCACAACTAATCATACCAGGAAGAATTCTCATTTGGCTAGTCAAATGTTATTTTAACTAGCTGAGATGTTAAAATAGAAGTATAAAGAGTTGTATTCGGCTCAATAATTTGGAGAAATATTTGGTGAGCTATTACGGTGTTCATTAAATTTGATGATCATTGTTTACTCACCAAATGTAAAAGTAAATAATTTTTTAATTTCTAACATTCTTTCTCATTTCAATAAAAAATAAAAGTGTAAATGTTTAATAAATCTTTGAGTTGGGGTACGATTTGAAATCAATCCCTCACTTTTTAAAAATCAACATCGGTTGCTTAACTTTTTCGCGAATTTGAAATCAGTCATTCTGTGATTTTTTCGTCTATTTTTACATTTTTCGTTAGTGCCACGTCAGCTTTTATACCACTCCCTAGGGCCATCTAGGGTGGCCTACGGGCCACCCCAGAGCAGGCTGGGGGTGGCCACATGCCACCACCATCCCCATCTAGCTAGGGTGGCTCGCGGCCTCCCCCATGGGCCGAGGGTGTCTACCATATATGGTGCCAGCCACCCCAATCCCCCATTTTGTCATTTTTGTTTTTAAAAATAAAAAAGAAAATTTTAAATTTTTAAATTTTTAATATAATAAAAAAATAATATTTTAAGATGATATGGAGAAAAGATTGACGTGGCACTAGCAGAAGTTGTGAAAAATGAATGGAAAAATAACAGAAGGACTGATTTCAAATTCGCAAAAAAGTTAAGCTATTGATTTTAAAAAAGTGAGTGATCGATTTCAAATCGCATTCCGACTCAAGAATTTATTAGACATTTAATCAAAATAAAAAGAATATTTAAATATAATAAAAATGAGATTACTTAAATAGAAAGCAAAGCCGGATGTGAGTACTATTTGAGCCATCTTGTCCAAACATTAGGTCTATAAAAGAAGATTTGAACCTCGACTAACAGTTGATATAGGTAGCCAAATAAGACATTAATTTAATTTCTTTGATTTTTTTACAAGTGCTTGTATACATAATCTATTAAAGTCTTAGGTTTATTCTCCTAAGCCATATAGAGTGTAAAATCATATGAAACACATCAAATCTTTTAGCCGGCTTGTTCAACACAAAATGCCTCCTCACAAGCTTCAAACCCTCCTTAAGCCTCCTATACCTCTCCTCCGAAACTGCGCTCAACACCTCCTTCAGTCTTGGAATCTCCGAGACATCGACCTGAATCGAAAACGCGTCCCACCGCAACACATCACTGAAGGGCAACACATACGTCTTTGATAAAATCACCGGCACACATTCCGCATAAATGGCCTCCACAATTCTGGGGCTGGCCACCTCATACCCGCTAGGGCATAGACAGAACCTGGACTGAAGCATCAATGAGTAGTAGTCCAGGTCTTTGGGGAGGTATTCGTAGACGCGGAGATCATCGTCGCGGTTTTTCCAATGGTGGAGAAGGATTGGCCGGATTGGGCCGTGGACTCCGCCGGCGAAGAAGCCGAGGTAGGGACGTGGGGCGTTGTCCGGTGGTGGTGTGACGATTTTGGGAGATACTTGGCCGCCCAAGAGGTGAATTTCTGGGAGGCTAATGTCTTTTTGAGGGTTGAAGCCTTCGGAGGTGTTGGCGTTGCAGAGGACTCGGATGGATGTGTTGTAGAGGAAGGGATTTCCCTCCGATGCAATGGGACCCTGCAATTGTTGGAAAAGTAAATCAATATTCGATCGGGACATTAGTTTCAGTACTTTGAATATTGAGTTCATGACTAACGCTTAATTTGCCATGGCCATATTCAAATTGTGGTTCAAATTTTTTCATTAGTTACTAATTATCGTCTCATCTAATCTGGTTATCTATAATGAAAAAAGAAAATGCATTCTTTTTTTATTCTACTATTATTCTCTGTTAATGTGACATTGTCAATTTACCATTGAATATCTCATTTTTTCAATTAAGATTAATCTAAATGGAGATGTGCTACACATCCTCATCTTGTTATTCCCTCATCTTCCAACTTTTGAAAAATTATCATTAGATTTGTGGGCTTATATGAGGGACTCGGGCCTATATGAGGGACCCATATGAGCTCCGCAGATCCAATAGTGATTTTTAAAAGAAAGAGTACGATAAATGAATCATTTCTCATATAAATATGGATTGATAATGCCATATCAACATAGAATGATAGAAGAAGTATCAACGCCTATCAATATAGACGCACTTATAAAAGTAGGATATATATATATAATTTCGGATCTTACAAATTAATGTCATCTCAGAAATTCTTTTTATTATATTTTAAATGTTTGGAAAACTCTTTTATTATTCTTTTCTTTTTTTAAAAAAAAAATAGTAACGTTTCTTGCACAACTTTTATAGAATTTTTGCACAACTCTAACTACATTTTTTTTATGATCAACTATTGAATTTGTTTTCTTATATGTGAGTCCTAAATATTCAATGATTGATCATAAAAAAAAGTTATTAGAGTTGTGTAAAAGTTATGTAAGAAACATGACTCTTAAAAATATTAATATTATATTTTTGCTATAACTTATATTATTGATTACGATCATCTAATAGTTTTTTCTTTGTTAAAAAAATAAAATAAAATAAAATAAAATTCTTTATTAAAAAAATAAAATAAAAAACAATTTGTGTATTAATTGCTCAAGATATTTTGGAAATTTTATTCAAAAGTTAATGTTATACACCACATTTCTATTTCATTTGTGCCAAAGTCAGTTTAACACTTAATTATTTTCTTTTTCTTTTTAACAATGACTGATCTAAAATTTTGCAGTACTATATTAACAAAATAGGATAACAATAAAATAAAAATGTGTTGTTTAATATTTTTCTTTATTCGATTATGATCCCAAACATAGTATATACTCAGTCATGACTATGTCTTAATTTCTTCCGTGGACCTAAAATGTGTGGATTGCCAGGCACTCCACTTCTAAGAATTATGAGTGCACATTGAGAGTGATGCATTCACGCTTAAATTCTTGTGGTGTGATTGTGTGAAGCTGGCCGGCCAGTGCTATATCCGATAAACTAAAAGCAACCCAATAAAATGATGTAAGAAAATGGAAAGGAAAGAAGGAAACTCACCCAATCATGACAGGCAAGCATGAAATGGTCAGCCCCACGAGTTCTATTCCAGAAGGGGTACCTCATGGAAACAACTCTCACATAATCAGAGACAAACTCCAATAGAGGGCTGTGATCGTAAGAGAGACTTTGGTAGAGGTACTTGACCATCCAGGTCACACTGAAGGGCATGAAGTAAACGTGAGCCCGGCGGGGATCCTTCGTCCTGAACCCCCCCGTCCCGTGCTCCATCTCGTGGATGAATCTCCCTTCGATGCTGTAGATGTCCTTGCATGGCCCATCGTGGGTGATGGGTAGGTCCCCTTCCGAGTACACGTAGACCTTGAATCTTCTTTCCATCTCCATATAGCTCCTGTAATTTTTGGGATTGGAGAACAGAGGCAATCGATTATTATTTTTATATATATATAAATGATTATGCATGATGCTTTTAGGCATTGAATGATTTTGGGCGCCACGCCACTCTAATGGTACATAGCTAGGTTGTCGGAGGCAGTGAGAACCCGGCTAGAAGCTTTTCTAGATCAGTTAATCATCACTATTTACATCAATAATCAATGACTATTACATCCAGGTTAAGATTCTGCAACTTCTAATTAATCCATTTGCATGGTAATGATGAATTGATGATAATGACAATAGCGGTTACGAAAAGAAACTGTTAATATGTTAATAAATGTTGATTATTGGGCTAATTAACATACATTTTATGGTATCCTATTGAGCTTGAGGGCTATGATTTCCTATTCTGAAAGTATGAGATCCAAGAAGTGAGTACTTAATAAGAACTCTATATACTTTGTGCTTTCTGCTTATTTAACCCGATGGGTAACAACTTTATTCGTGTATTTGGATCGATCCTCTCATCCTGTCCTTTTAAAAATAAGGATAAAATTGTTTAAAAAAATGTGAAAGGACTCATTTTTACAAGAAATTGTTTAAAAAAACGTGAAAGACCAATTTTGTCCTCATTTTTACAAGAACCGTATCCGTTCTTGAAAAGCATGCATTTTAGCTTGCCAAAGATTATTTTGGCTGGTCTTGTAGCAAAAATTGGCAAAAAAAAGTAACTTTATTCCGCTAGCCATTTTAGATAAATAAACGGCTACTTGGCTCAACAATATATGCATAAAAAAAAAAAATTAATATTAGAATCAATTGATCTAATTCTCTCTAGTTTGAGAATAGTAAAAGTGAATATAGAAAAAATATTTAAAATAAAACAATAAAATTTGATAGCTAAAAGAAAATGAAAAAATAATTATTATTTATAAAAGTAGATATATAGCTAAAATAGAAAGGGTTTATTCTTTTGCTAAAATTTGTTAAACGTAATGCGAATGCTCCAAGATGAAGTTCTTAAAATCTTGACGTTTTTTAGATTTAATCACGTCAATAATATCTATTCCATGAGAGATGCAACGAATTAAGGAAATCTAAAAAAATCTTTTGATATCAATAATTATTGAAATGACAAATTTGAACCACTCAATTTTAAAATAATAACTAAAACCTTAAAAATTCAACCTTAAACTTAAACTTAAAGCATTTTAGTCTGGCATTTCTGTCTGACTTTTTGGAGCCCCATATCATAAAAGGTAAAGAGTGGCCACGAGTATGCATTACGTATTCGCAACTAGTAGCGAATTAAGGACCACTTTTTTTCAATAGCAATGATCATAGGTATGTGAAAGTGTACTCAAACTGTGGAAGCTGCCAATTGAAAAATTGAGTACGTGCGCACTTAAGCGCACCGAATCTAGTGTTTATTACTAGAAATTCCCCATTAAAACCCAACCATGAAAGAGAAAACAAAGAGTAAAATGATCGAAGAAAGTGAGGTGCACAGGCTGGAGGTGATGACTTCGAAGCAAAGCACTAGGTCAAAGCTTTCTACCACTTTAAATTTAATTTATTTTTAGAGTATTATTATTTATTTTTATAAATATTAATTTAATGGTTGATTTTAAATATCACATTATCAAGTTATACCTCCTATAAAAGTCCATTAAAGATTCATTTGGGTTTTTGATTTTAAAAAATGTGATTTTAAATATACGATTTGAAAATTTAATTTTTAAAAAAAAAAACATAATTAAAGCGTTTGACAAAATTGCAATTTGACATTTAAAATTGAAGTTTAGCCTTTTTAAAATTTGTACGTTTTCAAAAAAACACAAAATTACCTTCGATTTGAAAACCTAGATTTTTTATGTTTTTAAATTGCAATTTTTTAAAAAACGCAATCCTAAAGGAGCAACTTAATTTCTACAGTATAATTTAAAACCATAATTTTTATTTACAAGATCACAATGCTAAATGCACCTTATATAGACTTACTTTTGTATCGTATATTTTTGTTTAAAATTTTTAAGAAATAAATAACAATCGGGAAAGGACTTACTGGTAAAATGTGCGGGAGTTACGATAGACAATCCCGGAGGGTACGTAATCGTCGCCTTTGACGGTTGCTGAGAGATTGAGCATTGAAGCTGCTCTGCGAATCGAAGCTCGTGCGAGTGCGAGTCCTTGTTCGAGCTCTTGCTCTCTGCTGAGTTTCGCTTTCATTCTCTGTGTTTTATGTAGTATCAGATTAATTAAGCATAAAAATTAAACATATGGAACAATGAAATTGAGGAGAGAAAAGTAATCTTCGAATTCGAAGAGAAATTCGATAGACAGAGATAAAGGAGATTTTTAATCGTTACAACGACGGTTTTGGCCTTTTAGTTAGGCACAACAAGCAAATATTGTCTCTCTCTCTCTTCCTCTGTATATCAGTATATATAAGAATTTCAAAACAAACCGAGAGTGATTGAAGAACATTTTCAAAATGTACAAGGTTGGTCGGTTTCGTTTTTTCATCCGAAAATCGGTACATACATACACACACACACACATATATATATATATAGAGAGAGAGAGAGAGATGGAACGTACTACTAAGGTTCGGGTCCCGAACCGATTCACGAAAAAACCAGTACCGGAGCCACCGGTGCGAACAGCTCGGACTTGATCATCACTAGCGATCTTCTTCTGCAACTCCACCATTGGTACAGAGAACTCCGGCTTCGAGCCGGAGAACCTCATCAGCGTACAGAAAAAAGGGCGTGAGAGCAACAAAACGATGAGGATCGAAGCCACGCAGAGCGACGAGAGTATAGTAACAGAGTATCCGTGGTAAGCTCCCATTCTCTGAGTCTCTATGACTTCGGTGTTTGGTTGCTCGGATTTTGTTTTCTCGAGAAAGTCAGGGAAAACTGTTTTGGAAAAAGAATTGATCAGAGGCCGGAGACTCCTGCTCTCTCAGTCTCCCTCTCTCTTAGAGTCCAAATTTAAAGACCGAAAGTTTGAGGGTAGACTTATAAAAAATAAAAAAATAAAAAAAAAAAAATAAAAAAAAGTTTGAGGGTGGAGGTGAATTTACGGATTTACCCCTGTGCATCAAACGGGGTAACGAAGATTGTCATGTGCTGTGCGCGCTCGTAACTGAACACTTAAGTGTAGGCCGTGTTTGTTTTGGGGCTCCGTAACTTCTTTTCCCGCCATATCGGGCCTTTCCCCATATTGCCAAATTTGCTCGCTAGCTAGCTAGCTCGATTGTTTCTTTCTTTTTTTCTTTTTGCCAAATTTATGAACCATCTTTATTTGAAACAAACTTAAAAGTTAAAACTAGGGTTTTTTCGGTCAAATTTATAAAAAAAGAAGAGATAATTTATTTTAGTTTTTTTTTTTTTTTTTTTTTAAAGAAAATAAATAAATAGGAGATCGATAGAATAGAGTTCGGAGTTTGTAAAGCTAGGGGTTTTCGGTCAAATTTATAAAAGAGAAAAGATAAGTTGTTTTAGTTCTTTTTAAGTTTAAATAGGAGATAGAATAGAGTTGGGATTCAAAATTAATATATTATCCTGATCATACGTACGTGTTTGAATTAGTCAATATTCGCGTGATTACTTTTCATATTGAAGATATGGCCGGTACGTAGAAAACCCTGCCCTTTTCTATATTGTAACGTGCACAAATATAAAGACTTCGTGTTATTTACGTTCATTTATATTATATTTTTTTTATATTGACTAAGGTGACACATTTTAAGTGTTTTTTTTTTTTTTTTTCTTGAAGTAACACGTAAAAAGTCACTTCACCGCAACAAAAAAAAAAACAAAACAACATTTTAACGTCGTTTAGATGGCGTTGCTTTGTTTCCACTGCAATACATGGTGTTGAGAAGGTATAGGTTCGCGTCGTTTATGGTCGAAATGACGCCATATCGAGTCGTTTATTAGTAAGCCGATGTTAAACTATTAATGTCATTTCGTATACGACGCCAAAAGGTTCACGACAATAACTTGCGTTGTTTACTAAACGGTGTACATTACCGTCCTTAAGCAAATTAAACAACGGTAATTTTAATTTCCTTCATTTTTAATGTCGTTTACTTAAAATTATATATTTTTATTTTTATGTCATATTAAAATACTATTTCAAAAAAAAAAAAAAAAAGATCTAAAAAGAATTAACAAACAAACCAATTTCCAAGGTGACACTATTTTTATTCATACTTACAAATCGTATTAATTTGTAGAGTAGATTAAACCTCAAACTTCTTCCTTTAAAGGGAAGAGAAGTACTATTAGACTATAAGGCCTTCAGTAATTCACGCTTTCGTTTGGAATGTTAATTTAAATTATTATGTCCTCTATTTTTTATTAACTTAAATTTTTAGAATAATTAGTATTAATTTAACATGATAACATAGCAGAAGTCATGAGTTTTACTCAATTTACAACTTCTTAATTCACTTAAATAATCTACATGTTGAGCCTCAATTATTGAAAGAAAATTTGAACTCAATGCATAAAAATGAGTGTTAAACTATAATTTAAATAATTAAATCTACAATTTCTATTCATTTAAATTTTTAGGACAACTAATTATTTAACACTTCCTAGTTAACCAAAATCTTTTCTTAATATATATATATAGAGAGCCTTGCTACACAGGGGACACTCATTCGTCCCCTGTGAGTCTCTTTTTAATAAAAAAAATTATTTTTTATTATAAATGGGTGCTGGGTGAGCGTCCCCCAGCAAGCATTTCCCATATATATATATATATAGAGAGAGAGAGAGAGAGAGAGAGAAATTGTTGCTTTTGCTGTACTAGCTTGATGTGTCACTTGCTTTTGTTTGTATCACAGTTTTGTAAAACACGTCACGTTAGCCAATATAAAATATTGGTAACAAATAAGTATAAATAGTAATATTACTCATTTCCTTTTAACCATGGCAGAAATTTATGCAGCCCACACATCTCAATTCCAACTAGTCAAATTCTAACCCATTGACCACATGGCTTAGAAATTATTTTTTCCTGCCACATGTTTTCCCATATGGTACGTAAGTAAACGTAACATTCACATCAATTATACGCGTTTTTAAAATTATTATTAAATTACTCTTTAAAAAATATACCATATTAAGTATAAAATAAAAAACAGATCAAAATTTATATTTTAGGGAGAGAGTAGCGGACCTGCTTGAAATGGGTGGCACCGTGGCGGCTTTTAGGTGGTCGGCTGGCACGTTGTGGGCGACAAAGTGGACGACAGCTACTATGCAGGCAGTTGCAAAGAGGGGGAGAGAGAGAGAGAGAGTGCATGCAGAGGGCAGAGAAATTGGAGGAAAGTTCTAGAGATCAGGAGGCGCTCATTTTCAATAAATATTAGCGCCGTTTAGACCAAACGACGCTAATATATAGGGTTTTTGCGACGATTATTGTACTAATGACGTGAATTGGCGGCATTTTTTCACGTAGTTTGTAAGGGTTGATGAGAAAAATATTTGTTAACGTGATCATTTCCTAATGAAATGATGTTAATTTATGCTGTTTTTGGACAAGCAAGGTACAATATCACACCCTTCTTTTATTAAAGGATACCAAATCCTAAATTTGGCGTCGTTTTTATTATTTTTATAGTACTTACTTAAAACACGTCAAGTCAGCTGATATAAAATATATATGATAAATAGATGTAAAAAGTAGCACTACTCTATGTGCATAAGGGAGGAATTAAAATTTTAATTAGGTTCGAAAGGGGGACGGGGAATTAAAAAAAGAAAAGAAAAAAAAAAAATTCTTTGAAGAGGGTAAAAAAAAATTAATTTTGAAAGAAGGGTTCATTCATAAAAATAAATATTTAGAAAATTTTTTTAAAAAATAAATCCACAATTAAATATGTAGGACACACATATTACGTATAAAAAAACATATCTAATAATTGGTTTAAAAAAATGTTGGATGAGAGGTTAAAAGAAATTAAAAAAGTAACACGTCTCTTTTAATATTTTTTTTTTTTCTTTTGAGACATTTCAACGTGCTTCCGCCCCTGTATGTACGCTTTATTTATTGCAGATAATTGACATCATTGGCCCACGTGGAATTTAACAAGCAACTTGAAGGTAAAGGACCTGGAGTAAGGAGTACGTTCGGTATAATGGTATATGTTGACATAGATTTCCAAACCCTTATTTACGTCGCCAAAGTATTTGTCATGGTCGATCAATCTTTCTTGGAGTCGTTATTCTTAGTCAGTCAAGAGAAACTTAGTTTCCACGACAAACTTAATTAAAATTAATTTCTCATGGGCTTTATTATGGGTAGCTGTTTGAAAAACTTACATCATATAAAAATAAGATTTAACCTATAATAATAATAATACTCAATAAATCAATCCACAAACATTAGTCATTGTTAGAAAAGATAAAAAAAAGCAGAAAAATGAAATGCTCCTAAGGCGCGTTACAACGTCTCTTTCTTTAAGAAATTATTTGCCCCCACCAGAAAGGTATGTAAAAAGGTTACAGTAAATATTTCTCCAGGATACAATGGAGCCCAGAATCCTCTATTTGTTTAATTGCGTTTTGCACTAACGAAAAATTAAACCCGAACACTTTCAGATTTTTCTATTATAGCAAGAGACAGACAGAGACTTTTTTAATTTTTAAATACATAAGGTATTAGAAAAAGCATTAAAGATAAAATAAATTTTATTATTTCTTTTATTAAACACTACACAACAGTTATTTATGTATATTTCTGAAACTGCTAATCCAACCGTCCATAACTGCTTAAGTAACAATCATAAACTGCTGTTTTAACAGACACTTAAATCTGACCATCAGATCAAATAACTGTCTAATAATAACCATTAGATCATTATTAATTAATCTCAACCATTAGATCAAATGTGATTTGACCTTACAGTTTATTTATTTGATTGTC
Organism: Alnus glutinosa; assembly: GCF_958979055.1. Classification (NCBI taxonomy): domain Eukaryota; kingdom Viridiplantae; phylum Streptophyta; class Magnoliopsida; order Fagales; family Betulaceae; genus Alnus; species Alnus glutinosa. The sequence continues at coordinate 3,845,455 of NC_084891.1, read as the reverse complement.
CAACAAATCCAACCATTGGATTTATCTAAGAAGCATCCTAAGTGCCAAGTGCACCATCAAAGCACCCTACAACCCACTGCCACACGCGCGCGTGTGCGTGTGCATCCAGTGCTTCGCACCGTACTAGAGTATACACGTTAGAGTATACACCTAAGCATTACTTTAAATGCTTAAAGTGTGTTGGGTCTTATAAATGTCAACTTCAGTTTTTCTTTTTTCCATGTAGGACTATCTTTATTTAATGCTTTTTAACACCTTCCTTTTAAATCATTCCCAAGACACAAAATAAATATATATACATATTAATTTTGAAAATACTTTAACAGTCATTAGGTACATGACAAGTCATCCTCCCCACATGTTTCACGTCAATCATGCATGTACACTTTATTGATTAGGAGTAATTAATATAAAATAGAAATTATATTTTTATTTCATAATTATTTTAGAATATTGATGTGATATTTTCAATTAATTCTTGGTTAAGATTATTATATTAGCATTTTAAGATAAAAATATGAAATATAACCTTTCTTATTGATTATCACTTAGCTGGCAAATTATTGACATCATGCGGCCCACGTTGAATATTACAGGCAATTTGTATGTAGACACTTACTAGTTAGTTACTAAAATATAGATTTGTCTCATGGGAGTTTACGACTTCACGTAATACTCATTTTCATAAAATTCACGTCAGTTTATAAGAAACTTGTAGTAACAAGCTGTAATACCCCAATTTTCTTTTACAAGGCAAATACAAATTTAAGGGCAACAACTAGAAATCGACATCAAAAGTCAAAATAATCTTGGCATTTTTGTGATAGTCAGAGATAATCTGGGTGGGGTATTGGCTACATTATCAGCTCTAAATTTTTTTATCATAGACCCGATTGTCACTGAAGCCTCAGAAGCTCTGAGGACTGCTATCTTTTGTCGAGAGTTGGGACTACAAAGGGTATAATTGCCCGGGGGTGGGGGGGGCTGCTCTTCGATTAAGTAGTGCAGGTAGGGGTGTGCAAAACCCGCAGCACCTGCCCCACCCCGCAGCACCCGCCCCACCCCGCCCCGCAGAAGACCGGATTTTGGAAATTTTTTACGGGTTAGAATCCTAATTTGAGAAATTTATGCGGGGCGGGGCGGGTTGCGGGTTTAGACTTTTAAAAAACGCGGGTCCCCGCCCCGCCCCGCACAAAGAAGGAGAAAAAAAAAAAAAAAAAGGGGAAAGAAAGAAAACCTAATCGTCTATTCATTCACTCATTCCTTTTGTTTTAAATTGTTTTGGTTCACTTTTATATTTTTGCATGTTTACTAACCAATTGACTGTTATATTTTTTTATGTTTAGTTGTTTATTAACTAGTGGACTCATTTCATTGTGTGAGAAATACAATTTTTATGGTTCAATTTTATGGGATGTTAAAGTGTACACATTTTTATTGTATTGTTATTTGAAATAATCGTTTCATTACTTCTGGAAAAGACAAGAAAATTGATGACATGGAATAGTAAAATATTATAGCTTTTTATTCTTGTCATTTTTCATTATGCTTTGTTGATGGGAGAAAATAAAAATCATGTTTCTTAGAATTTTATCTTATAATTAATAGGACTTTTAGTTTAAAAGGCTAATCCATGGAAAATGTTCTTGAATGGAAATATGAATTTAATTTTTTATTTAAAAAACTAGTATTTTTTTTGAATTTTTTATTTTTTACAAAATAAAATCAAAATTACGTAAATGCCACTCAAAATACCCGCCCCGCCCCACAATCCCCGCTCCGCACAAACCCATCCCGCAGTGAACCGCACCGCACGGTTCCTCTTTATAAAGTGTGGTTTGCGGGTTGGAAATTTCCAACCTGCAAAGGTGCGGGGCGGGGCCAAAAAATGCCGAAACCCGCCCCACCCCGCCCCATGCCCACCCCTAAGTGCAGGCATTGCAGAGTTATGGCATAAATTGGAGTATGTATGGCACCATTATTGATGTTGTTTGTGATACGGTGCCTAGCTACAAAAATGGCGGGTCACGCATGTAAAGCGAGATGGTAACGAAGAAGCCCATCAGCTTAATTGCAAATAATGCTCTTTTGCTTAATTATTTCATCCAAACAATTGAAGTGCAAATTATTCACCGAAATAAGCCTTCAAATACAATATGTTTTCTCTTTTCATACATGTTATATATTATATATTTTACACGTACTTTGTTGTACTATCACTACAAAAAATGCTGCAATTCACCGCGTGTCTACAATAGTGGTTACTGTAGTTACGCGGCCAACTAGCCACGTGTCTTGATGACAACGTGGCAGGTTGCATATAAAAACAAGGGGATTTGATTCTTGCACTACACCATCACAACAACTGCAGAACAATCCTTCACATGAGGGTGGGTCCCACACACTGGAGCCCACCCTCATGTGAGGGGTTGTTGTATTAGTGTTGTAAATATAATATTTTCCAAAAACAAGTGGCCACGTGTATAAATATATGTGGCCAACTGTTTTCAATTTCCCCCCTCCCCCTTTAACTTTTAATTCCCCCCCCCCCCCCCCCCTTTTTTTTTTTCCATTTCCCCGCCCCTTTTTCTTTTCATTTCCGCCTCTCTCTTTTTCATTTCCCCACGCCCCTTTGACTTTTCTTTTCATTTTCCTCTTCTTTTTTCTTCCTTCTTCCCATTTTTTCACTATCCTTCTCCTTTTTTTCTTTATTTTCTTCACACAGTCACAGAGAGGGAGATGGAAGAGGGAGACCGAAAGAGCTGGAGAGAGAGATTCTAAGATAGATTCGGTGAATGACGACGGAGCTGGAGTCCGGAGGGTCACGGCCCGAGAGGTTGAGCTTGTGGTCGACCGACTCTCAGAGATGGAGGAGATCCGGCTAACTCACGCTCGTCGGCCGATTTTTGGTTTTTTGGTGTTGGTTTTTCTTTTCATGCTTTCCCTTTTTCCCAAGCTCGTCGTTCCTTTTTTTTTTTTTACACAGAGGGAGATGGGAGAGGGAGACCGATAGGAGAGCTACAGCGATTCTGAGATAGATCCGTGTCGATGACGGCGCTGGAGTCCGGAGGATCACGGCCGGAGAGGTAGAGATCAAGATCGACCGATTCTCAGAGATGGAGGAGATCTGGCCGACTCACGCTCGCCGGCCGGATTTTGAATCTGATTTTGGGTTTTTCTTGTTTTGCTTTGATGATTTCCGGCGAGTGGCTGAGTGGGCGACTAGGTTTTTGTTGTTTAGGTTTAATGGCCGTCTATTGTTTTTTTTTTTTTCTTTCTTTTTCTGGTTTGATTTCCGGCGACTGGATTGTTGTAGTTTTGGTTTATTGATTTCCGGCGAATTGGTCTCGGCCTGGATGTACGCCTGATTGGGAGAAGAAAAAAGCCCAGCCTAGATTTTGTTCTGTTTTTCTTTTCTTTTTTTAAAAAAAAAAAAAAAATCAAAATTTTACCTGTGTGGCTTTAATTACACGCGGCTAAAATTGCCTTTTTTTTTTTAGAAAATGAAATTGCATTTAGCCACTTTGGATAGCACGTTGCTAAACATCTTATGGCTAAATAGATGCATATATAAAAGGACACGTGGCTAAAGTTGCATTTAGTAACAACCGGATTTACTGCATGTAACCCACGTAACTAAATGCACGAGGCTAATAGTTAGCCATGTGTATGACCCCCACACACGTGACTAACCGCAAGTGGCTAACAACAATATTTTTTGTAGTGTATGAATGTACAGACAACCTTAATTGAAGCCAAGCTAGCTTCACGATGGGTACCTCGTATTAAGCCTCCTGAGCCACACAGAATGCATGATCATGTGAATTAAATCATATGGCTTAGCCGGCCTATTGAGCACAAAATGCCTTCGCACCTGGATAACCCTCTTTTGCTTTGCTACATACTCATCCACCGGAATTTCTTGTAAAATTTTCTTCATTTCAGGTATCTTTGCAACCGGAATATGAACGGAAAATTGGCTCCAATTGAGAACATCACTGAATGGCAGCACATAATTATCGGAGATGATCACCGGGACACATCCGGCATGTATGGAATCAACCACTCTAGGGCTTGCAACCTCGTACCCGCTAGGGCACAAGCAAAACCTACTTTGACCCATCAACTCGGAGTAATTTAAGGTCTTCGGGAGATATTCGTGCACTTGGATGCTAGCGTCTTTGCCTTTCCAGTGCCTAAACAGCATCTTCCTTACGTACCCGTGGTCGCCGCCGGCAAAAAAGGCGAAGATAGAACGGTTTTTCTTGGGCTGGCCAAAGCTTGGTGGGTGCAATAAATGTCCATGGATTTGAACTTCGGGTATGGAGACGTCTCTCACCGGTTGGAACCCTTCTGAAGAGTTGGCATTGCATAGAACCCTAATGAAGTGTTTGAAAAGCTTAGGGTCGGTAGCTGAAACCTCTGGTGCCTGGAATTATGAATATTGCATATATGGACGAATATTAATTAGCTAGTGAAACAAATTAATTTAATATGCATGCATCCTCAAGAAATTTTTGTTGATATTAATCTATATATAGACGACACAAAACTTGAAATTTCTGAAACCCATTAGCATGAATTGCATGAATTAGGTTATTTTATTTATTTATTTATTTTTTTTTTATATATATTTTTTTCAATACTGCATGTTATTGTTTGATCATCATTAAATTTTATCATTTTTTTTTTAAAGAATAATGCTTGAAGTTCTATAGTTTTTACTACAACTTTTGATTTATCTGACGATCTACATTTTATGAAAATGAGTGTCATGTAGACCGGTACATGACACAGTTCACAATTTGGTGATTTACATGCATGGTAAACGGGGATGGAACTAGACAGTAAATTTTAGAGGGGTCATACTGTAGTAAAACTTTTTTGAGGGGGCAAAGTAAATTAAAAAACAGGACCTTAAATGTGTGTATGTGTTTTTTTAACAAATTTAAAAACTAAAAAAGGCAATTTTCTTCTTCCCTTTTTGCTATAGGCCGGAGGGAGGAGTGTCAATTCATGTTCTTGTGTTAAGTTCGGATCGTGTTAAAGTATGAGTATAAGATTATATAGATTAACCGTAACCCAACCTATTTAATTAAACAGGTCAAATCCATTAACCCTATATTGGGTTCGGGTCATGTGAGGTATGAGTATAACATTATATAGGTTAACCTTTACCTAACCCATTTAATTAAACGGGTCAAATTCCTCAACTCTAATACATTAATTTCATGTTGAGTTCTTATCAAGTTCGTGGGTCGTGTCAAAAATTGCTAACCCTAGTTCGCTCATGGCCCACACTAGCCCCCCTCGATCTAGCTCCATCGCTGATGGTAAATGTCATGTTAATCTATAAAAAAACTTGTAGTAAAAGCTGTAATACTCCGGATTATGATGATGAAATAACATGTATATATATATATATATATATACGTACCCAGTCATGACAAGACAGCAGAAAATGGTCGGCACCTCTGCTTGTGTTCCAAAAAGGGTATTTGTTTGAGATGGAAGCAATGTAGTCGATGACAATGTTCTGAAGACGTAGACGGGAATAAGTGGTGTAAGGCCTGTAGACGTATTGGATGATATTGACAACACTAACAGGAAGGAAAAAAGCAGTAGCCTCATCAGGGTTCGTAGCTGAAAACGAACTCTTTCCACTTTCCATTTCTTCCATGAATTGCCCTTCGATCGAGTATATGCTGCTCATTGGCCCCGCGTGAAATAGGGGCGGCTCTCCTTCCTTGTATGCCCACACTCTCAATCCCTTCAACATCTCTTTATGGCTCCTAATTAAAATCATCATATCATACACATCAAACAATTATATATATATATATAGGGATATCAATTAATTAAGACTTGCATCGATCCTGTCTTGAAATATTCGACCGTAGTTAAATATTTCATGTGTTCGGTCTCGATTATTAAAAAATAGTGTTTGAGCCCACGCATGAGATCGAGATAGTACTAATGTATTAATTACTGTTATTCAAAACTGATAGCCGTTTTGCAAGCAGTCATATGAACTGCCAATACTTGGACTCTAGCTTCCCAAACTACCAAAAAGTTTTAAAAATGCTCATTTTGTCAAAATATGCTTATAATACCCCAGTCACGTGTCATTTTTCAATTAAAAAATAATAATAAATATATATATATATATTTTATTTTTTTAAAAAAAACTGGGTGTTTAAGGGGTGGCCCCGAAATCCATTTTATTTTTTTAAAAAAATAAAATTTTAATTTTTTGAGATTTTTAATTTTTAATTTTTTTAATTGAAAAATAACACATGACAGTGGTATTATAAGCATATTTCGACAAAATTTGCATTTTTAAAACATTTTAGTAGTTTCGGGGGCCAAAGTCCAAACGTTAGCATTTCGTTTGATTACTTACAAAACGACTAACAGTTTGAGGGTCTAAATTGTAATTTTTTCTTATTGTTATTATTAATAGTTTGTTACCAATCAGATCAGTTCCCTGGTTGGCAGATAATCAAGAACTCATCAGGAAGTGCACTCTGAACATCACCGATGCTAGGAACATGAAATATCATCGATCTCCAATGTTCTCTACATTGGTCGATCATACTGTAAAATTTAATCTCTTATTTATACTTTAATCTATCTAAATAAAAAAATTTGATTCCGCCTATGAGAATTGCCTAAGCACCAAAAGTCAAATCTAAATTAACTGAGGCTCATGCTAGCTGCCCCATTCCATCACCATGCTAGGATGCTGCATAATCCTAGTTGGTCGAGACTGCCCATGATTGATGTAATCAACCTTTTGAACCAACAATAACAAGAAGCCACCCATGATATCTCTTTGACTTCCAAGTAAATTAAAGCAGCATCCTAATTAAGTTTCCCCAAACATTGTCGGTTACGTTGTCGTATTGCTAAGGGGGAAACACAGGAGGTGAGATTTTATTTTATTTTATTTTCCAGATTAACGTCGTTTGTACAGTTAAACGACACTAAATTACTTACGACGTGTAGGTTAGTGACGTTTTTTAAGCATTAAACGTCGATCACTAGTAAATTTAGCCAAATATGTTTTCAGTTCTCAAAATGGTTGTTATATACGTAAGTAGTCACGTGTCTTTGTTATTTGATTATTATGTATCTTTGTTATTTAGTTATTATTTATCTATTATATTGGAGTCTATCTTTATGTAGAGAATAAAAGGATAGTGTATGTTATCCACTTATCCCTAAGTACGTAGCTGTGTGTTATCTTTATTAATTGTTGTTAGTGATAGGATAGTAAAAGAATATATCTCTATGAGAGTAATTTATGTTTATCACGTTTCTTTGTAACACTATATAAACTTATAGGGTTGATGAATAAAGTAAGTAAAAATTATTAATGTTCAGTTCTTTAAGTTGATTTGGAAAGTATTAGAGTTTCTCGAACTACGTATCAATCCTTAATAATCTATCTGTTACATGTTTGAGTAACTAGGCACGTAACAATGGTAATCATCTACTTTTGCCCACAAATAAAAAACAGTGAAGACTATTACACTAGAACTGAATTGCATTTGCTATTGATTGAAATGCAAATTACTCCAGAAAAGAAAGAAAAAAAAATAGTACTAAAGATAAGGAGGAGAAAATCTTAACTGATAAAAGGCATAAGGATTTATGTAGAGTGGCCCTCTGGGGAAAAAATCCTCCCTGGTACTGTAGGAACCATAGCTTCGTGATCGAGCTGCTTGCCTTATCGCCAACCGAGCTCTTGCCAATTTCTTCTCTATTCTCTCAGAACGACTCATTGCATGCAACTGTACATCAGTACATGATAATAAACAATAAATAAATACAAGAAAAATCATTGAAACAAAGCCAACAAAAGAAAATTAACGACATAGCTAGCGTTAATTATCTTCTTTAATTTCGTGTCTTTCTTTTCTCTTCTTCATTTTCTCTATCATTCATGTTAGATTATATGGATATTTGATTGATATTGAAATATTCTCTATTTACGAGTTAATTGTAATAAAATATTGGGGATTTGATTACCATACTTCTATTTAGAGACCTTTGTATTGTAAACAAACATGTCAATGAACACAGTGCAACGACCTTATGAGCTATTTAGAGTTGTGGAAGTAGGTGCTTAATACCGAACTACCCGTAATTCCTTGTGTACTTTTCTCTATCTTTGCTTCCGCTATGATTCTCATAATTAGGTTCTCCTACACATTTCAACAATTAATTAAGGAACCGATATGAAACAGTAGTGTATCTCAGTTTCTCGCTGCAGAAGTTGTATCACTTACAGTACTGCTTGAACTAGTGGAGTTTCTTCTGCTTCCATTGTAGAAATCTCTAGTTGGAATTGGAATTTGAGAGAGGGAAACTTGTGGGTTTTCATCAGAACCCTGCGTGTTAATGGAAAGTGAAAACAAAGGAGGTGCAAAGAAGAAGTGGAAGTGATGGTTGATGAATGAGAAGAAGAGGATGAGAAACACAGAAGGGTAGAGCAAAAATGGGGGGGTGCAACTCAAGTCACCCATGTTTTCTTTCTTCTAATTAATATTGGTGATGGTGATTAGGGTTTTGAGGAAATGATGGTGGTGAAGGGAAGTCTCAACTCCTTTTGAATGCCAAAGTACGTAGTATATATATCTTAATTGGTCATCTGCTAGAAGGATTACGTGGGGGAAGATAGAGATGAAGTTGTTATATATACATGAGCTTCATTGGAAATTGGCCGAATCCAACCTGATAACAGATCGACCAAGGTTTTCAAAATGAAAACGAATGCACATCAGGCGGCTAAATAATCTGACGCAACCGTTATGATCATGATCACTAATGATTAGGTGCCTATGGGGGTGTATATTAAACTCCTAATCTTACCCACCACTTATATGTTTGATTAGTTATGTACCATATGGTCTCTGGTTTGGAGAGAAGGATCAAGATTCAATGTTGTATTAAATGAGATCATATCATTTAAATTTTTTTAATGGTGGGCTAATATATTTATCTTGTATCATCAATTACACCGTCAAATATAAAAATATTAAATCATGACCAAAAAATGACTCCACTCATTTCACTTAAAACTGAGAGAATCCGTGAAATGAAGAGGATTTTAATTCTATGGTCCGAGGACCATTGGTACCTACTATAAATTGGCTGCCTTGTCTCTTATAAGATTTCTTGGTTTAGTTTGTATTGCCATAGTCCAACTGACACTACAAAAAAAAAAGAAAAAAGAAAAAAAAGGTATTGCCCAAAGATTGAGATCCCCTATAATTGAGACAAGCTTACCCTCTGATTAAGCAATTATGAGAAGCACCCAATGGAGTCCACTTGTCGAGACTTGTTCGGACACGTGGCTCCTCATCATGGCTTCTCACAATTGCAAGATATTCCAAGCCAATCCTTGACCTAGCGGATAGTGTGATAGGAAAAAAAATAGAAGCAACAACATCTTCCATCCGAATGAACCACAAGCCAATGCTTGAAAGGGGCTTCAATCTGCGTCCCAGTGGCTGCTCCGGAATCCGTCCTACATCAAATCGAGGCAGGGAAATTGTAGGAGATCCCGATCCATGGAACATTGCCCAATAGCAGTTTTTTTTTTTTTTTTTTTTTTTTTCCCATAGTGTTCCTCCAAAGGACAGGTAGTAATGGCAGCCCTCAAATCCAAAACGTAATTGTTATTGTAGGACTAATTGGTAAAAGTGAGGCTCGGCTTGCAGACCAAAAAGCCTCACAACTCACTGTTAGGTGTTCCATGCAGCTGGGAAAGTATGGTGTCCAGTCGAGAGTCGCCTAATTTCTCTTGAAGAAGATGGTGACCCCAATATGCAACGAGCGCCACTAAATATATTTTGAACAAATAGATTGCTTTATAATTGAATGAAGGCAATGAAAATAATTTCATCAACGAAAACATCCCAAACGCACTTCCATTACATTCTCATGTATAAAGGAGAAATAAAATACAAAAGACAAACCAAAAAAGCCCTCCTTGCCCCTTGTTACAACCTTGTAGAACATGTTATGATTAAAATACCAAAGATTTAGGCAAGAAGGAAACATGGACGAAGGATGATAGTTTTAAAGGTGGAATAAAAAAGATAAGAAAGATCGAGTAGACAACGGGTTCACAAGGAAGGCGTAGGTTTGTGTCTTGTGCCTGTGCATACAAAACACAAGCTAAGGGTGTCCACGCATCCCCAATTATTGGTCTGGCAGCCCAGCTTGCGTCCTGTGCACACAGGACGCAAGCCATACTTAATAGAAGAAAACGCCTTTTCTAAAATGAGAAGATTTTAATGAGGTGTGTGGGTATGAAGATTTCAAACCGCGAATATAGCAAACAGCCAGACATTCAGTGCAAAATTATAGGCTCCAACGCACCGGGAGCTCATAAGCTGGAATGTTCTATCCCTTGAGAAACCCTAGTTTCTCCAATGATGCTCTAATGTCGTGGCTGTTGCATCCCTCAGCTTGAACAACATTGGGACTGTCAGATGGCAAAACATGTTCTAGAGGATAATTTCTGTTAGCGTGGAGCTTACAAGCATCGGTACCAACTCCCTTCAATATCAGTGTTTTATGGACGCCACCAAGCAATCCTTCATAATCCGTGTCCCCACATTCTCCCACAAAGACCACAGTATTTGACAGGTCCATGCCCCAGCGAACATACAGATACCTGGAGAGGATGTATTAGTACTATATAATTGATCTCCACTAAGTCTGAGGAAAGTTACATGGCATTGAATCCCAAAAGAAATACCAAACAGTGATACATGAGAGACTGGAAGGTACAGGACATCCAAACACGCACTAAGTGAATCTAATTTAATTCTAATTGAGACAGAGATGATTTTCCATCATTAATCACAAACCAAAATTCCAGGTAAATTAAAATAGGGTACCTTCAAACAGAGTTCATAATATTGAAAAGCTATAAGCAAGCAAGTGGATCACTTTTTGCTACAAGAATCTTGAGATGAAATTATTTAGTGTACCTTATGAAAGAGTATAATTGTAGAGATTAAATTTGAGAGCTTCTGGAATAACTTTCATAAGGATTATGATGATTCAGCTAATAGAATCCCCCCAATAACACTTAACAACTCGAAGCTAATTAAAACCTCCTCAAAAATACATACTTCAACCTGCCTATAGACCCATAATTTTTTTAGCTGTGCTGAAGATTAGGATCTTACCTATATTGGTAGCTTGACTGAACAAAGACTACTAAAATTCAGCCACTCAAACCCTATATTTGCCAGTCAATTTTGCCAAGGATTATATTTTCTCTTGAACATGGGCAATTAATCACCTCTAACAGCCTTGGTCCACTTTATTTCTGCTATATTTATTCTCATTATGTACTCAACTGGTAACACCTTTAATTTCGTCCCACTTGCATGTACTTTCTATTTTTTATACCGTTTTCCTCAGCTGCTCATCCATCTCAAAATCCCAATTCACCTGTACTCGTGTCATGGACGATTCATTTGGCAAGCAACAATTTACACCACAAATCGAGGCTGGTCATGGAGGACACTCGTAACACCCCATGAGAGCTAGAGGTGTGCAAAGGCAGCAAAGCTAATTCAAATGCCCGAGCATTGATGAAAATGATGCCAATTCCTCTTGGGGCCTTTAAGTGAGTATTATATATTAGCGGTAGCTCTTTATTTGATATTCTGACCCTGCCTTTATGCTTTTGAAACTTTTGCATTTCATAATATGTACTGGACAGTTGACCACTAAAATATACATTACATTTTCAACATGAATTTGCAAGCAACTATTAGATAATATAAAGTGGATTTGCGAACAACTATTAGATAAGTTTAAGTGTCAAGGAAAAAGAAGAAAAAACAGCAGAGAAGCTAGGAGAGCTGGAGAAAATTTAAGAAACAGGAAACCTCTCCATGCATACCTGAGGGCTTGAATTCTGGAAGCCAGCACAGGGATTACATTCAGCTTTGAACCATTTTGACTATATATAATGTGGCATCGAAGAGCCTGAATTCTCATCAATTTTCGTAGTTCCTTAACTGGGGGGATCTGTGATGGAAAAGAAGTTACTAAAACATTTTGAAAATTACGTCAGAATATAGATTAAATGATTAAATGATTAAATTCATCAATTCCTATTAGCTTAAGCTTTTGAGATAAGGGAAGATCGACATAGTATCAAAGCCAAGATCCTAAGTTCGAACCTTGTCTCTGTCCTTCGCCTCTCATTTCAATTAAATATTCTACGTGTTAGTCTTCACTTATTAAGAGGGATTTCAAGCCCACACGTGAAAAAGAGTGCTAGAATATAAATTAAATGATTAAATTAATCTATTCCTATCAACTTAATTTTTTAAAATAAGTGGTGATTTACATACAAAAACAAGTATCAGTTAGCAACTAACCTCATAACATATTAAAAAAAAAAAAAAAACTTTCCAGCTAAAAATAAATTGCTTTGAAAACTTACAATGCGCGGTGTCCCCCTATATCTGTGTGTGTGTGAGAGAGAGAGAGAGAGAGGGGTTGGCTAGGGGATAAGTTTAACACAACTTTTGCACCAAGTCCTTTGACATAAGAAATATATATATATATAAAGAAATATTACCGATGACAGGTCTTTTGCTTTAAATGCATAGCAGTGCATAGACGATCCTGATTCATCTTCGGTAACAATTTCTCCTTCTTCTCCCTTTTTGTCATTGATGATAGAAGCAGCCCAACGGACCAAAGTCTTCCTCAAACCTTCTCCACCCCATCGGTATTCAGTGTGTGAACGATAATCCAAGTCTACAACAAAGGGAAGCCCAGAAGAGCTGTCCTCAGAACTTGACGATGGATAATAGAGCTCACCACCACTGTTACAGATAAAAGCATCAAATTCTGATGGGCTTATGCCTCCTGAGACCAAAAGAGAGTGCATGTCAGATAAGGTCAAGGCCGTTGACAATATGAACCCTATGGATCCTGCATCCCAGTCCTTCCTTGCTACCTCAACAACTGTTGCAATAATTTCAAGAAGATCCGAGGTTGTATCACAATCCACGGCAATTACGAAAATATACTTCCTCCTTCTCAGTAACGGAAATTTACTAGTGCCAACAGTATTGCCTGCTTTCTCCGTGGATTCAGTCTTTTGTGTGGTGGATTCAGTCTTCTGTGTGTCTCCTATAACACCCTTAGACAACGTCAAAATAGCATTTTCAGCTCTACTCTTTCCCTCAAGAGCATTTTCCTCAGTATCTAAAACATTATCAAGAGTGGAACCCCCTTCATTTTTCTCGCCATCCAATGAAAGCTTCAAGTTTAAAGATATATCCTGTATATCTCTCAATGAATCACCAGGTGAATCCGATTCTGAATTTTCAAAGTCAACCTCACTTCTTTGCCATTGTGGTTGTCTCGGTCTACAACTGACTATGCGAGATAAGTACGTCTTACAATGCTCAGGCCATGAAAAAAGGTGAATATTTTTCAGTCCATTCTGCCGGCATCTTGCCCAAAGGTGCTTATCTGAAACAAGCTTCAGAAGAGCATCGGCAATAGACTGCTGATCATGGGGGTCAACAAGTAGACCATTGTCAAGAACCTGTAATAAGTCCATTATCAGTATAGTTAAGCTAGAATGAACCTTTGACAGAACATGACTCCAATAAATAAATGAGATATTCCTTCTAAATAAAGGAAGGCTCCACCAATGGACACACCCTATGAATATCCACTGGACCCCCATTTTTTGTGGCAACAGTTGGCAAACCATAAGCTGCTGCCTGCACAGAAGAGGACCAAGGGTTGGATTTTGTATTGAACAACATCCACAACTTAAAGCGTTCTGAAAACAAATAAAGACAAGCACCTCAATTAAAGTAAGCCCAAATGGCTCAATGAAAGCTGGATTGATGAAAACACCCTACAAAAATAAAATAATAGAAATGATAGGTCAAACAACACAAGTACTAGAGAAATTTGAGCCAAATAAATACAGTGCAAAGATTAATAACTCCAAGTGAGAGGGAAACAGAGTAGAGAACTTGAATTAATGAGCTCTCTTGCTAATATAAAAAATTGTTATTTTAACCCATTAATGAGCTCTCTTGCTAACATAATAGATTGTTATTTAACCCAGAACATTTTCAATAGAACAAAAATTTCAATTTACCCAAGGTACAGATGGCAATACTTCTGCTCACCCCCTAATGCATTAATGCAGGGTGTCCTACTTACTTGAGTGGTCCTTCTGCAGTGATACTTCTCATAAAGAGAATCGACAGTGACTTTCACATTTCTTTCAAACTTCGGCAAGACTATACAAAAATTAGACGGCAAGAACAAAAGATACCCACAAGAGCTAAGGGGAAAGTATATATCAAAATGAAGACTCCACTGAATGGTGCTAATTAAACCATATTGTATGATATTATCTTTTTCTTCATGCAACTTTAACCAGTTCAATCCCATTCTCACAACAATTTGAAAAATTGATCATCAATTTGAAATTAGAAACAGTACTTTTGTTTTTGCTGCTAGACGATAAATGTCAGGAACATCAGACTGCTTGTGGTGTTTAGGATATGCCACTTGCCCATACAGATCATATTTGTCAATCAGCTTAAGAATTGAAAGAAGCACAGATGCATTTGTGCTAGACATTTCATCAATATCTTCACGGTTTCCCATTATTAATGTCTGCAACAACATTTTTAAAAAAAAAAGTGAAATTATTGGGATAAAACTTGCACTTGAGACATCTTGAGGAAAAAAAAGGGGGAAAAACTGAAAGATAAAGCCTTTTCAATTGGTCAGAAAAATCAAAATCTATGTAGAGGCCGGTGCATTCAAGGATTACAACAGACAAGGTTAGCAAGCTCCCTCAATGGGCGGCATTCTCCAAACGCCTTGACTAAAGTTGTAATATTCTTTTTAGGGTCTGCTCTGGCAAGTGCAAGTATCATAGGCTTGCGTGGATTGGAAAAGAAACGCATAATCTGCCAAATCAAATCACCAGGATTAATATTACAATCTAACTTCCTACGGCACCAAGAAATGTTTCTCAACATATTATTTGCTGTAGGACAATCAAAATTAAAGGGGTGGCAATTTACAGGCTCTCACACAACCACAAACCAAACAATGGTGAAGAAAGACTAGTCATAACCTCAGACCAAATCGGTGGGTCAGTAGAAGCAGGATTATCTTCATTTCTTTCCACATCCCCATCTGTATCACCATCATGTGGAACAATATGGTGAAATTCCATTCCAGGAGGAATTACCTGGACAATGATATGACATTTTAAATACAAATAATAGCAAGTTAGTGAAACCAAATCAAACTTGCTTTAGATGCAGAAAGAATCCTCTAAGTTTAATAATGAACTTAGGAGCAGTATCTTAACACTTACAACCATGCGAGGCATAAACCTGCCGTGACAGCTCACACCCCTTTTTATCCTTACTCTCAGTTTGCGTTCTAGTACAGGATCAAAGCCTTCATAAAGGCGCCATTGCTCTTCTATCTCCTGTCTAGTGCTCGTTATAACAATTTCAGAGGCATCAAGAGATAGCTCCTCAGCTTCTATCCGCCGCATTATTTTGTATGTCAAATTTATCTCTTCTCTTGATTGCCGTCCTTGCTTTAAAAGTTGTTCAAGCTTATCTCGCCCTAGTGAGTGGCCGGTAAAAAGCATAGGTACATTTAAAGCTCCAGATAGAAGAGCAGCAGAGTCACCTGCATCTGCATAATGTCCATGGATTGCAACAGGCCAGACTGGTTGCCCACCGCCAATTTGCTCGCCCAGAACTTTGGACATCTGTAGGATGTGGTGGAGTGCGCCATCAACAAATTCAGGAATGTAGGGCCAAAGTTGTTCTTTAGGAATATATTTATCTTTTGGGCCAAATGGTATACGGATTATATATGCCCCACCACTCTCCCCAAGCTCCTGCATTGAATTCTCAGAGTTTCTTGTATTCAACATTTCTGTCGGTTCACCATAACTGCAATCTACATCTGGAGCTGATACTTGTCTTGTAAGCAAGTCCACCCGATAAACACCTGGCATTGTACCTAAGGCCCTTGCAAGTTCTACCACGTACTTGACCTGGGAATAAGAAACATCATTCCAATTCCACATAAGTGATAGGTCATTTTACAGTTCTCAGAGATGGATGTCCTTATATATCATTGAATAACTCCAAAAGCACATAAAAATTATTTTGCAAATTAAATATTGTTGCCAAAAAGTTACCTGGCCCCCTGTATCTGAATCACGACCAAGCTCCATGTTTTCACTGCGTATCAGGCCATGAAGGCTGCATAAAAACAGTTTGTTTAAAAAAAAAAACTAACCGCCATCATGAATGGCAGAAATATCATAAGCTTTTCTTTCAAATATCAGAACTGAATTTGTGTCTATGTCTATAAGCAAAAAACTGCTTTCAGAAGACACCCCCATAAAGCCTTATAAGAAGTTAATACGTCCCCTTGAAACCTTATAGAGTTAAGGCATGAAAAAGAAATTTAGTTCATGCCTTATTAACACAATGTATAGTTTCTTCTCCTTGTGCTGATTGGCCCAGTTCTCCATCACATCAACGGAACTGATCCTAGAAATCCTTCCTTTAGTGCTATCACCATGAGCCGAAATATCACTAACCACATCTCCTTTTTCTCCCTCAGACAAGTCTTCTGACATATCAGCTGTTGCGTCTCTGCGGCCTCTTTCACGTTCAATATGGCGTTTAGCTGTGCGCAGAGCTTCCTCTCCCTCAAGCTGATCAAGAATCATCATCAGCACAAAATCTTAAAAACGCACAAGTAATGTCAGTCACATATTGTGAAGTTCCCCTTCTACATTTTCTGTAAGGAAACGTTTTCATATCCTCTGCTTTTAGTTCAAAACATAAAGTAAGCGATCAGGAAAACAAAGAAAAAGAAATTGGATCCAGATGATCAACAGACTTTTTCGCGTCCATGAAACATAACGCATTCAAAATCTCAAACAGCCCAATCACTCATCAAATTACTCCAAAAACTAGGGGATAAGTTATAACAATCATTGAGCATTCATCTCCCAAAATTAGCGTAATCATTCAGTAAAACTTTAAACAGCTCAGTCAAGCACACTTATGCACGGGTAATCGTCGAAAACCAAAAAGAAAAAAATAATAATAATTAAATAAAAAAAGTGTAACTTTTCAAATTTAAACATATAAGAGTCATAAGACAATCGTAGTCAATTATCAACCACCACACTGATCAAGCAGTGAAATTTTCATATTATACACACTAAAGTGATTCACATGGTGATCGTGATGGTCCTGATGGAACCGTTTCAAATCAAACAAAAAAAAAGGAAAGAAAGAAAGAGGACCTGCTTCTTCTTGCGAACCAAATTCCAAATCCGCCAGCACATGTTCTCTAATCTCGTATTCCTCTCCTGCGGACTCCTCGTCGCCGCGGCCTGAAGCAACGGAAAACCAACCAAAATCAAAATCAAAATCAATCAATGTAAAAACGAAAAAGCATGCAAAAACATTTAGAAAGAGAAGGTACTCGGAGCCAGGAGCGGTGGAGATCGGTCTCATCGAAGCCGGTGATGACTTCCTCAACGAAGTAGCGGGTGGGGCTGAAATGGCCTCGCTCTCGGAGCAACAGCGACGACTTCTTCGCGTCGCCGAGGCCCGGCCCAACGTCCAGGATCGCCTCCAGATAGCTGTTTATCCAGTCGTTTCCCGCCATTTCTCAAACCCTCTCTCTCTCTCTCTCTCTTCTCAGAGCAACAATGCGCGACTTATGTATATACACACAGAGAGAGACGGTTATGGCGACGTGATATTGTGATGCGAGTGAGTGAGAGTCAGAGAGAGAGAGAGAGACAGAGTGGAGATGACTTGGCAGTTACTAGCTAGGAGGGAGAGGTGGCATCAGAGAAAGAAATTCATATTCTTATTATACGATTTCTCTCGAAGGAACTTTCTCTTTCTTGGGCTTCGATATTCTCACCGATTACTTTCCTGCCATACACCGTAGTAACGTGAATGCGACGAAACTTTCCTTTTAAATAAAAAATAAAAATAAAACATTGACCTTTTTTATTTTTTGGAAAATAGTTAAATTGGTCCATGAGTTTTAAAATAACTAAACAATGCTTGGGGTAAGAAAAATAAAAATTAAAATAGGTGTCCATGTTAGAAAAGTTGATAAAATTCGTTAAAGAGTCCTATTTGTATTAGAGCACTAGTAGCAGATGCCTTATAAGTAGTTATGTTCCCTAAAATAGAGAAAATTTAAAAAAAGTCACAAAAATTCAAGCCACAGCAGTTACCCTATTTTAGAGGGTCCTCCTTGGGAAGCTACAGTGCTTCCCAATACATTGGGTAATACTGTAGCTACCCAATATAATATTTTAATTAAAAAAAAGTCTCTCTCTGATTCTCTCTCCTTCACGCGTCCTTTGAATCACTTCATCCGTCCTCATTTCTTTCCATCGTCTTTCCTTCCCAACTAGAACCAGAAGCTAAACCAGCTGAACCAGAGTTAGTGCTAGAGCGAAACCGGAACCGCCAGAGGCTACCGATACAGATCCGAAATGCAAAGAACTGAAACAAAGCTCGAACCGATCCAATGAAGTCGCCGGTTGCAAGACGATTGATTTGATCATTGGGTCTTGCAAAATTTCCCTCTCTCTTCTGCACGCTATACCCGAACTTTTTGTTGCTATGCTATCTCCAAAGGTCGTCGATGGCTTTAAGGTCTGCTTCCAGGATGAATTAGACCTCGGAGAAGAAGACGTAGCCTCGATTTTGAGTGGGCTCGCCAGCGAGGACGATGAGGAGGCGGCAAGTAGCCTCGTCGGCTTTGAGGAAGTTTTTGTTGGTGAGGCAGCGGGTTTCCTCCGCTCTGCACGCCATGAACAGAAGCTGCATCGTGGTTTGATGGGTTGGCGAGAGAGAAGGGTGAGATTGAGAAAGTGACGTGTGGAAGAGAGGCTGAGATTGGTTTCTTAAAATAATAAAAAATAAAAGGTAAAAAAAATATTATTTTAATATATAGGGAAAGATAAATAGAAGTTGTTGTGGGGTATTTTTATATAGGAAAAAAAAAGTGGTTTGGTTCCCTAAATTTTTCCTAAAATAGAGAAAATGGTTGGGTGTCTGCTGCCTCTTAATCATATTATGATATGTGCCACTTATAATATATATAAACAACACGAAGGAGTGGTTGAGCCAACCCATTTGTCATAAAGTGGTGGTTCAGCCACCCTTCAAGTCTTTTTGGGGTTATTTGAGGTGGTCGAACCACCTCCAATGGCCATGAAGATGGCTCGATCGGGGCCTATTTGGTTAAAAAGTGCGACTCGACCACCTCCTCTGTCGGGGATAAATTCCACTCAACCCGATCCAAGGAGGAGATGGACATTTAGCAACTACTTCAGGGAAATCAGGTATCAGTTATCTCAGTAAATTGGGATAGGACTCTAATTAGCCCAAGTATAGTTTGATCAGTAATAGGACTTATGGTCCTATCTTTGGTAGAATTGGGATAGGACTTATGGTCCAATCAGATAAGAAGAATGATCAGATCAGAAGTCTAAGAAGATATCAGATTAGAAGTCTAATAAAAGATTAGAGTCCACTTAGAACTCTAACATCAATTATAGATCTCGATTAGAACTCTGACAGCAGTTCTAGATCGACAAGAAGCAGGAATTCTAATCCAGCTTTGACTCCACCTCTTTGACTATAAATAGGCTCATACCCCAGGTATAAACTAAGACTCAGTTTTTATGCACAAAGTATTATTTTCTTACAGAAGCTAATTTAGGCATCAGAGAGGACCCCCAGAAGGGTCCCTTAGTTTTTGTTGTTTTGCAGAATTATTAAGAAGCGTGAAGAACATCAGAAGAACGTGCAGATTCACACCATACCGGAAACTGTACTAACATCCTCCATTTTTTTTGTATATATTTTTATATTTTTATTTTATATAAATAACATGTGTCACAATATAATTGGTATTGATGTGACTCATTAACGAATTTTATCAACTTTTCTAACCGCATAGACCTATTTACTTTTTCTTACCCAAGCCAGTGTATGGTCACTTTTTAAACCAATGATCTATTTGTCACAACCTCAAACTACATAGACCAATTTGGTATTATTTCTTTTTTATCTAAAAGATTCAACTGGTAGAAAATAACAAATTTAATTAATATTTTAATAAATATAAATATTTCTTATTCTTATCCGAATACTTTTTTTTATAAAAGTACATATTCATTATTGTCATTTTTTCCAATATTTCAATATATATATATATATAACAAATAATCATTCTTATAAATAAAAGACCCAAAGGTCAGATGATTAGGAGTATAAAGACACCCTAAAAACAAAGTTAGAGACTGGGGTGGAGTTTCCTTCAACCATATTAATGTCTTGACTTGGAACACAACTGCCTAAGCTAAACATGGACAACTGAATAAGCCTTTATGTACACATGAGCTACAAGGAATGATCTAAGAGAGTGCAGTTCTGAGATAAAACATCCATAAATTGTCCAGCTCTAGTGTAATATCTACAAGGACGGACTACAGAGGGTAACAAAAAAACAAAAAAACTACACAGACAGAAAATAAAAGGAACAACACATTGGCCAGCGTTGGTCCACTAGTTGCTCACCGGTGTGTGAACTCTATGCGCCGCCTCTTAAGTGACATGTGACCGGCAAAGGATGCCAAAAGCTTGACAAGATGCCGGTGACAGCGGCGGAAGGCGGAGGGGCCATCACGCGGGGATCTACGATGTCCACGTGTCGGCGTGTGTGAGACACGTACTCGTAAGTAAGATCTACTCCCAGGCACATGTAGAACACACTCCGGCGCGTGGTGGCCAAGGAATGATTGGGACAGAGCGGAGCGGAAGAAGCCCAAATCACGGTGGCGAGGCGCGTGTGGTGGTAGCCACCGAAGAGAGAAAATAATGATAAGAATTCTAGGAGGAACTTCCCTCCTCCCCCAACTCTTTCATTCTTTTTAATAACATAGTGGTTACTGTTTGTCTTCTTTCTAAATTTGTTTTTTGCAACGATCTACGAGATAAAGTTTTTTATGCTATTTTAGGTTTCGATTCCATTTATTCATTCTAAGGTTTTGTTTGCATGAAACCCTTAGAGTAACGATCTTAGATCTCCGGTATTTTTTTGTCTTCTCTCTAGTTCTTTTATAGGAGGAAATCATTGACCGATGCAAAGGAATTATCATACATGTGGAAGAATTGTCACTGATGGTAGGGGCAATGAAAAAGATTGTATCGTTGATGGTGAGTCGTTACAGTATCGCGCACATAATTTGACAACTTAATAATCATATCAATTTATAACTTTTTAAAAGAAAATTTGTAACACCTCGTTTTGCCCAGATGAAACTAAGAGACGGAAATGACACCAAGTTAACTCTATGATTTGCAATCCTAACAACAAGGGCTCTGGATACCTACAATTTGGGATTTTTGGATTCTTTTTCGGGCTTTTGGGATTGGGTTAAGCTGCTGTGAGAGGGGCCTAATGGGCCTTTATCCGAACAAGAGCCCACCCTCCGAGCAAGTTGTTCGGACAAGAGAGCTCTGTTGAATATTGTTGATATTTTTGATGGTTTTTTTTGGACTATTTCAATCGCTGTTTTTGTTCACTGTAATTTTTCATTGATGTTATCAAATTATTTTTTCACCAGTAGATTTCTTTGGTGGCTACTAAAAAAAAAACAAAAAAAACCACCTGCATGTGAGCGTTCACCGGCGGATGGTTGTTCAAAATCACTCTCCGATGGGGACGATTCCAATGACGATTTCAAACTATTAGTCGCTCGTAAAAACAGTTTATAATCCTACTTATTACATTTACAAACTAAACATGACATTTTCCATCTACAAACCCTCCATAAATCTTGTTTTTACTCATGACTTCTTCATTTAAGTATATTAGAAGAGGGTAAAAAATTTCATGAAGGGCATTTTATAAATTTACACTAATAATGGATATGAAATTTATTAGATTGGAGAGTAGGGCTGTGCAGGACCCGTAGGACCCGCCCCGCAAGCATCCGGATTTCTTTCATTTTTTTTTTGTTGTTTTCGGTCCCAATACAGTAAATCCGTGCGGTGCGGTTTACGGGTTGAAATTTTGAAAAATCCCGGGGCCCCGCCCCGCCCTGCCTCACACTACATGAATAAAAGAAAATAAATAAAAAAAATCCTACCACTTAACCCTAGCCGCACCCCCGCCCCCTCTTATTTTTTCATTTCTTTTCTTCTATTTCTAGAGATTTCGCCCTAGCGCCACACAACCTCCCCTTCTCTTCATTTTGCTCCTCTCTTCACACTGAGACGATCTTAGCCTCTTCATCTTCTTCAACCTTCACCAAAACCCTAACTCAGTCACCCCCTCCTTGCAAATCATCCCTCCCTCCCGAGTCCCTTCTTTCTTCATTTTTGTAATTTTTGGACTCTTCAATTCTCACGGGTGATTTTTTGATAGTTCATTGTTTGGGTTTGCAGGTTTTATTGGTTGGATCCTAGAGTTTAATTTTGCAGGTTTTCTGGTGGTTCCTTATTTGACTTCGATTTTATTGGTTTCGTTCTGGGTTCTGATTGGGATTTTAGGGGATTGCTTTGAATCTTAGGGTTTGATCCATCGAGCTTTTAGAGAAGATGAGGAAAACTGAATTTTGGGGGATTGCTTTGAATCTTAAGGTTTGATTCATTGAGCTTTTGATTCACAACCCGCACAATCTATCCCGTATCACCCCGCCCCGCACGGATACAACTGAATTTTAGTGGGCCACGGGTGTAAATTTCTGAAACCGCAAGGTTGCGGGGCGGGGGCAAAAATGGTGGAAATCTGCCCCACTCTGTGCCCGCCCCCATTGGAGAGAAAGTTAGATTCTTTAATTGGTATGGTTGTCGTGAGTAAGTGTTAAACTCTTATGATCAAGAAAATATAAAATTTAGATCACATTTAAGGAGAGCTTGGGAGAACTGATTCTAAGATATAGTATAATATCATTCAATTAGATTATTATTTTTTTTTTTTTTAAAAAAAAAAGGATAGTATAATAGAAAAGTGTTCTTAAAATAAAATTAAAAGGAAAAAGTGAGAGAAATAAAAGCATTGCGGGTAACTAGCTGTATGTAATTATTAACCTTGAACATGAAAACTACAACAAATTTATGAATGGCCTTAATGATGTCACACTTGCTTTTTACACATTCAAATTTGCTTTTTTTCATATTAAGATATTTTATTTTGATGGATTATTTTATATATTTTTCTCTGTTTTGTTGCAGTTGATACTTATTAATCTAAGGAAAAAAAAAAAAAAAAATTATCGTCGACAAAAAATTATAGCTAAAGAAACAGAAAACGAATTATGCTTTCTTAAAACTCAAGTCTTATTCATGATTTTTTATAACATGGTTTTGTATTAAATATGTTCGGCCCTTCTGATTTAAGAGCTTTATTTTTTCTCTCTCTATGGTTCATTTCATATGGTAAATAGTATCTCGCTTATGACTAAAGACAAAAATGGTGGTACTTTTGTTCAACTTCCGTTAAAAAAATTGATGAAAATTCATGTTAACACCTCTGAAAAGCTTAGACCGATTGTGACCGATGTGAGGTGAGTAATAGACTGATGATATGTACCTCATATCTATGTACTCATTATTTTTGTTTTTGTTTTAATAATTAAAATCATACAATTTATAGAATTAGAATCTCTCTATCATTGTGGTGATTGATGGCATTCTGCTAGTTAGAGAGTTACGGTGCATATGGTATTGTGATTTATAGACAAAAAAACCTGATTCTAAACAAAATCATAGAAAATTGATTGTTTGAGATTATGTTTTTAAAATTGCGATTTAAAAACGTAAAAGAAATTGTGTTTTCAAATTATATGTAAGATGATACTTTTTTGAAAACACACAATTTTAAATGTTAAACTGTGATTTTGTCGAACGCTTATTTACATTTTTAAAAATCACGTTTTTTAAATCGTAAACCTAAATGATAAAAAAATGATACGACAATCCCTTGCTTGGGAATATTAATTAACTTAAAACACTCAAAATTGTTTTTATATTTATATCATATTTAAATATTTTTTTTTTAAAAAAAAAAAACAAGATAACAAAACCGAAATTGTCCCGACAGGAATAAAAAAAACTTGAGCTTTCTAATCATCAAATAGTATAAAAGTAATTGTGTAAAAGGAATCAAAAAAGGGCCTGGCTCAGCAGATTGATTCCTGTGAGGTATCAAATCCATAAGAATATTGGACAGGTCATGTCCCGATTAACACATGTACATGCCAAAGGTGTAAGGAATAACATGAAGATTTGTAGTTACTTTTTACAAGAATAAATTTACTATTCAATTATAAATTCGTTTAGAAGAGGACATATTATAATATTCTTTTATAATATATATATTTTTTTTTTTTTCACTTCACTCTTCCGTCCAAAACTCTTTTAGATAGAATAAACAGGCTAATTAATGTCCGTAAGCAATTTACATGTGACATGTTCTCTTTTTAGGTTTTATGAGGTCTAATGTATTCCAGTGGAAGACAAAGCCATTATTCTTGGGATAGAAGAAAAAAGGTTGTTCTTAGAACGGAATAGGTTCTCTTCATTTCAAATTTCAAATAAAATAGGTATTATCAATTTTATGGTTAAGATTTAAAGTCGATGCATTTAAAGGTGTACATGATTTCACATTATTTAAAATTTTAAAAGATATGTTAACATTAACTATTTGGCTTCATATATGAGTAATGATTCACTACCACCTAAATATACAACTTTTCACCACCTTGTCTATGTGGCAAGGTGGTCCCCTACTAACTTTAGAGTTTTTTTATTTTTAAAAAATAAAATAAAGTGGGGGACCACCTTGCCACATAGACAAGGTGGTGAAAAGTTGTATATTTAGGTGGTAAAGAATCATTTCTCTTCATATATACCGTTAGATGCATGTATTAACTTTATGAATAATGATTCAATGCTACCCAAATATACAACTTTTCACCACCTTGCCTAAGGTGGTGAAAAGTTGTATATTTGAGTGGTAGTGAATCATTACTCTAACTTTAAACTCTGACATTTCATTTGAAATGGATAGTTTCCATTTCATTTAATGAAATTGAGAGAATCTTATTCCTTCTTAGAATAGGCGATTCTTATGTATATTTTTAAAAATGTATGTGGTCTAATAACTATAATAAAAATACATGTGAGAATTATATCATTTAAGGATAAATGTCAATTTAATAGACGGAATTGAATGAATTTTTTTTTTTTAAAAGAAAAATGATAATAGTCAATTTAGTAGATAGGATCGAATGAATTTCAGACTCGATTCTTCTTCTTCTTCTTTTTTTTTTTTTTTTTTTTTTTTATGACATTTTCCTCTTTCCTTTTTTTGAGAGAATTGGAGTGTTAGAGAATATAATTACTATATTGAAAGAAAATATATTAAAATAATATTGTACGTTATTTACATTTTATTGAATTGATTGTAATCAGGTTTGATGGTAATCATTAATTTGATTATCATACTTATTTATCTCAATTCTCTTACAAATATAGTTCATTAAAGTGTGCATTAGGTAAAAAATATAGTTCTCATTTTCAAATAATTAAAATCAATTCATGTTCGTGTGCATCATGTATATAGCATTAATTTTGGTACGTTGTGTATTTCACAGGTTACCATAGCACTTGACGAATATTCC
Organism: Alnus glutinosa; assembly: GCF_958979055.1. NCBI lineage: Eukaryota > Viridiplantae > Streptophyta > Magnoliopsida > Fagales > Betulaceae > Alnus > Alnus glutinosa. The sequence goes on along the minus strand of NC_084891.1, from coordinate 3,819,645 downwards.
ACGTCTCGTTTGAATGTTAGATAGTCTGTTTGCGGCAATTCAGGTAATAATTAAAGACTTGTTTGTGTGGAGTTATTTCTTTTAATGTTGATGATACTTCTTATCTTTTCACGCGTTTCTCGTAAGTGTTAGACCTAATATGATGCTATTGTATTGTTATTTGCTAAGTGTGTTTTTTTTATTTTTATCATGTGTGTATATATATACACACAGAGAGAGAATGCTGTTGCGCAACTATTAGTTGTTCACGTATCTGTGGTGATGAAACCGATTGATGCACAATTATATTATTTCGAGTTATTGATTGTGTTTTGCGTATAATGTTTATGTATACTGTGATCATATATATGACAAAACAAATATTGGTTGTATGATTTTTAATTGTTGTGATTGACGTTGATAATGTATATTGTTATGATTGTTGTTGGAATAAATGTTCGTGTGTAGCATGTACAACTATATAGCATTAATTTGGGCACGTTGTGTATTTTGCAGGTTATCTTAGCACTTGACATATATTTCACATCTCGTTTTCATGTTAGCTCGTCTATTTGCGGCAGTTCAAGTAACAATTAATAATTTTTCTGTGTGATATTTTTTTTAATGTTGATGATGTTTCTTTACTTTCTACGCGTTAATCCTAAGTGTTGGCCTTAATAGCACGTCACACGTATTGTTGTTTGCTGAGTGTGTTTGTTTTATCATTTATAGGTAATATGGAGCATGCTGTTGCGTAATCGTTGGTTGCTGTTTACTTATCTGTGGTGAGGAAAAAAGCAGCTTCATGCAGAACTTTGTTCATATATATCAAAACACAACTATTGGTTGTATGATTTTATTTGTTGTGATTGACGTTGATGATCAATGAGGAAGTATATTATTGCTATAATTAAATGTAAAATGTTGTAATTGTTGATGAATTGATGGGAACGTATAAATTTTTGTGATTGACGTTGATGAACGATGGGAATGTATATTATTATGATTGTAGTTGGAATTGTAGCGAATTTTTTAATGTATATTGTAATTCGTTTATCAGGTTCGTTAGAAAATTATTTGGGAGATAAAAAAATAAAATAATTTTTTTTTTTTATCCCATTCTAATTTAGTGACGTGCTAAATAAAAGCACGTTATTAATATTGTAATGGTACAGGTTACTAATATGATTAAGGTTATCACATTACTAAAATATAGTAACGTTCAAAAAGCGCGTTACTAATATAGGAAGACGTTATATCTAGAATATAGTAACGTGACATTTATCACGTTACTGTGTCATGTTACTGTACTCATTAACGTGATAAATATCACGTTACTGTATTCAGTAACGTGATAAATATCACGTTACTATAATCAGCAACGTGACATTCATCACGTTACTATACTCAGCAACGTTTACATAAATTATCACGTTACTATGTTTACTGGCGTCTTATTCGCACGTTACTATATATTTACTAACGTGGATTTTTTTATGCGTAACTATTCACTAACGTGATGTCTATTTGAACGTTACTAAAATTATTTTACTAACTATGGGATAGGAACGTGAAAATAATGCCACTGACTTCAGGTTACTAAAGTTTACTAACGCGCAAAAGGCTTTTGCACGTTAGTGAACCCAGGTTACTAAAACCATTAATTTTTGTAGTGATATGAGTTATATGTATTGTAAAATTATCGATGAATAAAAGCAGAATGTAACCATTTGAGTTTTATCATGTGAACGTATGTCATAGACCGAATCACGTAAAATTATTGTATTTGTTTTATTTTATTCCGCTATTCTTTTATATTTAATTTTATTATGTTTGGGTGGGTTGGCCCGTTGGGGGCTTATTATTGCCTGATGGATCCAAATCAATTATCAGTGAATTGGGCAATCTAGACACTTTTGAGTCTAAAATATGCACGTGCATGGCATGCGCTACAAATTCTGTCCATTTTAACACGCTCGACTAATGGAAGTGGCATTTTGCATTTGGTTGATGGTTGGAGGGGTTATTTGTTGTTGCATATGGTAGTTTTGAGGGGTAAGTGAGAAAGATGTGTGCAAGTGTATTTTTCATTATTGTTTTGGCGTAAAATGTAATTTGTCAGAAAATATTTTTAGAAAAATATTTTTTTGCTAAAAATAATTTTCAGAGTTTGGCGCGTACAAAAAATTACAAATCTTTTTATATTTTCATTCAATCATATTAATCTATAAAAATCAATTTTATTCACAACATATAATTTTAGTATATATATATAGATATATATATTTTTTTAAAAAAGTAAACTAATAATTTTGTGTTCCAGCATTAGTTTGACAGAGGCCCATCGGTGGTCCGATGATGGCTCGGCAGTGGCCTGGTGGTTCGGCGGTAGCTCGGTGGTGATCTGATGATTTGAGAAAAAGAAACTCAAACTCGGAAAATGATTTACAAAATTTAAAAATATAAATCATTTTCCGAAACTAAAGAAGTTTTTTTTGGTCAAACCGGAAATATTTTCGATTTAACTATTATTTTCGGTCACAACAAAACATCGAAAAGTACGGAAAACATTTTTCAAAATTTTTTTACGCCGAAACAATTGAACCATAAGAATGTTGTATACTACATCCTTGTCTCATCTCCATTTCATTTGGCTAATGTAGCAGTACTCATCAGCCCTTGAATTTTAATTTATTTAACAAGGGGCCAAGGGCTAATGGGTACTTCAACCTACTTTCAGTGAGATAAGAGTGTAACATGTAGCACTAATCTTTAATCATATGTATTCAAAAGGCTAAAAACCAAAGAGTAATATTATATACTACGTCACTATCCCATCATCATCTTACTATGCTCATAGCGGTGGGAAAGTAGTATGGTATACTGGTTTACTAGTTTTCTTGAGGAATTCCCTCACTGTATTACTGGTTTTATCTATGTAGAACATTATGCTTAAATTGTTAATTTTATATAGAAGTTTGATCTACTTAAAATAAAAATAAAAATAAAAAAAAAACCAAAAGGATTTTAAATTTTGCTTGGATTACTAACCAAGAAATCAAGTTCATGATTGGCTCGGGTCTACACATATCTAAAAGGTACAGGATAAACTAGTCTCAAAGCTCATTGCCTTGGAGGAATTTAGTTTGAAGCTACATATCATCTGTGATTAGCTATAGGATCAAATTAATCTTGGTTCGACAAAGACTAATCAACAAGAAATTGGATGCGAGTTCTTTTACATATTTTTGAATGATATTATACAATTTTACATGAGAATCTGAAGAAACTTGAAAGAAAGGAAGGAAGCAAAAGAAAAGAATAAACTACTTTTAATCCGAAGTCCAAAAAGAACTAATAATTAATCACATTGTTTGTTCATCAAGTAAGTAAGCATTGGACGTGTCAGCCTCCTCATTCTCTTCATTCATACACCCACCCGTACATTTTCCCACCAACTATAACTCCCCAATCCCGTTCTGTTATCATACTCTGTTTCTCCTCTGTTCTGCTCACAATGGTTCCCTGAGCCTTTAACCACATAGAAATTCATGTTTGAGCTAATGATAATCCCTGAAAGTGATATATAACATCTGGGTTTATTGTATTTCTCAATGGGGTATCTCTAAAATCTGCAGAAAATGAGTTTCTACAGTGGTGTGTTTATAGGCATCACCCTCGGCATCGGGTTGGTCATCGCCTTCGCTCGTTATGGAAATATCCGATCCAGGCGTCGTGCCGATTTGGTATAGTATTCGTTTGCCTTGATTGAATTCATGGCATTTGTTAAAATCATGTTCTTTGATCCTATACTTAGTTTTTTTTACGTTTGGAATGGCTTGAATCTGATTCATTCGAAATGTTGATATCTTTTCTGTTCATTTTTCTTTTGAGATCTATGTTGATCTTATATACGTTTTTTAGGCTAAGACGGTGGCTGCATTTGCAAGATTGACAGTGGAAGACTCAAGAAAGATTCTTCCAGCTCAGTTTTATCCAAACTGGGTTGTATTTTCAGAGCGACAGAAGTTAAGTTTAACCCTTCTTTTTCCTGCGTGGAAGTTAAGATTAGCCTACAAGCATGAATTCTCCCTGATGCGTATATGTTTGCATGTGTGCATGCATATATCTATGTACGCACTCTTGATCCCTGCACTTACGCTAATTTCTTTATTGATTGCAGTTAACATGGCTTAATCTTCAACTTGACAAGATTTGGCCATATGTTGATGAGGTAATTTCTTTTCGTCTTTCAATGGATTTCATTTCACCCCACCGGTGGTAAATATTTGTTTGGTTTGATGTATTAATAATGAGAAGTTGTTATCTTTAGGCAGCATCAGAGCTGATAAGAACCAATTTGGAGCCAATTCTTGAGCAATATAGGCCAGCAATCTTAGATTCACTCAAGTTCTCCAAGTTCACCCTTGGCACTGTGGCTCCACAATTCACAGGTTAGTTTGGTTGATTACTCAATTTACTCTGGTACGAAGAAATTATAAAAGATATGTACATCAGATTAAAAAATTCAAGTGCCTTCATGTGCTACTTTGGTAATTTGAAATTCAAACATATTGAAAAGATAATTTTTTAATTGAAAAAAAAAAGAATTTAGTAATCTTAGAGAAAACTAGTAAGTAAAAATTTGTTTGATAAATTCTGAGAGAACATGATGGTTTTATTAATTTGTGATGACACTCATCCAAGTTCTTGTTGTTCTTTAGGAGTTTCCATTATTGAAAGTGAAAGTGATGCTCGGGGAGTCACTATGGAGTTGGAGATGCAGTGGGATGGTAACCCAAATATTAAACTTGATATAAAAACCAGAGTTGGTGTGGCACTACCTGTACAGGTTAGCCTTAACTTAGTGCTCATGCTTAATACTCATCTTGCTTGTGCTCAGTAATAGATTTGCCACATACTTATTCTGACACTTCTGGGTTGCAAGGAATTTGAACTTTTGACTTCTACTTTTTCATCGAAAGCTGTATGTATATATATCCATTTGATCCATAGAGTTCCATGTAGATGTCTAATAGAATCAGATTAAAACTAATGACCTTTTCCAAAAATTTAGTGTTATCCTGAAAAGTTGGATACTTTTGAGCTTCAAATAGGTCAAATGTAATCTTCAATGGTTAGAATATCAGCAACCAACTTGAATTCTGTTATGAATTTTAGATACATTGTTTTGAATATATTGCATCAATGTATATAATCTGAGCATTTGAATACTGAGACAAGCAGTTTGTATGCTTCTTCTGTCCACCAGTAACATTCTGAGGGGAAACCTGGTTTGGGCTATTCTTCTCCCACTGGTATTTAGTTAGGAAGAAACTCTGAACCCCTCACCGCTTCTCCGGACTGTAACCCATTGGGTGGTACGTGTAACGCCCTGGCTTTTATATAAGCCATATAGCAAAATTATCTCAATTCTACGTAGCGCTACTACTTTACTCATACACTCGTAGCAGAATGAAATCAAGTACAATTTTTTTGTTTTTTTTTTTTGAAACCATGAATCAATAAAATACCATCGCTCTATTTTATAAATGAAACATAGCGTCATTACATACACTTAAACTCTATAGTTTTTTACATAACTTCAAAATATGCCACAAGCGGCATGTGTACATCTAAAACTGACTTATCAAAAGTCAGCTCTTCAAAAGGGGGGAGGCCTCCTACCGGCCTCACGGACAGTATTCCATAAACGCGTACGGGTCCTCCACGACTGCCTCTTCGGTGACATACATAAAATTTTCACAATTTTATAGGTGGATGTGAGTCCATGGCTCAGCAAGTATAAATATCCTGACCTTAATCATGTGTGATGTGAGCCCCATTTTTCCTTTAATATTCCTCTATCCATGGCTTGTAAAGCAGCTATCACAATGCATAATTTTCAAAAGATTTGTTTATAATATATCATAGCCATTTTGCAAGTCACACGTATTAGAGAGAGGTTTTTATACATAGCAGTAAACCCAAACTCTATTTTCCATTGCATTTTCTTTTCTATATACATATAACTTCATACCATATAATACGAAGCAAGTAAAACAATTTATAACATGTTGTAATGTAAAATATCAGTTTAAACATCAACAAATACATATCATAAACTCATGCATATTCCAAAACATAACATTCATTTGTTATATACTTGTTTTGTTAGGCATATTCCCCCGCCTAACTACTGGATTTGCTAGTGTTTTCTCCCCATTTCTAGCATCTGGGTGCTAAAGTGTACTCTCACTTAACTGTTAGAGTTTACTAAATGTATACGCCTACTAAACCGCCGGGTTGCTAGTCCCTTTTTAGCATCAGGGTGCTAAGTGTATACTCTCACTTAACCGCCGACGTTGTTAGGCTTTTCTTTCCCACTTCATAACTTCGGGGTGTTAAGTGTATACCCCCACTTAACTGCCGAGTTACTCATTTCGCATTTTCACAACCTTTTTTGTAAAACCACATTTTCCTTCCAAACCTCATTCATTTCTAAAATCATTTTTCTTTAAAATTTCTTTAAACACATGTAAATCACATGGCAATTTCATATCCATAGTTGTGTTCAAATGTTCGGGGCTCAATATCACCATTAAATCATGCTCATAATAATACGTATAACATGCATGTATAAAACATTTGAGTGCTAGGTCAGTAACTCTATACTTACAACTTTTCACTTACTCCTGAACTAACTTTTCCTTGGTTTGAATTCAGTTCACCTCTACATTCACATTGTGTCTATCGATTAGGTTCTAATCCTTTTTAAAAACCCTAGAACCACTATCAAACCCTAGGACCCTCGAAAATCATGAAAACCCTTGTGAAAACCCTACTTTCACAGTGCTACATGAGCTACTGGGACTCACTGCCTCGAGCTCAATCGATTGAGCATTAGTCGAGGCTCTTAGGAACCTACTATCCTGAGCTCGGTCGACAAAGGGGTACTCATAGCACTCTGTTTTTCACAAAAATGTTCCAAAACCCTACCTTTTGACAAATTTTCACTTCAACGAGTCCATAGACATTGTTTACAATGTGTATACATTGAAAATGTTGAAAAACTTCTAACTTTCAAATCTATGATCAAAACCCTAGTTTTGTAAAAGTTATATTTTTATACATTATTTTTATCCTAACAAAATTTACGCAACACATCAATGCATTTACGCGCATTTTCCACGTGCCATGCAAGCCCCTTTTGTATTTTTATCAAAATAACTCTAAAACCCTATTCTTTCAGTACTCAATACAATAATACAACCACTCATGTGGCATCATAATATTGTTAGTAGTTTACTATACAAACTCTCAAAGCTTCATCATGCAAACATCTCCCTACACCGTACGTTACAACTCACTTCCACAGGGCGTCGCCACTCAAGATTCTCCTCACTCAGTCTTACTCATGCTAGAAAACAAAGAGTGAAAGATTTTGTAACTTTCTCAAACGTTAACTGCCTATTTTATAGGCTTTTAAGTCGGCTGCTAAAGTGCTCAATCGATCAAGCTTAGGCCTTTTTCATCAAGCCCATCGATCTTGTGCCATGTGTCTTGGTTGATCGAGCCTGACTTTTGGTCGACCGAGCCATCATGACTCACGTTAAATGAGAGTTAGAAAAATTCAATCCGAGTCGACTTAGTCTGACACAACAACTCTGTGCAAGCTCGATCAATTGGACTTCCATTTTTCCAGCCAAAAATTCCTAACCCTACCACGTGTACACTCTCGGTCAATCAGGCATAGTGCTTGTTCAATTAAGCTAGTCGCAGAAACCCCAAACTTTGTGATTTCGACCCCGTTTTTCGTTCTGTTTTGTCCTATTTTCCTCGAGTCTTCCCGTACCCCATCTTAGAACATTCTTAGTGAATATTCTATGTAATTTATTATTTTCTTAATAATAATTTATACGTTTTATTTTCATGACGTTGCAGTAAGGTTGTGGACCCTCTTGAGAAAAAGAGCATAACCCTTAAATAGAATAAAGTTTCTTCCCCCCTAAGCAAGGAGCAAAGAAAGCAAGTGGTTTCCTTGAGCAATCATTTTTTTGGCTTTCCATGTTTTTTGGTAGTTGGAATGTGAGGGGTCTTAATGACCAAATGAAACAAAGAAAATTTAGGCTTTGGATAAGAGAGCACAGGCTTTTCTAGCTAATGCGAAGACTAATCTAATAAAAAAGATATAACTTAAAAAAAAATGATTCTCATCTTGCCCAAGTAAATTAACATGATGGGATAATCTATGGTTGATATACTTAGGTATAGGTTAAAGAATATAACATTCCATTTATGCCTTTCACGGCCTATTAGTACTGACTGCAAGCTTTACATGCGAATTTTGCCTTTCCCAACATCTTTGTCGCAAATGTTGGCATGCATGATGTAACTGATAAATATTGTTGGCTTAGAGGTTATATGACTTATTGGTGCTTGAAAAGTTCGTTAAAGCTCAGCATTTTACTTTGATTTAACCTCCAGCATATATGCATCAAAGTGAGTTGGCTTCCATGTGAAAAAATAGCTCCAAATAGACTCTTTCTTTCTCTTTCTGTGCATGAAATGCACATATATGAGGTTAGGATTATTTATGCTAAGATTCTCAACAAATTGCTTGACCGTGTAAGTGTATTGAACAGTTTTGAACTATTACTTAGGATTTACATAGGTGTTCAAGAGACTATTATATACATGGGTGTTTGACAGTAAAATAATAAGTGTAATTTACAGAAAATCTTGCTCCTTGTTCCTGTCACTGCATCATTTCTGGATATGCAACATGGGTTGAAGTATGGTCATGACTTGAGGTTGAAGTATGACTTGGAGTATGGTTCATTAGTTGTACAGTATGGGCATGCCTTGTGATTGGGCCAATGTATTCTGCAGTAGTGAAATCTGCAGCAGTATGGGCACCTGCAGGGGCAGAAGATCCTCGAACATCCCTCCGCAAGCGAATGGAGGAGGAAAGAGCCCTGAGCTTGGCACGCAGCTGAGCAAAACGAGCAGAGGGTCAGCCTTTAGTGAAGATGTCAGCAGCTTGGTCTAGAGTGGAGATAAATTTGAGCACAAGGTCACCATTGAGAACCTTTTCATGAATAAAATGGTAAATCTACTTCAATGTGTTTAGTGCGGGCATGATACACACAGGGTTTAAAGCTAATGCAATGGCGCTCACATTGTCACACCATAGGATAGGAGGAGTAGGGAGGAACACACGTAGTTCTTTGAGCAATATGCGGATCCAGAAAAGTTTAGTTGTAGTTAGAGCCAAGGACCGATACTCAGCATCTGTACTGGACTGTGAGACAACTTTTTGCTTCTTGGCACTCCAAGAAATTAAACTATTACCAAGAAATATGCAAAAGATAGAGGTGGATCGTCGATCATCAGGGTTGCTTACCCAATCCAAATCACAGAAGGCTTAGAGATGCAGAGGTCCCTTGGAAAGCAGCAAACCATGGTCAGGTGTATGTTTCAAGTATTTAAGCACATGTTTTGCAGCTGACCAGTGTGTAGAGGAAGGATTGTGCATATGTTAGCACAACTGATTTATTGAGAATGAGATGCAAGGCCGTGTAAGGGTACAATATTAAAGAGCTCACACCACTTGTCTATACTCAATTGGATCAGAGAGTAGATTACTATCAAATTTGGAAAGCTTGGTCACAGAGGAGCAGAGAGAGGTAGTAGGCTTGGCTCCTAGCATGTGAGTTTGATGAAGTAGGTCGGCAAGGTATTTGGCCTGGGATAAGTGGAGAGAATTAGCAGTCCGGATTGCCTTGATGCCAAGAAAGAAGCCTGGATGGCCAAGGTCTTTGACAGGGAACTGAGTTTGCAGCATGACAATGAGAGAGTGAATGGCTGGGGGGCTGTTACCTGTGAGAAGAATGTTATCGATATAAACCAACAAAAGAATGGTAATGTCATCATGTATTAAAAGGAAGAGTGAGGTATCAACAAGAGAGGGAGTGAATCTAAACTCTAGTAAAGTAGTAAAGAGGTAGTGGAACCAGGCTCGGGGAGCCTGCTTGAGTCCATAAATGGACTCGTGTAATTTACACACAAAGTCAGGATGGGTAGCATCATGAAACCCTGGAGGTTGCTCCATGTAAACTTCTTCCATCAAGGTGTCATGTAGAAAGGCATTGGAAATGTCAAGCTATTTGATGGGTCAATTAAATTGGACAGCCAATGTGAGAACAATCTGGACAGTGGAAGATTTGATAACTGGACAAAATGTCTCAGTATAGTCCACCCAATTTTTCTGCTCAAATCCCTTGGCAACTAGGCGAGCTTTAAATCTGTCAATTGAGCCATTAGCAAGTTGTTTGATCTTGTATACCCACTTGTTTCTAATGACATGCTGATGCAAGGGACGAGGGTACAATGTCCAGGTCTTATTAGGAAGTAAGGCTGCAAATTCAATAGCCATAGCAAATTGCCAACGAGGATCAATGATGGCCTTGGCAAAACTGGTGGGTTCCGATTCAATGGGTATAGTGAGAAGGGCTATAAAAGGTGGGTGTTTGATGGTGGAGTATAGTTTGTAGTCAATGAAAGGTTTCTGTTTAAGAGCGTCTGTGCGGGATCGGGTCACCATTGAGTGGGATGGAAAGGTTGTTGGAGAAGCTGATTCAAGGGAAGTTGCAGAAGCTACTGCTAATGTTATGCGGAACTTGGTTACCATTGGGTGAATGGAGGTAGCAGGAGGAGCTGATTCAAGGGCTGCTGCTAAGGCTTGAGTAGGTTCAGAGTGAGACGTGAAAGTAGGAGTAGAAGTGTGGGGCTTCTAGCAATCAAGGAAAGCTGGAGGAGAAAAAGTTGAACTGTCATAGTAAGGGAGAGGAGAGGGTTGCTGGAGTTCTTGGTTGTCAGGACCTACATGTGTTGCACTATCATGGTGAGTGGGAGAAAGGGTGCTAGAGGCAGGGAGAGTGAAATGTGTTTCTGTAAGAGCAAGATGTACAATATCATGAGTAGGAGTAGGAAGAGTAGTAGGGGAGGAAATACTTACAGGTAAAGTGATCTGTAGATTCAGCACTGGTCTTGCAAGGCAGGGATGACTTATGGGTACTCTCTTTGGCTGGGAAGGAATGTTCATCAAACACCACATTCCTTGAGAGATAAACACGGCCAATGATAGGATCCAAGCAACGATAACCTACATGACTGTAACCAAGGAAGATACAAGTCTTTGAGCGACATTCTAGTTTGTGGGAAGTGTAGGGTCAAAGGAGAGGAAAACACTTGCAACTAAAAACTCTAAGGAGAGTATAGTCAAGAGGCTTAAGGAACAATTTCTCATAAGGTGAAGAGTGATCCAAAACCGGGATAGGGAGTCTATTAATAATGAAGACAGAAGTGAGAAATACATCAACCCAATGATGTTTGGACAATCCAGATTGAGCAAAGAAAGTGAGGCCTGTCTCAAGGATATGGCGAAGCTTCCTTTCAGCCAAGCCATTTTTTTGTAAGGTGTGAGGACAAGATTTGCGATATAGAATCCCATGTGTATTGGAAGAGATGTGATGTGTATTCCCCTCCACCATCAGATTGTAATTGTTTGATTTTACCAAAAAATTGAGTTTCAACAACTGTTTTGAATTTAACAAAGCAATTGTATGTATCAAATTTGTGATGAAGAGGATAGAACCAAGTGTAGCGAGTGAAGTCATCCACAAAAATGTAGTATTTGCATCCACTGAGAGAGTGTATAGGAGATGTCCACAAGTCAATATGAATTAACTCAAGTACATGAGTGGTGATTCTAGTAGAAGAATTGAAGGGCAATTGTTTGCTTTTGCCTAGAGGGCAAAAATCACAAAATTCAACTTGATTGATGTTGGAATTGAAAGTAGGTAGAGAGTTGACCTTGATTACACAATTTTCAATCATGAAGGAGGGATGGCCTAGACTAGAGTGCCATATACAAACAGAAGTTCTTAGTCCGAAGAAAGCAGTAAATGGAGGAGCATGTTTGGGAGAACATCTTCTCAGCCGCAAGGTATAGAGACCATTTTCACTCCTGCCCTCTAGTAACAGTGCATGTGTCTCGAGATCCTTCACAAAGAAACGATTTGCAGTGAGTATAAAGTAACAATGGTTATCTTTGCAAAGTTTATGAATTGACAGTAGATTGGTTGCAGCAGAAGGACAATGTAGCACATGCTTAAGATGAAAAGGGGAGTCAGATGAGGGAGAAGTAGAGAAGAGTTACTGAACCAGTGTGTTCGATGGTTAGTCCTGCACCATTGCTAACAGCAACGGACTCAGAGCCTTGAAAGGGTTGTTGCTGGATAGACAGGTTCTCCAACTCAATGGTAACATGAGCATTAGCTCCACTGTCAGCAAACCACTGTTGTTCATCAAGCCCCTGATTGGTATGTGCTATCATGGCAGCCACTTGGGATGGAGGATGGCATCCTTGAAAGGAGAATTTCATCCTGTGAAAACAATCGAGTGCAGAATGGTTGAGTTTGCCATAAATTTGGCAAGGGACCCGAGGGTTGTAGGAGGATCTGTTGTTGTTGAAAAAGGATTGTTGTTGTCTGCCATGTGCTGAAGATAAGGGTACTACAGGAGCAAGTCGAGGCACAGAGAACTGCTGAGGAGGAGTAAGGAACATTCTGATGTTGTCCGGAGTTTTGAAAGTGTTGATGGGGGCTAGAGATGTTCTGATATGGGCCTGAGAAGCCTTTGGAAGCTGGAAAGCCTTTGGAGGGACCATATTTGCCAAAGGGTTGATTTTGCTGGGGAAACTTCCCTTTGCGGTTGAAACTTTGAAGACTAGGCTTAGATTGAGTGTTGCGGTGTTGCATATAAAATGCAAAGTTGCTGATATCAGGTGTTGATTGTGTTTGCTAGTTGAGGAGCACTTCATGGTTCAGCAACTCATCTTGGAAATCTGCAAAAGAAGGAGATTTGTCCCTGGTAGTAATGGTAAACACTGTGACAAAAGTATTGAAAGTGGGGTTGAGTCCACTGATGACAAAGGATATCAAATCCTTATCATCAATTGGTTTTTGAATTGCAGTTAATTGATCTGCTAGTGATTTGGCAGATCTAAGGTATGCAGTACGAGACTTGGACCTTTGTATCAGGCTTTGGAGTTGCCTTTTTAACTGTGACACTCAAGCTTTGGACTCCGAGACAAAATGATGTGCCAAGGCTGTCCACACCTGCTGTGAGGTATGAAGACCATAAACAGTTGTTAAAATAGCCTTATTGAGGGAGATATTTATCAAATTAAGAAGGAATTGGTCCTTCTTGATCCAAATGGAATAGGCAGGGTTAGGAACTTCCTTCCCTTCAGCATTTGTCTTTAGTTGAGAGGGGCATGGTTCTGAACCATCTACTATGCCCAGCAACTCGTGGCTCTTTAGAATAGGAATCACCAAAGAGTGCCATATCATGTAGTTGCCTTCATCGAGTTTGAGTGAGGGAAACTGAGAGTAGTTTGGTAAGGTATAAGAGAGAGGGGATGGAGAAGATGGGGAAGTCATTTGATCAAGATGTGGAAGCAGTAGCCTATAGAGGCTCTGATACCATGTAAGTGTATTGAACAATTTTGAACTTTTACTTAGGATATACAGAGGTGTTCAAGACAACATTATATACACGGGTGTTTGAGAGTAAAATAATAAGTGTAATTTACAGAAAATCTTGCTCCTTGTTCCTGTCACTGCAGCATTTCTGGATATGCAACATGGGTTGAAATATGGTCATGACTTGAGGTTGAAGTATGACTTGGAGTATGGTTCTTTGGTTGTATGGGCATGACTTGTGATTGGGTCAATGCATTCTGCAATAGTGAAATCTGCAGCAGTATGGGCACCTGCAGGGGCAGGAGATCCTCTAACAGACTGGTGCATATTTGGTAACCTACTAAGAGAAGGAATGTCTACTACTGCAAAAGAAACTAGTGGCATCTGTTTCATATAACACTAACATCTTATGAAAGGAAATATATAAAGCTCATCTCTGTAGTCTGTTCTGCAAAACTGCAATGCATCATGAAACCATTTAGTTACATACTTGTCATTTTAACATTAAAATTTGAAATTCCAACCATTTCCTAGTAACATCATTTTATCAGAATTTCTACTTTTGTAGAAATAAAGTTTTGCAGTTACTGTCTGTGTTTTGGTTTTGCATTATTACCATTAGCAAGAATATATATGCATCCTTCATATGTATCAAAAAAAAATTGTTTAATAAAGCATGGGCTCTCATGAATATAACAAAGCTTTCTCATTTTTGTTTTCTGTTTTAACTTGTTCATCTAGGTAAAAAATATTGGACTCACTGGGGTTTTCAGGTTAATTTTCAAACCACTTGTTAATGATTTCCCTTGCTTTGGAGCTGTTTCTTATTCACTGAGAGAAAAGGTGAGTCATTAACCTATTATTAGCTTTGGTTCTTTTCAATCTTCTTAAGGCTTATATCAACAACTGAAAGAAAATAAAATTTATTGGAGGTGACATTTATAAACATCTAACTGCTCCTTTCACATGGATGCACATAGCTAGAATACATACTTATATAGAGAGAGATATCTCTATAAGCACGCCTTCCTACATAACATTTTTTAGCAACAAATTGAAATTTTGTATAAATATGTTTATTACATATTTTCTATATAATTATATAAGCATGTGATGTCCTCACATTTTATTCCCCAATTGTTTTGTTTTTTTGGCTTTTGACTACAGAAAAAGCTGGATTTTACTCTTAAAATTGTGGGTAGTGATATATCAACAATCCCAGGGATTTCTGATGCTATTGAGGTTTGTGCAAACTTGTGTTATGGAACTTCTGTTGTTTCTAACACTGTCATAATGATTGGTGAATTTCACATGTAAAATTATAATTTGACTATTAATGTTGTTAGAATATTGAATACATGATTATATTACATTTAACCAATATTCTAACCAAGGGATATTCCCCAGATATGGGGTTTATCTTTCTTTTTTTCTTCTTCTTTTTCCTTCTGTTCTTATAATTCTTGGCTGATTCTGTTGGTTGGTCTCATAAACCAGCATGTACAGATCTAGAATTGAATGTATCTGGAAAAGGCTATCCATGTGTTATTGGACTAATGGTGGAAAAAAGTAATGTTTTGATCTTATAACTAGCCCAATACTTTCTGGAAGGAATCAACAATATCAGGTGGAGTAGTCCAGGCTATGTTAACTCACATTTGCAGGCAGTAACTTCAGATGACATGGAATAAAATATCACTTATGATATTACTGCAGATGTGAATCACTTTGCCTGCACTGGATTCTGTCATTATATCCCTTATAGCTTAAATCATGAACAAGATAGGAGTCTAATGAAATTTATTATGTTCAGGGAACTATACGGGATGCTATTGAAGATTCTATAACATGGCCAGTACGGAAAATTTTTCCTATATTACCTGGGGATTATAGGTATGCTAATTTTACAATGAACTATCTGTCCTTTTTCTCCTCTAAAAAAAAAAATAAAAAATAAAAAATAAAAAATCAGATCACCTATTAACTTATCAAATTGTCAGTGCTTAAAAATAATATATTTGGAAAAGTTTCTCTTTATATATAACTTATTTCTTAGAAGCTAACAAATGTATAAGGTATCACAGACAACTTTTATAAGCTCTATGTGAAAAACTTCTTGAGGTGAATAATCTACATGTACTTAATCAACAGAATTTGAGTTGCAGCTCAATGAGGGTTGATGAGAAATGAAACCTGAATGATATATTTAGATAAATGCCTATCCATTGGGTAATTGCAATTAAGGTGCAAACTGTGTCAGTATAATTTGGAGGGGTGATTTGGCGACACCCTGATATATTTAGATAAATGTAATAAATCATGTTGGAAAGCTTGTGCTAGGGCATTTAAGTTGAGATTGGCTTATGTTGACCTCAGCTTAGTTAGACTTGGATTACAGTTGAGGCATCTAGTTTCCACACTCTAGCAAGGCTTATATGCATAATAATAAAACCATCTCAATTTGGAGGATAGCTGCCTTGATTACAGAATTAATCTTTGGTCACTAAAGATGTTCCTCTGCTTTCATACCTCACAAAATCGTCCCTGCATATGCAAACTATGCATATGTTTATATTTGAGCAACTATTTGGTTACACTTTAGTTTCACTAAAAAGCATCCTTTATGTTCATACTAACAAGCTCAAAATCCAAAGCACATTGGTTTTTTTTTTGTTCTGATGAGTCGTCTATGATCTTGTTGATCTTAGTGACCTAGAGTTGAAGCCTGTTGGAACATTAGAAGTGAAGCTAGTGCAAGCGAAGGACTTGACAAACAAAGACGTCATTGGGAAATCTGATCCTTTTGCTGTCTTATTCATACGCCCACTGCATGACAGAACGAAAACCAGCAAAACAATTGTAAGACAACCGCTCTTTTTTCTTAACCTTTTCTTCTCATCTTCTTGCTGTTAAAATGCAATGCAACTCTTTGTTTTATTTTCAGAATAACCAATTGAATCCAGTCTGGAATGAGCACTTCCAGTTCATTGTTGAAGATGCATCTACACAGCATTTGACTGTAAGAATTTTTGATGATGAAGGGATTCAGGCTCCCGAACTCATTGGTTGTGCTAAAGTGCCACTGAAGGACCTTAAGCCTGGTAAAGTTGAGGATTTGTGGTTGAACCTGGTGAAGGATTTCGAAGTTCAAAGAGACACTAAATACAGGGGCCAAGTGAGAATGCTATATGAATCTTATTTTTCATCCATCTCTTCTGATAGATATATTTGTGTTGGGCATGCATCTTGCCCTTATCAGAATGAAGAGATGATGCCAAAATCTGCGTTATAATTTAGGGTATTTGAGCCCGATATATAAGCATTTATTGAATTGACTTGAGCTAAAAGAACAAGAACCAAATAGAAAAGAATTCAATTTTTTTTGGAGTTTGGTAGATTAACATATACTTCCCCATTTTTGAGGAGAGTGCAAAAAAAGTGAAAGAAAGTTAGCTATAGCATTTCCCATGTACAATAGCTACTCCATAGTTCTTAACCATATACTAACCTTCTTTCAGACTGAGATTGAACAAGTTAAATATTGCTGCTTATTTTCTTGAACTTGTAATCATCTCGATCTAATACATTTTTCTTGGCCCTAGGTGCACTTGGAGCTCTTGTACTGTCCTTTCGGAACAGAAAGTAGCTTTAAAAACCCTTTTGACCCCGAATACTCAATGACCTGTTTGGAGAAGAAGGCCCTTAAGAGTGGAGCTGATGGAAGAGAGGTTGGTGATCTTGGAAAAACCACAAAGCAAAAGAAGAGTAATGTCATTGTAAGAGGAGTATTATCTGTTACAATAATAGCTGCTGAAGACTTACCAGCAGTAGATTTGATTGGAAAGGCCGACCCCTTTGTTGTCCTTATTATGAAAAAATCTGAAACAAAAGCCAAGACTAGGGTGAGATTCAGATTCTCAAACATAATAACCATCCATGTCTTTCAAATTTAGTTTCCTCTTTATAAGAATGGCATTCATCTAAATTCTTCATTGTTGGCCTGCTAATTATCCATGTTCTTGAGGTCCTAAACCCTCTATAGTTAGATATGAGATGATATTCATGGTGCTCAGATTAAAATTCTGGTACACTATTCTTTCTGCTTTCTCAGGTTCTAACCAACACCTTAAATCCGGCCTGGAATCAAACATTTGACTTTGTTGTGGAGGATGCATTACATGATATGTTGATTCTGGAAGTTTGGGACCACGACACTTTTGGGAAGGTAACTTTCTGGTACAAGTTTGATCATATTCTTTGTTTTGGATGACAAGCTTGGTTTGAGTTTGTGACCTCATTCTGCAAATCTTATCATTTCGCAACGATTATTATGAAATTTTTAGTTGAGTCTTTAGCCATGCAAATCTTATTACTACTTCACGAATCTTTCAGGACAAAATAGGAAGAGTCATCATGACCCTCACAAGGGTCCTATTGGAAGGGGAGTTCCAGGATAGTTTTCCCCTGGATGGTGCTAAATCGGGAAAGCTTTATTTGCATCTCAAGTGGATACCAGACCTTAAATTCCGGGAAACCTAATCTATATGCTACTTTGTATTCTCTTGTCCTTCTTCCATTCTTCTCCATTTGTGTGGCATTATCAATTTACCATTGGAGTTTTTGTTCTTTTTAAGTAAGATTGATCTAAAGGTGGATTGACAATACCACATCAGCGGAGAAGGATAAGAGAATACCACATAGCATATCTTGTCTATGTAACATTGCAGACGTCAGAGTTGACTTCAAACTCCATTGAATTTCCTTCCCACCCATATAAGAATGGCATTGGCTGTTACCATTATGTCAACCTGTAAAGAGAATTGAAGGAAAACACTCGAAGCTTTTCTTGCCATAGCTAGAAGAAATCTCAAGGAGCACAGTCACAGAGTACAAATTGTTTGGCATGATGGCATTCACTGATAGCAACATCTTCACAATGTTCATGAAGATTACGATGAGAAGGGAGATGTTTTCATAGGACACAAGATGTTCAAGCTTGTCTAAGCTTCCACAGGTCATTTATTCATTAAAATTCCAAATAAAATGTCTTTTTTTTTCTTTTTTTTTTTTCTTTTTTTTGGGTATGTATGAGACTTCTTGTTGGTTTTCTCTTTCTGCTTTTTTGATGTTTTTGTTGCATGAACACTACCAATTTCTTTTACTGATGTGACACGCCATGGTGTTATACTTGTACAAATCCCAGATCTACTGTGAAATTTTGCATCTTATTCAACATGTTAAGTTCGCATGTAATTATTATGAATATAGGCATTTGGTTTTTATTACAACTAGCTCGTAACCCGTGCTATGCGCGGGTTTCTTTCTTATAATTCAGTTTCATAAAATAATAATAATAAAAAAAAAAAAAAAAAAAAAAAAAAAAAAAAAGGGAAGAAGAGAAGTATAGAAAATATAGATAAAAAATGAAAACTGAAAAATACTAATATAATATAATAGGGACAAAAATTTCTTATAAAGTGGTTTATAGGAAATTTTCTACAACTCACATTTAAAAAAGATATGTATCCTTTAAACATGTGAGAAGCACATGTTTTTTTATTAATGCTATTAAAAAAGCATTTATGAAGTACATGCTATTTAAATAACATATGCTTCTCACATTTCAAATGACACATGTCAATCTTATATGTGGATTGTAAGAAATTTCCTACAAACCAGTTTGTAGGAAATTTATGTCCATATAATAGTGTTATCTTTTTTGTATTACACAAAGTAATAAAAAAACTACTCAATAAACATAATACGCTAAAAAATCATCATACCCCGTACAAAAAACAACCATAGGAAACTCTCTCTCACCATCATTTTCTTGAATTTAGAATAAAATTTACAAAAGATAAAATAAGTAATTTGAATGAAAAATAATATATTAATTACATAAAAAATAAAGAAAAGAAGAAGAAGAGAGGAAATGAAATAAGAGAACCATAGAAAATATAGACAAAAAATGAAAAATAAAAAATACTTATAGAATAAATTAGAGTTTTCTTTTCCATATACTTTTCCGATTCATATGAAATCTTGAAAATCAATATTGTCTATCAATTAAGCACGTTAACAATGTGCATTATACAGGGAAAAAAAATCAGTGAACAATGTAAATTAAAAAATCGTCATACCTCATACTCAAAACAATAATTAATGTAAACTCTCTCTCTCCATGGTTTCCTTGAATTCAATGTAAAATTTAGAAAAGGAAAAAGAAAAAAGCAATTTGAACAAAAAAATAATATAAATTAGGAAATAGGGACAAAACAAAAATGTAAAGAAAGAACAAAAGCATAGAAAATAAAGTAAAAAAAAATGATAACCACTAATATAATAGAAAATAACTATTTTTTTTATATACTTTTTCCAGTTCCAAAGAAATTTGTAGGTATAGGAAGAAACTACGGTCAGATAGATATTTTTTAATTCGACCATCATTCTTATATATTGCGTAAAAGAAACTACTTTTTCAACAAAAATAATAATAAAATATATATATATATAAATTATCAATGCAAAAATAAGGATAGAAAATCAAATCAAAAAAACAGAAGCACATAAAATAAATACAAACATATTATTTACAATTCTATTGAACACAACCCCGACAAACTTGAAAGACAAACTAAAAAAAAAAGGCTATAGCAGTATTACAAACAAAAAAGTTCCAACAATAGCAAAAACTTCGCTCTCTTTGCTTTGAGCACCACTCTCCGGTAATGTAAACAACATTGCAGTTTTGCATAGCCACAAACCATTACTTCTCTATATATTTATTTGAGAAAGCGAGAGATATTGGAGTGACTTTTGACATTTTCCAAAGAAAAAAAAAACTGACATTTGACTCTTTGAGGTTTAGTTTATAACGGACATTTAGTGGGAGAGGAAGCAGTGTTAGAGTAAAAGATTTTACTTAAAGGAAGAGAGAGAGGTAGAAATTAGTGAGAATTTAATTACAACAAAATTAAATGTTTCTATTCAATGGAAGAGATTTGATTAGGAATACGTTTCTATTCATTTTTTATTCAATATAAGATAGTTAATTAGTCATATTAAATACACCATTTATTTTACTTGAAATACACAGACCGGTTTAGTTTTACTTAAATTACCAGTTTTTTACTCAAATGGCCGGTTCAGTATTTAAAAGTATGGATTCATGCCACGTGTCCTAATTCTAGGCCAACTCTAAGTTAGAACTCGGCTTTTATATATATATATGATATGATATGATATGTTTCAATAAAAATAAAATCCATATAATTTTGAACATTAAAAAAAAAACATTTCAAATTTTAATACTTAATTAATTCTTTAGTGTTTTAAAAGCATTTGTATTCCTTTTGTGCACAATAATCAAATAAAATTTTGCATTTTTTGACTTTCAAAAGCAGAATAACACTTACAAAAAATAAGTGAAAATCGTAAAAATCACATAAAAGAAAAACAAATATCCCATAAAACATTTAAATCAATTAATACATAAAACCCTTATTTTAAGTTTAATTCATATAAATTAAAACATGTTAAAATATTTATTCACATAGGTGTAGTTTAGAATGAAAATAAGTATGAAGAAGAAAAATAGCAAGAAGAAAACCACGATTTTGATTATCAAAATATAAAATAGAAAATTAGTAGGAATTTTTTTTTATGTTGGTGCGATACCTATTATATTTCAATCCTATATAATTCTGAACATTCGAAAAAGCAAATGAACAAAAAAAAATCTCATAAACATTCAAATGAAGAATTGTTCAATCACAAATTTCACAAACAAAATGGAAACATATTTAGATTACAACCAAAAATATAAAAATACCAAAGAATCATACTTATATCATTAATTGAGAGAGAGAGGCTACTTGTATCATTAATAGAGAGAGAGATTAAATAGACCGGTTATATTTAGATTTCAACAAAAAATATAAAAATACCAAAGAGTCATACTTATATCATTAATTGAGAGAGAGATGGGCTACTTGTATCATTAATAGAGATAGAGAGAAGGGGAGAGATTAAATAGACCGGTTCAATTTTATTTAAAATACCGGTTCAGTATTTAAATGACCGGTTTAGTCACTAAAAAGTATGGGTTCATGCCACGTGTCACTATTCTATGTCATTCTAAGGAAAAACTCTGTTTTTATAGATATATATGATTAACCTTAGCTTTTGCGAATGACCTATTATTTTAATTAATGTGTTTTTAAATATGGTGTCAACACAATAGATAAACTGTTGCTAAGATCTCCAAAAGTAGCCTAAGATTAAAATAAATAAATATAAAAAATACTATAAATAGACTAATGAGCCCAAAACTACAACTATGAGTAGTTATTGATGTTTTTGGGGGGTCTTGGTTTTAGCTGATGAGTAATGCTACAAGGAGGACAGTTGTCCTCGTGTCTTCCTAAATGTTAAGTGACTTTTATAATTACTATTAGATCAAAATTTAATTAATGATCTCAAATTCAATAGTGATTTTAAAAGCTACATGACATTTAGAGTCTTTTTTTACAATTTGTCAAATTTTTAACGAGAATGTTTGGCTTGTTTCCAATTTTATGCATCAAACTAATAACATAATCCCGTGTATAGGATTATTATGTCAAAGTTATCACGTATTTGAAAACAAATTTTAGAAATTTCATTTATGTTAAAAAATAATAGGGAAACATTCACTTACCACCCATGATCTTTCATCACTTTTGCAATCATATCCTTAAACTTTAAAAAGTATCAATTTCAGGTTATCATCTTTTCAATTTTTTGCAATGTCAACCTTCTCAGCCAAATTCAACATTAAATCCTAACGGGAAAAAGTAAAATTTCCAAAATACCCATTTCTAAAAAAATGAAACCCAACCTAGGTCATGTTTGACCCACAACGGATCATACTAGAGTTTTTTTTTTTTTTCTTCTAATTATTAAATCAATGTATTTTTGTAGTTATTAAACATCTTAGGGGTATAAGAGACATTTTACTCGTCAACCGTTTGATTTAACATTACATTTGGACGGGAGGATTGACATTAAAAAAATTAAAAGATAGTGACCTTAAATTGACACTTTTTAAAGTTTAAGAATATAATTTTAAAAATGTTGAAGATCAGGAGTGATAAATAAAGTTTTCCCAAAATAATATTAAAAAAAAAAACACACACAAAACAAAAAAAAAAAAAAAAAAAAAAAAAAAAAAAAAAAAGAGCCAAGAGATCCAGTAGATGGAAGTCCAAATTTTTACTTGGCAATATTGATATCTTAAGAAGCAATCCGAATCCAGCAAAAAAGAAGAAACGCAATGCTTTATTTCTGCTAAGCGCATCTCCTACTATACCCTTACAATGGAGTCATAACATTACAATGAACCAAGAACATAAAAATGGATAATACTCATCTGTCACCTTTACAATGGAGTCCTATACATTATGCAACGGCTACAAGATGAACTTCTTTGATATCTATGTATAAAATTCGCATGCTTGAAAGACGGTTTCCTTGGACATCCAAATGCCAAAATTTTATTTGTCTGAACAGTCTATATTGTACAAATCCAAAAAAAGAAAGACCTATTGAGAATACACATTATCCCATGCATCCTAGCAGTGGGAAAGATTGAGATAGCTTCAAAGAATAAAAGAATCTTAATCCAATTATTTCAGCAGTTGATGTCTCCTACAGCTTACAATGACTCTTCTCTAATCTTCTCCTCTGCAGATTGCTTGCCCTGCAGGATAACGAATTTTACTTACTACATTTCAAATTCAAGAAATTACCAACTACTAATTGGCAGTGCCATTATGGTGAATAAAATTTCATGATAATGTAATTGACAACTAATGACTACATACAAGTTCTTAGGTAGCCTGCATTTGGATGCTTGATTGTGACACATGGGAACAAGCAAACAGCCATATATACTGTGGTTTTGGCTATAGGCATTCTCAAATCAGCATTTGGTAGACTACTAGTAATGACACTGATAAGCCAGCCATTTTCTAACAAAATTAAGGGAAGCTGAACCCATCTGTTGTTATTCTAACATTATTCGACTAAATTATGATCATTGAATCCTAGCAATGGGCCCCCAGCCCTCAACCCTGACTCCAATCTCTCCCATAGCACAGAAGATTTTTTTTTAGTAATTATGTGGCTCATTGAGACATTAGTTTCATCAGGTTGGTGCATGATTGGGGGGTGGACTCAGTCTCCTCTTTCTTCAATATCTTGTAATCCGCTAGGGTGGGTCGGGAAGCTATGTTGGACGTCACATCATAGTAATGATAGATTGGTGTTGTATGCGTAAAAAGAGTGGAAAAACTCTAGATCATCTTCTTCTTCATTGTGATGTTGCGAGATATTTGTGGAATATGGTATTTCAGATGTTTGGAGTAGAGTGGGTTATGCCTTGACGGGTGGTGGATCTCATGGCGTGTTGGAAAAGAAGGGTTGGTTAGAATGATATCGATATTGTTTGGGATGCAATTCCTTCCTTCTTAATGAGGTGGATTTGGAGAGAAATGAATGCTCGAAGTTTCGATGATGGTGAGAGAACGAACTCATATCTCCAGATTTGTTTTCTTAAATCTCTTTTTGAGTGGATCTTTGCTAACGCCATTCTCCTTTTTTTTTTTAATAGGTAATTGGCCCCAAGGGAAGGGAAAAGGAAGATTCAAACTAATGACCTCCGCCTCATGAAATGTGATCCCCAACCGATTGAGTTACCCCTTGGGGTACTACCTCCCTTCTCCTTGTCTCTAGCTTTGCATATTTTTGGACTATTTTTTCTCGTTCTTGATTTTCTTGGTGTTTTTCTCTTGTATATTTCATGTATACTTGGGAATTCCTTTTACTTACTAAAAAAAAAATCTTTTAGCACCTGTAATCTGTTTGGCATAACATAACCAATGTATGTTCTTTTTTTATCATGACTGCAGCTTTGCTTTTGTTGGCATCTGGAGAGTACCATTTCTATTCTTGATCTTTCTTTTCTTGGAGTAAAACCCAATTAATAGTATTAGTTTCACATGTAGTATATACAAATACTATTAGAATATGGGAAGGTTTACATGGCTCTAGGTTTCTTGAGCATTTATATGCACCGCATACAGGTATTACATTTAAACCTTCATATTTCAACAAAATTTATTATCAGTTCAGAGAGGCAGAGACTGAACATTCACTTTCAAAACTAATTCATGAAAGAGAGTTTGACAGAGATCATACTTACCAGTACTGATTGTAAAATACTACTGAATCGGACTGTACTTTTTTCCCATCATCATTTCGGTTCCAATGGTAGAACGCATGGCTTCTGTTCCTGATTTCCAATGTAGAATGACCATAACTGGCTTCACGGAATGCAGAATAATCTGGTTGTGGGTCCCAAAACCTACAAAAGAGTTACATATTCCATGATAAACAAAAATGTCCATGGAAGGGGATTCTAAATGCAGCAAACAAGTTAACCCACTTCATAATGGTTTGAAGAAAAATTGAACAATTTCAAATTGTAAAATTGCTTTACCTTCCAGCAAGACCTTCCTGATTTCCTCCATCTCCAACAGTTAAGTACACAGGAGCTGATTTGTCAGGTACAGGATAACGATCACCGCTTGACACATTGTAGTGTATATTCGAGATGCGATACTACAGAGAAAAACATTTATCGTTTGAGCTAAAGCTGTAGTTGACATTTTAAGGGGTATAGCACAAGTGAATGACATATAAACACTATTCTTAGCAGAAGAAACCTTGAATGTATTGCTCGTTATAAGGAGGTGTGGGTTGTGGACAACATGCAGTTTTCCAATGGTGTTATTCACTGGAATGTGTCTTTTGTTAGATCTGTACAAGATTGGGAGGTAGTTTGGTGCTTGAATTTTTTTTGTGTTATATTCACTCAGATGGAGTCAACATACTAAGGATTGTATTTGGTGGATTCCTTCAAAAAGGAAGAAATTTAAGGTGAGGTCGTTTTTTCATGAGTTATCTACTTCGGGGGGTCCTTTTCCTTGGATGAGTATTTGGAAAGTTAAAGTCCCTTTGAGAGTAAGTTGTTTTGTGTGGACAGCAACTCATAGTAAGATTTTGACATTGGATAATCTGAGAAAGAGAAGAGTAATAGTGGTGGAATGGTGTTGCATATGTAGGAAGAGCAGCGAATCTATTTATCATCTTTTACTCCATTGCAAAGTAGCAAGAGAATTAAGGAGTGTGATCTTTACCTTATTCGAAGTCCAACGGGTTATGCCCACAAGAGTGATACAGTTGTTAGATTGTTAGCGAGGTCATATGGGTAGTCGTTTAGTTCTAGATGTGTAGAGGATATAGCCCCATTGTGCTTAATGTGGAGTACATGGAGAGCAAAACGCTAGATGTTTTGAAGATCATAAGAAGACGAAGGAAGTGCTCAAGAACATACTGATCAAATCGCTTTTGAGTTGGACGGGGGTGTATAATATTTCTCAATCTTCTAACTTTTCTGAATTTGTGGATTTTTGTTCTTCTTTTAGCAAGGGGGGTTCTCTTTGTATTTATCATATGTACTAGGGTTGCGCCCCTCTGCGCTTATCAATGAAATGAATTATTTATTAAAAAAAAAAAAAACTTGGAATGTAAATGATGCTCTACGATTACATGCAAGTCCAATCGTGGGATATATAAATTTGTTATGATCTGGGATGGGTGAAGAATTTGAATAATTTCATAAAATCAAAAAGAATAATGCATAATGAGACCCTGGGCAGATTCATAATCCACGTGACTGTGGCCCATAAGGATCCACTTAAAGAGTTGACCTTCAATAATGAGACTAACATAATGTGGAGGCAGGGAATCAGTGAAAGTTTTGGATATTATCGTGCCATGAGATTCCTATTTGTTGGACAAACATACACACATATCTGACAGACTTGATACAGAACCAGAAGGACACAAAAAGGAAATAATATCTTAGCTTAGATTTTTTTTTTTTGATAAGTAAAACCTCTGAGGTAAAATCTTAGCTTAGATATACAGTGCTTATACTCCTTTTGCTTGTTTTGATCTAATTCTTTACCCATAGAAAAAGGACATTAAAAGGAAAGAAATTCCTTACTGATCTTTCATAGGCATGGACATGGCCAGCAAATATGAAATCAACTTTGGAACAGACAAACCAGCTCTCAAAGACAGCTCGCATGCTTTCACCTTCCATATAGTGGCCTTGGTTACTACTGTAGATGGGCACGTGCATGAGAACAATAAGCCAAGGTGTCTTCTTTCTGTCCACTCTTTTTAGCTCTTCTTGCAGCCACGTCCATTGAAGTGTATATTTCACTGATTAAAAAAATTAAGAAACTTTTTGAGGTTAGAAATACATAACATAAATAGTATAAAAAGACAAACTAAAATTTAAAATAAAAAGTGTCAATAATCTACTTCCACATGCAAACTGAAACTTTTCTGCGGATCCAAGGCATTCGGATTTAGGAGGAGAAACATGCTTATAAAAAATTCAAAAATTTGGATAAACAAAAGCACCATAGCACCTATAGCCACCATACTTCACCCATCAAGTAGACAATGAAATTATTCACTAACAAAAACTAGAATTTTATTTATGCAAGGGCATTAGAAACTTTCACCGAGGCATTCTTTACCATCATAACCATATCTGATGATAAAATGTGTAATAACAACCTGGTTATCAGAATGAATCAACATGAAAACAGAGAAGGATAAGACAAATTACCAAATGGAGAATAGCTGGATAGGACTATAATATGTGCGGATGCCCGTCGAACAGCATACCAGAGAGGACTACTGCTATTGGATGCAATATGGGGTGTCATGAATCTATGAAGATATGACTTGAATGGAAGAACTTCTCCCTGAAAAATATGTGATCATTTGTAACAAATCATGATATTTTTTTTATAAGTAATGTAATTCATTAATAAGTGCAAAGGGGCGCAACCCTAATACACAGGATGTATACAAGAGATAACCCCCACTAATGATTAAAAGAAGAATAGAAATCCACAAATTCAGAAAAGTTAGAAAAATGTGAGATATTATACGCCCTTATCCATATACAAAACGATTTGACCAAGATGTTCTTGAGCTCTTCCACCGACATCTCACAATCTTAATAAAATATCTTGCACTCCGCTCTTTCCATATACTCCACATTAAGCACAAAGGGAACATCCTCCAAATAGCTAAAACTGAACAACCTCCCAACTGACCTTGCTAACAATCTAATAACTCTATTACCCTTCTAGGCATGACCCATTCTACTCCAAAAATGCGAAAAATCGCATTCCATAATTCTCTTGCTCCTTCACAATGGAGAAAAAGATTATATATAAATTCCACGCTCCTTTTACACATGCAACATCAGTCCACCACTATTACTTTTCTCCTCAAGTTATCTAAAATCAGAATCTTTCCTAGAGCCGCCATCCACACAAAGAAACTCACTCTCAATGGAACATTGACTCTCCAAATACTCTTCTAAGGAAAAGATGAACCCCCCCGAACTAGATAACTCTTGAAAAAACGACCTTACTTCAAACTTCCTCCTCTTTGAAGGGATCCACCAAATACTATCCTCACCACGTTGTCACAATCTAAGGGAATACAACAAATCATAAAATGCAATCACCAAATCGACCTCCTAATCCTGTACAGATCTAATAAAAGATAAGTTCCACTGAAGATTACCATTAGAAAACTGCAAATTATCAGCAACTCACTCCTCCTTACAATAAGCAATGCTAAACAACTCCGGAAAATATTCCTTCAGTGGTTGATCACCACACCATAAATCATGCCAGAACCTAATCATAGTTCCATCTCTCACTTGGTATATGATAAATCTCGAGAAAAAAAAAAAAAAAAAAAAAAACTCTCCAACCCCTCCTAATATGTTTCCACACTCCAACTCCAAAGGCTCCCCAAATCATGATATTAGAAGTGGCTACATCATAGTCTGACAATAATTATCAAAAGAAAATATTATTCAGTATAATAGAAACTTTGGAGAACACTAATTAAAGCTTGTCCACATAGCATCTAAAGAAAGCTTCTTCCAACCTCTTCTCTCTCTCTCACTCTCACTCTCTCTCGGGTGAGTACTTCCAACTACAATTTCTCCAATTATAGGGAAACAATTCAACTATATGCATTCACTGAACTAAAAAGCAACACAAGATTTTATTTCATAGTCTGACAATAATTATCAAAAGAAAATATTATTCAGTATAATAGAAACTTTGGAGAACACTAATTAAAGCTTGTCCACATAGCATCTAAAGAAAGCTTCTTCCAACCTCTTCTCTCTCTCTCACTCTCACTCTCTCTCGGGTGAGTACTTCCAACTACAATTTCTCCAATTATAGGGAAACAATTCAACTATATGCATTCACTGAACTAAAAAGCAACACAAGATTTTATTTCATAGTCTGACAATAATTATCAAAAGAAAATATTATTCAGTATAATAGAAACTTTGGAGAACACTAATTAAAGCTTGTCCACATAGCATCTAAAGAAAGCTTCTTCCAACCTCTTCTCTCTCTCTCACTCTCACTCTCTCTCTCGGGTGAGTTCTTCCAACTACAATTTCTCCAATTATAGGGAAACAATTCAACTATATGCATTCACTGAACTAAAAAGCAACACAAGATTTTATTAGAAAAATTAAAAAGAAAAGGAATAAAGGGTGACTTGAAACAAAGAAAAGAAAGAGACCCCTACCCACACCCTAAGGAGGGGGGGGGGGGGGGGGGTTGATGATTAAATTCACCATTTCTTATCAGCTTCAACTTTTGTGATAACTGGTGATTTAACATGGTATTAGAGTAGAAGTCTTGAGTTCATGTCATACCTTCGTAATTCACCTCCTATTTCAATTAAATATTTCACGTGTTGGGCCTCACTTATTAAGGGGGAGTGTTAAAATATTACTTAAATGATTAAATTCACAGTTTCTTATCAGCTTAAACTTTTGAGATAACTGGTGATTTAACAAAGACAAATTAAAGCTATAACCATATATATCAATAAAGGATTAACCACATAGTTTCTCAAACCGAAGATCCAATAGGGAACAAAAAAAGTCTAGAAATCCTTAAGAGGCAAGTTACTAGCAATAAACACAATTGCAAGTAGAATCCATTTAAGATATGCAACTTTAAGGGCCAAAAATCTGTGAACATTTGAACAATCACCATCACCTAGAAGGCAGCTCTGGTACTTAAGAACTGGTCATGGACAAGACTCTTGCCAATCTAATTGGATAAATCTAGACAATTAGGAGAAGCAACAGATCCAAGTAATCATCTTTATCAACCGTGACTAATTGCATGCTACACAATGCTCTTGAAATATCAATAAAGCCATCTATAGCTCAATATGACACTTTACTCATTCATCTATGTAAAATAAAATAAGAAATATATTTACACATACATATGTGTGTGCATATGTATGCATATACATATGTATATTACATATATAAATGCAAACAAATGCATAGTACTTCACACAACATCGATGTGCTCATGCTTACTTCCACATAGGAACAGAAGTAATCAATAAGTTCAAATGGATGAAAGATAAGAAAATATGGAAGATTTACAAGGTACAATTTTGTAACAGTACCATGCTTGGCATGTACTCTATTTCATGATTCCCAGCTGACCAAATCCATGGCTGATATGCAGTACTTCGCTCAATAAAGCGACCCCATGAATCCCATCGAATACCAACATTGTTGTATTCATATCTATCAGCATAAGAGAGATCACCAACATATAAGACAGTCTGTCCTCCACTCTGCATGTAATGCTCAAGAGTGGAAAGGGAATTATATGTTTGACCCAGATCACCTAAAATGTAAGGGGGAAAAAAAAAGAGGGAATGAGAAAAATCTTAAAATACATATCCTATAAATAAATTGTTCTTCAAACCACTGTATTTTGAAATACGTTCCATATATTCCAATGTGAATGATATATAGTTTGTTATTTTTTTTGAACTTGAGTTACGCCCCTTTGCATTTTAATGAAATTCAATTACTAAACAAAAAATAAAGTTTGTTCTATTTTTGCTTTCAAAGGCAATACAAACTGTAAATCAATATTCACATAGCTCATCATCTCATTTAGGGCTGTAAATAAACCTAGTTGTTCGTAAATAGCTTGAACTCTGTTTATATATACTTAACTCGAGTTTAGTTCATCAAATAAATGAACCAAGTTTGAACAATACTTTTAACTCGATTATTAAACCAGCTAAGCCCGGCTCAACTTAATTTAGGCTCGTAAACTGCCCGTATAGGAATTCTAAACTAATTTATAGCTCGTTAAAATATAATAGAAATATGTATGTATGTGTGTGTGCGCGCGCGCACCCGTGTGTATATGTTTCTCTCTCATCTCATGTGACATGTATGATTACATGTTTTTTTAAAAAAACTGATACTCTAACTACACACAGGCCAAGTATTGTAGATTTTTATTTAGCTTTTTGGTCTAAGCATACATTATTCTATTTATTTTCTCTTATTGACATACTATACTCTCTTCATTTATTCCAAGTCTTTTAGATTTTTAATATTCATTTAGCTCAATAAAAATAGAATTCTTTTTTTATCAATACTTAAAAAAAAATAAAAAATTCATAATTTTTTTTTTTGATAAGTAAGAGAAATTTCATAAAAACTTTCATAATTACCAATACCAATCCAATTCTTCTTCTTTCTTTTCATCACCTTGGGTCCAATTTCTTTTGTCAATGATGCCAAAGATGCACTATTTGGAACAACAACAAAAAACGTATCATTTAGGAAGGAAAAAGAAAAGAAAAAGCAAGGGTTCGTTTGTTCTTCTCCGAGTTCGCTTGGTGCTGGGTTCTGGTTGGTGGTACTGAGGGTTCGTTTTGTGCGTATGGTTCCAGGGTGTCTCCTCTTCTAGCTCTTCATATTTGCATCAGATGGAGCGATGTTTCTCTGTGGAAGCCAAATGTTTTTCCTTTTTAGCGAAGGCTGAAGTGCTGGAACTGCGCTTGGAGGAGAGGAGAAAGGGGTTCTACAGGTTCATATTTTTGGGTCTTCAAGGTTCAACTTGGCTGTTGGCTTCTGTAGAGGAGGCTTTGAAGGTTTCAGCGAAGGAATTCGTCAAGTACTTCCGGGAGGATGTGAAAGTATTGATGGATCGAGGGGGAGAGAACAAGTCCGGCCGCTACCTAGAGGTGGAAGTCGTCGCTGAGGGTGGCCGAAAAAGGGGCTATTTGGCTCCCTGAAGGCCGTGAAGGTTGGGGGTGGGCTTGGGTTGCGGGAGAACTACGGAAGATGATCAATTTCCTAGGTCCTAAGGATCGGACAATGGGTTCAGAGGTGTCTTCTTCGGAGGGGACTCAGATAAGGGGTGTCTCTTCCAGTCGACTGGGCAGGTCTCCTCCATCAAATGCGGCAGTGGTTCGGGGGGAAGTTGTCTCTAACGGCACACATGCTAAGTTGCAGGGTTCAAATAAAGAACTGCGTGGGTTGGACCTATTTCCGGAATCATGGTGTAGGGTGGTCGAAGATGGGAGATTGGCGGTGAATTGCTTTGATCTGGAGGAGCAACCGCTCGAGTCGACGGAGAAGTCCACGCCTCTAGTATGGTCCGTGTCAGAGAGCTCTTCGTTTGATCCGCTGGACAAAGGTTTACTTCATCGTCGGCTAGGCAAGAAGAAGATGCATGTTGTTTACTCTGCACGAGGTCCAGCTCGTTTGAATTCAAATCTGCGTACGTGGACCAAGATGCTCCTCAGCTTCAAATTGGCTATGGGCCGGTTTGCTGGGTCCGGTTCAGGCCTCAAACGGAAAGGGTTTTGGTTGGGTCACTTCTTGCCAAAAATCAAAATCAAAGCATCGCTTCAGACAGAAACTTTTGAGGATGCGGGTCCGGTGTCAACGATCGTTCTAGGGTGCTCTCTTCAGCCAGAGACGACATCACCGACAGACTCTGGGTTGATTCCGAGTTTGTCTTCTTCTAAGGGTGGGCCTAGCTGTCGGAAACTTGTTCCAACTGGAGATGTGGGTATGGGTCCGACGGAGATTTTGTCGAGGACAAAATTTGGGGTGGCTCTAGGTTTGTCATCTTCTGAGAGTGTGTTGAACCATCTGCCTCTCAATCCAACGGCTGTATCTATCACGCTGCCTTCTCCTTACGTTTTTCTCCCCTTGCCAACTTCAGAGTTGCTGCCTCCACTGACCTTGGATGTCCCTCAAGCTCCGACTAGGTCTACAGTGGGTTTTGGCTCCTACGATGCTTTTGTCCTTCTGCCTAGCAACTTAATTGGTGTTGGTGCTGGGTTGACTCAACCTTTCTTCCCTTTTCCTTCTCTCTCAGGGGCGGCTGAGTTAGGTGAGAAGATTCGTTCTTCTCTCCCCGCGCTACAGTCTACTAAACCTTTCCAGAGATACTACCAGAAGGCTAGGGATCTCAGGGAAGGTCACTCAATGAAGTGGAATGAGGAGTTGTTAGCAGATTCTATGCCAGCTTCGAAGACGCCAATCTATTTTGCTAAAAAGGAAGTAGCTGCAGTGCCTCCGGTGAAGAATTTTGCAGGTTCTGTGAAAAAGGGTTTCCTTTGGAAGGGGTTCCTCAACCCTTGCCCAGCTGCGATAGCCCCTACCGCGTCTCAGGAGTTCAAGGATGTTGTGATGATAGGGCTTCACTCCCCCCCGGGATGTCGCATCATTCCTTCATCCGTAAAGGGCAATGGTTTTTCCAATCTCAGGAATGGCCTGTCGGGTTTGATCTTAATGGAGAGATAGTTGTTTGGGAGAAGGATGATGATCTTTTAGATGGGTTGCCCTTAGACTGAACGTTGGACGGGGTTCATGGCAAGGAGTCTTTGGCAATCCTTGATGCCATGGAAGATGAATTTCATCAGGACAAGATGATAGCACGCCAAAATACCAAAGGAAATAGGGAGCTTTTGAATTTGAAAGGCTCCATTAATTATGGCGATACAAGCACTCCCTCTAGGCGCGGGAAAGGCAAGGCTCTCATGTAGCTGGGTTTTGTGCCTTCGTGGGTTTTGAGGCTTTCGGGTTTTCGAGTTTTAGGGCTTAACTCCTTGTGGGTTTTGTTGGGTTCTTTTGTGGGCTGTTCTTGGGTGCTCCTTTTGGGCTTTAGGGTTTTGTTGGGTGCTTTTTGTGTGTTGGCTTTGATTGTTCCTGTGTATTCTCCCTATGTACTTAGAGGCGCCATACACTTTTTCTAATAAAACTTTTCTTACTTAAAAAAAAAAAAAAAAAAAATGTCTTCCTTTTTCCTAAAAATTTCTTTATATTTTTTGTCAAGTTTATTAGCGCAAGTTCCAAAAATAAAATAAATACCCCCTTTAATCCTTCAAACTCGGCTAATTTTAATTGAGCCAAGTTTGAATGACCTTCTAAAGCTCAACTCGAGCTCGAGCCGAGTTCGAACCTACATATATTTATGTTAGGCCAAGTTTGAACATCAATTATTGGCTCCATTACCACTCTAATCTCATAACGTAAAGTAAAGCAAACTAGTATTGTTCATTTGAGAGGTAAAGTATATCTTACCAATAATTCCAAAAGTATAGGAAGCATCTGGATCAATATCTGGAGGTGTTTGAAACCAAAATTCACGAGAAGAGTCACCTACTCCAATCTTGTAGTAGTACTTTGTGTTGTACTAAAAGACAAGAAATTGGAAAGTGTTAACATAATACCATATAGGAATCAAATAAACAGATCGTATATAACAATAACAATTATACTTATAAGTTCTCAACACCTACAATTTGCCTTTTGAAAAAAAAAAAAAGAACCATAGTTTTTTTTACCTGAGAATTTCAGTCAACTGACAATTGGAAAGTAGCTAAAAATATTTAATATATGCTACAAAAATGGCAAAAAAAAAAAAAATTCACCAACCATGGAAAATTGAATAGCACCTATATGAACGCAATAAAAGACCAGAATAAGGGCTGAATACATTCAAGCAAATACACCTACCCATAGGTTAAAAGAAAAATGTGAATTCAAAGAGAAGGTGCTACGAAAAGATTGATGAAGAACTTTTTACGTTTAAAGTGGGTGTATCTATGTGGATGAGTATGCGCGTATGCACTTAGAAATGATAAAAGTGTGAAATGTAATATAAGAAAGACTAACCTTAATCACATGCATAAGAACAATACAAATATTTCCCTATAATTCTGTGGGTTACTCCCCTCTACGCTTTTTTAATATACATTACTTATCAAAAAAAAAAATATTTCCTTATAATGAAACATTTTCACAACTTCCAAGATTTTTACAAAAGATTATTACAAATGAAAAACCTTAACAACTAAATGGATTTAAATACCAATATTTATCATACTTTGCCCAACGTCCGTACATGCCTGCTTGCATGGGCATCAATCATTGGTTACCTTTGCATACACAAGTGTGGATGTGCATAATTGTAGACATCATTGAAGAGATTGATTACAAGAACATAATATTGAATGAAGTATACCTATTTTTTTTTTTAAAGTAAAAGAAATATCATAAAAAGGCGCAACTCAGGTACCCATTAAATATACAATAGGACATCTAACTAGAAAGAAAAATACGCCCAATAAAATCATGAAAAGAAAGAAAATAAGGAAAGTCTGAAGTAGCTGCCCAATGAAAAAGAGTATTGAAGGACTTTAAATCCACCACCATCCTCTCGTGGTCTTCAAAACTCCTACATTTCTTTCCCTACAAATATACCACAAAAGACAAGATGAAACCATCTTCCACACTGTTGCACTCTGGGGATTGCCACTCAACCTTCTCTTACAAGCAAAAAGGTCAACCACTCTTCTAGGCATTACCCAAGTAAATTCAGCACAATTAAAATAACAGTCCATAAGACACTAGCAATCTCACAGTGAAGAAAAAAATGATCCCTAGACTCCCCACACCTCTTACACATACAACACCAGTCTACCACGATAACATGCCGCTTTCTTAGGTTATATCTATGGTGAGGATTTTCCTTAGGGCAGCCGACCAAGCAAAGGACGCTACTCTCATGGGGACCTTATTCTGCCAAATACATTTCCAAGAGAAGGGAGTACCAACATTGGGGACAAGGACTTTACTAAACAATCTAATGTTCAACAACCCTCTCTTGGAAGGGACCCAGCAAAGCTTGTCTTCACCTCCCCGGCAACTCTAGAAGAGTATAACAAATTAGAGAAAAAGGCAAAGGCTTCCACCTTTCAATCGTGAGCTGCTATGATAAAGCTTACGTTCCATTGACGAAAGCCACTAGAAACCTCCAAATGATCCGCCATAGAGGCATCCTTAACATGACCTATACTATACAAATCTAGAAAAGCTTCCTTGAGGGCTTTATCTCCACACCACGAGTCATTCCAAAATCTAATCTTAGACCCATCTCCCATATCAAATCTACTAATATGGTATGACTAGCAAACTCCGGATATTTTTCCATAACCCCACCCCAGACGACTCATGAACCTCATTAGAGCACCACTCACCCCATGAGCTACCACATTTAGAATCCACGACGACTTTCCACAAAGTCTCTCTCTCTCATGCAAATAGCGTCAAAACCACTTCCCCCAAAGAGCACAATTGAAAAGGAGCAAATTATGAACCCCCAACCCCCTTCAAAAATTAGAGAACAAACCTTTGACCAGTTTACTAGGTGATATTTGAACTCTTCACCTGGCCCACCCCACAAAAAATCCCAATGTAGTTTCTCTATGCAATTGGCAAAACCAGTCGAGAGTGAAAAAAAAATAGACAAGACATAAATAGGTAAATTGGAAAGGGAAGCTCTTGGTCAAAGTAATCTTGCCACCCTTAGACAAATACATCATCTTCCAACCAGCCAGACGACACTCAATCTTTTCAATAACACCATCCCAAAAAGATTTTGCCTTAAAAGAGACTCCCAACGGAAGACCAAGATACTTCAAAGGCAAAGAAAAAACCTAACATCCGAGAATACCAGCCAGTCCATGAACATTAGTAAAATTCCCACAACAACCAATTTTGACTTATCCATATTAATTTTCAAGCTGGAAACAGCTTGCTTTGGAATAAAGCACGTAGATAGTGGAGGTGGTTAGGGTGTGCCCCACAAAAAATCAAGGTGTCATCCGCAAACAGAATGATGTAGGACAGAATTTATTAATATTTTCGGTGAAAACGAAAATAGAAAAGATGTCTAAAATAATATTGAAGCAGCACCGTTTGATTAGAAGTTTACCTGTTTGCAGACAATAGAAGTACAAAATGAAAGACTTGATCGTCAAGCCAAGACTTTATTTTCTTTCCTTACTAGGACTAGATTTGCTAGTTGCTTTATTTATTTTCCTTTTAGGATTAAGATTTTATTTTCTTTCCTTACTAGGACTAGATTTGCTAGTTGCTTTATTTATTTTTCCTTTTTAGAATTAAGACTTTATTTTCTTTACCTACTAGGACTAAATTTGTTTTATTTATATCTTTTCCTTGTTAGGATTAGGGTTACTTTCTCTACAAGTATTTTTCTTTTATAAATAGGCTTGCTTGCTATGTAACAACAACACAATTTGAAATATTATCAAACCAGAGAATTTCTCTCAATACTCTGCGGAGTTTTATCTTTCTTTTAGCCTGCGGGCTTGTTTTATCTTTTGGGGTAGAAGACGAAGACGCTTCTCCTTGCAAAATCAAAGACGCTACTCTTTGATTAGTTACCTTTAGTCTTCCGCTACGTTAGTTGGTATCAGTAGCAGCGTCTTTGATTCTGCAAGGAGAAGCGTCTTCGTCTTCTACCCCAAAAGATAAAACAAGCCCGCAGGCTAAAAGAAAGATAAAATTCGGCAGAGTATTGAGAGAAATTCTTTGATTTGATAATATTTCAAATTGTGTTGTTGTTACATAGCAAGCAAGCCTATTTATAAAAGAAAAATACTTGTAGAGAAAGTAACCCTAATTCTAATAGGGAAAAGAAATAAATAAAACAAATCTAGTCCTAGTAGGTAAAGAAAATAAAGTCTTAATTCTAAAAAATGAAAAATAAATAAAGCAACTAGCAAATCTAGTCCTAGTAAGGAAAGAAAAATAAAGTTTTAATACTAAAAGGAAAATAAATAAAGCAACTAGCAAATCTAGTCCTAGTAAAGAAAGAAAATAAAGTCTTGGCTTGACGATCAAGTCTTTCCTTTTATACTTCCATTGTCTGCAAACAGGTAAATTTCTAATCAAACGGTACTGCTTCAGTATTATTTTGGACATCTTTTCTATTTTCGTTTTCACTGAAAATATTAATAAATTCCGTCCTACATCACAGAAGGTGAGAAATGAATCACACCAAAGTTCCTAGACCCCACAGAAAAGCCTAAAAGAAGCCCCCCATGTTCAGCAGCAGAAAGCATTTTACTTAAAGCCTACATGACATTGATAACAATGACAAACATCAACTGTGTCAAAGGATCTCTCTGTCTCAAACCCCAGGAGCTACTGAAGAAACCAAAAGGATCCCCATTCACCAAAACAGAGAAACGCACTAGAGAAATACAACTCTATCCAAGAATGTCATATCTCCCCAAAACCATATCTCCTCAACAAATATAATAAGAACTCCCAATTTGACATGATCATAGGCCTTGTCCATATCCAATTTGCAAAGAACCCCAGGCTCACCAAATCTAAGCCTACTATCCAGATATTCATTAGGTATAAGAACATAGTCAAGGATTTGCCTACCTCTGACAAACACGTTCTAAGGCTTCAAGATAATCTTCTCCATAACCCTACTCAACTTATGGGGGCCTAATTTCTTTTTAAATGCATGTTGGGCTTTTGCCTTCAAAAGTGGGCTTTTGATTTTAAGCATGGGTTGGGCCCTCTCCAGATGTTTCATCGTAGCAGATTCAGACTTCTCCAAGTTTTTAAGATCTTCCTGGCCAATGGATTTCAAATCCTCATCCACTAACTCGATCCGCCTCACCTTTGATCATCTCCAACTGGCTTCTCATATTTTGAAGGGTCCCATTAACACCCATCACGTCCCCCCATTGAACGCCCACACCTCCTAATGTAGGGCAAAAATGGGGAATGGAGGCAGCTACAATCATTTCTTGGGCGACCTTAGATACTGACCCAACAGTCTTTGCACTACCCTCCCCGTGGGACAACAAACAAGGCGCACACTCTGCCGTTACTACCGGCGACGTTGGGCATTCTACAACTAACAATAACGATGGGCGCTTTTGCAACTGCCCCTCCTTACCTAAAACCTCTGTGAAGGACCTTCTGCCAGCACCTTTCCTTCAGACACCGAGGAAGAACCACCCATAACAATTGAGCAAGTGGGCTGGCGTGGAGGCAAAGCTCTGCTCCCCTTGCCGGGAGAGAGCTCAAGGAAAGCCACCACCTTTTTCAGCTCAACAGCCTAGCTTCCCCAACTCCCCTCTCGCCGCTCCGGGATTACAATAAAGCCTCTCTGACCCCCCCCCCCCCCCCCCCCAACCCCCCCCCCCCCCCCCCCCAACCCCCATATGTCGCCACCACCAAATATTGACCAGGCCTATTTAGAGCATCTCTGAGCGATGAAAACTTTGCTCCCATCCCTTTACGTTCTGACAAACTCGGACACCTTCTCTTCGAACCAACTCCTCCACCGTGGTCACCAACCAAGCAACAATCTCTTCACCCAAAAACATTAATCGAGAAGCCCCTCGATACTTTTCAACCAAACGCAGCATAGTCCCCCCTTCTACTACCAAGA
The DNA here is from genome assembly GCF_958979055.1 of Alnus glutinosa. Classification (NCBI taxonomy): domain Eukaryota; kingdom Viridiplantae; phylum Streptophyta; class Magnoliopsida; order Fagales; family Betulaceae; genus Alnus; species Alnus glutinosa. The sequence goes on along the minus strand of NC_084891.1, from coordinate 3,780,308 downwards.
ACTCAAAAACTTTTGCCACTACAAAAAATCAACTCCAAAAACCCATCACCAACAGCCAAACCTAAATACAACAATCATGCCGGAACTAGAGAGAAGACACAGAAAAAATAAATATCGGAGAGAGAGAGAGAGAATATGAAAATGTTGAACGAAAGATTAAGTTGCTAAAAAATATATATTTTACTGAATCAATGACACAGTCAAAGAAAATAAAAAAGACATATGAAGCAATATATGTTAAAACACAATTTCAATGAAAAGATTACAAAGACACATGATTTGAGTGATATGAAACCAACCCAAAGTTCTTTTATTTCAATTATTTAAAAACTGAAGTATACTTAGTATAATAGATTAATTTGAAAACGCATGATACAGGTAATATTACATCTCAGTTTATATTTACCTCAAGGCCATCAACAAGACAGTGATGAATGTAGCCAGACTTGTAGTTGTAAAAGGTGTAGTTTGTCACTGTGCCCTCAGCAGTAAAATCATATTTCTCCTTTGATGTGCCATACTGTACTTTACTGTTCCCAGGTTCAGTTGTAACCCATGAAATTATTACAGCCTTTCCATCATAGTCACCTTGAGTGATATGCACCTACACCAAAAAAAAATTTAAGGTGTAAATAGCAGGGGGGAAGACTATTACTCCAGCTTTTAAGAGGGAAAAAGAGAAAGAAAAGAAAAGAAAAGGGAAAAAGGAAATATATGACAAGTACCACTAAGTCAAAAATCTTGAATATAAGCTCCATCATCCTTTATAATTTACAATAACGGCATTGAGGCGTATGTTCACTACATTTGAGGAATCAAACTATCAATTTTGTAGAGTTAGAATATATTTCCCATATAAATGCATGCTAGTTTCTAATGAGACCAAACTGTAGTGTCAAAAAGCTCACTAAGAGCACTAGGTGGCAGTTGATGAATTCAATTGTCACGATCTACCATCACAAAATGGTGTTGCAATCTTGTGCATTTAATTGATGGTAGAACACAACAAAGTACTTTGCATTTCGATGGGACACTAAAAGCAATTCTCAAGACTATTAGGGAGCTGCTCTAGAAATCTACCATTATGATTGGATTGGAGGATTTGGAGAGAACGAAGAGGATATGAGGAAGGATTTTCAACATCCATTGATTGGATGTTTATGAGAGGAGAAAGGAGAGAATTTGGGGGCGGGGTTGCCTACCCCCCTTCATCAGCCCCATCATTTGGCTCCCACCTTTCCATCCAGAACTGGGCGGATTTAGACGGAAGGTTTGAGCTTTTAAATGAAATACAATGAAACATCTATTTTATTTTTTTGATAAGTAATAAACCAATCTCATTGAAAGCGTAAGGCACTCCTAAGTTGTAACAGCCCGCTCCAAGTGGTATGATATTGTTCGCTTTGAGCCAAGCCCGCACAGTTTTGTTCCTGGGTTTTACCCCAAAAGACCTCATACCATTTAGAGAAAGCATGCTCTATATAAGCACATCTCATTTCTCACACCCAAACGATGTGGGATGCCAGAATCACCCCCTCTTGGGACTCAACATTTTCGCTGGAGACCCTCATGGGCTTGTGCACACTTCCCCCATCTCAGTCTGAGCTCTGGCTCTAATACCATATATAATAGCCCACTCCAAGTGGTATGATATTGTCAACTTTGGGCCAAGCTCACACAGTTTTGTTCTTGGGTTTTACCCCCAAAAGGCCTCATACCATTTAGAGAGAGCATGCTCTATATAAGCATTAAGAACATCTCCTTTCCCACACCCAGGTAATGTGGGACGCCACATAAGTACGCAGGAAGTATGCAAAATGAACCACCTAACTAGAAAGAGCAAAACGAACAAGAAAGTCACTAAAACTAATCGATAGAGGAGTCACATACGCCACCGTCCAAAGATACAAGTTTCAAAGAACAAAGATATAATTTCCCCCGTAGTATTCTCCTTGTCCTCAAAGTTTCTATCATTCATTTCCCTCCATAAACACCAAAAGAGGCACGTAGGCACCATTTTTCACACGGCTACACTCCTTTATCCCTTAGATATAGCAATGGATTGAAGTTAAAAAAAAAATGATACAATGGTAAACTGATATTCCTGTCCTACAACAGATTGAAGTTTACAAATAAACCATTTTGTAATAAAAGAAACACTCTTCCTAAAGCGTCCTTAGATGGAACAAGAAAATTGGAGTCAACTTTGAAAAAATGTGAGTTCAAATTTCAGAGAATGTGATTTAAATTTAAGAGTAATATGGGAAGTTAAATGGATAAATGCTTTCAGTTTTGGAAACTTCAATCTATATTGGGATAGACCAAAAAAGGAAGTATATCATCTATTGTGGGATGGAGTATATCTTTTAGCTTCTTTTCCTTTCTTTTCTCCTCTCAGCCAAACAAGAGACAAACACTTTCCTCTCATATGTCTATTAATCATCCAAACAATAAAAGAAATAATTCCCATCCTTTCATCGCCCTCTTATCTTCTCACTCCTCTTCTTTCTTTTCTCTGCTAAATTCCCTATCAAAGTGTAAGGAGGAACCCTTTCCTGAAAAGATTAGGATCCTCTTCATTTCAAGTGAAATAGAGAGGAGCCATTTCATGATCAAGATTTCTTTTACTGCATCCAATGATGTATATGATACGACGTCATTTAATAATTTTAAATGACATGGCAATATATTCACCATGTGACAACATACAGACCATTAGATCTATGAGATCTAATCTATACCATAAAATGACTCATCTCCATCATACTTGAAATTGAGAATATCCTATTCCGACTGAAAAAGGTATTCAACATTAAATACAAATATAATTATACTTTACGAATTAGTTCGCATATTTTTTATAAGTGATTCATCCCTACCTTTCAACAAAAGTTCAGGTATAAGCATCTATTCCATTTAGATGCATAGTTACTAAGAATGTCGATTACAAGTGAGGAAGTCAGATAAGGATCTTAACCATTTCATGTGAAATGAGGATGAACCATTTTATGGTCAAAATTTTATTTTGTTGAAACAAATTATATATATGTTATTCAAGTCCGTTAAAATTTTTAAATGACGTGACAATATATTCACCATGTGACAACATATACACTATTAGATCTGTAAATCTAATCTTAACCACAAAATGACTTATTTTCATTTCGCTTGACATGGAGAGGATCCTATTCCATTCAGTACAGTGCCTTTGCGCAAACCAACTATCAAAAACAACATGATAGCCAACACCCATTAACAATATATCTACAATCAACTTCTCAACTTGTAAAGAAACAATCCCTTAACATAACCAAACGGTAAAGCCGAGAGCAATATTTTTGTGTAAATATCTGGCAATCTACACTCTTTACTTGGTCAAATACTATATAAATTTTGTAAACCAGTTAACATTTTGAACGTATTTCTAAGTTTCCAATTAACAAAGATGAAAGCTTACTTGCTGTGGCGCATTATGGCCTTTTGGAATTGCAAAAGCTTCATGATCAAGAGGGATATCAACCGATGGCCATTCAGAACGAATAAAAGTACTCGTTATCCCCGCATTCCCGTGTCCCACAGAGCTTAAGATGATAAATATTAGAGGCACAGGATGGTATAATAACAAGCGTGCCCCAAAAGCCACCAGCATTGGTATTCTTCACTCAGCCTGTACAACAGCCCTATAAGATCAAATCAAACAAGTTCAGAAAATTATAGTCTAAACTGAACAAGCCCCACCCATGTGATCAAAAACAATTTTCATTTCTCTCAACCGTCAGATTTCGATCCCCAACTGAACCCAATTTTTTTATCAATCAATCCCATCAAAACAAGAATCCCAAGTAAACCCAGAAAATACAAGATCGAGTACAACAACAATTGACAAAAAGGAATTTCTGCTTCAAAAACAGACATCAAAAATCTTCAATACTTGAGAGGGAGGGAGTACCTGAACCAACGTAACGTAAGAGTAGGAAAAAACTTTCTGGGTGACTCGATGGTTATAGGTATAAGGAGATTTAGGAGCTTGAGATAGCTGGGACTGAGGATTGGTAAGCGTGAAATCACAGCCAACAGTTTGTTGTTGTGTCGTTATTTTTATGGCCAGCAGATTCTGAAACGTTCTTATGGTAAGAGTCAGTCAATGGACATAAATTTCTAATAGACTGGGTAGAGAAATATTCCTTCAATTCGGTCTTTGAAAATGATGTTGGTAAAAATAAATAAATTTTTTTTTTAATAAGGAAGAGAGGTTTTATTAAAAAATGCAAAGCGCAATTAAGTACACAGGGGGTATACAAAAAAAGCAATTAAGAAGAGGAAGAAAACAATACAAGAAAATCGTTATAGCTAATCACTAGAGGTGCGAGATACGCAGCCGTCCACGAGTACAAAGAATGAAGAAAAAAGGAAATGAGCTTCTCTATTGTTCTTTCTTTGTCCTCAAACTATCTATCATTGCGTTCCTTCCACAAGCACCACATAAGGCAACAAAGAACCATTTTCCACACGACCGCACTCTGAGAGCGTCCACCCGTCCACCAGCAGGCGAATAAGTCTATCACCCGAAGAGGCATCACCCAAGACAGACTAAAGCGACTAAGGATGGCATATCAAAGAGCGCGTGCAACCTCGCAATGAAGAAGAAGGTGATCCACAGTCTCCCTGATGTGGTCTTTTGTTTACCAAAATATATCAATAATAAATAACCACTCGCAATAGGACGAATCCTTGTAGGATAAGGCTATAGAGAGGGTGTCGAACCTCAAGGACTACAGGGGTATTGCTATCAAGTTTATGAAGATTAAAAATAACTAATGAAAAGATTGTTGAATTTGTAATTAACTAAAGTGCATAAAAATAAACGTAAAAGAGAATTGAAATATAAGAGAGAGAAAAAGAGTAGAGTATTGACTTCACCGCTATCCGCACATCAATGGTTAATCATATTTAATTAGAGAAATTCATTCTATGCATGCTATAAATAAACAAGAAATTACCATATTAAAGCATAAGTATAATCCATCTTCGGTTGGCACGGACCGTCCACCTAACCACTAAGATGCGGTACGACCCGTCTTCCCTAGGCATGGATTAGCTACGTCTTTAATAGGATACATACAATCAATGAAAAAGTATAACCCATCTTCGGTTGGCACGAATCGTCTACCTAAATTACACTAAACTAGGGTGTAGTACGATTCATCTTCCCTAGGCATGGCCTATCTAATTCTCTTGATCATATGTCAATTAAACCCGTTGTATAATCATCATTCTCATAATCACAAAAAATAAGAATGATTTGTGTTCAATAAAGGTAAAAAGCTTTCTAAGACAAGAGAAGAATTCTACCAATATTGATTATGAATTGAAGAACAATTGCATTAAAAGATGAAGAACAATATCAAATTGTAGCAATTCTCATAATTATACAACCAACATGCATAAACTAAAATTCTCTAAATTAAAATACAATCAAACCATTGTGCTTGGATAGGGCTACATCAATACCCTACAAAGGTTTTTAGCCGCTCATGAAGTTGCTGCAATGGCCTCTTGCCATGATTACTTCTCTTCAACTCTTCAAGCCTTCAAGAAGTTTTTCTCTGAATTTTTTCTCTCGGTAGCAGTGTCTTTTCTCAATGTTTTTTTAAGGCCTAGAAGCTCTTGCCATTCCAGAAAAATCGTCTCTTGAGTCTTCTTGTCCAAGTAGGAGATTGAAACTTCAATCCAAGTAGGAAAAGGATTCCAAATTCGGCCAGAATTGTGGTCCTTTATTGCGAGGCGATTTTGATATAGTAAACGTCCGAATTTAGGAAAAGCTATTTCTGACATATTTGTTGGAATTTTTATTAGCTTTCCAACGCCACTAATTTCATCGCAATCCAATATCTGATGCAAAAGTTATGATTAAAACACTGAGACATGTGCAGAATCCAAATTTGAACCCAATCCGATTTTGACTCTTATTAGAGAAATTCCGATTTAATCTTTCACTTGATTTGATTAAACTTAACCACATCATATAGGTATTCTATTATGATTGGTTAAGCTTAAACATATCTTCTAGGTCTTCTCAAAGTGTACTTTAAGCCCAAAAAGCATGGAATTAATTGCATCTTTATTTAAAACCTGAAAACATTAAAACAACACAAAATTAAACAAATAACAATGCTAAGGAATTAACATATATAAGTTAAGGGGCTTGAATGTGTAACATTCAACGCTTATCACACCCCCAAACTTACATATTGCTAGTCCCTTAGCAATACAAAACAAGAAATAAAACTGAAAAACAACGGAATAAATCCTTCTTTCGTGGGATGTACGATTGCATTTAGCGTATGCAACAAGCCTTTTAAACCTCTAGGACTCCCTAGTGGACGAGTGAAGTCTCGTGAGGGTTTGCCAGAAATGATACCCACAAACATTGTTCCTACCATGTTATCCCCAAGAATGCAGCATCATAAAAATAATGGTTCTCATTCATTAGCAAGCTTAACAAAATAAACTCCATCTTCACAATTTCAGGGAACAAAAAATTAAGCTACTAACATGGCATTATGAGATATCACAAGATTCAACTAGTGTAAAGTGAACTTAACACATAGTCATGAGGTTTCAAAACTAATTTCAATCATGAATGGTTCAACACTCAAAATTCGTTGGACTCCCCATTAGATAAAACAACCAAGGCATATATATATTTTATTATTTTTATATATGCAGGCTGTGCAATGCTTAGCTCCCTTAAGCTTTCTAATTGACCCATGTAACGAGTGTTAGGTCAATGACTCCCAAACCAGATGGTTTTAGGGCACTAGGTGTAAAACACCCTAAAGACTTACTAACTCGAGTCAAAAAGGCTACGAAGCTAAACTTAGCCATTTATCAATCAAGGTAAACTTCCACCTTTTGACGCGAATACTCAATGCTTAATGAGGCAAGAGATCCGGTTACTCAGTGAAAAGCTCAAAGTAATCAATATTATTATTCTTTTATTTCTTTCTTTCTTTCTTTTTTTTTATTTATTTTTTTTTTTATGCCAAGGTTATTCCTCCAATAAGTTACCCAGCTGCATCTAAGATATTGATAACAGACATAACTGATTTCAAATTTCATACCCCACAGACTACATGCTAGTGTGCTTGTGAGAATCAAATTGAAACAAGTAATATCTCATGCTGCCAAAGAAATTAACAAAACTTCTTAATTCCCTAGTCAAGTGATCATGTGTTCATCATGTTAAGCTCACCAATGAAATACGAATCAAAATTCAAAATTTAACCAAATTCTTAGAAATAGCATGATCAGGCAGTCACAATATCTACAAGAGGACAACAAAATGTTTTTCTCACCCCCAAACTTAAACGATACATTGTCCCCAATGTATAGATAGAGATACAATACCGGGTGGAAGGAAAAAAATAAATGGGACTGGTTGTACTCCCCCAATCTTCAACGCAAGAATGCCTGTCCTAAAAAAAAAAAAACAAAGCACTACTCCAGCTTTATAATAAGAATCAAGAAAATCAACAAGAGAAGTGTTAGTAAAGTGGGTTGCCTCCCATTAGCGCTAAGTTTAACGTCTTCAGCCAGACAAACTAGATCCACAAACAAATCAAAAATAAAAATGAGGAAGGGTAAGAAAAACTCCTCTAATCCAAGTAGATGGGATCCGTCAAGTGGATGGAAGCAGCATTTTCATTCTGTGCAACGCCCTCTATGTAGGGCTTCAATCTTTGGCCGTTGACTTTGAACAAAGTGCCATCTTTTGGGTCCTGTAATTCGATGGCGCCATGTGGAGACACTGACGTGACTATGAAAGGGCCATCCCATCTAGAGCGAAGCTTCCCAGGAAAGAGCCGGAGTTTGGAATTGAAAAGCCATACCTTTTGTTCTGGCACAAAGGATTTGGGCAGAATATGTCGGTCATGAAATGCCTTTGTCTTTTCCTTGTAAATGCGGGCACTATCATATGCATCATTGCGCAGCTCCTCCAATTCTGTCAACTGAAGTTTCCGGTGAGAGCCAGCTTCTTTCATGTCAAAATTGAACTGCTTGATTGCCCACAGAGCTTTGTGCTCTAGCTCCACAGGAAGGTGGCATGCCTTACCATAAACAATCCGATATGGAGACATACCGATTGGTGTCTTGTAAGCTGTGCGATAGGCCCATAGTGCATCATGGAGGCGCAAGGACCAATCCTTACGATCTGGCCTAACTGTCTTCTCTAGAATGTGCTTCATCTCCCTGTTGGAAACTTCCACTTGGCCACTAGTTTGAGGATGGTAGGGAGTGGCTACTTTGTGTGTGACGGAATATTTAAGGAGCAAGGTCTTGAGAAACCGGTTGCAAAAGTGCTTACCTCCGTCACTAATGATGGCCCGTGGGGTACCGAATCGGCTGAAAATGTTAGTCTGGATGAATTTGACCACAACCTTGTGATCATTAGTCTTGGTGGCCACAGCCTCAACCCATTTAGAGACATAATCCACTCCTACAAGAATATACTCAAACCCAAAAGATGGCGGGAAGGGTCCCATGAAGTCGATACCCCAAACGTCAAAGATTTCAACAATTAGGATAGGGTTTAGTGGCATCATGTCCCTCCGAGACATAGCTCCAAGGCGTTGGCACCTCTCACAAGCTCGACAAAACCCATAGGCATCTTTGAACAAGGTAGGCCATGTGAATCCGCTCTGTAGAACCTTGGCTGCAGTTTTCTTGGCACTGAAGTGTCCTCCACATGCTAATGAATGGCAGAAGGTAAGAATACTGTGGAATTCACTCTCGGGAACACAACGGCGGATTATCTGATCAGCACAATACTTGAATAACTCCGGATCTTCCCAAAAATAAGATCGAACTTGCTTGAAGAAGCGGTCCTTGTCTTGTTTGGACCAATGAGAAGGGATCCGACCTGTGGCTAAATAGTTAACAGTATCAGCATACCAAGGCAGCTCCCTCGAAGTAATCATTGGGGTGCCATTCACCAAAACAAAGAACCGCACTATAGAAATACAATGCGCTATCCAGGAACACCATCTCTCCCAAAAGCCACATCTTCTCAACATATACAATAAGAAATCCCAGTTGACATGATCATAGGCCTTCTCAATATCCAGTTTGCAAAGTAACCCTGGTTCACCGGATTTAATGCGACTATCCAAGCACTCATTAGCTATAAGAACTGAATCAAGAATTTGCCTACCTTTCACAAAAGCATTTTGAGGGGACAAGATAATCCTCTCCACAACCTTTTTAAGTCTATTTGCAAGGACTTTTGCAATGATCTTGTAAACACCACTTACAAGACTGATAGGATGAAAATCCTTAAGATCCACAGCCCCAGACTTCTTCGGAATTAAGGCAATAAAAGTGGCATTAATGCTTTTGACAAACTTGCTATGAGAGTGAAAGTCCCAGAATACCCCCATGAGATCTGTCTTGATCACATCCCAGCAGTCTTGGAAAAACGCAAGAGAGAACCCATCAGGACCTGGTGCCTTGTCTCGATTCATGCATTTCACCACCTCTAAGACCTCATTTCCTTGAAAGGAAGTTCTAAGGAAGAAGCCTCAGCTGCATCCAGAGTGTCGAAAGCAAGGTTATCCATCCTAGGCCTCCATGGGAGAGGATATGCAAAAAGAGACTCATAGAATTGAACAACATGATCCCTGATGACCTGCTGGTCGGAAGAAATAGAGCGACTCTATGGAGTTAGACCTCCTATTCGAGTTGGCTATTTGATGAAAAAATTTAGTGCATTTATCACCCTCTTTAAGCCAAAGAACCCTAGACTTCTGTCTCCAGCTAATCTCTTCCTGTAAAATAGAATTCTCCAGATCTCTAATGACCACACATTTCCTCTCCTTTTCTTCGGGAGATAAACATGTTGTTCCTCCAACCTATCAAGAGTACATAATTCTTCCATGTGCATTTTTTTTTGCGAAACTCCACATTACCAAACTCCTGTTCGTTCCATCTCTTGAGATCAACCTTTAAAGCCTTAAGCTTTTGAGAGAAGATGAAGCTAGGAAAGCCTTGAAAGCGATAAGACGCCCACCAAAGCCGGACACTATCCACAAACCCTTTAGCCTTTAACCACATATTCTCAAATTTGAACGGTCTGGAACCCCAATGAATGCCACCACAATCAAGAAGAATAGGAAAATGATCATAACACAATCTAGGAAGCCTTTTCTGTATAGAACCTGGAAACTTGACCTCCCAGTCTGGAAAAACAAGAAATATATCAAGAAGAGACCAAAAGGGATTCTCCTGATTATTGGACCACGTAAAAGTCCCTCCTACAAGAGGGAAATCCATGAGGCCCTGCTCGAAAATAAAGTCTGAGAACTCCATCATAGCAGCGTTAAGACGAACTTCCCTAGATCTTTCAGCAGGAAAGCGAGTGACATTGAAATCACCCCCAATACACCAAGGCAACTCCCACCAAAAAGAAAGGCCAGCCAGCTCATCCCAGATAAAGCTTCTAAAAGAGTCGAAGTTAGGACTGTAAACCCCAGCGAAGGCCTAAGAAAAGTCATCGGCAACGCTCCTGAAAGAGCAAGCAACAACAAACTCACCCACATACACGTCTAACTTCTCAACAATCCTCCTATCCCACAAGATTAGGATACCACCAGAGGCCCCGCAAGAGGCTAAGTAGCACCAATCAACAAAGTGACATCCCTAAAGGCTTCTCACTAAACTGTTGGAAATAAACTCCAATTTAGTTTCTTGTAAGCAAATAATATCTGTCTTCCATTGCCTAATTAAGTTTCTGACTTTCAACCGCTTACCACCCTCGTTTAACCCTCTGACATTCCACGAAATAATTTTTGGCTTCATAAAAAACCTCCAAGCGCCCTCCCTTTGCACCTACTCTGAGAGGTGCTTCCGCTACGCGCGTCATAATTAATAGAACATGATAATCTGTTTAGTTTCCTTGAGAATTTATTGCCCAATTTCGAGCAAGAACCCGTTTCCTTCTTATCATTATCGGCAAGGATAGCCTCAAACACGGCTGAAAGCTGACCTTCATAGCCATCGCACGTAATCCCCACCGAATGGCTGTACTCCAGAATCGCCTTCAAAAAGTCCTTTGAAGATTTCTTACCAGAAAAACCCCTAACGTTGTCACTAGGACAGCAAGACAAAGGAGACGGCTCTTCCTCCGGGAACAAAACTAGCTCCAATCCATTCCTGGGCCCCAAACCGGAGGGGGGTAAGAGGTTAAAAGGGACAGTCTCCAACATAGAAACAGAGGAAGAAATACCTGAGGAAACCATAGAGTTCGAAGAACCCTAACCAGCCCAAACAACCAGCACATCTTTTGAATCCGTCGGGACTTTGGCAGGAACAACCGGGACTATGGGTAGTACCTCCAACACAGGGACGGACAGCTCAGTCCCAGCACTAGAATCCGGTTGGGGAGATGCACTTGCCGGGGCAAGGACTACAGGGGGAATAAGCGGACCTCCGACAATGTGGGGAGATGGGCCAGGGACATTGACCACTGCGTTTATGGCCTCAGAGCCAGGAGCTGGGATATCTGGCCCAGTGCTCAATTCCGGAAGAGAGGCAAGGCTTACCGGTGCATGGATATCGATGGAGGGGCACAAACCACCGACGACCTCTGTGCTTCCCGTAATCGGACCCAACATCCCGACCAGACCCATTTCTTCCCTCACAGCCACTGCGGCGATTTCTGGTCGAGATCCCCACTCGGTTCTGGAAGAAGACGCAACGAACTGGTTCTCCGAAACAGGGACACTGGACGTCAGAGGTGGATGACCTATCCCGCCGGAAGTCACTAAGTTTTCCGGAGACTTCTCTCGACCACCGAAACCCGACGCCGACGACGGCCCTACTTCTGGAAGCACAACCAGATCGGCCATGGAATCACTTGAAATGAGCTTAGGAGCTTTCGGAACCCATCGAGGTCTCCGATTTTTCTTCTTCCGGTCCTTCTTACTCTTCCGCCTATTACCATTGGGCTTAAAGCCCAGCCCAACCAAAAGGAGCCCTTCACGAACCCTACTCAGGGCTCGGTCCACGTCAACTTGCAGCTTCTCCAACTGGCTTTGCCAGAGCAACAGAGAGGAAAACGTGTCTTCCCCTCCAATCAAATGAAAGCCTGTGTAAGTTTCACCAAAGGAACACTCTAACTTGCCTTGAACAGCAGAATGGGATTGTGCGTCCAATTTAGGCAATCGTCTGACACCCTTCACGTTCTCAAAGACATAACGGTCATGAAGGTCTTTACCCAGAGGATGCACCGGCTAAACCTGCTTCGACCCTTCCTTCTCCGGTCGACAAGAGCCTGTGCACAGGACTTCAACGTAAGATGGTGCACCGTCTGAGCCATTAGAACTAGTAGCAGCACCAATGATAGCTCCATCACCATCTATCGATTCCTTCACTGGCAGAGGTCCAAGCCGAACCAAACCTTGCCCAGCTGATTCTTTGAGGAAATCCCTGACCTTACCCAACTCAACTAGGAATCTACTCCATCCCCACCCATCACAACCTTCAGGAATGTAAATAATCCCTCTCAGACCACCCAAAGCATAGGCTGCCACTTCAAGGAATCTTCCAGCTACGTTACCTCCTCGCTTAACGATGATAACCTTGGACCCCTCCTTGAAGGACCTAACAAAATCCTTCCCTGAAAACCACAGCACACTCTCCAAGGTCGAAAACAGCCACCCAATGCTTTGAGCGCCAAGCAGTACCAGCCCTGAGAAATTCCTCCTCCTTTCTTCCACTTTCACCACCGAAGCTCCTTCTACCACCGTAAACACAAACGTCTTTGCTTCCACACAACACCACCTCTCCATCACCATCTTCCAGTTATCTCATTTAGAATGTTTTTGAATTTAACTTTTTGTTCCAGGTTAAGGTGTCAACCAAGCTTTATTGTATCCCTGAAAGAGGCAGGATCTGTGGTTGCTTCAAAATAAATAAATAAATAAACATATGTTTCTCACGTGTTTTTTTAATAATAATATTAACAAAAAAATATGTGAGAATATTTCTTCTAATCAAAAGTGAATAGCACCTGCCGTAAATCACGTCAAGGTAAACTGAGATGCAGCGGTTAATAAGGATGCAATGAAGATGGATATTGTTGTAGTTGTGAGAGGCTCTATATTACACAACACTTATCCTGCTACGGCCGAAGCTACAACAGCTTTGAGGTTTTACCAGAAAGGTTGGTAGCTAGGACATCAACCGGTGGAAGTAGAAGGCCATGCACTCCAGATTGTGAAGGCTTTGAATAAGGAAATAAATAATTGGTGTAGGCAAGGGCTTTTGATTGAATAGGTCATAATCATGTTGAATAGTTTACGGTTATGGAGTGTAAATCATGTTAGAGGATAAGTGAATGGAGTAGATCATCGGCTAGTCAATTATGTGTTTTCTCTTATGGATGAATAAGTTCACATGGACGAAGGCTCTTTTTGTATTATTGACATTGTAAATGTGGAACGCGCTAATCTTTAATTTATACATTAATGAAAAGATTGTGACTAATTTTTTTTAATAAAAAAAAATAAATAAAAACATGTTTTTCTCACGAAAAATGTTATACATCATCTCATTATCCCCCGATCTCTCAAAACATGGGTCCTTTTTATAGCATTACTCTAACTCAAATAATTGAAAATTGTTATTGTTGATATAAAGTCGATTAATTAATCGGTTAGCAAATTCTGAAACTTGTTTATGGTAAGAGTGGAGAAAAATTCCAACAATTCGGTCTTTGAAAATGATCTTGGTATATAATTAAAAAATAAATAAATAAAAAAAAAAAAAAGAAGAAGAAGAAGAAGAAGAAGAAGGAGAAAAAAAATACAATTTAGCTACCCAAACTATTACTATTTCTCTTGATGGCCCTCCAAACTACTAAGACTTACACTCTGACCCCCAAACTACCAAAACCTTTGAAAATGCCAATTTTTCGTGAAATATCTCTATAATACTCATGCCACATGTCATTTTTCAATTCAAAAAAATTAAAACAAATTTAAAATTTATAAAATTTATAAAATTTATAAAATTTATAAAAATAAAATAAAATTTTATATTTTATTTTTAAAAAAATATTGCGATCGATCGGAGAACATACTGCTTCTTTCCATCATCGTCATTAGGCACGATGCACGCCTGCAACTCGACGAACTCGTCCCCGCCTTTCCAAACACGGACATGACTAATTTCCTATCCTTCGATATTTATGATATTGATCTTTCGAAAGTTATGAATGATTCCAATCTGAATTTTGTTTTGTTACAAACAACGATAAAATCTATCATCGTTACAGAATACCTCGATTGGTTTTTTACAGAGAAATCAACAAATGTAAGCTTGTTCGTCGATGTTCATATCTATTTTCCTCTCTGTGATTTTTTTTTACATTCAAAACGTTGGCCAATAGCTACCTGGGGCTCAAGGATCACAAGTTTTTCTCTTAGGTAGATGATATTTTTCAGAGCGGGGCGAGCTTGAGCTCGGCCGAGTTCAACGAACTGATGATTTCAAATTGGAACTTGCCGAGCTGGGCTATAAAATTGATCATCACAGAATTGTAAACAGATGGTAACCGAAGGGGTGTCGGGAAGATCGGGTCACGGTTGAGAAGTAACGCCATCCCAAACACCCATTTTTTTAACAATAAAAAATAAGAAATAAAAAAAAAATATATATATATATATATATTTTAGTTTACTTATTTATTTTATTTATTTTTTTCATTTAATTTTTGATTTTTTTTAATTGAAAAATGACACGTGGTAGGGGTATTATGGGGATATTTCGCCAAAATGAGCATTTTCCAAAGGTTTTAGTAGTTTGGGGGGACATAGTCTAAGCCTTGGTAGTTCGAGGGGCTATCCAGAGAATGACTAGTAGCTTAGGAGGGCTAAATTGTATTTTTTCCAAAAAAAATATATATATATGTTTCTCACATGCATTTTTAATAGCATTAACAAAAAAGTATGTGATGATTTTTCTTCTAATCAAAAGTGGATAGCACCTGCCGTGAATCATGTCAAGGCAAACTGGAATGTAGCAGTTGATAAGGATGCAATGAAGATGGATATTGTTGTAGTTGTTAGAGCCCCTAGATTACACAACACTGATCCTACTACGGCTGAAGCTACAGTGACTTTGAGGTTTTGCCTGAAAGCTAGGACATCAACTGATGGAATTAGAAGGTGATGTACTCCAAATTGTGAAGGCTTTGAGTAAGGAAATAAAGAATTGGTGTAGGCAAGGGCTTTTGATTGAAGAGGCCATAATCATGCTGAATAGTTTGCAGTTATGGAGTGTAAATCATACTAGAGGATAAGCGAATGGAATAGCTCATAGGCTAGCCAATTATGTGTTTTCTTTTATGAACGAATAAGTTCACATTGAGGAAGGTTCTTTTTGTATTATTGACATTCTAAATGTGGAACGCGCTAATCTTTAATTTATACATTAATGAAAAGATTGTGTGACTAATTTTTTTTTTTTTTTAAAGCTTGTTTTTCTCACAAGAAATGTTTTACATCATCATCCCATTATCTCCCAAAACATGGGTCCTCCTTATAGTATTACTTTAATTGAAATAGTTGAAAATTGTTAATGTTGGTATAAAATGAGTTAATTAATTGACTTAACTGACTATGGCAGTCTAGTGGGCGAAAATACTTCTAATTATCACCGATTTAACTGATACTCAGTCATTCTGTTAACATGTAAATGAAAATAAAAAATAATAAAAATAAAAAGAAGAAAAAAAGGTCCTTTTATACATAATAAAATAATAGTTAAGATTTAAATAACTATTATTATTTAATTTACAAATAATAGTTAAGATTTAAATAATTATACATAATAAAATAATGTAAAGTTGTAGAGTGTGTCTCGATTTGTGTGATAGTATCAAATTTCACACATAATAAATATGTAATGGAAACATGTCCTTTTGAAATTGTATGCATAATAGAATCTCACATAAGTTATAATAATACAAATGTCTTTACTAATATAATAATTTGAACTCTCTAATTGTAATAAGTCTCACTAATTTAACAAATGAACCTAGATTTTTGAATAAGGATTCAAATTTTAGAACAAACGCGTCCTATGTTCTGTTATGGGACACACGTTTCAATTCTAACCGATCCAGTTTCAACTAAACAATTTTATATTTAATGCTTAATATTCTTATATTAAGGCATGGTAAAATGATGAATGATATATACTACATTTTTATTCTAACTCCTAAGGTTAAATATAATTGAACCCCATCAACTAATAGTCATTTTTTAAAAAGCATTACGAACTGATAAGTGTCATGCTTTATCCATTCAAATTATCAATTTGTTGCAACTTAGCCCCATTCTTCAGTTTTGACCATTATGTTAGATGAAAAATTAAATTTGACCAAAATATTCTGAAATGCCCTTATTTTGACAATTGAAAAACCAAAATTATCCTTTTGTATTTTTTTAACTAATTAATAAATAAATAAGATAATATTGGTTTTTCAATTATCAAAATAATAGAATTTTCGAAACATTTTGGTCAAATTTAATTTTTCATCCAATATAACATCCAAGACTGAACATATTGACAGTTTGAAATGTCAAATCATGACACTTGTCAGTTTGTGGTGTTTCATAAAAAATAGCTATTAATCTAGGGAGTTAAATAATATTTAACCCTTTATTTTATATTACTGATGTGACACTATCAATTAATTTTTAGATTAATTAATTTTTTTTTTAAAAAAAAAAAAAAATGAAAACTAGTGTAACATTAAAAAAAAAGAAAAAAAAAAAGAAAAAAAGAAAGAAAGAAAAAAGTATGATATATACTAAAAATTGTGGGGTTAAATCTATCGCAACAACTTTTTTTTTGGGTGGGGGGGGTAATTCCGCACATACATCGCATCCAATTTTCGTGTACTCTTATATGGAGACAAATGGGAGCTCTTTCTCCTTCACGGGGAACGGGTGTCTACATGCGAGGACAGCTAACAGGCTTACCGTACTTATGTTTGAACGGTTGGTTGGTTCAGCCTTTTGGACCAGTCGTTGGTTTCCCTCTGCCTCTCACTCGCTTTCTCTCTCACGCAAAGTCACTGACTTTCAAATCTTACTGTCTAAGCAGCCATGGACGAAGCTGATCAGGAACAAGAGAATCGACGCGTTCTAACACTACTAGAAGCGCTGAAGAAGGCCACCAAAGATCTGCGAAGCTACCCCATTTCCCTAACAAACAATTCGGAAACCACCGTTGAAGCTCTTTCAAAGCTCGAAGCCGAGGCCGCCGCCGTTGTTTCCACGAACCCACATATTTTCAGCCTCTGTCGGTTGCTCTGCAACCTCAAGACCCTACTCGAAACGCTCGAAAAATCTCAGGGCTATAGCCTAAAATGCCTCCTCCGCCACCAGATCACCAGCTACAAGATTTCCCGGATTTCATGCAAGATAGATGCTGAGATTCAAGCGTTTCTCGACCGAGAAAGTGTTCAAAGTCTTGCGAGGACGCTGCAAGAATCGGCGGATGAGGAGAAGAAGGTTAAGGTATTGGCTGAGTTCAGAAACCGGGTTTGCCAAGGCTTCGACAGAGATTTTCAAGAGTTGGTTTTGAGGGCGAAGGTATTTTCGATTCTTGAATCTATACTTTCTGACTCCATGTGTTCGAAGCGGGTTCGAGACGAAGCGGCTCTTGTTGTAGATGCTTTAGTTCGATTCAATAAGAACGTTTTTGTGGGATTGGTGTTCATGGGTCCGACAATTAATGGAGCCTTGACATCTATAGGTTCGTGTTGTTCGATTCAAGTTTTTTGCTCGCTGATCAAATTCATCAGAACTCCATTAATAGATGAAATGGAATCGAATGGCGAAATCCCAAGAATCATCAACCTGTTGGGCTCAGAAGATTTGTCTATTCGAGCTGCAGCCTTGGATTGCATTCTTGAACTCGCTTATTTTGGGAGGAAAGAAGTTGTTGAGGAAATGCTTGAAGAAAAGTTGGTGGAGAAGCTCATGGAGTTGCAGAGGCTGGAGCGTGGAAGTGGTGTGGTTGAGAGAGAGAACGGACAAGTTTGTGAGGAAACGGAGTCAGAAACTCAAACGAAAGTGGAGAACAATCCATTTGGAAGGTGTGTTGCAAGTTTTTCAGTGCAAGTGGAAGTTGGGGAAGGGTTGAGTCAAACAGAGAAAGGAGAAATCAAACTGGAAATATTAAGGAGAGTCAGAGAGGCCTCTGTTTCTGAAGCAGAGTCATCCACCATTGAGGCAGAGGTATTATGGGGTTCTTCGCCTTGAAATTAGATTAAAGCATTAGCTTATTTTATTTATTTAAGAAAAAAATAGGGAGTTAGTTTAGGGACAAAGTTTTCAATCAATTTAGTCTATTAAACCGACACATATTCAAAATTCATGTGATTCTTGTATGTGATTCTAACGTTTTTTTTTTTTTTCTCACATGTATTTTGAACATATGTTAATTTAATAGACTCGATTAGAAATTATTTTTATAAATCAATTTGAAGAAAAACTTTATCCTTAGTTTAGTTAAAGGAAGTATTATGTTAGAAGTCGTAACCACAAAAGAACCTACTAATAGGGAGGAAAAGTTGATGACTAACATTTATGAATCTTAATAGGTGTTTGGTTTAAGACTCTTATCTCTCATGATTTGGATGTGTTAGTTGGGTTGGGATTAGAGTTGTATTAGAATTACAATAGCTTTTCTTATTTAAAGACTATTGATTAATAAAGAAATTATCATAGAGGAATTTGATCAAACACTTGTGGTTTCTCTTACCCGAAATGAACTATCTTTGTTTGATTTGTTGTTTTTGTTTTTGTTTTTTAATTTATGACTTATTAATTGGTATCAAAGCTATGACAACCAACAAATAACATATTGAAAGAGTTAAAAACAGACATCCAAGAAGTCATTCAACGAATTGAAGCTTGGGCGTCTATTCGACTCAAGAATGCAAAGTTTGGAGTGTTCTTTTTTAGAGATAATGAATCAGCTCTTACGGCCATGGTCAATGGGATGAATCACTACCGCTGACAGAACGGGATGAACCAAACTCGGCAGCCCAACGACCATCTATGATGAAAACCCTTGTCGAAAGTTTTTTCTCGATTCTTTGTGAACTACTACGAGACACACGTCCAACACAACTATAATCGGCACATCAAATTTGATTTCCTAAATTTTCAAGGGAAGATCCAAGGATTTGGTTGAGTCGGATGGCCAGTATATGGATGCAAGAGACATACCAAATTGAAAGTAGAAATTACTTTGAGCATCTTCGAACGTGAAGTACTTGTTTGTTTTCAGTTCAGTTGAAATGGAGAGTATCCAGTTAGTTGTAGTGAAGGGGTATTTTTGTTCAAAAAATGTGAAAAGACAAAAATACCTCTACACTTATATCTAACAGAGTACCCGTTTCCGGTTAAAAGGCTAGTAACCAAAGATGCCTGTAGGAACTTTATTGGGCAGATTGCAAGACGAAATTGCATAGGAGATTTGGATGTTCAAACCAAAGACTTTGAGAGAGACCATCAAGAACTGGCAAAGCTACCATACTAAATTGAACAACCAGTCAGCAAAAGGGAGCCAAGAGCCTACAGACAAAAGTCAACATGCGACTCAGCTCAATCACTCAATTTAAACGATTGACAGGGGATTAGAGAAGGGGATCTGTTTCAATTGCAACGAAAGGTTTGTCCCTTGACATCGAAGCCAACGTCCACAAGTGTTATTGATTGAAGGAGGTGACACTGTTGAAGAATCCCTTAGGCCAACAACAATTTCCTGATCTCAACATTGATGGCAAGGTTGCTGTGAAAGGGGGGCAAATCCGTAGTCTACTGATGGGCAAGAAAAGTTGAAGACCAGTGTTTATGATTCTTAATAGATATTTGATTTATCTCTTATCTCTTATGATTTGGATGTACTTTTTTATTTTTTTGAAATAAAGATAAGATTTCATTCATCAAACTAAGAGAGCAAATTGCTCTATAAAAAACAGAGTCCTAGACCTTGAAGAAACAATTTTCCGAATACTCCGGAAAACAATCTAGCCGTACACCTATATTTCCTCCAACACAATCTCCATGTTGGAGGTTTACAATCAATCACGTACGGTCTAAATGCGAAGAAACTTCTCCAGAAATTTCTCTCCCATTCGAAGAAAATCGTTGTCGGTTGAAGCCCATAACTCAGGTGAAACAGTTACAAACATGATCACGTCCCATTGATTCTTGCCCAAATTTCTCGCCATTGCTGTCAGACTAGCAAACTCAGTGTAACCACTTCCGTCTCGATCCGCCGCTTGATCCGATTTCTACCGCACGCCGGCAATCCTTACTTATAGTTATAAAGGATTATAGTTGATTTGAATGTATTAGTCGGGTTAAGATTATATTTATATTAGAATTACGGTAGCTTTGCTTATTTAATGACTATCGATCAATAAATAAATCCTCGTATAGAAATTTTATCAAACACTTGTGGTTTCCCCAATCCAAAATAAACTATTTTTGTCTCTGATACTCAAAATAAGATTTCCCTGTTTGTTTGTTGTTATTCTCTGACTCATCATATTACCCAGCTTTATTTTTTTAGGGTTTAGTTTGGTAAAAGGTAGTATTACCTAAGCCACCATTATTCATGATCATGATTTTTAAAAAATACAATGAAGTCATATGTAACACCCAACATGAAACTATGGACCCTACGCGTTATTGTGGTGCCCCATTGTTGGTGGCCATACTCATTGACACTTCCATCATTTAAAGTTGTGCACCATAAATTAGTGGTGACCAGTGATGGTGGTCGTGCTAGTGCTACTATTAATTATTACCATTAGAAAGCTTAAATGAAGTAGGGCCTTTTAAAAGCTAAAATGGGTAAGTAGAGGAGTATTGCTTGGATCCCATATTAGTTGGAATTTGATCTATTTGGATTGAGATAACATAAGAAATAAGCATTAGAATTTTTTGCAATTATTTATTCGAATTTGAACAGGTGATTGTAAGAGACCATTTATACAACCTACCTAATCAGATAAGCGATTTGGCAACCCAATTTTTATTTGGTCAGGTAAATTTCATAAGTGTTCTCTCACAATAACCTGCTTGAATTGTTGTTCAAATAATTGTAGAAGATCTCGATCCAAGAGATAAGTGTTTCAATCTCAACAAGTCCAGTTTCAATTAAAGCAAATTTCAAAGCCGATTCTAAATTAGATTAGAGCTAGATGAACCAGTTTTAAAATGGATTAGCCTTAGACGTGCCGTAAATCCTTTTACCGGTTCAAATTGAATTTCAAATTTTTCATAAAAAAGAGAAAGATAATGAAATTAATCTAGATATTTGAAGAAACTATTAAATCTTTACAAACATGACAACAAAATTTAATAGAAAAACATATTTATGGCATGATCAAAACTCAAATTTTTAATTGTCAAAATCAAAAATACAGATCAGGGGGCCAAAACTCTAAAGCAAAAAAATCGACATTTTCTTGGGCCCTCCATAGGCAAAACGTCAATTTGCAAATTCAATATCCTTGTGCAATAATAAGAATTCCTTTTGCTCCATGAATCATTGATGACAAGGACGTGGTGTCCTTAAACCGCCCAACCAAAAATGTTATTGTCACGGCTGCGTCTTGTAGCACCGACATTTCTCTGACACCTCGAAGAACATGTTCACAACAAAAATTATAAATTTGAGCTTTATCTCGGTATTTTTTTTTTCATTTTAATTTAATATTTTTCGTATTAGATTTTATTTATCGGGAAAAAATTTGATGAAATAATGCTATTTAATATATTGTTATATAATTATTATAAAATTATGATAATATTACAGTAAAAATTAATATTTAGACCGATACAAATTTATAAAAATAAATAAATAAGGGTTGACTTTTACTTAATTTTTTTTTTTTTTTTTTTTTTTTAAATTTCCTCATTCTTTTCATGTCCCGGTCAAATTGGTCGGTTTGGGTTAACCCGACATGAATCGTTAAAATTAACAGGTCAAACGAGTTATGTCGTGTCAACCCGTTATTTAAGTGGGTTATATTAGGTGATGGGTTGACGGGTCAAATGGGTTGACCCAAACCCGACACATGAACCTGTTTTGTCAGTCGTAAGGTGGGGAAGGGTATTAAGTACGTAAAAGAGAAAACAACAAAGACCCAATATAATCATTATAGTGCAATAAAAACTTAAAAATGATTGAGAATGGGCCAAATGAATGTCTCGACTCATTGGATTTTTGGACACCGATCAAGAAATGGGCACCCCTAAAAGGATGTTTTTTTTGGGTAGTCCAAAAGAGGAGTTGTCTTGAGCAACACTTATTGTAGCGACAAGCAAACTTGGGAATCATAGTAGGGAGGGGGAGCATTGATAATGACCGGATCGGAGCTGCCAAAAAAGAACACCACTTCAAATTTCGGTGATGGAGGTGCCCAACGAAGAAGGCTTTGTAGACGTCGTATATGAATTTGCAACAAGATATAGAGGTCTTCATAAGCAAAAAAGAGAATATCATCTATGAAAATCTATTAGGGAAGGAGATGAGAGAACTCGTGGATCTGTTGTGGGAGCCAACAAGGGAGGTTGACGTTAGATGTAAGTTTTTTTTTTTTTTTTTTTTTTTTTTTTTTTTTTTTTTTTGTGGTGAGAAGGATATAAGTCTACTTAAAGATTGTTTCAATGTTAATAAAATCAATGAAAGAAATTTATTCTCAGACATGAGTTTGAAAGAGGTCAAAATTCCGTCTAAAAATTTATCCAAATTATCCCGTTAAAGACTTAATATTTAGGGTCATAAGACCGAAGTAATGTGAATCCTAACATCCTCGTAGGAATTATGAGTAATGTTAAAACTTTTTATTGTGTATCTCTAATAATAATGTGACTTTTAAAATTATCATAAGGCCGGCTAAAGCTTTAGGCGGATTAGACGGCCGTCTAAGGCCCCCAATTTAATAAGGCCTCCAATTAAAAAAATACATATTTCTGAAAAGTCTCAAAAGTCATGAAGGCTGGCCTTAATCACCAAAATTGAAGGCTTTAAGTTAAGTCCAACATTCAAAGACAAAATACAATGAAAAAAAGCTAAGAAGATGGAAAGACTCAAAGTTTCCATTTCAAATCCTACTCTTTATAAGATCCTATACAAAATCCTATTGTTTCCCTATTCAAGTCTTATTTGAATTTGAATTTATCTCTTCTTCTCCATTTTCATTATTTTCCAATAACTTACTATTCAATTCCTTAAAATCATTCCAGAAATTTTTATTTTCAAAACTAAAATTTTTAACATAAATTTTACAAATAAAAGAAAGTGCTCCAGTTGGCAAATAAAATTATATAAGAAGACTTGATTTTTTTCCTAATGTACGTATCGCTTATAGAATTTTATTAACAACACTTGTTACAATTGCTTTTGTAGAAATAAGTTTTTCAAAATTAAAATTACTAAAATCTTACATAAGGTCAACAATATCACAAGAGAGATTAAATGGATTAGCTATTTTATCAATTAAAAATAAAATGTTAAAAAAACTCGAATATAAAAACTTAATAAGTAATTTTGCATCCCAAAAAGCAAGAAGAATGAATTTTAAATTAAATAATATTTAATTTTAAATAAAAGGCCGTACTTAAACTTTTTGCCTAATGCCTCAAAATAAATCGAACCGACCATGAATTATCATTAAGCTTGTGATTGATCATTATTGAATTTTAATCTAACAATGATTTTAAAATTTGACTTTTTATTAAAGGGGCAAAAAAAAAAAGGACCGACAAAATTGCTCAATTAAATTAGTGCTAGGTGGTTTTGGATGTCTATGTCACCAGCTCCCCACCCCCACCATAAAAATATCTATTAGATAATCTCTCTCCCTCACATTGTCACATAACATTGGTGGTTAGCCGTCAGCTACTTAATCATGTAAGATGCGAATATTATTTCCACTTCTGTATAGCCACGAGGGGAATATCCTTATGGTGCCTTGTTCTAGAATATTCAAACTAATTATTATTAGTATCTACCATTTCTCTATTTCTATTAATTATTAGAAAAAAAAAAAAAAGAAAAAAAAAAAAGGGCTAGAGAAAGAATATGCTTTCATTGACCCAACTCCTTCTTACTTTATTTTTTATTTTTTTTTTGTCAGAATTTATGTAATTCATATGCTAAGCTTGCTTATGATTACCTCCTTAATTAATTCTACGTTAATTAATTATTGATAATATTAAAATCAATAATATTGGAGTACCATGCAATCAATCAATTATTCTGTCCAGATGTACAAATTACAAACTAGCAATCATTTCAGATTTAATTATAAGATGTTAACACCTTTTTTCTATTTAAAATTAATAATATGCATGATGGCTTTACTATTTTATTTAAAAGTGTAATTTGTCTAATTTAATTAATCCACATTTTCCCTAAATAAAGAAGAGGGTCCAAAAAATAGCCATTTAGTGTGCATTATAGTAACGTGCTATATATCGATGTGTACGTGCCTTTCTAACTTGTCCTTTGCAATCCATTCATTATAATTATTTTTTGTATTTAGAAAACTATCACTAAACATTTCTATAATTGGATAATTTTTTTTATACAAAATATTTTAGAGAAGGAAATGAATAATTTATCTTAATGCAATGCCAAATAATAAATAATATAATAAAAGATAAAAAATAAAAAAAAGGACCAAATAAATTACCTGATCAAATAGTTTTTTTGGCCCGTTGACTCAAAAAAAAAATAGCCACAAAAAAGGTAATTTTTGTAATAGACAAAAGGATTGGCTGCTGGTAGGCATACCGGTGAGGGCGGTAAGGGGTCTTGGTTGCCACAAGAGGAAGGATTGCCCTAGATCAATTGAGCTAGAGTCGTTGTAGAGGAACTCCAATATGATGTCCCGTGCCCAACCGTTGGTGAGCACGGGATGTCTTTTCTTTGCAAAATTTGGAGACAAAAAGATGGTATTAGTTATGAAAAGACTCGAGAGAATGGGAAACAAAAGAAAATGGTGCATGAAGGAGGATGTGCGAAGAAGATGAAGATGGAAATGAAGGAGGTGCGACAGACCCACGTGCGATTGTGGTGGCGCGTGGAGCACGCGGCCGGTGGGGGAAGGGATGTGGGGGGTGAGAGATAGGGTTCAACACATATGTACTATATGAATTAAAAAATTGAACCCTTTAGGGGCGTTTGAGTGTAAAGAATCCTAAAAGATTACTTTGTTTTGTTGCAATTAAGTTGAGAAAATCTAGATACTTAAGATAATATGAATTTCCTTCCGACACTTTCATTGGGGAAGTGAATTCCCTTTTAGAGAAGGGGGAATGAGTGTTTAGTTTATTTTAAAGGACAAAGAATGCACATCCCGTAAGTTTATTAATTATAAGGTGTTAACAACTTACTAAATTTTCAAATAACTTAATCCGTGAAGGGTGCGTTTGAGATTGTGGTTTCAATAAGTGTGATTTTAAAAAGTAGCGAGTTCAATAAGTGCGATTTTAAAAACACAATTTTTATGGTCCGTTTGGGTTTGCAATTTTAAAAAGTGTGATTTAAAATATTGATTTTAAAATATGCGATTTGAAAAAAATGGTTTTTAAAAACGCAATTAAGCGTTTGGCAAAATCGCAGTTTAGCTTTTAAAATCGCAAATTAACCTTTAAAATTCTGCGTTTTAAAAAAAACATCATCTTACCTGCGATTTGAAAAATAGATTTTTTTTGCGTTTTCAAATCGCAATTTTTAAAAACGTAATTTCAAAAAAATTTATATTTTGCGATTTGATTTAAAATAACACTTATTATATACGAAATCGCATTTCCAAACGCACCCTAATTAGATAATGGACCTTCTAATTTTTCAAACCCTCTCTTCGTAGGTTAGTGTGAGGAGCTTAATTACGCTGCCCAAAGCTCATGCTTTGCTCATTGTTCCTCTTTCTTTCTTGTTTTATTTATTTTTAATACGTATTTAATCTAAAAGGCCTAAAAAGAAAATGACAGAGTTTCCTCTGATTTGAGTTTTTTCTTCAATTCAATCTATAAAAATAATATGTCATTTTACAAGAGAGAAACACATGCCCATGCTAAGAAACAAATGTTATTTTTTTAGACTGGGTTTGAGGAACTTCCTCCGACCCAGTTTGAAGAAAATTTTTGTTCAAAAATAAAAATAAGGGTAAAATATCCTATTAGTACTTGAATTTAAGACTTTTTTAAATTTGATACCTGAGTTTTTATTTGTTTCATAGGTGGTACCTTCTTCTTCATTTTAAGGGAAAATGTAAGTATTTCATTAAGTACTCCCAAAGGGTAACAAAGTTACAATCAAATTGATATAAGATTGAGTCAGACTCAGACCATTACAGGGACTCAAATCTATAAGTACCCCATTACATTTACCCCAGAAAACACAGATCATACCAACAGATGCTACAAATAGTCATAGCCAACAGAAATGTGTCTCTGCGTTAACATAGAAACTATTATTTGCACTATGGAATCTGTCACAAACAATCTGTCCTAAAAAAGCAATGACTAGGATAATCTAACACAAAGCAACCTGTCAAATACAATCTGTCAACAGGAAACACCAAACAGAAACTGCCGCCCGAAGAAAATCGTCACGGTGACGACGCGTGTAGCAAACGAACAGCCAACGTCGATGGCGCGTGAGATACATGCGCTATCATGAAAAGAACCCTTGCAGCGGATTATCACCAGAAGTCCTCGACTACCACCAAAACAGCAAAAGATACAGACGTGGCCCTCACGTGAGGCCAAAAGGGTGGAAACCCCCGAGCGCGTGAAGACCACGCGTCGGTTGCTGGTGAGCGTCTCGGCCAAAGAAGGCGGAAGGATCAGAGGACGACGACAACTAAGGCTGTAGGGCGCGTGTCGGCTATAGAACGGCGAATATGTGCAAATCTGGCCCCAGATAATGTTTAGAAACTTAATCACTACCAAATCTTCCCACCAACGACACAAACGACAGACTCTACTCCTTTGGAACCTCTATTGAGTGATTTCCTACCAAACAAACAAATAAAAACTAAAAAATACAAAGAAAGAAACAACCTCCATAGTCTAAAAGGGCTAGGAGGACTAAAACCACTATCGAATCTAGTCCAGGGGGACAAAACTCCATGGCCCTAATGGCTGGGAGACTCTAACCTCCACTGGAACGACTCAAGGAGGAAACAAAACCCTCTATAGCCCTAGAAGGGCTAAGAGGAGAAAGCAAAACTGGGAGGAGAGAGGCTAAAAACCTCCCTCCCTCGACGAAACTACCCGTTTGGTATCTTTGTTACATTTTTCGTCTAAATTTTAACAGCCCACCACGTATCAACCGCTGAGGTTGACACGTGGCACTATATATATATATAAAAAAAATAAATAAAAAAAAAAGAGAAGAGGGGTGGTTGAGCCGACCACCCCCATGGTAGAAAAAAAGAAGAAGAATTTGATGGGTTTTGGCCCTTGGGGTGGCCGAACCACCCCCGTGGCCCATGAGGGTGGTTCGACCATCCTAGATTGGCCAAGGAGCCACCCCTCTTTTCTTTTTCTTTTAAATTTTATTATTTTAATTAATTTTTAAAGATTTTTATTTTTATTTTTTATATATAGTGTCATGTGTCAACCTCAGCAGTTGACACGTGGTGGGTCGTTAAAATTTGGACGGAAAATGTAACAGAGGTACCAAATGAGTTTTTACCCATAACTCAGGTATCACTTATAAAACAAATGAAAACTCAAGTATTAAATTTAAAAAAGCCTAAAACTCAGGTATCAATAGGGTATGTAACCTTAAAAATAAATGTATGGATGTTTCTTTTTGTTGGTAGTAAATACGAGTGACAATTTGTGTTCCTGTGTTAGATTTGAGTCGTGTCGATGCATGGATATAAGACTATATAGGTCAACCCTAACCGATCTATTTAATTAAACGGGTCAAACCCCACAACCATAACCCTCTAATTTTGTATTGATTTTGTGCCGGGTTCGCGGGTAATGTCAAAAATTGCCTGCCATTATATCGCATGTCGCTTACGGGTCATGTCGAAACATGAGTATAAAACTGTATAGGTCAACCATAACCCGATCCATTTAATTAAACGGGATAAACTATTAAATCCTAAGCATTTAATTTCATGTCAGATTCACATGTCATTTCAAATATTGCCGGTCCTTATTAGTAAGGTGTGCAAATTGTATGGACAATATAAACAAAACGTATGTAAGGAAAGGATATTTTGTGAAGAATAAATAATTCCAAGAAGATGACTAGAAATAAACCACAAATGAGAATTTCATATTCTCGAAATCCTTATCATAATCCTAATTATTTTTAAACATGAGAAAAGTCGCATTCTCATAAATGTGAATGGTGATGGAAATGTTAGATTACCAAAACGTCACGTTAATTTACTTTTAAATAGATGAAAATAAATCTATTATATTTCCAGATCTAATAGCACGACTGATTTACTACCCTTTTCATGAAGCTGTTAAGTCCCATTGAGTGTCAATTAATGATTGAATTTTATGTCGATTTGGACAGACATTTTACTCCAAAACACAGGGAAGTTGATAACATATATATATATATATATATTTTTTTTTTAAAAAAAAAGTAATTTATAATTATCTTTAAACATAAATAAGTAATTTTTAGGGGTAATTACCTTTTCCCCTATCAACTACCAGCCATTGTCAACATGCCCCCATGAACTGACACCTCGACCAAAAGAGAGCATCCAACTACCATCGTTACCCACTTTGCCCCCATCCGTCAGAAGATTCCGTTAACTTGGATGGAATATTCTATTTTTGGGTGTTAATTTTTGTTTAAAGACCAAAATGCCCTCTACAGTAATTAATAAAAAAAATATTAAAATTAATATATTTTTTTTGTTTTAAAAAAAAAAAACAAAAACAAAAATTAATCTAAGGGTGGCGCCCTTTTTCAGTTTTTTTTTTTTTTTAAATATTAATTTTAATATTTTTTTTATTAATTACTGTAGAGGGCATTTTGGTCTTTGTGTGAATTAGACTAACAGATGGGGGCAAAGTGGGTAACGATGGTAGTTGGATGCTCTCTTTTGGTTGAGGTGTCAGTTCATGGGGGCATGTTGACAATGGCTGATAGTTGATGGGGGGAAAAGGTAATTACCCCTAATTTTTATAAATATTTTTTACTCTGGGAGAAAAAAAAAATTATGTAGGCCAGGAATGTTATACTCAATACTGGACAGAAATTTCCTACAAATCGATTTGTAAAAAATTTAATACAACTCACATATAAGATTAGCATATATCCCTTGGCATATAAGAAACACATGTTGTTTTAATAGCATATGTTTCTCATATGCTTTTTTAATAGCATTAATAAAAAATATGTGATTCTCACATGTTTAATGGACACATGTCATTCTTATATGTGAGTTGTATGAAATTTCGTACAAATCGGCCCTTCAATACTGGCACATGCGTTATTAGAACTTTAATGTAAAAATCTTTAATAATTAACTGATAATTGCTTATTAGATGTATGTGTTTGATGTAATTCTTTTTCATAATTTTTTCTTTTTTGTAAATTAAATATTAAATATGTGAAACTTACGTGTGATGTCACAGATTTAATGGTGAATTTGCACATCTTTTACATGAAAATAAACAAAAAATAGACTAGAGAATAAAATCAAATATTCCTCATTGCTTATTGATTGTTTTTTTAGGGAGCTATTTTTTTTTTTTTTTTTTCCTAAAGCTCCTAATTGAGGGAGCTTATTGATTGTTTATGAGTTGCTAAAATGATCCATTTACTGCATATGGCATTAAACCTTTTATTTAGATGTTAACTATGCGCAAGGTTTGTTAATTTAAATTTAAATTTGTTGCATTGTGTCACATCATTTAAATATAGTGTTATATATTTTAAATTTTAAATAACATGATAATATTAGCATTGAATTTTTTTGATATGACCCGCAAACTTAACATGAAATTAAATGGTTAAGATTGAAGGGTAGGATCAATTTAATTAAATATGTTAGGTTATAGTTAATTTATATAGTCTTATACTCATGTATCGACACAATTAAAACCCGACACACGGCATTTAAGACTGACAATTTTTTATACGACATGCAAAGTCGACATGAACCCAACGCTAAATTTACGGGTTATGGTTGAGGAGTTTGAACTGTTTAATAAATAGATCGAGTTAATGTTTGCCTATATAGTCTTATACTCATGTTTCGATACGACTTAAATTTGACACGTAAACACAAATTATCACTCTTAAATAACATATATATTATTAAACCTCTAAAATTGAATCTGAACTGAAAAATCACTTGTTGAGGGTAATCCACCAATGTGAAGGTTAGAAGAGGCAAGTGATCCACCATGTCAAACCTCAAAGTTATATATTCACGTAAAGGACCCTCTCGGCATGTTGTTTTTCTTTAGACCTCTAATTCCATATTTTGAGGACAAAAGAAGGGAAGAGGGAGGCATGAAATAGAATTTCAGGTGATCCTGGAAGTTGGAATCAATACAAAGAGAGGGATATAAAAGACTCGAAAAAGAAATTGAGGAAATGAGGGAGATATTCTAACAAATAGAGTTCAGAGGAATAATTTGACATTGAGACAGAACAAGAGGCATTAACTACTTAAAACTACCAAAAACTTAACTATAACACTTTCCCTCATTCTCTTTCTTCCCATTTTCGTTGGCTTTTCTTTTGGCAAAGAATCACCTCCTCCTCGCCAACCCCACAACAGAAGTTACAGAACGCCCTTGTTGTGTCACAACAGCTGCCCCATTTGACTTCTCTTTATCTGTCTCTCAGACCCACCTTCAAAGATCTCATTTTTACATGTGGGTGAACGGGGAAACGTCGAAGGCAGATTCAAAGATCTGAGAGGACCACCGCCACGCAGATCTCTGGCAATTCTGTAGCTTTTCTGCATCTGGGTCTTGGTTGATTCGTGATGACTTGGAAGTACAGGGCCGGGTTGTTCCTCATAGCTGCTGTTGTTGTTATATGGGTTACCTCTGCAGAAGTCACCCAGGTCAGCTTATTCATATTTTTTTTTTACATATGTTAATGTATTCTGATTTGCTCATTTTTTCTTCTGCATGTAGTCAAATTCTGGGTGAAATTTCAGTCATGACAATGCGTTTGTATGCCTTAGGTTTGTGTTTGATGGATCATAAGGTCTTGTTTCTGGTTTTTGTTTGGAAAGGTTTGTGATTGTTAAGTATTTGTATCCTTTTGCTGAAAATTGTCCATGGAACTTTTACGAATGAGGGAGACCAAATAAGGTAGTATGTTATCTCTGTATTTAAAATAAGGAACATTGGGTTTTAGTTTGAACTAAAGGCACCGAGCTACACCAATTACAACTAAGTCCTTTTTTATAGGAAGTGTAAGAAGGAAGAGAAAGGGGAGTGTGGCTTAATCAAATGAATATAACATTTTATGTAGTTATAGAATCGTTAGTTCAGTCAAGTTTTGCAATTGATTAGGACTAAGGGAACATATAATTTACCTTTGTTGATTCTCTTAGTATGCTCATATGGTTTCTTGTGAATCATAGGGCATAAGTGAATAATCCTAGGACTAATTTTTTCAAGGAAAGAACTGGCATTCAGTCACATAATCAGGAAGGCAGTTCTAGTGCCGAAGATATGAGTTAAATCAACTTAATTAAAGCTTAATCCCAATTAAATAGGGATTGTCAACTTATAGGGCTCGGCCACATATATCATTTTCTGCTATTCTGTCCTACCTAAAATCATATTCTCTGTCACCTCCCTATTTATTATATCCTTCTTCACTATATCTACCCATGTCTCCCCTTACCTCTTTTCACTCTTTCAACCAATTAAATCACTCTTGTGCCTGAAGGATGTGGGCCAGTCCTAAATTGTTTTAAAACGAAAAAAATGAGATTGAAGCTCCTATAAAGGTCAAATTGGATCCTTTAGCCAAAAAAAAAAAAAAACAAAAGTGAGAGATGTTTTTTTTGGTAGATAGATGTTGCTTTGTGCAAGCGAGACGGGGAATTGGTGGATCATCTTCTTCTTCACTGCGATGTGTCTTACGCTTTGTGGAGTGCTCTCTTTACTTGTTTTGGTTTGTCTTGGGTTATGCCTAGGAGAGTCTTTGACTTGTTTGCTTGTTGGTGGACGTTTGGAAGGCCGAGGAATACTGCGATTTGGAAGATGGTGCTGACATGCATTCTTTGGTGTGTTTGGAAGGAAATAAATAATAGGTGTTTCGAGGATTTGAAGAGGTCATTGGAGGATATTTTAGCTTCTTTTTTCCATACTTTGTATCTTTGGACGGTGGCTTTTGTGTCCCATTTGTCTCTTAGTTTTGGCGATTTTCTTGTTCATTTTTTGATTTCTAGTTATGTGCTTTCTCTTGTATGCTTCCGGTGTACTTATGGACGCCTTACTCTTTTAATAAAACCAGTTTATTACTTATCAAAAACAGAGAGAGAGAGAGAGAGAGAAGAATAAAGCCAAGCCATGGGCAGTAGATTCAACTGTTTGAACGTAATTTACTTCTTGCATTCCTATGGAAATTGGAGATTCTTTTGCCAGTGAATTCTGTCTTATAGCTTGAAGTGAAATATTTCTGCATATATGCATCACAAGGGTCATGTTTGTTTTTAGCAATTTGCAGGTTTCTTATATGAGGTGGTGTTTCTTGTTGCATCAATTGTTTACATATTCATTCATGGGGTAAAAAGTCTATATACTTTGATCTCTCAAAATGTTTTAACATAATGTGTAGTTCTTTACCTATTGATATAATACTGCTCCATGGCAGCACTCAAACTATCTTCCTGCGCCAGATTTCAACTGACTGATATCTTATTTGCAGGACATATTTACAGACTATAAGCAGCCATTTGCTGTAACATATCTTGGCGCTTCTCTTATGGTAGTCTACCTCCCTATAGCATTCCTAAAGGATTGGTTTTTTAATTTCCTAAAACGCCGCTCTTCTAAAAGCAGTAAAAATGCAGAAAGCATGAATGAGTTTTCTACTGGTTTTAGTTCGACTATAAAATTCAATGGAGGCCAGAAAAACTATGAATTGGAACTTCCGGGGACATTGTCTAGAAAGGATAGTGAAGCAGACCTTTCACCTCATGCAGAAGCAAGGCCATTGGTTGCTAAACATAAAGATGATGCACACATTCTGAAACAAGATAGAGAGCTTACAACAAGAGAAGTTGCTATGTATGGATTTTACATTGCCCCAATTTGGTTTATAACCGAGGTAAGGCACTTCCTTGGCTGGTTTCTTTGAAATTGTATTTCCATTTTGTTTATTGAAATTGTTGACCGTGAATGGCATCCCTAGATCCATTTACACTTTTAGATAAATGTTTAATTCCATCAATTTGCAAGAAAGGAAAAAGATTCTCCCTCTGGATGTATCTGTATTATTGTGTCTGTTTTAGAAGTGTGCTTGTATGACAACCAGTGAATCCTCCCAACACATCTAAACCTTTTCAAATCTCACTAATTTTGGTATATACCTCTCATCTTTTCTTTCTTTTTTGTTTGTTTGCGTGTCAAAATTTTTGTTGATGACATGGTGTATAGAATTATTCAATTCTATTCTTGTGCTCTGTCACACAACTGTTACGGTAACTGTTCTCTTTATAGAATTAGTGCTAAGCATTATTCATTGCTCCTCACTTGTTGGATGTGTTATTCAGTGTTTGTAGATGTGCTTGTTAGGTGAAGGACCGGTTTTTTTGTTCTGGTGCTTGTGGCAGTTTTGTCGTGCCTTGTGTGTGTTTTGCCATGCATTAATCTGTTAAGTGCCAAACAGGCTCTTAGGTCAACAGAGCCATGTTTTGAGGGTTGTTTCATCCTGTTTACCGTCTCATAAGGTTCTCAAGGAGATGAGTGTATGGAGGGGTTGTTTAATCCAAAAGATCACGCATCCTTGCCTTGTGCAAGGACATGGCGAGGAGGTGAGTACCACTGGATTGTGAGGAGGGCAGGTGAAGAGGAACTTGAAATATGTCCCTCTAATGTGTACATACTCTTGTTACCTTTTGGCATTTCTTTTGTTATTCTTTGACTTTTCTGTTGCAAATTTTGTATGCATGCATAGTTAAGAGTTTTTTTTGAGGAAATTTTGTTATTTGATATCGTGATGATATTAAGGGTTTAAATTTAGTATGAAGGACCCAAAAATACTTCTTATTGATGCCTTTTTTGCTTACAGTATCTATCAAATGCTGCACTGGCACGTACAAGTGTTGCAAGTACAACAGTATTATCCTCTACTTCAGGACTTTTTACTCTTTTCATTGGTGCATTCCTGGGCCAAGATTCTTTAAACGCTGCAAAAATAGTTGCTGTCTTTGTCAGCATGGCTGGTGTTGCCATGACGACTCTGGGAAAAACTTGGGCCACAGATGAGTCACAAATGAATGCTTCTGCGTAAGTCCTTACACCATCTTTGTCATCAAATCATATCTAATCTTGACTTTCATTATATTTAGGACTTATCTCAATGGTCGGTGAAGTAAAGGGATTTATTGATTGTGTTTGATGTAAAAACTACTGTAAGGATTGTGATGTTACTATCATACGTTGTCAAAGTATATGCAGAGATGGCAAAGCCTGTTATTAGTTCAGGGAAGCTGCATGTTTGCTATTGGTAAAGCTTTCTTATTCTATGCGCTGTATCTGGGGGTAGGCAGTAGGGTTCAAAGGTTCAGCTATGCTGGATTTCAAAAAAATGCAGCTTAACTTCTTTTTTGTTTCATTGAAAGATAGGCTCTACGCCCCTTTACTATAAGATGAAAATTGATAGTTATCCTCTATTTTCTAAAGCTCCCTTTATTCATGCTGCAAACTTCTAGTGGAGCTTAGTTGCTGTGCCCCGAAGATTTTTGCATTCGACCTTAAGAATTTGAGAGACAATATCCAAAGCTATTAAGTGTATGGATGCAGAATATGTAGAGCTGCTGGTTTCATATTTCAGTATATTGTTAGTCATATTTATGCTCTATCAGCTTGCTTTTGTAATGCATGTTTTGGGTGTTGACAGTTGATATTTGTTTTCGGCAGTGGTAAACGGTCTCTTTCTGGGGATCTTTTTGGCCTTCTCTCAGCTATGTCATATGGTTTATTTACAGGTTCTGGATTGTGTCTGTTACTCGGTTTAGTATTCATTCTAGATTTATATTGACATACAATTGTGTAACATTCTATTTAATATCAATGCTGCAGTGCTTCTTAAAAAGTTTGCGGGTGAAGAAGGAGGAAGGGTTGATGTGCAGAAGTTGTTTGGATATATTGGATTATTTACTCTGGTAGCATTGTGGTGGCTTGGTAAGAGTCTTGATTAGCAGTAGTTTTTATTAATCAGCCACCAAATATGTTTATAAGGTTCTTTATTTGGTCTCTCTCTCTCTCTCTCTCTCTCTCTCAGTCGAAATAGTTGCATGTAGTGACAGAGTCTCATCCATATTATTAAAAGCTTGTTGTAAGAATGCGTTCCGCTCTAGTGCCCTAATAATATTCCAAAGCTATTCTATGTTCTATGTTCTCCGTTCTAGTAATTCACTATTCTTAACAAGAGGTCTGGATGCTTCTTGGCTCATCAAGCTCTTGCTCTAGGTTTACGTAGGGCTACATTGATCTTTTTCTTGGGTACCCTGAAGAATTTTTATTTATTTTTACTTTTTCCTGAAACTATTAGGGATGAAGTGGGTGCTAATAATGGTCTTCTCTTTTCCTTGGGTTTAAAATTAGCAATAACCAATTATGATAATTTTGTAAAAATGGTAACTTCGGTAGTAGAAAAGTTAACAAAAAACTTTGAGAAGAAATATTACTGGATGGTATGGTATTCTATGAATGGTTGATATGGCCACAAAACTAAACAAGGGATTGTTTTTATCTCCTCATTACATATTAAAGAAGAACCAATCCTATTAGCTGATGGAGGAAGCAGCTTAGGCAGCTTGACCTTTTGGAGACATGAAATAGTCCTGGTCTTCAAACCGAACCAGTAGCTAAAACATACAGAAGTCATATATCACCTTCTCTGCCCCTAAAGACCCCTCGCAGTCTTGCATGTTGTTTTCCCCCAGTCACCTCCTTTAGAAACATCTTTGAAACCCTATATTTAACACCTTCACGTTTTTTACCTCCTTCAGAAACTGATAGCAAACACCTAGGGGCTGTAGAAAAGCTCAGGCTCAATGCCCATCTTTGATGGAATATATCTGAACCTATAGACTCTTTAGGCATTATATTCTAATTGTGTACTCTTTTCCTTTTTTTCTTCTTATGTCTGACTTAGTGGCTGAAAGGTATGCTTAGATCTCTTTTTTTCCTTTTCTCTGGTATTTTTCATGTGGAAAGCAGCGTATAGTACTGCTTATTTAAATGAATTCTGTTCTTTGGATTCTTCTTTCAGTTTGGCCATTGACAGCCTTGGGAATTGAACCGAAGTTCACAATTCCTCATTCTGCTAGGCTGGACGAAGTTGTTATTGCCAATGGCTTTGTTGGAAGTGTCCTTTCTGACTACTTTTGGTATGTAAAAACTACCGTTTATAACTCAGTGAGCGTGAGCTCACATTTTCTCATTCTCTTTATTCTACAATATCTTGTTTCTCCATAGGGCGCTGTGTGTTGTATGGACGACTCCACTGGTGGCCACCTTGGGCATGTCACTCACCATTCCTCTTGCTATGATGGCTGACATGGTGATCCACGGTCGTCACTATTCAGCAATTTACATTCTTGGCTCGCTTCAGGTGATGTTATTAATTTGAAGATGCATACGACTTTAATTTTCTTTGACTTTGTTGTAAAAATTAGCATCTGTTGTATCTTGGTAAATACATTTTTTGGAAGGCATCTAGTATTCTTGTATCATATATTGGATGAATTGGGTGGGAAATGCAGTTGTTGGGTGGTAGGGCACCAGTTACAAGCCACAGTAGAAAGATAAGGCTGTTTATGATTGTGATCTGATTGCTTCTCTTAGGAAAAAAAAAAACAAACAAACTGTGTCATACATTTTCTTTGGTTCCTATTATATACATATTTTCTTTTGAGCTGGGGAAAAGAGATTTGGTGCAAGTCTAGCCATCAAAAAGATCCTAGTCACCCTTTGGATGCTGCTGAATGTGATTCCAATCCATTTTTACTTCAGTTGGAGAGGCAGCTAGTACCCAGCCACAGGGTGAGGTATTGAAAATCTTTATAGGTCCTATTCAGTGGCCATCATCTTCTAGTTTGCTCTCAAAGGTCCAGTTGGATTTCTTATGGGCATTGACCATATTGTCTTTTACATTGGAGATAATATTAGTTCATTTCATTGTTGATTTCTTTTGGTAATTATGATCAGATCTCTGTACTACACAACCGGCTGTCATATACAGTTGCTGTTCGAAATACGATGTATTAATTTGAATTTCTGAGGCCGGCTGTATGTCTGAAGTCTGATATTTCTATGTTCCTTTGGTGGTTTATTGCAGGTATTTGCAGGTTTTGTAATAGCCAACCTTTCAGACTGGTTCTCAAAGAAGTTGGGATTGTAGCATTTTGTTATATTCTTTGTAGCTTAATCTGGAAAACTACATTTCTTTCTCGGGGCCATTCCCTCTCAACTATTTTCTTTGGATGCCGTATTCCTAATTGATTGCGTCGAAAGTTCGATTCCAGTATGCATCATCGGCGTCTCAAAGAGCAAAGTGCTGAATTTAATTGTTCTATAGTTGATTGTGTAAAACTGTAAATGTGAGATTTGAGTGTTGAGCCCCAAGTGTAATAAGTTCTTTTTTCCTTGTTGGGACATGAAAATATATTTCACACATTTTTGTCAATGTTTTCAACAATGTATTCCCTTCCAACACCTTCATAAAGATTGATTGATTGTTGCATGCTTCAATTGATTTCTTGGGCCTTTTTTTATTTATTTATTTATTTTTTATTTTGTTTTGAAATCCATATAGGACCCAAATTCACAGGCTTGAGCTCCCACACTGAACATGACAAAGCATCAGATAACGACAGTGGCTGTGTACAACAATTGCACCTTCGTCGTTCATCAGGAAAACTTGGCAATAGTATGAGAATTTGACAGAATGATAATTATAAGAGCATTAACAGCATATTTCTATCCATTTTTCCTATATTTAGAGAACAAAACTATTTTTTCCTT
The DNA here is from genome assembly GCF_958979055.1 of Alnus glutinosa. NCBI lineage: Eukaryota > Viridiplantae > Streptophyta > Magnoliopsida > Fagales > Betulaceae > Alnus > Alnus glutinosa. Next base: position 3,741,984 of record NC_084891.1, on the reverse strand, counting down.
CCCTATAAAAAAATACTCTACAATAGATTCCCTTACCTTTCCCTATATTAATTAAATATATAATTGCACCGTTGGTCTATGTGGTATGCCATAATTATTTTTCACTCTCTATGGTTTAAAAAGTGCATGGGAAGTCCTTGTGGTATGCAATAATTACAAATCAATTCCTGGCGTCAAATTCTGTTAAAATTTTTAACAGATTCCGTCAAATACCACGTCAGCGCCACGTGTCGCCATCTTATTGGCGACACGTGGCGCTGACATGCACATCTTAATTAAATAATATAAATTTATTAAAAAAATAAATAAATATACTTATTATTATTTTTTTTTTAAACAAAAAAAGAAAAAATGGAGTAAGGGGGTGGCCGCGCCGGCCACCAAAGGCTGTCGGGGGCGGCGCGCGGCCACCCCCGGCCACTGGGGTGGCCGCGCACCACCCCAGGCGGCCTTTGCGCCACCCCCCCTTGCCCCATTTTTTTCTTTTTCTTTTTTGTTTTTTGTTTTTTTGTTTTTTGTTTTTGTTTTTTTAAAAAAATAAGTATATTTATTTATTTTTTAATAAATTATATTATTTTATTAAGATGTGATTATCAGCGCCACGTGTCGCCAATAAGGAATGAATATTGCGTACCACGTGACGTCAGAGATCGATTTGTAATTATTGAATACCACAATGACCTCCCATGCACTTTTTAAATCATAGGGAGTGGAAAATAATTATGGCATACCACAGGGACCAATGGTGCAATTATCCCTTATTTTTTTAACTCTTATTTTATTCTTTTTATCTCTTTCCTACTTTTTCTCTCTTCCCTATATCAATTAATTATACTTCTTTTATATTAAAATAATACATAGGGAATGAATAGTAGACATGTATATATAGGAAATTACTATTCATTCTCAACCCCATAATCTAAATATAGAGAATCTGCTGTGAAAGGTTTTTTTGATGTTTTTCATGAAATTTTTCCTAAATATAGGGAATGGAACCAATATAGGGTAATTGCTACTAGTGCTCTAACAAATTGACATGCATGAAATGGACTCTGCCCTACCAATTAGATATAAATTCATAATTTAAGGGGTAACATTCGAATGGCGTGATAAGTGACACGTAGACTTACAAAATGACGTGATAGTCCGAGTAACACTTACCATGTCAATCATAATCAAATTCAATTGTTTAATAGCTAGTGTAATAAGTACAATAGGGACTTGCACATCATTTTGTAAAGAAAATGTCATGTGAGTTTGAAAGGATTATAGTGAAAGTTTTAGTACTCAAATATTTTATTTTATTTTTCTTAATCTCCACTACATCCTCAATTCTTATGCATCAAAGGTCCATACTTCATAGAGAGTCAAATATGCTTGGTAATTTTTGACACGATTAGAAACTCGATATGAAATTAACGGGTTATAGTTAATAGTTTTAACATGTTCAATTAAATTAGTTTAGATAGGGTGAATTTATATAATCTTATACACATGTTTCGATATGACTCGTACCTAACAAATAATATTTATGATTGATAATTTTTGACACGTTCTGTAAACTCGACACAAACTTAATACAGAATAAACATATTAAAATTAAAGAGATTAACCCATTTAATTAAAGAAATCAAGTTAAATTGACCTATGTAATTATGTAATTTTATAATAACGTTTAGACATGACTTAAATCCGACACTGCACACGAGTTGCGGACAGGGGCAGCAGTTGGAGTCAATTGATACGAGCGTTTAGTCACGTGTGAGTTGTGATTGCGTGGCCAAAGGAATACTCTTGCAGGTGCGCAACACGGGATCCCACAACGTGCTGAAATCTGAGAATACGAAGAAGAGCCCGGAGTCGTTCTCTCTGGCTCTCAATTCCGAAGCTTTTCCCAAATTCTTGCTCTCGGCAGCGACCATGAGATCCAAACCGGTTATTCTCGTGCTTCTGGTTCATTTATGCCTCTCCTTTCTCTATCCGTCTCTCGCCATCTCACCAGGGTAGGTTTTCCCATCTACGTTTCTCTTTTTCAATAATTTTCTCATTTATATATATATCAAATTTAGAGGAAAAATGAATTTTGCTAGCTCGAATTTGATTTCTTTGCCACTTATTTAATTGATTATATTTTTTTCTTGGTCAGGTCCAGTGACGGTTTCACCATCAATGGTCGGGTGAAGATTCAAAGTATGTTTTTGTTTTCATTGTTCTATATTTCGTTATCTTTTTCCTTTTTGATTAACTGCAGCTTAGAAAATTGGAACTAATTTGTGTCAGTGTGAGTTGGTTATGGACAAAGTCTCCTGCAAACTGGGCTTAAACTTACATCCTTCATCTCTCACGCTCATTTTTAATAGGATTATTAGGGCGTGCTCTAAAGACAGCTCAATTTAATGGACTGAGATGGAGGAATTTCTCCAATCCAGTTTGGAGGAAAACTTTGTCCTTTCACTAATATATCCTGTAACAAGTGTAAGTGTCATTCAGCTATTGAAATGATTGGTAATTGGTATGAACCAGAACATAGAAAAACGTGATTTAGAAAGAATTTGTGTCATTGCAATATAAGAACATGAATCAAATGTACTACTAGTTTTTTGTCGACCTCTCATTCATGCCTCATGTGAAATGAAGTTTAGCTTTCTGAATTCATCCAAAAAAAGAGTTTAGCTTTTTGCTGCATTTCGTGTTAAGATTATTTAGATGGGGATAAAAGCACTTGTACCTTGGGCCCATGTGGTGAATTATAGTATGGGGTTGTGGTAGATCACTAGATCTTGGTTCAAATCTTACTGACAAAAAAAAGTTGGAGGAAAGAGTAATTTTGTAGGAACTGCTTGTGGTAGAAGTTTAGCCCAAGGCTGGGAAAATTTCACCCGGCCTGCCTGACCCGAAGGTACTGACCTCTGCGGTTGGTTATTGACCAACAACGGCTTGGCATAGTAGGAAAATCTACCTACTGTTGGGGGTTGGTTTTAGGGGTCGGTAATCCGACCTATATCAACCCAACCAAACCCTCTGACCCGCCGAAGCAAAAAAGGGAAATGTTAGCAACAAATCACTGAAGTGCAAGTTGGACATGTCCATCATCCCCCTCCTCAACACCCTCAACTACCACCCCTTTTACTTAACTGGCTCCTATTCCGTCCGTATCTAGATCCTCTCCCAACTGAAACACACAAATCCTCCCAAGAAAAAAGCTAGGGGAAGGCACATTGCTCTTTGTCTCTCATTACTTGACTGATCCTGATTCGTTCTTCTTCCTCCTCTTCACCTTTGAGTGGACTCACCACTAACCCCCTTTGAAGTCGATTTCAAATTCAAGTTGCTCATTTTAGCCATCGAGTGCAAAGAACCAACTAAACAGTCGAACTGAAGCTGACTGACCCTAATTGGTTCAGCTTCAGAGGGTAGTCAGTGGCTAGATTCTGTCTATCGATCCTGTCGGTTTGACCATGAGAATCCAGCCAATGCCGCCTCGCAGGGATGGAACCAAGAATTCTATAGGGTTTATCGTTTTTATAATTTCTTCCCTTGCAGAATGTGTGAGATTAGATTTTTGATTACCTGATAAACTGAGCCTGCTTCTGCTTGTTGGGAAGAAGTGTTCCTTCATCAATGATTTTGTGAAGTACTACACATGTTGGACTAAACATTCTGATCAAGCTAGAAACTGATCTCGAGTGAGAACTCCAACGAGTATTTCCAGTCTGTTGTAAAGTGCCAATTTGGGTTAGTCCCCATTCACTCTCAAGCTCATTAATTTCAATCATATGAGCGATTTCAGCAGCTTGAGCAACCCTCAATTATTTATTACGATTGCATGAGGCACCAACAATATTGACAATATAAGTCAATTTAGTAAAGAATTGATGAATGAAAATAATTTCTTTTGATGCTGCCACTATTGCCAATTACAAATAATGTATGAAATCACTCTAAGGGGTTGGTTCAAGTGGTAAGGGTCTTGGTCTCTGTGGTAGTCCCATGAGGTTTAAAGTTCGAATCCCATTGAGTGCAAACAATGCTTTGGGGCCAGCCTGCCGACGATCCGTGTGGAGGGATGCGCTTTACATGGATTCGAGGTTTACCTGACAGGGGTGAGTACACAAAGTGGCTCTTCTTTAGAGAGGTTCCTTATCATAAAAAGAAATAATAATAATAATTATATTAATTAATTAAAAAAAATGATGTTTGAAACAATGGATGTAGTGAGCGTATGAACAGTCATTTGAAACCAAAGCTTGTAACCCATTCCACCCACCTCGCATGTTACTTGCATCTTCGTATCTTTGCCCTCGAATGTTTTGAATGTCTAAATTATGAAGAGACAATACATCATATATCCCATTTTTTAAGATTAATGCCGCAATATCAAGGACATGAACAAGCCTAAATAAATTTTCTCGTCCAAAGCCATCTTTGTCGTCAAATTTTAAAACTATACCCATTTGCTCATTCATTGACTCATTCTAAGCTTCATCAACAATTATGCAAAACTTTGCATCACTAATTTCTTTGCCAATTGCCTTTCTTCACTTTGGTTGAAAAAACATGTCATATTTCCTTTTGTATTCTTGGTGAGTGTAATAGTCATTTTTTTGGAGCTTTAGCTATTACTTTTGCAACCTTTTCATTATATGAAACCACCAACCATACTTCATCCTAACCTCTAAAAGCAACACTTTGAATTGCAAGCACTCAAACAATATCAATTAAGGTCTTCAACTATAGTCGATTGTTTGCAATTTGTTCATAAATGAAATTGTCAAACACCTTTTGTATGTGTTGAGATTGGTTCATCAAGTCCTCACATTACCTCTCGACAATTTTGTGAGGTGAATTAGGATCTTTCCCTATATGATTGAGAAAAACACAAATTTCCATCCATAAATTTCTTCTAGATCTTGAACCCATTAATAGTGAATGCATGTGGCGAAGGATTTGTGGATGGCTTACTAAATAGAAAGCATAGTTGACAAAAGACTGCATAGTCTGCATCTTTATCAGGCAAATAATCAAGCCATGAAGGAAATAGCTTGAACCACAAAGGTTGAAAGCTATGAAGATGATTTTCTGGTCCAAATCTCAAGTACTTTGAGGGATTAGGTTGGTGTGGACCAGCTTTAATGTAAAGTCGTTGAATTCCATCTCGTTTATTAACATCATAATCCCATATTTGGGGACACAATCTGAGATTACGCTCCAATGAACTAATATCAATTTCATTGACGTCAATTTTAAGAGATTTTGTAGGAGAAATTTTAGAAATTGAGATATCAGAGGTTGGTGATGATGCATCACCAGCATTGGCTTCTAAACTTTGTGCATTTTTCTTTTGAAAAGTCAACTATTGTAGTTTGATTGTAGTTTGCTTTCCCATCATCAACAAATATGTTCACATGGCCACATTAGATCAGTTTGGTTTCAAATGATTAGACACAAGAAGATAGACATATGTTAGCAGTGGAAAGACTCACTTGAGGAACAATAAAATATAATAGCTTTTATATAACTACGGCATGCAATATTGCGTTTTCAGCAAATTAATAATACAATGCTAATTAAATTACGTAACTATAACCAAGTGCATAGCAACTCAATATGATAAAATAAAGATTAAATGGCATGAGACTAAACACAATTGATTTACATGAACTCATACCTATCAGAGTTCAGAGCTGATTTTTTCATTGGCATTTGCATAAACATAATTAAAACATATTGACAGTTGACATAATGCATTGCGTTCTGCAAAATAAAAACTTCGCAAAATATTACTAGAATCTTTAAACTTAATAAAGAACGAAGAATTCCTTCCCAACAACTTTCACAAGTAGGTCAAATATGGCTCCAACTAAAACAAAACAACAACAGTGCCCTCGATGAGAATTATTTTTCCAGAGCAACTATATTTACAACACCGGCCTAAATTTCTTGTTCGGTGGTATGCTTGTTTAGTAGCTAAAAGTTGTATCACCAAAAAGGCAAAGCTTTGATCTTTTAGGCTTAAGAAAACCCATGTGGGTGTGTGGGACTGTGTACTGTGGTGAGGAAACTAAGGAAAAAAGAAACTGATATAGGTGGTTTCCTTTCGGCCGAGACATGGAATGGATTAAATGGATCCAACTGGATCCTTGATATTTGGGCTGTTTAAAGGAACTCATACATATGAGAGGTGGTTTTCTTTGGGCTGTTAAGGGCCAGGGGCCAAATTTAAATTTTGTCCCCTAAATATTAATGCTTCACTATACTCATAGAGAACTTTTCAAAAGAGGGGGAGGCATGGCCCTTGCTAACCGCCCCCCCCCCCCCCCCCCCCCCCCAGTCTGTCTCTGCCGCCTGCCACCTCGAGCGGTCCGTGCTCACCCCTAGTTTAGTTGGGTCAATTCTACTTATGGAGAGAGTTGCTGCAATCGCCTATCACCAATGCAACACTTCAATCTTCAATCATGGATGTTGAGATCTCAATGGAGATTATGTAATTAGATTATTGATTTTTTTTTTTTCTTTTTTTCTTGTGTGTGTAGTCTTTGATTTTGATTTTGGACCACAAGTTGGCTTTTGGTGCTCAAACAATGCACTAAGCTTTTATGGTTTTATATGTGTGTTGCTTTTCATATTTTGTTTCCCTCACTGTGCTTCTTCTTCTTCTTTTTACCCCCCTACCCTTTTTAAGTCTTAATTGATATTGTTTATGAATTAATTTGGCAGGTATGGATGTAAAAGGTTTTGGTTTTCCTGGAAAATTATCAAATGTCAAAGTTATACTTAATGGTGGCCAAAGAGTTACTTTTCTGAGACATGACGGATATTTCTCGTTGTATCCTTTCGACGTTTAAATGCGTTTTTCTGTTAAACTTTGATTCAGGATACTTTACACATTAAAATTCCTCTCGCACAACCTCACACCTATCCTTTCTGCGTTGTTGTAGATCTGTGTTTTTCTTTTCTATTTCCAAACTATTGTTTTATTCTTTTGGGAGGCATGCTTTTGAATCATACTTTAAGGACTCTGCAATTCCTTAATATGTATGCTTAAAGCCATGACGTGCCAGCAGGAACTCATCTAATTGAAGTGGATGCTATAGGCTACTTCTTTTCTCCGGTGAGAGTGTACCATCCACAATTTTCTATCAATTTTGTTTATCATTAATCACCAATAAGATTTCTCATGATTGCATTCTCTTAAATGTGTTTAGGTCCGAGTTGATGTCAGTGCCAGATTTCCTGGTAAGGTTCAGGCAGCATTGACAGAGAACAGGAGGAGTTTGATTGAGTTGGTTTTAGAGCCGTTGAGAGAGGAACAGTACTATGAGGTTCATTTAGACTTACTTTTTCCTATTTCTTCTTCTTACTTTGTTAGTTTGGAGTTATTATCTGTTATTTGTCTCATTCTGTTTTCTGCTTTTACAGATAAGGGAACCCTTCTCCGTTATGTCTCTTGTGAAAAGCCCAATGGGTCTGATGATGGGATTTATGCTGGTTGTTGTGTTTCTAATGCCCAAACTAATGGAGAACATGGGTAAAGTACTCTGTTCATAGTGTTTATGTAGATTTACCTGGGTTGGTTCGCTCACGTATAGTATAGAAATAATACTATTTAGTAGACTATTATACAATTGCCATATAATTAGGATGATGTGGAAGTGAAAATGGACATTTGGATTAGCAAACGCTTGTAAAAAGAAAAATCAAAGGTTAATTTTCACTGTCACGTCATCCGAGTCGCATGGCAGTCTACTAAATAGTATTTCTCATAGCATGGATAAGCCTAATGTTTCATGGGAGCTTCTCAATGCAAATAGGGTTTGTGTTTTCCGGTTCCTGTTCTCTTACTGACCATATCCATTTGTTGGGTTTTTGGGGCAGATCCTGAGGAAATGAAGCGAGCACAAGAAGAAATGAGGAGCCAAGGGGTTCCCTCTCTGGCAAACTTGTTACCTGGTGGTGCTGGCAGGAGTAATTAAGGGATTAGTTTGAAAAAATTGTGAACCTGTTTTCCCTTCTCAGTTGAAAAGCCTAAATATTATGAAACATCTAGGTTGGAGCCCTGGAGGTCTTTTGTTCTATCCAGCAAATAGGCCCTGAAACATTTATCTGAACCCACGCTCTCAAATTATACTTCTTTTCTGGAAGGTATTTGTGGTTGCCTTGGTGCTGCGTGTGCGCGTGCTTGTGTAGGGGCTCAATTCCATAGAAATTTTGAAATGCCTCGATTTGAAAGCACAAAAGCGTTGAAGCCAGTGAATTGAAGTATAATGCATTCAATATAAAACTATAGACAAAATTTCTCTCTAAATTGGATTAGGCTGATAGATATGTTCTTCCTACTCAGTCTATTAAAAAAAATGACATGGTCTTCTGACCTAGTATAATGCATTCAATATTCAAATATTTAAAGCTTGAATTTTAGTGGCGTGTTTCATTATTTTGCTTCTATAAGCAAACGTAGGTTCTGTTTGTTAATGCATTTGATGTCGTAGTGCCTTTTTGTGTTTGGTTTGAAAATTGTTTTTTGTATTTTTAAGAGTGTTTTGTCTTTGTTTGTTAATGTTTCTATTTTGAGAAGAGAAAATAAAATGGGAAAATATTTATATATATATATATATAAAATCATCCCCAAAATATACCAATAATATCTTTAAATTGTCATGGTTAGCTCCAATAGTATTGTAACGCCCAGCGGGATAAATGCAACATTGTACATATTTTTAAGTGGTGCTATTACTGTTATCACATAAATAGGGCAATAAAATTGGGTCCATTGTTGTAGAGAAGCTAATGTTGTTGCTCATGTGATAGTTGCAATGGAAATAAGGTAACAAATTTCGATCAAGTTTTGCTGAATAAAAGAAAAAATCTTGATAGAGATAAAAATAAACTAATTAAATTAAAGTTCTTTCTTTGGCCCAATTATCGATTAGAAGATTTAGTTTGTATGAATTGCTATTAGTTTGATACCAATAATGGTAGTCGTTTCACCATGACAAGGATTCATATGTATCCGCGATTGAAAAGTCATTAATGGTACATTTTCTACTAGTTAGGAAGGCTTCCTAAAAATGTGTCTCTAAATATTGGTTTGAGGATATGCCTCTTTTTACTTCTGATGCTTCTTATAGAGACTTTTTGGTCTCTAGGCTGTAGTTTGGTCATCTTTTATTGAATGAGAAGAATTTCAGTGTTAAAATAAAAATAAAAAACCTTATACTGAACTACAAACTTAAAGATAATACCTTAGCCCTACCGTCTTCTTCTCCTTTCGGTAACCACTCGCCTACGCATGTTCTATGAGCTACTACAAGATGCTCCCTTGCCAACCATTCTCTGTCTCGCCCGATGTTGAGGTTGCTGCTTATGGGTATTTTTGCTGTTATTTTCTTTTTTGCTGTATTTTTCTTTTCTTAGTGATTTGCATGTATCTTTGTTTTCTGTTGTTGTTGTGTTGTTTGGGTTCCTGTCTCTTAGCTTTTCAGTGGTTTGACCTTCTTGTGGAGACTTTTTGTTCCTGGATCAGTGCTGGTGCCTTTCTCTTCTATAGTCTTTGTTTCGAACTCTAACAATGCTTTTACCGCTTTAGCCTCATTTCAGTGGTTGTTGTTGTTTCCAAGTGAGGATTCAGATATGTTGGCCTTAATCTGTGTCTATTTAGCTTATGTAATCGTCTTATGCGGTCATTTGAGAGGATCGAGTCACTTGTTTGACCCATTTCTTACGCTTTGTAATTCTTTATGCACTATTTTAGTTTGTTTTGGGTTTATTGTTAGGGAGCATATCCCCTTTTTTGTTTTTAGGATCGTCTACTCATTCTTCTTTTTGGATCAGAAGTGAAAAGGATCCTTCCTATAACCATTTCCTTATTCAATTAATAAAAAAAAACCCTATCATTACATTTACACTGTTTATTATCTTATAGAAACTGTATACATATATCAAAAGGGCGTCACTAAGCCTTAAACCCACTAAGCTCAAACCTGATCAATTTTCAACCGAAGTTTTGCTTGGGCCTCAAAATGGTAAACCTCTCCCCAAACTCTAGCAGTCGAAATAATATATATATATATATATATATATATATATATATATAAAAGTAGAGTTTCGACTTAGAGTTGACATAGAATTATGATACGTTACGTAAATTCATAATTTTTAAATATTGAACCGGTCTTGTAAGTAAAAAAACCTGTAAATTTTAAAGGTTGAACTGGTTTTATCATAGTTTTAATAAATTTATTGTGCTTTAATAAAAAGATCGTGGGTGTAAACCTTCATGAAACCAAATGCATTATAGCATTAGGTGTCATTATAACTGCATTAAGTGGTGGGATTTTTTTAAAAAAAATTAAAAATTTAAAACATACTACATTTACTACCCATCATATCATATCATATATATAAAAGTCGAGTTCCGACATAGAATTAGTCTAAAATTATGACACGTGGCTTGAATCCATCATTTTTAACACTTAACAAGTCTTTTTAAGTAAAAAAACCGGTGGATTTTAAAAAGGTTGAACCGGTTTTGTCATGGTTTTATTAAATTTATTGTGGTTTAATGAAAAGATTGTGTGTGTGAATCTTCATAAGACCAAATGCATTATAGCATTAAGTGTCATTATCGCCGTATTAAGTAGTGGGATTCTTTTTTTTTTTTTTTAAAAAAAAAAAAAATTAAAAACATACTACATTCACTACCCACTATATATATATATATATATATAAGCCGAGTTTCGACATAGAATTATGACACGTGGCATGAACCTATAATTTTCAAACACTGAACCGGTCTTTTAAGTAAAAAAATCGGTGAATTTTAAAGGTAGAACTGGTTTTGTCATAGTTTTAATAAATTTATTGTACTTTAATGAAAATATCATTGGTGTGAATCTTCATGAGACCAAATGCATTATAGCATTAAGTGTCATTATAGCCGCATTAAATTGTGAGATTTTTTAAAGAATTTAAAATTTAAAACATACTACATTCGCTACCCATCATTTAATATCCTATCATCATATCATATATATAAAAGCCAAGTTCCAACTTAGAATTAGCATAGAATTATGACACGTGGCGTAATTTCATAATTTTTAAACACTGAACCGGTCTTTTAAGTAAAAAAATTGGTAAATTTTAAAAGTTGAACCGATTTTATTATGGTTTTAATAAATTTATTGTGCTTTAATGAAAATATCATGGGTGTGAATCTTTATGAAACCAAGTGCATTATAGCATTAAATGTCATTATAGCTGCATTAAGTGGTGAGAATTTTTTAAAAAAATTTAAAATTAAAAACATGCTACATTCACTACCCATCATATCATATATATAAAAGTCAAGTTCCAACTTAGAATTGGTATAGAATTATGACAAGTGGTGTAAACTTATAATTTTTAAATACTGAACCGGTAATTTAAGTAAAAAAATTGGTGAATTTTAAAGGTTTCACCGGTGAATTTAAACATAGAATTTTAAATTTATTTGATTAAGCATTGAACGTGATGTGAGATGATTTATTTGATTGCATTTTAAATATTGAGTGAAAAATTTTGTTTTATTTTCCTTAAGTGTTGTATCATCTTGACCATTGAAAAAACTATAGCACCTATGCTATAATATTTAATTAGGGGTGTAAGATGAGCTCGGCCACTCGTGAACTCGGCTCGGTTCGGTTCGGCTAAACTCGATTCGGTCTCGGTTTGAATAATAAATGAACCGTTCGTGAACACAATAATATGTTCGAATATTAAACGAGACATACTCGTATAAACTCGGCTCGACTCGGATAAGCTTATATAAACTCGTATAACTTCATTTTTACAATTTTTTCTTAGTATTATTTTAATTTTGTAATAAGAACATCTTAAGTAAAAATAAATCATCTTCCTAATATGATAGATATAGCTTGAATTATTGTTGTGAGTTTAATTTTATAGATTTGTGTGTACATAAGTGTGTTTGTGAGTATGTGTGGTTCTATGTGTTTGTGTGCACACATGTAATTTGTATATGTGCATAATAAATTTATATACATACATATAAACTCAAGATTATATTATTTAAAATTCAAGTTAATTTATTTAATGATCTAAGATGATAAAATTTTAACATGACTTAATTAATTAATGATTAGTATGGATTTATGAAAATATAAACAATCATGATATTTACTTTATATAAAAAATGAATAAGTTAATTGAGCAGCTCGTGATAAGATCGAGCTCGACTCGTATTCGAAATAAAATTAAACGAGCCAAGCTTGAACAGAATATTTTGTTCGATGATATATTCGAGCTCGATTCGTGTTCGAAATAAAATTAAATGAGCCGAGCTTGAACATTCAATATTCGACTCGACTCGGCTCGAATACAGCCCTATATTTAATATTCAGATTTTCTTCTTGCTATTTTTATTTTATTTTTATACTTCTTGTCGATATAAACTACACCTATGTGAACAAATTTTTTTATTTTTTTATTTTGAACTTTTTTTGGATTAAAATAAAATTAAGGGTGCCAAATTCCAACTTAGAATTGTCATAAAATTATGACACGTGGTGTGAGCCCATAACTTTTAAACAGTGAACCAGTCTTTTCGTAAACAAACCAATGAATTTTAAAGGTTGAACCAGTTTTGTTATGGTTTTAATAAATTTATTGTGCTTTAATGAAAAGATCATAGGTGTGAATCTTCATGAATCCAAATGCATTATAGCATTAAGTGTCATTATAGCCGCATTAAGTGGTGATATTTTTTTAAAAAATTTAAAATTTAAAACAACTACATTCACTACCCATCATATCATATCATATGCATATATATAAAGAGTAATGATTCACTACCACCTAAATATACAACTTTTCACTACCTTGCCTATATGGCAAGGTGGTCCCCCACCTTAATTTATTTTTAAAAAATAAAAAAACTCAAAAAATAGTGGGGGACCACCTTGCCACATAGGCAAGATGGTGAAAAGTTGTATATTTAGGTGGTAGTGAATCATTACTCATATATAAAAGCCAAGTTCCAACTTAGAATATTTGGCATGGAATTATGACACGTGACGTAAACCCATAATTTTTAAACACGTCTTTTAAGTAAAAAAAAACCAGTGAGTTTTAAAGGTTGAACCGATTAATTTAAACATGGAATTTTAAATTTATTTGATTAAGCATTGAATATGATGTAAGAGGATTTATTTGATTGCATTAAATGTTGAGTGAAAAAAAAACTACATCACCATCTTGACCATTGAAAAAATTACAACACCATCTTGACCATTGAAAAAACTACAACACGTACGCTGTAATATTTTAAATTTAGATTTTCTTCTGTTATATATATATATATATATATATATATATATATATTTCTTTTCGTTATAAATTATATTTATGTGAACAAATATTTTAATTTTTTTTACTTTTTATTGAAATATGTGTGATAACTTTTTTTTTACGTATTTTTTAATCTATAATAAAAAGTACGGTGATGATGTGTTTAAATTTTAAAATTAAATTATAATAAAAAATCTCACGCATAACAGAAAAAGAAATTAAAGAATAGTATAAAAAGGGGCTTGGCTGGCACGTCAAATCTTCGTGGCCCAATAATATCTCAATGGGTCTTGGCCACGTGAACAACAATTTGCCTGGCCTTGGAAGTAACCGCTCATGCTCCTCTCTCTCTCTCTCTCTGTCTCTCTCAAAATTCAAAGCTTTGTCTGTTGCTGCTCTTCACTGATTTCTCTTCCATTTCCAATTGATCGGACTACTTACTTTCACTATCTCTCATTCAAATCACCAACACTCGCATAGACTCGTTGACTCTCTCTCTCTCTTTCTCTCTCTCTGGTGGAGATGGAGAGTTTACCGACGACAATGAAATCGGAAAGGCGGTGGAGATCTAAGCCTCTCCAGGCCTCGAAACCCTCGCTTCTGATGGCCTTCCTCTCTTGCGTAGCTTGGCTCTATGTTGCCGGCCGGTTCGTCTCTCTTCCTTGACCGACACAGAAAATTCTAGATTTGAGATTTTGCTTTGATTTTAATTGCTGGAAAACATAGTTAGGATGTGTTTGGCTGCATTGAATTGGAATCGTCATTGTAGATTCGGGGTCTATGGAAGTCAAATGCGATCCGGTGTTACTGGTTTCCATGATCCAATCCATGGAAAAAGAAAAAGAAAAACCAAAACGCAGCGTTTAGTTCAGCTATCTAATTATATATGTTTTACTTCTTTCTTTATTTTTGCTGCAGTGGCTGATCAGCAGCGCATTTATGATTTGTGCATTTTCAATCATTCATACTAGTTTTCAATTCTTTTGGTTGTGCGATAATCAGGTTGTGGCAAGATGCAGAGAACAGAAAATTACTTACTGGCCTTCTTGACAAGAACTCCCTCCAGGTCTGTGATTTCTTTTTGTTCTCCTCCTTTTATTAGGCACTGAAAATTGTACTAGGGAATTAAAGTCAGTTAATAATGATGTACATTGTATCCGACCTCAGGAAACAAAATTGAGCTCAGTTAAGCTTATTATAAATATTAGAATAGGTTGAACTTTTGTCTCTATACTTCCTGGGGTTTCTCTTGTATGGTTCTTGTGTACTTGGATTGTGTCTGTCTGCTCTTTTAATGGATTTAGACTCATTTACTTATAGAAAAGATTAGGTCGAATTTAATCTTGCGGTTCCCTTTTTTGGGGGGCTTTGAAAAAGAGACTTCATAAGATAAGAAATTATGATTTCTTTTATCTAAAGGTTTCTTACATTTTCCTGGCTTCCGACTTGAGGGATGGTGGCATGTGCTGGTGTTTGTTTGTCTTCCATTTTTTAATTCAATATATCTTTAAGATGTTTGTGTGTTATTGTTGTTAGAGACCCAAAGTGCTTACAGTTGAAGATAAGCTAACGGTTCTAGGATGCAGGTACCTTTATTATCTTATTGTCTTTTTTTGTTTCCCCTTTTCCTTTTAATATTTCTTTCTATAGTTTGGTATGTTTCCTTGTGTCACTATATGGTGTTTGTATTGGTATCTGTGGTGTTGGTTTTTAGAGATCTGGAGAGGAGGATTGTGGATGCTGAAATGGAATTGACGTTGGCGAAGAGTCAAGGGTACCTCAAGAACCAATTGCAGCAAAGTGGGTCTTCTTCTGGCCAAAAGCTTCTTGCTGTTATTGGGGTTTATACTGGATTTGGTAGTCGCTTGAACCGAAATGTGTTTAGAGGGTCTTGGATGCCTAAAGGTCAGTTGGGATTGCGGTGTGCTGATTATGCAGGGTCTATACTTATTATTTCTTGGATGAATATTTAGCTTCCAAGTTTGATTGGCATAGTTGATTTAAGATTAAGTCTTGGTCTTTACATACATTTCTTGCTATTTGAATTCCATCACTATCTTTTGGGACTGGGATGGGCACTGGTTATAAAATTGATCATCAGAAATTTTACATAACTTGATCTTTTCTGTTTTGTAGGTGTATGATGATATTATTAGTGGCAATTTGAGAAGTACATGTAGTCAAATGAATGTCTTTTAACTTTCGTAATCAACTTGGTATAGCTTTGGTGATTGATATTACCTATTTCACTAGGTGTGTGGTCCTAGCCAATAGGTTGAAAAGGGTTGTAGACAAGATTATTTCGAAGCCTTAGAATGCGTTTGTCAAAGGTTGGCAAATATTTGACACCGTTCTTATAGCAAATAAATGTCTGGATTGTAGGATTAGATCTGATGTGCCAGGTGTGTTTTGCAAATTGGATATTGAGAAGGCGTACGATCATGTTAACTGTGAGTTTTTATTATACTTATTGAGGAAGTGTGGTTTTAGGGAGGAATGACGTAATTGGATAGCACATTGTATTTCTTTGGTGCGCTTTTCTGTTTTGGTGAATGACACTCTTGGTTTCTTTAGTAGCTCTCGTGGTTTGAGACATGGTGATCATTTGTCTCATTTGCCTTTTGTCATTGTTATGGAGGCTCTCTAAAATGCTTCAAGCTATGGTAGATGGAGGCTTTCTTTCAGGCTTTTTGTGGGGTCTAGAATCATTGGTGTGCTTCATATTTCCCATTTTTTGTTTGCGGATGACGCCTTGCTTTTTTGTGAGGCAAAACCTAGAACATATACGCTATATGCGTGCCTTATTCTTATTCTTTGAAGCTGTTTTCGGTTTGAAAATTAATTTGACTAAGTCAGAATTGGTTCTTGTGGGTGATGTCAATAATGTTAATGGCTTGGCCAATGTTTTGGGATGCACTGTGTCTTCTTTGCTTGTGAAGTATCTTGGCCTTCTGTTGGGAGCTTCTTTTAAGGCCAAATATATTTGGGATGGTATTATTGAGAAGATTGAGCGCCGTCTAGCTAGGTGGACACATGGTGATCATTTGTCTCTTTTGCCTTTTGTCATTGTTGTGGAGGCACAAATGGTTTAAGCTATGGTAGATGGAGGCTTTCTTTTAGGCTTTTTGTGGGGTCTAGGATCATTGGTGTGTTTCATATTTCCCATCTTCTGTTTGCAAATGACACCTTGCTTTTTTGTGAGGCAAACCTAGAACATCTACACTACATGTGTTCCTTATTCTTGTGCTTTGAAGCTTTGAAAATTAATTTTGACCAAGGCAGATGTGGTTCCTGTGGGTAATGTCAATAATGTTGATGACCTGGCCAGTATTTTGGGATGTGTTGTGTTTTCTTTGCCTATGAAGTATCTTGGCCTTCCGTTGGGAGCTCATTTTAAGGCCAAATATATTTAGGATGGTGTTATTGAGAAGATTGAGCGCTGTCTAGATAGGTGGTAGAGGATGTACCTATTTAACAGTGGATAGGCACATATATTAATAAAGAGCACCATGTCCAATTTGCCTACATATTTCTTGTCTCTTTTCCCAATTTCTGTTGGTGTTGCAAATTGCATAGAATAGTTATAGCGAGATTTCTATGGGGTGTGTTAGGTGATGAGTTCATTTTACTGGGTAAGCTGGTCTAAGATTTGCTCTCTGCTTATTGAGGGAGTGCTGGGGTTCAAAACTTGCTTCTGTTCAATCGTGCTCTTTTGGGAAAGTGGCTTTGGCGCTATGTGCATGAGAGAGAGGCCTTGTGGGGAGTTGTAGTGGATGCCAAATATGACAGTTTGTGGGGTGAGTGGTCTTCTAATGGGGTTGGTGGGTCATACGGGGTGGGTTTGTGAAAAAGATCGGGAGGGGTTGGGGGAAGTTTTCTAGTCATACTAGGGCCCCGTTTGAAAACCACTTCCCCCTCCCCTCCCCTCCCCTCCCCTTCCTTTCACT
Organism: Alnus glutinosa; assembly: GCF_958979055.1. Taxonomy (NCBI): domain Eukaryota; kingdom Viridiplantae; phylum Streptophyta; class Magnoliopsida; order Fagales; family Betulaceae; genus Alnus; species Alnus glutinosa. Next base: position 3,724,693 of record NC_084891.1, on the reverse strand, counting down.
TCTCCCAAAAAACATCAACTTCAAAATATTCTTAACTTTTTTCACTTTTTATATCACATCAACACTTTCTTATTACTTTTTAAATAAAAAACTCACTACAATACAATTTTTTTTTCACTTTTCCATATAAATTATTTCAACTTTATATCACATCAATTTTAATTTTCAATCATTCAAAAAAAAAAACACAAGGGGAGAGTAAGGGGGTTTTCAAACGGAGCCTAGATTTGAAGTTGGGAGATGGCCCCAAAATTAGATTTTGGCATGACAACTGGTGTGGGGATTAGGTCCTTAAGGATATTTTTCTGGATTTGTATAGTATTGCTTCCATAGAGGAGGCTTCCGTGGCAGATTACTTGGATTCATCCACTGATTCCGATCAGTGGAACGTAATCTTTATCAGAGATGCTCACGATTGGGAGGTGGATGTCTTTGCATTGTTTATTAACTTCTTGTATTCCTTTAGACTGAGGCAAGGAGGTGAAGACAAGTTTCGTTGGGACCACTCCAAGAGAGAGATGTTTGACGTTAGATCTTTCTATAACGTCCCTGTTTCTCATGATAACACCCCTTCCCTTGGAAGAGTATTGGCAGCATAAGGCCCCTTTGAGAGCTGTGTTTTTTACTGGGACAGCCATCCTAGGGAAGATCTTCACCATGGATAACCTAAAGAATAGCATGTTATTGTGGTTGGCTGGTGTTGTGTGTGTAAGTGCCAATGCCTTTGAGTGCTTTTTCAGTTGTGTTTGGTTAGCTTGGGTCATGCCTAGAAGAATAGTAGATCTTTTTGCTTGTTGGAGAGGGTTAGGAGGCACTCCTCAGAGTGTAGCAATGTGAAAGATGGTTTCTCCCTGCCTTTTGTGGTGTCTTTGGAGGGAAAGAAATGATAGGAGTTTTGAAAATTGTGAGAGGATGGTGGTAGAACTTAAGTCTTTTTTTTTCAAAACTCTTTCCACTGGACAACTGCTTTAGATCTTAATTTGTTTAGTTTTCATGATTTTCTTGACTTGTTTTCTCTTTCTAGCTAGGTGTTTCTCCAATATTCTACATGTGTACTTGAATTGCGTTTTTTGCGCTATTAATGATATTTAGTTTACTTAATTAAAAAAAAAAAAAGCTTTTGGACTGGAAGTCGGAAACTCTGACCACATGTTATGGTCATTGCTGTCACCCATTTCTGGATTTCTAGCTCTTCAAGATTGTAAAAGCTATTCTGACCATACTTGAAAATCTTTCTTTGCTGGTGGTACCTTGTAGATAGTTGAATTTGTTATCATATATCCGTATGTGACTGAAAACTTATATCGTTTTTAGACTGCCTTCTCTAATTATAAATTATTAACCAATTGAGCCTAATGCCTGAACAGACATCTACATTCTTTTTCCAAAAGGAGATGAAATTACTAGTATCACTCAGTCAGACTTCAGTAAATTATTTATAATAAAGTTTTACAGAACAATGTGAAGGATCATTAAAATATAATGAGCTCAACCATCTGGATAAACTTCAAAGACTTCTAGTGGTTTCAAATTGAGTGTCTATTGTCTGTGAAGTAGAAACCAAACCATAAATTGAAGAAAGAAGGGGTTTGAGTTGTTTGACCTTAAACAAGGAATAATATATTTACCCAAGGCTTTCAATCCAGTTCTCATTTGAGTTTGACCAATCAAGACATATTTAACATTTGAGCATGACATATTTATATATTTAAGCAAGCTCGTGAGAATTCTTTTTTGTAATATTCTATCTAGTTGAGATATATGAGGCCTTAATTGACGATGCTTCGAGATTTACTAATCTTGTTTGTTCTCCTTTTACTTATACTTAATTGCTTATGTATCTCTATCGCATACACTTTATATGAATTTTAATAATGTTGTATGTCATGTCGAACATTATCAGCCCCACCATATTGGGACATGCCTTTCTTTTTAAACAAGGTATTACAGGCATCATTTTGGCTTTTACAGGTGATGACTTGAGAAAACTTGAAAAAAGAGGAGTGGTCATTCGCTTTGTAATTGGTCGGAGGTTTTTCCAAAAAAACTCAATCCTTTAAATAATATCATATATGCTTTCTTGTACATTTACTTGTTTGGTTGGTTCTTTTGGAACCACCAGCTCTACATTTTGGTAGGGGAATGGGACAAAGTTCTCTCTTACATTATTTTATTTTTCACTTTGAAACTGGCAGTGCCAATCGAGGTGATAGCTTAGATCGCAATATTGACGAGGAAAATCGCTCAACAAAGGATTTCTTGATTCTTGTAAGTTATAGATTCAAATGTTACTACAATTCAACTGGTCAGTCTTCTACCTTTGATTATATGAACTGACATATAACCTCAAAATTTTTGTTATAATGGTATCTTTATCAGTGACAGATCTTAACAGAGACATTTTGAAAATTTTACATCAAATCAAATACAAAAATGAATCTCACAGATGAAAATATTTTTTTTCCTCTTCTGATAACCAGGCTTTAATCAGAGAATCTCAATATTGCTATATAAACCAATTCTCTGCATATAAAATTAAACTTCTAATGCAAAAGAAACTTTTGATTTCTTTAAGTTTTATGTACTTGCTCAAGTTTGAGTACCTTTCCTCTCATTTTATATCTTTATGAACATGCAAATCATAGAGTTTAAACGTACATGTTTCTTTGATAATATAATAGGAAGGTCATGAGGAGGCTCAAGAAGAGCTGCCTAAGAAAGCGAAATTTTTCTTCAGTACTGCAGTTCAAAAATGGGATGCAGAATTTTACGTAAAAGTTGATGACAATATAGGCCTGGATCTTGGTAATTTTTCATATACTATTTGTCCAGAACATCACAACTTGGTAAATTCTGATATATTTATCAGAACTTTTTGATACATCATTTGCACTGTTTTCTGGTCTAGCAGAGGGGTTAATTGGACTTCTTGATCGTCGGCGTGGTCAAGATGGTGCTTACATTGGGTGCATGAAGTCAGGAGATGTGATATCTGAAGAGTATATGTTCTATTATATTTTCTTCAGCTTCATTTTGATTACTTGTCTTCATCCATGATAGATATTAATATATGTACGCTTACTGTTTTTATAGGAACTCTAAATCTTTTTTTTTGATAAGTATAGGAACTCTAAATCTTAATTGAAGTTGTTCAAATTATTTTCCCAACCTGTTTAGAAATGATTATACGTGGCACTATTTTCTTATATTCATATACTTATCAAATTTTATTTTTTTTAATGGAATTATTGCTATTTATTATGAAAGTATAATTCTCTTAAAGGATCTTGATTCATTATCTGAAAATTATGTTGTTTCATATTTGTGTAGTTCTATTTTAGATATATATAATATTAAGAACCAAATATGGTGCTATTCTAGTAGTTATTCACCCTTAGATAGCTTGTAGTCATGTTAATGATTATGTGTTCCTTAAGCACCATTATTGTCAGAAAAAGAATGCTGTGACCAAATTATATTATTAAAACTGTTATCCTGTGAATATTGTATCAGCTAAAATTAGTTCGAATGAATGTGAGAGGCCTCTCCCTGCTGAGAATTGGTATGTAGGACACCTGTCGGCTTATCACTGGCATCCACTTGTGTCAGGCACCAGTTTAGACTCTTATAAGAAATCCACCTTTATTAAGTTACATAGTATGCAACAGTACATTAAAATTATGTTGTTCTTGTTTTTCTGATTGTACAGTTGTTATCTTCATGTTAACTCCTCTATGGATCTTCAACATGCTTCACGGTGTCAAACAAGTAGACACAAGACACACGTGTATATGATTACTATGGTCTATGTATGAAAATGGACATGCATGGTCTTGCTCCCATGTCTCTATGATTACATATTAATTTTAATTAATTTTTTTTTGTTATACACCGTCATTTGCCAATTTTAATCAATGTGTTCTTATAAAAAATAAAATAAAAAAATTTAATCAATGTGTAGATTGTTATTATTTCCTTTCTTGCGTTTTGGTGATCAATATTCAATGGCGCATTTTATCATAGAGCGGCTTAAACTTTGCTTACTCTAACCTGGAAGTGTTTACAATCCGAAGGTTATTGAAATGATCTTTTCAGCATCTAAATTGTTATTCATTTTCAGGGGAAAGGCTTGGTATGAACCTGACTGGTGGAAATTTGGCGATGAGAAATCGTAAGTGATCTAGCTACTAGCTAGTGGATGAGAACAAGTGTGGAGTTTTTTTTTTTTTTTTTTTTTTTTTTTTTTATATTTGTTATTCATAGATCTTTGTGCATTATAAGCGAGTAATGCTTATTTGGTTTTTTTTTTTTTAAATAGTTAATGCGATCTAACTGTATTACTCTAAATTAATTTATTCATTTATGCTTTATTTTGTTGCTGGGGGTGGGAGAAGAGAAGAAAATCTGGTTAACTTAGAGTGTTTTCTCTGTTTTCCTTGCCTTACTGACAGCTAATGGAGTGTTAATCATTCAGAACATTAATCAGCTTTAGTAACTTGTGAAAATCAGAGTGGCTTAACGATAGCATTGGACATGGATATTTGATAAATGTAAAGCATTGATAGTCTTGGACTAATTGGCTTAAAACAACAAAACATATGAAGAAACGGGCTTAATTGTACAATACTCACTTGAACAGTCTGCAATGGAGCTTCACAATCGTCCTCACCCTTAATCATCTATTGTATAACTGTAAGGATTTGACAGTGGCGTGTTTGTTTGTTGCATGATATGATAATTATTTCTGTGGATGCTGGGAGGACTGAAAATAGTTCTCACAAACTAGTCTGCGTCTGTCCTCCTCTAGGGATCAATTGTGTAGTTGACATTTCTCTTTATGATAGTGCTCCTTGCTGTTCCAATTGCGTGATATGAAACTTGACCTTAATTACTTTTCTTCATCAGGTACTTCCGACATGCATCTGGCGCTCTTCTTATCCTCTCCAAGAATTTAGCGGAGTATGTTAACATCAACAGGTTAGTTGCCAATGCCTCAACTGGGAAAACAGGGACTGGTTCAATAGGCAATTCTGTTTTAAGTTTTAAGCTAATGATAAACTTAGGTTGTGTCGGCTTACTCTAATTTGCTCATTCCATTCTCCTTGTCATATCCAGTGCATCTCTCAAGACTTATGCTCATGATGATGTATCAGTGGGTTCATGGATGATGGGTCTCCAAGCAACTTACATAGATGACAATCGCCTTTGCTGCAGTAGCATTAGACAAGGTGAGTTTGTTGCAATGCTTAACTTTTAATAAAATTGGTAGTTTATCCAACATTGTCGAATTGATCCTAATTTATCGTTTTAACAAATTTACCCTTTATTCTTTAAGGAAAATACAGAGAACAAGCGAAAATCGATTCTCATATAAAGAGTCTAATCACAGAACAATCTATGGAACATAGGTTAATAATTGTGTTCAAAAGAAGTCTGCCCATTGTTTTAAGACACGTTTACCGGCTATATGTAACTTGAATTCAGTGTCCATCTTTCGTATTTCCAGACAAGGTGTGTTCCCTGGCTTGATCAGAGGAAATAGCTTCTTATCGGGGAAAATCCGCGCGACTTCCTTTTCGGTCTATTCATTCAGCAAGTTTAATTGCATGAGCAGCATCATTACATTCCGAACATTTGTGCACATATTTGTTGCATCCGGTTACCTCGAGGGATTTGTGAAAACATTAGCAAGATTACTCTCTTGGATCAGGAGAGGCAGCAATTTTTTTTATAGGGGGAGGAAATACGTTTACCAAACTGTTCTCTCTCCAGTTGGTGCCTGCTATTTGAGCTTGAGTGAAGCTGGATGCTAGTGTATAAAATTGATGAGATATTTCATGTTTGATTCAGTCAATATAGGATTATAGGAAAGGAAAGCCTCTGTTTCCTACCAATTATGCATGTGCATTCTTTCTCTGGAGTTAATCCTGAGTTGAGCTATAGCATTGTTTCGTGTTGTATAACATAAATTTAATTAATTGATTTGTTAACTTCCCAGAGGAACTTGTGACTTTTACACCCCAGCTTTGAATATCGTTTTTCATGCTTGTTTGATCCGGGCAAATTTTTATTTGGTTTCATGCAAATTTTCGAGATGGAAAAGGGCAAATATGGGATTTGTCAAAACAAAAAAAAAAAAAAAAAAAGGAAAATTACAGATATTCCCCCAAATTACCACCTCACCCAATTGTCAATGTCTTCTTGAAACTACCAATTGTATAATGTTTTTCTTAAACTTAAAAAAAAAAATGTCAATGAACTCGAAAACCAACAAAGAAACAAAAGTTGCTCCAAATTTTTTTCAATAAGGAAAAAACATCCTTATAAATTCGGGAAAAAAAATTAAAACTAAAAAAAAAAATGAAAAAAAAGAAGAACTTTTTTAAGGAAAAAAAAAATGAAAATTATTAAAAAAAAAAAGAAAAAAAAAATTGAAAAACCGGTTTTTAAATTTTTGTTTCTTTGGTTTTAATTTTTAGAATTCTTATAATTTTGTGAAGGGTATTTTTGTTATTGGGAGGTATATTGACAATTTTTTGATAATTTAGGGAAAACATTGATACAATTAGTAGTTTAAGCCCTTTGGGGGGATATTGATAGTAATGTGATAGTTTAAGGAAAATATGTTTACTTTTTTTTAAAAAAAAAGAAGGAAAATTACACGTATCTTCCCAAATTACCACCTCACCTAATTGTCAATGTCCTCTTGAAACTATCAATTTTATCAATGTTTTTCCTAAACTACAAAAAAAAAAAAAAAAAAAAATGTCAATGAACTTGAAAACCAACAAAGACACAAAAGTAACTCTAAATTCTTGAAACTGCCAATTGTATCGATGTTTTTCTAAAACTAAAAAGAAAAAAAAAATGTCAATGAACTCGAAAACCAACAAAGAAACACTAAAATTTTTTTAAATAAGAAAAAAATATCTTTATAAATTCGGAAAAAAAGAAAGAAATAAAATGATTTTTTTTTAAAAAAAAAAAAACAAAAAAATATGAACTTTTTTAAGAAAAAAAAAGGATAAAAAAACAGAAAATTATTAAAAAAAACAAAAAAGAAAACAAAAAAAAATTGAAAATCCGAGTTTTTAAATTTTTGTGAAGGTTATTTTTGTCATTGAGAGGTATATTGACAATTTTTTGATAGTTTAAGAAAAACATTGACACAATTAGTAGTTTGGGTCCTTTTGGGGGGGGGGGGGGGGCGGGGGATATTGATAGTAATGTGGTAGTTTAAAATATGTGTACTTTTTTTTTTTTAAAAAAAATTATTTATTTTTATAAGATTTCCAAAAAAGGTTCTTAAATACCAAAGAAACATTCCGTTTTAGACCAATGTGGACAGAAATTTCCTACAAACTAGTTTGTAGGAAATTTCATATAACCCACATATAAGATTGATATATGTCCCTTGGCATGTGCTTCTCACATTTTTATAGCATTAATAAAAAAACATGTGCTTCTCACATGTTTAAATGATACATGTCACTATTATATGTGGGTTGTATGAAATTTCCTACAAACCGATTTGTAGGTAATTTCTGTCCGAAAAATAATAACAAACAATCTAAACACAAAACACTCTTAAAAACATAAAAACAATTTTAAAAAAACATGTTCGAGAGAGGACCGTTGCTATAATTTTGGGTGGTATTATCTTTTTATCTCTATCCCGATAATTTGGGGTGATATATGGTGCCGCCCGAATTATAATGTTGCTATATCAATATTTATCATTTATATCGACTTAGTGATTATCATTCAATTATCTACTTAATATTGATAAAAATAAAATTAAGATTTTTTTTAAAAAAAAAAAATCCTATTTTTTTATCATAAAAATTCTAAACGGCTAACGGTTGTCCGTTTATATTATCCCCATTCATTAATCTTTTTTGACCTCAAATTCTAGGGGTACCAAAAGCTTAAACCCAAAACGACAGCAAATCGGAGAGCAGAACCACCGAAACAGCCGAAATGGCTACGCTTCTCAAGTTCTACAGACCCTTCTCCCCAATCCGATTCCCCAACTCGGTACGGACGATTCGACTCACAACCCACCACTCGCACACCCTCTTCTTCAAGCCCAAGCCCAAGAAGAGCAGCCTTATCCGCTGTACTCGTCTCAGTTCTCTGAGCTCCCCTCAGCCTTCGGTTCCATCGTCGTCGTCGTCGACGGAGCTGTGGCTGTACAACACGATGAGCAAGAAGAAGCAAGTGTTCAAGCCCAAAGTGGAGGGTCTGGTGGGCATGTACGTGTGCGGAGTCACAGCTTATGATCTCAGCCATATCGGCCACGCCCGCGTCTATGTCACTTTTGATGTTCTCTACAGGTCTTCACTTCCCTCTCTATTTCTCTCCATATATTTGTGTATATATATGTAGAAAAATATGTTTTTTTTTTTTTGGGTTTTGGTAATGTGGTTGATGTGTTTGTGTTTGTTTAGGCAGATATCTTAGGCATTTGGGGTGTGAGGTCCGTTATGTACGGAATTTTACCGATGTGGACGACAAGGTGAGCTGAAATTGCCCAGTTAGCTATCGCTTAAGAATTACAAATTTCAGCATTGATTTTATTTTCTGCTTGGTAAATTGTGTGATGGGCTTGTTGGGATTTCGAATAAAAATTGATGCATACTTTATTGGCTTTGTATCTGAACGTCCACGAATCCATTTGGTTGGGCTCTCCCTTCTGTTGAATAGACTTTGGTTGAATCACTAAGATTGGCCCCGTGATTTCGTAGGCCAAAAGCCCCTTTTTAAACAAAATCGAGGGTGTGCGTTTGAAAAAAAATGGCGGTTTAAAAACTTAGAAAAATTCGCATTTTAAAAGACACAGGCCAAACCTTGAGTTTTGAAACCACTAAACTAAATGGTCATGAAAAATGTAATTGCAGGAGTCGGGTGTTAATTCGGTTTTACATATACACATTAAGCTTTTTGTAGTTTTAGGAGTTCTGAAATAAGTGCTTTCTTGAGTTCCAATTTAAGGGAGTTTAATAAATTTAGCATCTAAACGTCGAACTAACTTGAAGATCGAGAATTCTCCCCCCCACCCCCGAAATGCCAAGCGTGCTTAAATGTTGGATATGTTCTCTTAATTTCTGAGTATGACTTATTTGTTCACATTCTACAACTTGAGCCCTCTAATTCTTGGTTATATGCATCTTTCATTTGATCTCTTGATGTCTGTTACTGTCCTGTTCGACAATGTTGTAATTTGGGTTGTAGCTCTTCATATGTCAATCAGGTTTGATGTTATTGTGCTACAAGAACTGGATACCAAATACCAACTTCTTCTTTTCACATTGGTATGACAGGATAGCTGAGTCTGCACTTTTCAAATTCTGTAGATAATTGCTCGGGCAAATGAATTAGGGGAGGATCCAATCAGTTTGAGCAGACGCTACTGCGAAGAGTTTCGTCAAGATATGACATTACTTCATTGCCTGCCACCTTCTGTTGAACCACGAGTATCAGATCACATGCCCCAAATCATTGACATGATCAAGCAGGTGCCTTTATTGATTTTGACCCCTTTTTTGTTGCATACTAGCATTATTGCAAAATGAACAGATTCTGCATTAACTTTGAGACTGTTGGTATAAATTATCTATTGTCTCAAGGTGCTACACGTTATTGACTTTTTAGTATAATGGCACTATGAATATATTCTGCAATAACTTCACACTTATCCTCTAAATTATTTTTTGATTTTCAAGGAATGTATTTGTATATGTTATATACCGCTCTTGCTTTCTTGGATGCTTTTCCTTGAAACATGAGATATGTTCATTTAATTCATTGACACACTTCTTGGCAGATTCTTGATAATGGGTATGCCTATGGAGTTGATGGGGACGTGTACTTCGATGTATACAAGTTTCCAGAATATGGACGATTATCTGGGCGAAAATTAGAAGATAATCGAGCTGGTGAGCGGGTTGCTGTGGACTCAAGGAAGAAAAATCCTGCTGATTTTGCTCTATGGAAGGCAAGTGTTCATTACAATTATAGCAAAAGCACTTGCATGATCAATACAAATTATTGAAAAATCAGAATTGGGAAATCTGAGCTTTTATGTTTACTCTTAGCAGATCTGTAAGGGAGTCCAGTTTGTAGAATTCATGCGTGTGCGTGTGTGCACCTACATGTTTATGTGTGGTTTGACAACGTACTCGCGCATGTAACATGTTGTGAATACTTGTTGACTTGGAGGTGTAGATCTATGCATGCGATGAAGACAATGAAATTTGCTCTAAAGATTTTTTAATGTGAAATGCATTAAGTTTCTTTAACTAAATGATTCTATAGGAAATAGACTAGATATATGGAAATTGGTTGGTAAATTTTGACATTTTTTGGTGTTGGCAAATCATCACTTCTGATATCCTCTTTGGTTATTGTTCTGATCGGTCCCTTCCCCTTATAATATCGTTTGGTTGTGTATTTACACTGATGAACATTATTATTTATCATGTTTGCATCCAAGCTTCGGTTCAGAATTAGTTGAAAGTTATTTTAAGAGTTTATAAAATTTTGCAGGCTGCAAAGGAGGGAGAGCCATGTTGGGAGAGCCCATGGGGTCTTGGAAGACCTGGTTGGCATATTGAGTGTAGTGCCATGAGTGCTGCTCATCTCGGTTACTCTTTTGACATACATGGTGGAGGAATGGACCTTGTGTTTCCCCACCACGAAAATGAAATTGCTCAGAGTTGTGCTGCATGTAAACAGAGCAATATAAGCTACTGGATACACAACGGCTTTGTCACTGTTGACTCAGAGAAAATGTCCAAATCCCTTGGAAACTTCTTTACAATTCGGCAGGTAAAGGATTCTGTCTGGTTTAGGGAAATCAATTGTTTTCCTATTTTGTTTTATTTTATGTAACTGACTTTATCATCTTCTTTGAGTCCTTAAGTTTTTGCATCAGCGTCAATTTTGTAATCATCCCATGGTATAAGAATTAATGTTTTCCCAGGTTATAGACCTTTACCATCCACTGGCTTTGAGACTTTTCTTGATGGAGTCCCACTACCGATCTCCAATCAACTACTCTGATGTGCAGCTTGAAATTGCTTCGGATCGTATTTTCTACATCTATCAGGTACCAAGGATCTGATTGCCTTTCGACAAGAAGAACCCACCCCCTGTCCTCTCTCTCTCTCTCTCTCTCTCTCTCTCGCGCGCGCACACACACACACACACACCCACGCACGCACACACAGGTTGAATCACCCAACGTTGTTGATTACACTTATTTATTTTTATTCATTATCTTCCTTCAATTTTGAGTCAAACTCTTTATTTGGACCAACCTGCTGCGTTTATTAGTCTGATTGGTCCTTCTACGTGGGTCCTTGATGAAAGGCACCATTAATTTTCAGGGAGTCCTTGGGTTTAGTTTCCAGTGATGCAATGCAGCATTTTCAGGGAGTCCTTGGGTTTAGTTTCCAGTGATACTCTTTTCTTCTTGAGTTTCCTGGCACTTTAGATTTGAGACAAATGAGATTATTTTCTTGAATTTCCCAGCACTCTAGATTTAAGACAAACGAAGAATACTTTAATAATGAATAATGTCATAGACAGATTTCACGTCATGTGTTCTCTGATGGTTTCCTGTTAAAATCACAGTTTCTACTGTTTTTCATCTTCATGAGATCCGATTGGTTGCAGACGTTGCATGATTGTGAAAATGTTCTAAGCCAGAATGAGGTAGCCATTCGAGCGGATTTGATCCCACCTGATACTGCAAATTGCATCAATGACTTCCAAAACATTTTTGGAGCCTCAATGTCAGATGATCTTCACACTCCTGTTGTTCTGGCTGCAATATCTGACCCATTAAAGACCATCAATGATCTCCTACATACCCGTAAGGTATTGTATTTCACATACACATGTTTATTGGTATCGATATGTAACTTTGTTATGCTTATTTCATTTTGATTGAATGTATTGTGTACGTCTTGGAAGAAACTCATAGGATGTGATGTTGGCTTGTATTTTGGCATGAAAATAAGTTTTGAGTTGGTTTGACATTAAACATAAGTGGGGGTTTCAAGCATTGTTAATATGACTTGATAACCGAACCTGAATCCTAAGTCCATGATTTCAACCTGAGAACCTAACTTGTTTGTGGCAAATTTAAGGGTCTTATTTGGGGACCTGGCCAAATTGCTGCCATAATTTTTGCAGTAAATTTCATGCACGATTGAGATTCTTGCTCTGTTGCTTCTCCCTGCAGTATAATTGGTGCACTTGTTTCTTAATATTGGTATGATATGATTCCTACTCTCTCATTTGTCTTTGTACCCTGTGTTACTGAATGATCCAAGCAGGGGAAGAAGCAAGATTTACGAATGGAATCTCTTGCAGCTTTGGAAAGGATAATCAGGAATGTTCTGACTGTTTTAGGATTGATGCCCACAAGTTACTCAGAGGTACAGAAGATTCATGTTTGGAGACTGCTCTCTGTTTCATTATGACAATGTTCACTCTTTCTATTTCTCCACCGTTTCACACTTCTTTTATGATTTCAGATATTTGAATGGTTTCAGACGTGATGTTCCTCATATTCTGATTGCTAATGTTAGCTGTTTGTGTATTTTGTAGTTAAGATTTACTTTCTTGTGCTACAGGTTTTGCAGCAGCTGATGGAAAAGGCTTTGAAGCGTGCTAAGTTGACAGAAGACCAAGTCTTAAAAAAAATAGAAGAAAGGACTGCAGCAAGGAGGAACAAGGAGTATGAAAAATCAGATGCAGTTAGGAAAGATTTAGCTGCTGTTGGAATTGCTCTTATGGATAGCGCTGAAGGGACTACTTGGAGACCAGCTGTTCCACTCGCACTTCAAGAGCAGCAGGTGACGGCAACTTGAACGGCTTCCAGGTTCACATTTTTTAACTAATTATTGGGATTCTGCTGTGTAAGATTTGGGTGAATGCAGTTTTTCTCCCAGACATTTAAGGAAGATGTTCAATTGTGGGTAGCTATTAAAAAATAAAATCACTGTTCTTTTACTTATAAAAAAAAATTAAAAAATAAAATCAGTGAGCATCATAGCCAATTTCAATTTTGGTTTCCAAGTAATGATTAATACATTTTACGTTGAACCAAACACAACTGCCCTGTAAACATTTCATTTTTTGGTTTTCTTCCATCTTATAGAATAAGATTAAAAAAAAAATGCACAAAATTTTCATATTTTCATATTTTGTTGGTATACTTGAAAGTGGGATTGATCAATTACTTACAGGCAGGGAAGTTAATATAAGGTATTTGAGCAAATACAATGGAGAAAGAAGCAACAGCTATTGGATCTGATTCATTTACATGTATTGGTTCCAATGGTGGAATATCCCCAGTTGAATCTACAGCAAGTATTTTCCCATTTAGAAGCATTGTTTGGCTGTGTAAATCCCCATCTTTTGCTGTCAAGTGATATTCTTCCCTTGTACTCTTACCAATTACAGGCCCTCCAGCCACTGTAGCCAATTTTGTTCTTGGACTTTGATTTTCTTGTGTAGTTGTAGTCATGAGGTTACTGGTACCATTTTCAGTCGACACACGCACGTGAAATGTAGTGTTACCGTCTAGGTTGATCAGAAGCAACGTGATTCCTTGCTGCAGAGCCATGGAAACTCAATGAATTAGCAAACTTTCTTCTTTCTTTTTTCTTTTTTCTGCTAACTGTAGATTGTACTCACCGTTTTCTTTGAACAGTGAGCATAAGCACGTATTTTACTTGTTCCCGAGAAGCTTGTGGACAGAACGTTGTTTCCCATTAATCGGTGAAAAAGAAGGGCACTGTGAAATAAAACAAATATTCATTAGCTTTCCATGTGCATCGGCATTCCCCTCGACACCATTCAATTAAATAGGTTGAGTTAGGGTTGATCTATATAATCTTATATTTTTGACACAACTCGAATCCGAAACGACATTTAGGGTTAGCAATTTTTGAAATGACATGTGAATTTGAAATGAATTCAACAAGAAATTAGCGGGTGAGAATTGAAAGGTTAAATGAGTCGGATCATGGTTGATCTATATAGTTTTATACTCATATCTTAATATGACTTGAACCCGATATGCGAACACGAGTTGTAACCAGTACTCCAAACTCCAAAATGGGTCGGAGAAAATTTGTCAACCCAATTTATTATATTGACCATGTGATAATAAAGGAAAATTTTGTGAAACCCAATTTAAAAGAAAACTTGTACTTGAAGTTGAAGAATAACCTGTAGTAATCGGGATTTGGAACAGAGGTGGAGGTGTCGAGGAGGCCATAGTTTCCACCTATCAATGTTTGTCTGCAATATGTTTTGGTATCAAAAGATGATGCCATTCCAAGCTGGTCTAAGTACCTGTTTGTTTATTCAATGGAAAAGAATATGATCACTATCCAAAAATAAAAATATATAATAATAATAATAATAATAATAAAAAAAAAGAAGCATGAAAGAAAAGATTTGAAGAGAGCAAAGTAATCAATTACCAGAAGCTAAAAACAAAAGAATTAGTGACGAGATTATGGCCGCTGTTATAAGCTCCCCCAGCTTCCCCAACCCATGCAACTGCTGGAGTCCCAGTATTCTTCAGAATGCTTTGAAGTCTTCCAAAAGTCTGCCATATGCTGTCCAGTGTAGATGGATCTAGGATCTCCTCAATAAGGTGATCATTACTGCCTATTTTTTGGAAAAAAGAAAAGAAAAAGAAGTGAGTAAAAATGACTGTTTAGGAAGACTCGGAGTGTCAATTTCCTCTGCTCGCGTATCATGCGCGGGTCGTATTGAGATATGAATATAAGATTATATATATCAACGTTAATTCGACCTATTTAATTAAATGGTTAGACCCTTCAACCATAACCCGCATGATTCTTCTGTCTATTAATAACTGCATGCTTTGCACAATAGATGTGAAGTAATTTCGTGTTGGGTTCGTATTAAGTTTACAGGTCGTGTCGAAACATCGGTATAAGACTGTATAGGTTTGACCATAACTCGACCCATTTAATTAAACGGGTCATATCCCTCAACCCTAATCCGCTAATTTCGTGTAAAAAAAATTTAGCCTTAGTTCAAATTCAAACTCAGGACGGAATATTGAAATCACCGATTATTTCAAGAGTTTAAACTGATAGAAAATTATTGATTTAATCATTTAAATAATATTTTGAATTTGGTGTTATGAAATGCTAATTTTACCTGGACCAAGGCTGTAAATGTGGTGGGTAACTACTTGAAGAGATTTAGGTGTTTTCTGTATGAATGCAGTGAACCAGTCTGCGTCAAAGAAGCCTCCTGGTGCTATCACTTGGGGTTTTACTTCAAAACCAGCATAAATATCTTGCACTATTTTTTGGAGAGAGTTTAGGTCTGCTGCATAATCATCTGATGAAACACTTGTTCCAATTCCACGTCCACTCACTTCATTTCCTGGAAAAAGGAACAACAATTTCATATATATCCACATCATCAAACCTTTGACCATAAATTTAGAAAGAAAACAAATGTAATTCTGATACTGAAATGTCGGTTAACTGTGAACTCAAGACGCCTACTCTGGTACCATATTAAATTATTAATTGTCTCAAAAGTTTAAACCGATAGAAATGACTTCATTTACTTAATATTTTAACAGATTGAGCTAGAAGTTTATAGTTGATATCTATAAAGGTACTCTTAGGGGCCGTTCGGGTTTGAGATTCCATTAAGTGCGATTTAAAAATGTAATTTTTAAAAACACAGTTAAGTATTGCAAAAATCGCAATTTAGCTTTTTTACTTTTATTTTTTTTTTAAAAAACGTAATCTCAAACGATTTAGACTTCTGCAATTTGGTCTAAAATCGTAATTTTTATCTACGGAATGGCAATGCCAAACACACCCTTACACTTTCTTTATTTCGTAAAGAAAGACTATTAAAAGCTAAAGCAAACTGCTTTGCAATTCATGTTCTCGTATCGAGTTTGGGTCGTATTGAAACATGAATCTAAGACTATTATATAAGCCAACTTTAACTTGACCCGTTTGATTAAACGAGTCAGACTCCTCAACTCTAACTCGCTAATTTCGTATTGGATTCGTGTCAAATTTACGAATCGTGTCAAAAATTGCTAGCACTAATTTTGCATAAGATAAGACTTCTTACCAAGCTCCCAACCATGAATGGTATACCCCTTGTTGACAGTATATCGTATAAGAGACTCGGCATCACTGGAATTCCAAGCTCCTACAGTAGCACCTTGGGAATCTCTGGTCTTCCCGCTTAGTTCATTCAGACCAAAAACAACAACAGCCCTGGATTTCAAAACAGAGGAAGTGATCATGTTAACAAAACGAATTTCTTTAGGGAAAAGCAAAAAGAAAGGGACAAAGTTTTCCTCCGAACTGGGAGGAACTATTAAACTGACGTCTGTTCTTAGAGCACGATGTTACCCGGTTTTGTTGAAGAAAATGTTGAGTTGGTCCCAGCGAGACAGAGGCAAGCAGGCTTGAGAGAAGCCTAAAAACTCTGAAGTATTTTTGACAAATGGGGTACATGGTTGTGGATTGCCTTCTCTTTCGTATATCACTCTGTCTTGTAAGGTGCCACCAACTCTTATTTTCAGGGGAGAAAATGCTGCAATAATACAATCAAAGCCCATATCTAAGTAGGAGTGATTCTTATGTTAAAAAAGGTTGTGCAAATTGACTACTTTACCTTTGATGGCATTCATTAGTACTTTGTTGTTAAGGTCCTACCAAAACAAAAAGATGACACAAATTAGAATAAGAACAAAAAATAAAAAAGAAAGACAGTTTTCATTGACCAGAGTAGGAGAAAATTTAGAGCATGTAATTCTTACGCGCGTTCTAAAAATGCATGTGATCTGTTAATCTTATTACAAATGTACGTAAAAATCACATATATGTGTTTTACCTTTGAGAGTTTCAGCCACACAGACTTTTCTTAGTCAATTTAATAGAGTAATACTTTTCAAAGTCAATTTAATAGAGTAATGCTCACTCTGTGCATTAATTTCTCTATTAAATTGACAAAGAAAAGTCTCTGTGGCTGAAACTATGACATTTTGTGAATATCCAATATCTTTTTGCTCAATAATCGCAGTGAAAAAAAAGAAAAGAAGAAAAAGCAATTAGTAAAGAGAATAATAAAGACTAATTCTGATATGATTGATAAGAAAGACAAGCCAAACTCGAACGATAACGAAGACAATGAAAAAAAAAAAACAGAGCATGTTAAGGAAGGATGATGAGCTTACTAGATTAAGGATAGAAGCTTGGCCCCAGCTACATGTTCCATAGTCACATTTGTCAGGAGGCCACCAATCGAGAGTGGCACAAACGAAGTCATCATCTATTCTTCCAATTGCTGTTGTTCCATTTACAAAAACGATGCCTTCAATGATATCTTCAGGACCTGTAGTCGTATTCTGTGAGCAGCTGTGAATGACCCAGTAAAGGCAGAAAGACACAAGAAAGAGGAAAAACAGAGAACCCATCCCATAAAACACTGCTTTCCGCATGCGCAGTCTGGTTAGTGCAAGCTCAAACATGGCTATAAATATATTTCTATCTATCTATAGAAACAGAGAGAGAGAGAGAGAGAGAGAGAGAGAGAGAGAGAGAGAGAGCAGGTGCTCGTAGATGAAAGAATTGTTAATATATGTTAGCGTGAGAGAGATTTGATTCCAAGTTTCAAAGTCAACACCTGAAGAAGAAGGATAAATTTATCTTCTGTGCTAGATTTATCATTATTCATTGCCCACCTCAATAAGGAAGACCAAAGATGTAAATATCCCCTGATTATTAGAAGCAAAAAGCAGAGGAAAACCTCCACCAGACCAACAAGGTAATGAGATAAAATTAATGTAGAATGAAGGAAAGCCTCCACCAGACCACATAATTAAGCACAGGCAGTCCCAAACCAAACCTTCTAAACGTTTCTATGGCTGCAGCCAGCAGGGGACTAAAACCTGCTTTTACACATGCCTACACATCTAAGGAGACTTTTACACATGCCTACACATCTAAGGAGACTTATATATATATATATAAAACAGAGCATGGAGAGAGAGAGAGAGAGTTTTGTGGATTTTAGCTGGGTTGCCCTAGGTTTCTTCGATTCCATGGGCAGAATTTTCTTATAAATTTAGTTTTTAAAGTGTTAAAATATTGATTAAATAAATAAATTTATTTTTTCTTATCGGTTTAAATTTTTGGGATAAGTAATAATTTAACATGGTATCAGAGCCAAATGTCCTAAGTTCAAACATTGACTCCGTCATTTACCTTCCATTTCAATTAAATATTTCATGTGTTAGCCTCACTTAAAAGGGTGTTTGAGCTCACACGTGAGGGGAGGGTATTTAACAGTAAGAAGCACATGTTTTTTTAATACCATGTAGCCCTTATATACATTTTTAATAGCATTAATAGAAAAACACATATTAAGACGGCATAATTTCTACAACTCAATTGATAAGAAATTTATATAGTTTCTTGGTTGACCTTTGACTTTGACAATGGTGGCTTACTCAAGTTTCCACCGTGGTGTAATGAGAACCTCACACAAACTCTGGCGTAATTGGAGCCTGCCTTGGATAAAGCCTTATTGCTTGCTGCTTCCAGAGTGGAGGATGAGTAAGACTTCTATAGATATATTCCTAAAGAATTGCTACAATTGCAAGTGGAGCCTGTCTTAGATAGCCCAATGCTTTCAACCAGAAGAGGATATGCTTGACACACAATGAACCAAATTTGATGTGGCTTTTGGATTTTTATATTAACACATGCTACTTCATCTTCATCCAACATACAATGGGCTACTCAATCTATTGGCTTTTGACTCGCTCTGTTACGGTTTTAAATGTCTCACATGTTTTAAGTATAATTTTAATTGTGTATATTGTATATACGTTTCTGGGCATCCTCCCCTTACAAAATAGGTTATAAGGGTGAGTTATACTCTATGATTGTATCATTTAGTATCAGAGCCAACTATTTGAGGTTGAATCGCGAAAGGGATGAACTATAGGCTGAATTTATATGCCTTGATATTATATATGGGTATAGTATAAAGTCGTTGAATATTAACAGATGAATGGAACCATCAAAAGAGCTACTATTGGGTTAGTGTCGATCGAATGGGTCGCCGTGGACATCGGCTGCATGCCTAAGTTAAATATATATGCATTCATAAATTAAAAATTAAATTTGACCCGTCATTCCTACTTTGAGCCTCTAAATGAGAAATTTTGGTTCTGTTCTTATTCATAACATTAATCAATTCTATGTTAATTATGTTTAGGTTTGTTAAACAACTTTGCATGGTTTCTTTGTTAATTGCATGATAAAACAAGAACACTACGTAATTATCTGATATAACCAAAACAAATTAATAATAATTAATGCAGAATCTTTTTCCTTTTAAAAGCAACCCTTGTGCAGAGAAATGATTCTCAAAAAGCCCCCCTATATTATATATATTTGTGATGACTGTGGAGGCGAAAGTGATAGAGAATCAGGGATGTCATGCTTCACTAGAAAACTAGTTGAGGTAGTGGGGTTGTGTTGTGAATATCAATTAGAATAAGACACACACATTAAATTTATTCTGCTTAAGGTCAACAGGGGTCTCTCTCATGGGACATGGAGTGCTGCATTATCTTTGTTTGTTTGTTAAACAGTGTTTTGCTTTACTTACGAAACGCTCTATGAGGTATAAAAAATAATTCAGAAGTCTTCGGGGTAGGCCAAGATAACAATTTGGTCTATTTAGTCAAAATGTTGTCAAAATACTTAATGGATTCCGTTAGTGTGACATGTCAGCACTAATAGAATGATTACACGTGTCACTTTTAATAAACAAAATAATAAATATATTAAAACCATATATAAAAAAATTTAAAAAATTGTTTTTTTGGGGTGACCTGGGAACCACCCTAGAGGTGGCGCTGGCCACCTTCTGGATGGCTCATTGCCACCCCCAGCTTCATATGGAGTGGCTCATAGGCCACCCCAGAGCAGGCTGAGGGTTCCCGTGAGCCACCCCCAGCCCATGGGGTGGCCGCACAGCCACCTTCGAGCACCCCATTTTTTTTAATAAACAATTTTTTAAGTTTTAAATATTTAGGTTTAATATATTAATATGCTTTTTTATTAAGATTGACATGTGTCATTATTCTATTGGAGTTGACGTGGCACACTAATGAAATTCGTCAAGTGTTTTGACAAAATTTGACTGCAGAAACAAAATTGTTATTTTGGCCTACCCCGAAGATCTCTGAGTTATTTTTTATACCAAAGTGAACAATTTATAAATTAGACCACCCGCATGAACTGATTTTATATTTCTTTCTTTAAATTACATGTATTTGTAATAGGGTACGTAATTTTCACATGATAAGACATACCAAAAATTCTAATATTCATTATTGATTTACGTAATCGTGACAAGTAAAATTCAAAGGTTTTCTAAATATATAGTTCAAAGGAATGATAATTTCCTTGCTAATTAAGATTCAAAAGTCACCGTGAGTAAGACAAGGTCTAGCTACTAGCCAGTAACATTTCATCGACCAGAAGTAGCTAAATCTTACGTCATACATAGTCTTATGTTTTTTTCTTAATTAAGACTACGTACGTCATAAGATTTTAAGATAAATTTAATTATATATATATATATATATATATATATATATTAGGTGTGGGCTTGAATTTTTTCTTTATAGAAGAGGCCTAAGGCATGCAATGTTTAATTGAAATGAAAGGCGAACGACGAAAACATGGTTTAAACTCAAGATCTCTTCTCTGATATTATGTTAAATCACCACTTATTTCGTCTCATCCATATTTTATTGTTTGATATTTATTCCGATTATAGATTTTATGTCTTTTAAGTTTAACTTAAAAGTATGAGAAATGATATTTAATAGACTGTAATACAATTGACATACGTTAGAATGATGTGGCAGTAAAAATCTTCAATGAGATCTTTTATTCTAGTCGGAGGAGAAATTTCCAAACGCCTAACATTCTCTCATGCTCGGCGCCAATGAGTTTTGTATTTGACAGAAAACAAAGAAGACTACACCTACGCCATATGAAATATGACCGCTAAGTAATAATAGCATGGCATTTTGAATTCGCTAAGAAAAAAATAAAATAAAAAATTATTAAATTATATATGGAAGGAGTAATTAGTCTTTAATTACTATAATATATTAGTTAGATCTTTCTGTGAATTGTGAGGCTTCAAATGGTTTGACCCTTTATAAGTTTGCCTCCATATAATTAAAGTAGGAAAACTTTTTTTTTTTAGAGTGGATAATCATAACTAAACGGCAAAGTACAGAGGGGCGTTGCCGTTTATAGCCCGTTTCCTGCTGGCTCCGTTTATTATATCTCATTCCCCTAAAAGTGGGGTAAACAATGGGTGAGGGTGACCTTTTTTTTTCTTTCAAACAAACCCCCAAAACAGTCACGATTGACTATTACGTTCCATTTGTTTTGATGTAAAATAATTTTCATCATAAAATATTTTTGGAGAAATTATTTTTAGAAAAAAAAATGATTTTTTTGAAAATATTTTTCGACGTTTGGCTCGCACGAAAAAATTACGTAAGACAAAAATAAAGTCTGGCTGATTGTCGTCGTTGCCGAATTCCGGCCGAACTCCTTCGAATCCGGTCGGATAAATGGCTAGATCCATACAGATTTGGCTGGATCCTGGCCAGATCCAGTCGGCTTCTGAACATGGCCGGATTCCGGCCAGAATCAAGTTTGTCGGCTCTGGCAACGGTGGATGGATGTCACTGGATTTCGGTGCCGGCTAGATTCCGACGACCGACTATTGCCAGATTCCGGCAATCAGATATTAAACGTGCGTGCAAGAACGAAGAGTTTAATTTCGAAAAACGAAACCGTAAATCGTTTTCTAAAAATTAAATAAGCTTTTACGGTCAAACTGAAATGATTTTCTTGACCATTATTTTTACCTTTACCAAACATCGTAAAATACCAAAATTATTTTACACCGAAACAAATGGAACATTAAATGGGATATCCCAAATTAAATGATCTAATTTTTCATTCTAATCATTCCAGATTTGGAGATCTTCACAAGCAAAAGTAGAGCTGGTCATTTGGAGCTAATTTGAGGGCCCTACCATAATTAGAATTTCTAGTCTGGAGATCTCTCAAATAACATTGTGAAGATCACTAGAAATGTAAAGTAATTACCATAATTCTCAAGGAAACCCATTCATTCAAAAAATCTACAAGGCCTTGTTTGGTTTGTAGAAGGACATAAATTTCTTACAAACCGGTCAAGGACGGAGTCAGAAGGTTTTATGGGCAAGGGTCAATAGTAAAAAAAAAAAAATTAGTAGGGCCCAATAGGTTAAATTTTTAGTTTTTTAGCTTTTTTTTTTTTTTTTTTTTTTTTTTTTTTTTTTAACCTTAGGAATTTTTTTTTTTAAGGAAATTGGGGGGGGGGGGGGGGGGGCACGGCCCCTGCCAACCCCCCCTCCCTCTGTCTCTGAAACTGATTTGTAAGAAATTTTCTACAATCCACATATAAGATTGACATGTATCCATTCGCATATGAGAATCACATGTTATTTAAATAGCATGTGCTTTTTACATGCTTTTTTAATGGCATTAATAAAAAAAAATGTGTGCTCTTATATGTTTAAAGGATACATGTTCTTTTTACATGTGAGTTGTAGGAAATTTCTGTCCTTTGCGGAATGAGTATTCCATTGAAAAATATAATAGTTATTACTATGAATAAAAGAGAATAGTCATTTCATTCTAAGGTCTATTTTGCGAACCAAACGAGTCCTAAAAGTTCGTTTTGAGCTAATTTGACAAGAATACCATAACTAACCATGGAAGTCCAGAGCATATAACTGGAGATCAAATGCCCATTCTCTCCTCCAAATACCAAGAACTTGAAGAAATTTCTTAGCAATGGCAGTCCTCACCAAGTATTTTATTGCTATCCTCTTTCTGAGTTTCATTAGCAAAGGTAAAATTATTGCTTAATTTTGTCACTTTTCTTGTTTTATTTTGTCACAATTCTTAACACATCAGACACCCTTCCTATATTACGAAATGCCTTCCTTTCAACCTCATTGTACAAAAACTTTTAGGCCTAAGAAACATTGGAGGTCTCATATCAATAACCAAAGACTCGTAGCATCCCTAGCTTGTGTTTTATGCACACCACACAAACCAAAGGCTTGTGTCTTGTATTTAGTGTGCACATGACTCAAGCTGAAAATGTCACATCAATAATTGGAAACTCGTAACATCCCTAACTTGTGTCCAGTGTGCAAAACACAAACCAAAGGCTTGTGGTTTGGTTTGTGTTCCCTTAATTTGCGTCTTGCATGTGTTCTGTGCACGCAGAACGTAAGCTGAATGTGTCACATCAATAATTAGAAACTCGTAACACTCTTAGCGTCTTGTATTTTGTGCACACAGAACGGAAGCCGAAGAAGTCATATCAGTAGTTAGAGACTCGTAGCACTCCTAGGTTGCGCACGACACAAACCAAAACCTGAGGTTAAAAAGGCTTGTGAATTCATAAAAATGCAGGGTTGTGCGTTTGCGCCTTGGACAACATTACCATAGGCACGGTCCGAAGCGGGAGAGAGATACAAGGGAAGCCTGAATGGAACGTGACGGTGACCAACAACTGCCGGTGCCCTCAAAAGCTCCTAAAATTGACTTGCGAGGGATTTCAGACCGTAGAAAAAGTTGATCCTTTAATTTTTTCAATGGGAGATGATCATCAGACTTGCCTCCTCCTTCAAGGCGGAAGCTTGCGGGGATCAGCTTCAGTCAAATTTTCTTACGCTTGGGATCCTCCTTCTCTCTTATGGCCTTCCAGCTCTCTCCTAACTGATTGTGGCCGTTAATTAACGAATGGGAACCTTTGACTTTGATTCAATTTGGTTGCATGAGATCAACTTCTTTTTGTAATTAATAACATTTATGCATGAGCTTAATTTTGGTGATGTAATCATAAATCCCGTGCTCATTAAACCCTATCAGTACAAGTCTAGTAGTAGTACTTATCTGTTGATGTCGACAGTTATCTACGGCAGTAGAGTCATTTGTATTATTTAAATGATGGTTAATGATGAAATAAAAGATGTTGATTATTATTTTTTACAATACAATTTGTATATATTACATTGATATCCGATCGGCAAAGATCATGATTAAAGCGGAGGAGGCTGGTGATGGTAGGTAGGTGGCGCATGAGTGTAGAAGGGAGGGAAAACGCATCAGGTCTTACCTTCAAGATGCAGACGACACAAGAAGAAGAGAAGAAGAATAAAAGGCTCAAAAAGGAAAAGAAAAGGTGGGGGGGAGAAAGAGGCATGCAGGAGCCTCCCCCAGTTAGCAATAATAATAACAAGCAGAGATAAAAAATGGAATCTGAAAAAGGAGAAACTAGGGGTACAAGATGCTCTCTTAAAAGCTTGAAGGGACACTTATTAGCATTCAATTCCAAATTGCTTTCATCGCTTACAAACTTACCCACGTTGCCTTAATGGCTTTTATTTTTCATTATTCAAACCAAAAAAAAAAAAAAACTACTCATTTCCTGGAAATAGATTGTTCTTTGGACTTTCTTGCTTCTTCATTAAATATATAAATATATTCTTTATTATAGTTCTTACGTTATTGCACAGACCATATAAACTAGCATAATAGAGCTATAGAATTACAAAGATAATGAAGTTTATTAGAACTGCATATTTCTCTAGTCCATGTTGACAGACAACCTGAATCCTTCCATGCTTGACCTTTACTATCCCAACCTCCCCACAACCCAACAAAGATGCCAAAGTAAAAAAGAAAGAGGAAAAAAGATTTATTTTCTCTTCTTCGCAGGTGGCTGAGGCACCTCGTCTTCCTCATCTTCTTCATCTTCTTCTTCCTCATCCTCTTCATCTTCGTCCTCTTCCCCATCATCATCGTCGTCATCATCATCCTCATCTTCGCTTCCACCATCACCTCCACCTCCACCTCCACCGTTGGCCACAGGCTCATCTTCAGGATCCCCTTCATCTTGACCTTCATCACCAGATTCATCATCGTCATTGTCTCCATCACCATCCTCTTCATCAGCAGCAACATCATCATCATCCTCATCTTCATCATCCTCTGTATCACTGCCATCTTTGTTCTCGGGGCCAGGTTTTTTCACTGCATGCAGCTCAGAGACTGGAAACCTGAAAAATGAAATTGGGTTAGTACTACCTCTTTCAAAGCTAAATTGAGTAGGAATTAAAACAGGGGCAGTAGAAATAAAGACACCAACCCTCCAAATGTGTCGGGCTCTTTGGCGAAGACGTCAATTCCATTTGGCAAAACGCCCATCTGAAAACAAATTCAAACTCATATTAAATAATAATACATGTAAAAGAAAGATTAATTTGTGTTCCTAAAAAGTGTACACATTTTGGAAGGGAAGTAAGAATTAAGAAAGGTGGAGCCCAAAGATCAATAAGTTGAGATAACAGGTCATATACACCCTTACAAGAGATTGATGCTTGTTCCAAAATTACTTAAATCCCCTGCACATGGCATTTTTCAGATTGTACAGAACTTCTCTTTCACTACATCACACAATTCAATCTGAGTTTTAAATCATATCTACAATAAATAGAGTGAACTGTGAACAACCATGTCCTCACTTTAAAGCTAACACTATGTACCTTAAAAGATAAAGGAAAATGTTGACATGAATGCACACATAAAATGATAATGCATGCACATAATTTTGGCTGCTAACAAGTTCCAAAAACCGACCATTTCCTTTGTGGGAAAACACTTCTACAATAACATGTATGCCGCTTCCCTCAATAAAACCCTATTCAATTTGACAGTCATTTCCATACATATTCACAATGGAAATGCTGGCTGGTTTAAGGGGAAAAAAAGTAACAAGTAGCAAATCCTCTCTACTAGTCTACTACCCACAGAATGAGGATGGTTAGCCTAATAAATGCATCTAGATCACAAATACATATGGGAAGAGAATGTTGTTAGACAACACTAAGAATGAGGATTATTAGCGTTGTACATGTACGCAATAATCATTCTTTCACACATATGACATTCCCCTGCAAGGAGAATAGGATGGAATAAAACATATCACAATGTGAAAAAGGAGGAGCAGTCACAAAACTGGAGCCTGAGAAATTGGAAATAAATCATGAATTAAACAAGGATTTTTTGCCTAACCAATGCAGAGGCTGGAACCAAGTTACTCCCCGTGTTCCACTTAGAGCTAAAAACCAAGTTATCAAACGACATACATGAAAAATACATACGGCAGCATAAGATCAACTATCAAGAGGTAAACCAAAAGGATGTAAACACCTATGCCAGCCAATGGTAATATTTAAACATTAAATTAAATCATACACATGTTTAAGGTTTGAAATTAATTGGCAACGTCAAGGCCAATGCCCGGACCACAGCTACAAAACTGGAGTTGATTTACTCATATCAGTTCTCTTCTGGACCCAATGAGAGCCCAAAAAAAAATTGAGATTCAAGGACAAATTTTTTCTTATTCTCCAAGTCCCACTAAAAGTCCCAGACAATAATTCTTAAGAAACTTGAAAGTAACAATTTCAATACAACGTTCAAATACAAAAGGCCAGTTTCCTATGATACAAACACTCCCTGTACTGAAAAACAAAATGCAACATGACCAATCTCTTAGCTTTGGAAAACAATTAACAGGTATAATTCACAATAAAAATCACATCTTTCTCACAATCAAATAATTACAGCGAAACCCAATAACAAAACAAATTCACAATTCAAACAAAAATAATAGCAAAACCCCAGTTTGCAGAGGAAAGAATAGCAAATGGCCAGATACCCATATTGTCCATACCATCAAGAGCGAGCAAGCAAGAGACTTGGCAGCGACAATGGCCGTCTCAACCACTACAGAGCAGAGAAAGCCCTCCAAAACGACGGCGTCCGAGCGAAGAGTATCCATATCCATCTCCCCAGCAGACGAAGATTCTAGAGAGACAAAAAAAACAATAAATTGAGATTTCTTGCGGTGAGAGCTTTTAGGGTTTTGGAACTTTTTGAAGGGTTTAAGCTTTAGGGTTTTTTGAGGATCAGAACACGACCGCTTTGCCGCTCTACTAGGATGTACTTACTTGGGATCCGGTTCTAGAAAGTGTTTGATGTGTGGGAAAAAGATAACTCGACGGTGGACTCGCTGCGTCACAGGATGACAGGCCGAATCCGGACCATTCATTGTGTCGAATAGACGTTGACTCTGACTGTCAGAGTACGAGACCTGATCTTGTGACGTAGTCTACAATTGGTCGAATTTACTTCTAGATTGAATTTACAATAAGGACAAATAAATTAAATTTTAAAAAGAAAAACGGAAATTGAGTTGGTAATAAGAATAAATAAATTTTTCTACAAATTTTTTCTTCAAATTAAGTTTGAATCTAAATTAATTTTCATTTTTTTTTTCAATTCAATCTATTAAATTATCATCTGTCTTTAAAGCACATATCTCAGTTTATATTAAGAATGCACATAAAAATTTCATACCAAATATCAATTTAATAAACTAAATTAAAAAAAAAAAAAATCCTTAAAACCTAAATTTTTTTTTTAACAGCTAGAATTCAGCAATCTGACTTGGGCCTAGGCCTTGACAGAAAAATGAACTTGGGCCGGGGTCAACCATTTGACCCAATTTTTTGGCCAGTGTCCAGAATCAGATTTCGTTTTATTGGTAGGAAGATAATTATATTTGAAAAAAAGAAAAAAAAAGAAAAAAAAAAAGAGAGAGACAGGCCACAAATTTAAAGCTGATAATCACTAATTGTCCCAAAACTTTAAACTAATACGAAAACATGCGAACTCATAAACTCTATTGTCATACCATATTAAATCACCAAATATCTCAAAAACTTAACTTAATAGAAAATAATAAATTTAATCATTTAATATTTGACTAGCCCGGCTGCTCAAAAGTTTCAATTATGCCTTGTCTTGAGAGAATAGCACTGCTGCTAAATTGATGCATCAAACAGTTACATAACATTAACATTCATTCTATTCAAAAGAGATGTATATATAAACTTCAACAAGTCTTACAGCAAACTACAGAAACCTGATAGCTGGTACTAACATTAACCCAAATATCAAGAAATAGTCTGATGAAAGTTAGACAAAAGGCAGGCAAATTGTTTACTGCAGTACATCAGCTCTAGGGTTGTTCCAAACTAGAGGGAGCTATTGGAGAGGCAATAGAAATGCAACTGGGTGATCCATCCTCAACAGGTGGGGGCACACCCCATTTGCCTTCAGATTCAAGTGGCTCAAACACATGAACCCCCCCATCTGTTAGTCCTAAGGCAAACTGGTTTGGTTCTTGGGGATGTGCAGCAATCACAAGTGGGGATACTGAAGAACTGCATCAACATGAAAAAGAAACAAAGTGGAAGAAAAATAAATTATCCATACTATACACAGTTATCATATATATTGAATTCAGGCTTAGATTACACTAAATGCAAAACCCTTAAATATCAAAAAATCATCATTTTTCTTAAGTATCATACAAGAATTTCAAAAAATTTGGGATGCCAGGATCAGAACTTCCATGTATGTACCAAAATTTGAGTTCCAGTGGAAGAATGTAATTTTATTTTTGTTTTGCAGAAGGAAGAAGAAGAAGCTTCTTTTGCCATCTTTGAGTCACTATAAACAACATGGCTATATATTAAATAACCCATGATACATACTACTTTGAACTGAACAATGGAAGCTAACTACTGATTAGACAAAGTTGATAGTACATATATCTCACTGAATGGACAGATAGATTGGAAAAGGATCATTGAGTACCTGACATTAAATGGAACATAAGCTGTGGGATTAATCTGGCATTGTAGTTGGAGATTTAAAGCCCCAAATACACGCACGGTTCCGTCTAAAAAGCTTGCATAGATTAATTGGCTATCACAAGAGAATATTGCATGCGAGATTGGTGCTGAAGATTCTTTTACAATCCACTGGAAACACATAGCAATCATTAAATATTCTGAAGAAAATTGCTCATCCACGATTTATTTTTCTTCCTACATTATTGACTTGTCTCCATAATTAAAGAAAATCCTTACCAATTTTTCATAGAACAATTATAAAGGAAGATACCTGCTTTACACATTCAAGTTTCTTTGTTTCATATATGGCAAGTTGAGTCCCATTTATAGCAAGGAGGTGTATTTGATCCTGGTGAAACTGAACTTGCGTGTCTAACATTGCAGTGGATGTCCTCCCAGCCGGAATCTGCAAGAAACCGCTGTTTTGTCTTTCCCACCTATCAGAGTTCCACACGATAATCTGGGAGAACAGGATACGAAAAAAATGATCATATAGCAGAAATAAATTTGAGGACCAAGTTTGTTTGAATTAGTCCACTGTCTACTACCTTGTATGAAGGGTGAAATTCAGTTGTATGCCTATTTTTCACTTCTATGTATGGTACATTGACGAGTTTCCTTGGATACGATCTACCATTAATATTGGAAATCTTTGTCCCTCTCTCTCATGAACAAGTACGGGAAACCCATATCTAGTGACTCATTTCCCCATCAACCAAGACAGATTCAAGGTATTGAACAAGGAAATCTATCACTTCAGACAACTGTGAAACCTAGTTCTAACTGCTAGATGTCCGAATATGCAAGCTATACAAAATGAATTACTAACCTGAGTATCTGCTCCAGAAGAAACAAGCACATTCAGCACATTTGAGAAGGCAAGGCCAGTGATTCTTTTAGAGTGACCTGTAAGGTTGTTCGTAACCTACAACAAGAAAGAACGTGACCAACTTCCTTGATCTTCACTTTAATGAGTATCAATGTATCATAATGTATGTTACCTCATCTACGCGAACATTATATATGTGAATTGTGGAGTCATTCATGCCAACAGCAACTATATTGTTATCTTGAGGGTGGAAAGCAAGATATGTTGCCGCAGGTGGTGGAGACATGAAAGTTGCCATTGTCTGTGATTTCCCAACAAAACTAATAATTGGTCAGTCAAAGTGTGGAGTACACCATGCAGCATTAAGATAAGCCTCAAGTGTTCTGCTTTATGGATGATGGGACAAAAGAAATGCTTCAGTGTCTCAAATCTTGTCTTAATTATTGGCCAAAGTTTAAGCAGTTCCATTTTTTTTTAATAGAAGCAAGAAGTCCTAGAACCATTAGTGACTTGGCAAATAAGCTTCTCACTGACATCTACTGCTGAAAATAAAATATATTTTGTGAAAGAATTTTCAACAAGCACATTTAATCCACACCTCATAATGATTTAGTTTCAAACATTACCTTAAATGTCATCATGTTAAACAAAGAAATTTTCCCTCCAGATGCTGACATGACATAAGAATCATTCTTGGACAAAGCAAAACATGATAGAGCCTCTTCAGGTTTAGCCTCAGTTAAATCATTGGTCATTGTTATGCCTGATGGTGGTTGTACCAATTGAGGAGTAATCTTGGTCGTTGCCTGCATCACATCATAATCACCATCGTTTTTAATCAGTGTATGTTGAGAGTGAAACAGAAAGCTAGTCATCAAAAAGAACTTGAGAGGAAAATATTTAGAGAAAAGATAGGGAACTTTATACCTTGCCACTCAAGTTAAGGTCATTTCGTGGCCACTTCCAAAGTAGATGGATGGCGTTTGTGGCTAATGCCAAAATAGCGGTACCTGAATTAGTATAAATCAACCTTGAGATCTGCACGGTCACAGGAGAAGCCAATAAGAAACTTTTTCTTTTAATTATCTGGCATTTAAAAGATAACAAACTTTAGAAAGATTAGAGATGTAATAAAAAAAGATGGAATCTGAGATCAATTTAAAAGAACCTATGGCGTTAGAATTCCATCTATTGCTGCATTTATATGACCATGTTTCGTTTGAGGTATCACCATTCAGAGCATTAACCCCAAAAGGACGAATATTGTGGTATTATAAGTTTTATAACAGCGGCAGTATTTAATTCAAACAACAAACCATTAAACTGAATGATGCTCTCAAGACTTGCTCAAATAAATTTTCGTGAATTGAATTCAGACCATTTACCTATAGCAACCTCTGTGTGGAACTAGGAAACTTGAATTAGGTTCATAATAGCTATAAATTAACAATACTTCTGCTAATATGCTCACAAACTTGTAACGGAAATTCGAGTTCATGCCAAAAAGAGCACATGCTAGACGTTAAGTAAAATGTGTGTATAAAGTGCGTACTTCATAAAGATGAGTAATGCTACACATACTCCACTCTCACACTCCCTTACGTAGCACTAAAAATCACCATTAGATCAAAAATTCAATAGTGATTCATCTAAAATCTAATGGTGATTTTTAGTACCACGTCAGGGAATGTGCACTTGGGAATGTAGGAGTTAGAGTGTGTAGAATTTCTCCAGAAAGATAGGAATATCAATAATAAGTACCGGGCCAAACTACTGTCCATTTGTATGTGCAATGGATCAAGAATCGTTTGATTATCCCTGACAATATATCCATAAGAAATCATACCTTGTCTGATTTGACGCAAGTTGAGAGCCTCAATGACCTAAACTGAGCAGGTTCACTAATTTCAGTGAGCTTCCAACTCTTTGTTGAGTTGACTTCTTCAGCTAATTTAGGTTTCGCATCCTCCAAGTTTCTTGTATCTTCATGCTAAAAAGACCCTTGAATGAGTTAGTTCAGGGTACTTTTTAAGTATTAATGAAGCACAGCAACTGAGATTCATTTCACTTTGAAGAAACATTAAGAGAGAGAGAGAGAGAGAGAGAGAGAGAGAGAGTGAGATTAATGCAATTAAAACTTATGAAGAAATTATGTGGGATGGAATCAAAATTACACGTATGATATGAAGTTACGTAGGTGAAACCATGAATATTAATCTAGCATTCCACTAAAGTGTACTGATTGCTTGTTTAGATTTGCTGCTGGGCATGTTGGCCTGGGTGTTCTTTTATTGTTGTTTCTGGTAGGGCTTTGTGGGCTGTTGTCCACTTTGCCCTGTGAGTAGTTTGCTCCTGTATGGTGGGATTTTGTTGCTGTGTTGGGCTTTATAAAGGTTTTTTTTCATCCAAAAAAAAAAGTGTACTGATTGCACACTGCATGATATAGAAAGTACTTGAATAGAATGTCTTTCTATTCAGTGCAATAAAAGAAGGTTTTATAAGACTGACCTTTGTTACAGTCTCAGATGCACTTCCTGCTGCAATAAGAGAACGACTTTCATAAGTGCACATCAACCGGAGACCATCAACTGTTGCTAAGATTTTGATTCTATTGTCATTTGCAGAAACAGCCAATAACGTGCCTTCCTTGTTGAAACGGATACGTGGACTTGCCTTAAATTCAAAGAATTATTTGAGCAAGTCAGATCACTGTTCCTTTTGTACACACACACACACATCTATATATATATATATATATATATATATATATATATATATTATTGTGATATAGTAGAACTGCTACTGGGACCAAAAGTAAAAACACTATACAAACACCCATAAGATAACTTACTGGTAGGCCACCTTCAGCTTCAATAGTAGTCAGAAGATTGACGTTATCCATTTCCCAAAATTTAACTGAATGGTCATCACCAACAGCCAAGAAACGGTTCTTGGTTGTATCAAATTGAACAACTCCAAGAGAACGTTTATAAAATCCTTGATAGATTCTCTTCACAAGACCTTCATTTTCATTCCACTCAACAATGTGTGACTCACCATCTTTATTGGTTCCACATGAGAAAAGCCTACAATGTTCAATCAAAACATCTACTTCTGAGGCTATCCATAATATGATTAGATTGAAAAGAAAACATTAGAATGGAGTAAAAGTCAGTAGATAAACCTTTTTCCATCAGCACTATAAGCCATTGTAGTGCATGAGCGGCCAGGAGCATCATAATCAACCCTAGATCCCATCATGTCATATAACCATGCTTTTATCTTTCCATCCACTGATGTTGAAAAGATAAACTGAGGCATTACAACAAGGGCAGAACTTTTAATACACAGAGTAAATCAGCCTGAGGTGGCAAGTGGTGTATAAATTAGTCAAATTGAAGTATCAAGAGGATTCCTCACATGAACATTTTCTTTGCAGTGAGGGCAAACAGAATGAATGGGAGCATCATGACCTTCAAACATATACAACTTTGCACCAGTAGCCACATCCCACACCTATAAAGACAAAAAAAAAAAAAAAATTGTAAACAAATAACCATTTTCCTATGACTAACCACATAACTACTATTTTCATAACCAACCTTGATGGTCTTGTCATCACCGCAAGTTAAAACAGAGAGTTTCTTATTAGGGTAACAGAAAGCAAGATCATTCACGCTACCAACATGAGCATCAATCTGGAAATTAAAAAAGAAAAGAACAGTGTAAAAAAAATAAATAAATAAAAAGAAACGATCTATCACAAGAAAGAAGAAAACAAACCTACCTCCAAATGTTGGCGAATGTCATTCCCACCATGATAAGCATATAGCTGTATCATGTGCTTAGAGTATGCAACTCCTGTTGGATGAAGGGACAAAAAAGTTTAATAAATTATAGTGATTTTGATCATAGGTTATTTCAAAACTGTTGTAGTCCATTTCTTTAATCTCACCAAATAAAGAACCATCAAGTGTCCACGCTATACGCTTAACTGAGACACATGGATCTTTGATTAGAGTTGCCTGCATTTGATCAGATTTAGAATTCAGATTTCTCTGATGAAATAAACTGTTTGACTTGATTTTAATTACATTGATTGAGAAGGAAACATACCTTTAACATCATCGTACTTGCTCCAATATTCCATACCTGAAAATGTCTTGAAACCAACTTCTCCCCTGAACTAACTTCCCACAAACTTATGCCCCCCACATTGGTTCCAACTGAAAAAATCACATTAGGACACACTAGTCAATTTAAGCTTAAACAGATAAGGTGTACCTGATATAATAACCACTATAAAAACCAAATGCTCATGAAAAAGAAGCTCATGGAAACCAACCTAGAAGCAGTGTCTGTTGACTGGGATGAAAATCCATACTCGTGGGAACTGATCCCTGAATCAATGTTCGTGCTACAGTCCTGGGCAATTCATCGGTTGGATTAAACATCATGGCGTGATTTTTTGGAACAGGATTGATTACTGGCAACATCACCTACAGAAAAATGTATAGATATAATTTAGAGAATTGTATAACTGAGAGCAAAAAATTAAGATCATGTGCTTATGCTGTTAAACTAACCCTGTCTGAAGCCCCAAAGAACCTTGTTTTGTACACGTCATCAGAATCCCCAAGACCCTTTGAAATTGCAGCTATAGCAGGCAAAACAATTCATAGTTAGGAATGAACTTGGACACATTTTCATGTCTGAGATTAGTATAACATATGAAGTTACTCAGGGTTTTAAAGAAAGTGAATCAGTCGCATCAGTACCTGGATTTGTTATACTACCAAAACCAATACCACCTCCAGCAACTGCTGGATGAGTTACGATTGAGGGATTTGACATCCATGTGGTGAGAGGTGTCTGAAATGGTGCGGATGCAGGTTGGAACGGCTGATTAGGAAGAGAAGCAAAAAAAACAGAATTAGAAAATTTAGCAAAGACTGTAAGGCGTGTTAAGAGCTAACTAAAAAGTTTACTTGGTCCTTGACCAAGAACAAAGAAAATATGTAACTTTATCATATACCCCATTTGCAGCCATTGGAAGAAAACCTTCAATTTGTGGTTGGGAACCTATCAACTGATTGCTTGCAGCAAGTTGTGCAAATGAGTCATTGGAATTTTTACAGCTGTGATCCACAAACAGTGTTCTTATATCAGGATTCTGTCTAGGATTTGAGCAAAGTGAATGCTGCCAATTCAAGCTGTCAAATCACATACCAAAAACAATTTAATCTTCATGGCCTATAACATAACCAGAAATTCTAATGAGTTTCATACTGTACCACCCCAATAATTAGATCATCCTTTAGTTACCATGCCATGTTACCTTTGGTTGATAAGCATCCTTAACCTTGAACCTCTTATGCTAGGGAGCTGCAATTTCTCACGGAAAAGCGGATTTGCCTCGAAAAGCTTCTTGAGCTCAATAAACATGATTGCTCTTGCTGTCTTTGTATCTCTATAATTAGAGAGTTGATCATTTTCCCTGCATAACCCACATGATTTTCATAATGCCATCTACATATATATCAGTATTGCCAACTTAAAGTGGAAACTCACAATTTCTGCATAAAACATATACCTAAAATTATCCAGAGTAAGGAGCATAGTCATTTCCTTGAAAAGGTCTTCATTTAAAGAAGCAAAAACTTTCAGATCCTTCACGAGAATATCGACGGCCTTGCCGCGATCCAGCCTGATTAATTATAATCGATAAAAGACAGAAGACAAAATCCCAAAAGAAAAAAGGACTTCAAAATGTTTCAAGTAAGATCATGAAAATCTTTTTTTTAAAAAAGAAAAAGAAAGTAAAGAATCACAAACTTACTTGTCCAAAGCCTCAAGGTACTTCTGCTTTCGAATTTCGAAAAAGATCTTCATAGAGTGCCGGTTATCATCCAGTTTGGTGAACCCAGAAAGATACTTCTCGACCTCATCCCAGTTCCCGCTAAGCACCAGCTCCTCAAAGTACTTGAGGTTAAAGAAAAATCCTGATTCTTGCTCTAGCCTACTCAAAAAAAAAAAACAAAACAAAAACAAAAAAAACGTAAGGACCAAAAAGTTTACTAGAACAGAATTACAACAAATTGGAAGCTGAAAACAAAGGTATTGGATGAGAAATTACTTGTGAAGAGTGTCCTTGAACCTTTCTTCATCGAGGAACTGCAAGATCAGGAAGATGAGGTCCCTACTAAGAGAAGTGGCCATTGGCAACTTCCCGTTCTTATCACCGAAACCTGCAAGCGAACCATTATCACAACAAACTAAATGGACCCTCATATCGTTTCTCAGAAAAAAACTGTATTCCATTGAAGCATGCAGAGCTTTACATCTTTACTTAAGATCAACAGAGAAAATCAAGACTAGATCGTCAAAATTGAATTAAGAACGCCAAAAATCACGTATGTCAACCAATATTAGAAGAAAAAATATTTAAAAAAAAAAAAAAAAAGAAATCAGGAAAGACCCACTCGATTCGTATTGATTAAACAGAATTTTTGCAGAAATGGAGACCGGTAAGCAAGAATTACCTAGCCAAATTAGAGAAAAATACGGTTCGGGAAACCAGAAACAGTAAAGTAGCTTCTAACTTCTAACCCAATTAAATTGAAGGCGCTGGAAAGTAGAATATGGGGTAGAAAAAAAAAAAAAAGCATGTCAGGATGAAATAAAAGCTTGCCTTTTGAAAGCTAAAGGCAAAAACAGAGAAGGCTCACCAGTAAAACAGAGAAGAAACAGAGCACTGAAAACTCTCAGACTCTCTCTCTCTCTCTCTCTCTCTCTGAGTGTGTGAGAGAGAGAAGAAAAAAAAAAACTCTTTCCCAGAAGATGCTGATGGGTGGCTGCATCAGAGAGAGAGAGAGAGATTTCATACTAAGAGGCGGCACTCACGAGGCATCTCTGATAAGCGCCATGGCTTATCATGGTAAATCGTATTTGTTAGGTAATAGGTTTTTGTGCATGCTTGTCAAGTGGTCGGAAGTTGGGTCCACAACCGAAAGACCAGTGCCATAGCTATCTCAACTTTTGCTTAAAGAATGACAGTGACGTTTTGAGGTGCACTTCCATGGGAGTGATGTGAAATGTTACACGTTCCCACAACCTTACAAATCTACATTTCTGTCCCTAAAAATTATTAAGATAAACATATATATTTAAAAAAAAAAAAACTAATCTTGTAGCATGTAGATATGATTTTGCAAAGGTTTATGCTTTGTGGTGTAATAGTTTTATGCTCGTAATCTTTGATTAATGAAATAAGCAGATCTTTCGTTCAAAAAAAAAAGAAAAGAAAAGTATATTATGAACTTAATTTCTCAAGCACCTAACAGATAGAATAAAGATAGTTCGAGAAACCTTAACACCTCTCAAATCAACTCTAGACACCTCTCAAATCAACTCTAGAGCTGAATAATATTAATCTTTGCTTAATTTTATTAAAGAACTTATGGTGTTTTTAAATAGATACGTACAATGTAAAGTATAAGTAAAAGACTAACTAGAATAAATCACTTCTAATGTTATCAATAATGATAACATATTATCTATAACATTTAAATTTTAATTTAATCATAATTATAATGTTATTAGTAAAGATAACTTATTATCTCTAAGTTATTATCTATTCTTAAAGTCCTAATAAAATTATACAATCTTATTTTAAATTAAGAGAGTCTTGCTACTACAAGACTTCTTCTGCCATAGAATGTAGATCCGCAACATAATAATTGAAGAATGGTGGATGAGAGTTTGGAAAAGGATTGAAATTTATTTTCCTTATTATTTTGGGTAGAGTAGTGATTAGATCGTACAATATTCTCCCTGGTAAAATAAAAATTCTACCATGCCTAGATAAAAATTAAAAAAAGAAAAGAAAGATAGATAGGTCATTATCCTCTTGAATTGTGGGTAAAATAATAAATAATAAATGTAATATTCCAAATACAAGGAAAGTAGCATTACCCATAAACACCTATTTTTAGTTCTTGAAAAATACAATAAAGAAAAACCAATGTGTAAGTCGAAGTCCCCATCGGAATAGGATCCTCAATCCTTTATGATTTATATTAAATTATGTTATATTTAACGGTATAAATAGAATCACATTTTATAATAGTCCATTAAATCTTTAAAATCTAATTTATTTAATCAATGAAATGGTTTCTTTCTCATTCCACTTCTAATATTTTATTTATTTATTTTTAATTCAATAGAGGAAAAGGAAAACAGCCTATGTGCCCGTGATATGTCGGCAGGGATTGGACGGTCCAGATGAGATTGTAAGTAAAATAACGTGAATTCTTAAGACTTGTGCAACAAGATTTGATGTATCCAAAAGCATGGTGGGGCCAAGACGCACTTTGAAGGTGACAGAATAACGTAGGATTCCTTTTTCAGTGCATGCACGACTCCGTCTGACGTCAAACAAAACAAAAATGTCTTCCGAACGAACATACGGCGACACTTGTTCGATCTGGACAACAGAAATGCACAGAATTTTCGTACCATCAAGATTGATATGGGTACAAAAATCCTCCCAAACATGTAGCAGGCTGATTTTATTATGTCACTGCCACGACCACGAGCTCTTCACAGTATCAAAACAAGATATCCAATTGGATGAGATTTATTACAAAATTCCACTTATTCCTTCTATTTATTTTCCAATTTATATAATGTTCTCTAATCTTTTTAATTTTTATATTGTAGCCTATTCATTCATTAGATTTTTTTTGTTAAATTATAATTTATTGAATATAATGGATATTTCATGCAATGAAGTCTATTTGCAAACCCTTTTTCCTTTTTTTTTTTTTTTTTTTTTTAAACCCAAAAAAGGCCAAAACATTAACAAATAACATTTATTTTTTCAACCAAAAAAAAAAAGAAATTCAAAACATCGTTTTTTCAACTAAACCAACACTCACACATACACAACAACCTAAATCACATACACTCTCCTGACCTTGTTTTTCCATTCTCTTATAGCTCATTCGTCACTAAGACCACCCAAAGCCTATAGCTTTTCAAGAAAAGCTTGAGCCTTTTTTC
The DNA here is from genome assembly GCF_958979055.1 of Alnus glutinosa. NCBI lineage: Eukaryota > Viridiplantae > Streptophyta > Magnoliopsida > Fagales > Betulaceae > Alnus > Alnus glutinosa. The sequence goes on along the minus strand of NC_084891.1, from coordinate 3,685,826 downwards.
ATAAAGAATACCTTATCTTTCACCTTTTTACCCAAACACACCACATTATTCACCCACTTACACACATACCATAGTCACGAAATACAACTTCATGCACACAAAATCACTTCAAAGGTCATGAAAGGAAAGAGAAAGCTTGGATTCTTTTTCTTGTAGATGAATAGAAAGCTTAGATTATAATCCTTAAAACTTGATCTACACCTCCTTTCTCCAAAACCACCCAAAGGTTGCTCTTTTTTCTCTTTTTCTTCTTCTCTCTCTCTAGGTGGCTGGTCGAATGAAAATGAGAGGAGACGGGTGGTTGCATGCCTTAAAAATCCTAACAACCTTATTTCACGTTTTGGACAAATCTGTTTCACATGCACAGACAATCTCGTTCAAACAAGATTTTAAATTGCAAGACAAGTGGCCTAATTTTCTTCCTGTTCGAACGAAATTTCCCCAGTATGCATATTAGGGGCAACTTCGTACAATGTGCAGTAAAACGAGCATAACTTTCGCTATGAGCATCAGTATCATACATATGACCCAAATCTGAAAAGCACTTTTTGAAACATCCATCGTGATCAATAGCAAAGCTGGATGAGTGCCATTTTTTTGGCTCAAAATCCACTATCCCCCCCCCCCCCCCTCCAAATCAGTGTTTCTGCATTTTTAGGAAGTATATTTTTACTTTAATACCTTAACAATTCCAATAATCATTTACCTAAGCATTCTCTTTTAGGTACCAATTCGCACCTAGGTAATTTCTACCGAGTATTATCATTATTATACTTATTTTTACATTTTTAATTTATTTTTTTGAAGCGAGATGTTACCGTTTGTCTCTTGGCGTTCTCTTATTCTATACACGAGCTTTTTTTAATTTTAGTCATGGGAAACTTAGTGCTTGTCTTTCATTTTTATCTTTACAATTCAAACAATTATTTTTAAAAACACACTTCCAAATGACACAAAGGAGGGAGGAATGTTACAAGTAGATTATGATTAAAAATTGTGGTAGATTAAGATTTCATTTAATAAGGATAGGATTATTTAATATTAGGATGATCATTATTTTAAGGATTAATGTTAGAAGGAAGACCCATGTTCTACTTGTATCATCTCAAAATTGACTTGACTTTTAAAATCACCATTAGATCAAAATCTAATAATCATCTATTACAAAGAGGACATGTTACAATCCCAAATGAATTTTGATCTAATGATGATTTTAAAAGTTACATCAATTTTAGGACACAAAGAGGACATGAATATTTCTTATAGCATTACTCTATTTTAGCATTAGAGTTCTTAGGGATACTTATGATTGTAACATATACTTCTTCATATCAATCTTACATGCTAAGTATCTACCCAGGTCGATCAACTCCAAGTATCGCCTTGAAGTCTCCCAACATTTTAAAATTTTCCTTAAAACATATCTTTTTATAAGGTAGACCCTCAAAATTTAATTGTTTTCCCCCCACCCCCAACAAATATATATATATATATATATATATATATATATATATATATATATATATATATATATATATATATATATATATATATATATATATTATTTCATAGTTTTGCACTCCCTCCCCCACATCAAAATTTCTAGATCCGCCCATAGTCAAACAGGAGCTACTAGCGGCAAATTTTTGAAGAATATTTACCGTGAAACCTGCATGAGATCTTCCAAAACTTGCGTTTAGAGGCTAGAATCACTACAAAAAAAAGACAGTTTGGTGTTGTTTTTATTAACGTCAGTTATTAGAAACGTCGCTAAATTTAGTATTTTTCGGCGTTTGAAACATAAACGACATTATTTTACGGCGCTTTAAAAAAGTGCCGTAAAATAACGTCGTTTTGTTTGTAAATGACGCTAATATAACCTTTTTAGCGTCGGTTGATTTTTGAAACGACGAGAAATTTGTACTAAAAATTAAGTCATGTCAGTAACCTCATCCCGCGCGAAAACCCGCGCGCATATTGTAGCTTCTTCTCCCCATTCTTTTCTCCTTTTTCCTCTTCCGGCTGCTCTTTGGTTTCAATTAGTTTGGCTAAACCAAGCATAGAGTTTCAAGGAATCAGAGATCCTTTTGCAAAGGTATGAACTTCCTTCTTCTTCTTCTTCTTTTTTTTTTTTCTTCAGAATATGGTCTGGCTCTTATTTTCTAGGGTTTGCTTCACATTGGGTATTTCTTCATATATATATATATGTGTGTGTGTGTGTGTGTGTGTGTGTGTGTGTGTGTGTGTGTGTTGTTTTGGGTTTTGATGTTTTGGCTGTTTTATTTTTTATTTTATTTTTTCTGTTTGTTTTTGGAAGTTTAGTACGTATCTGTTTGTTTGTCAAGAAGAAGAGCAACAGAGAAAGTCTTGGAACAAAGAAAAAATGAGAGAAGGGGAAAGTTGAGAGAGCTGGAGAAGAAGAAATCGAGAGTTTGGGGGAGAGGGAAACTTAGAGAAACCAAGAGAGAGGGAGAGAGACCCAGAGATCGGGGAGGAGAAAAACAGAGAGGGAGAACCGAGAGAGGACCCGAGAGTTCTGTGAGAACTGGAGATCGAGAGACCCAGGAGACCCGTGACCTGTAAGTGCTGAACCCAGACGAAACCCATCAGCCCATGAGCCAAAGAACTGCCGGAGACCCCAGTTCCGCGATTTTCGGTGGTTTGAGATCGGTTTCCGGCAGTCCATTCCGTGACCTGTTCAACACGATCTCCAGCGGATTGGGGGTGCGATTTCCGGTTGTTTTGGGGAATTTTCGGTAGGTAATTTCTTATGAGTTCTTGTGTTACGGCTGATTGTGGGTTGATGGATTTTTGGAGCAAACCCGTGTGATTCCCTGCATCCTCTGTTGGGTATGGGTTTTTGGACTAAGTTTGATTATTGTTGGTTTTGATTGTTAATTGATATTGGGTGTTTTCTTGTTGAACCCGTGTAGATTTTCTTTGTATGGGTATTCCGGTGGAGTGGTGTGGAAGCTTGTGATGTTTTGCCCCTGCTTTGGTCGGTTAGTTGTTTTGCCTCGCATGTGGCTGTAATTATGTGACATGGATAATAACCTACAAACAAATGTCACATTTCTGCAGTATCGAAAATAATTCCAATCTGAAAAGAGGGAAAAGAATCTATTTTCAAAGGTAAACCTTTTTAGAGATAAGTATTAGACCAATATAATCCCTTCCTAGAACTTAAACGAGTGTATATCTATGAATCCTTGATGTCTTTATCTTGATTTTGTCAAATGGGCTTACAGTTATAAAAATTTATGTGTTAACATTAAACTTATTAAAGATAACATCCTTGGCAGTTCTTGCTTACCTTTGCATTAAAATGCTTGACATGGTAAGCCTTTCCCTCTCCCTTGGAAATTGACTTTTATCCTTTATTTTATTTCTAATTTTTCTTGTTCATTCATTTAACATATGTTTTTTAAACTTTATGTTCTAAGTTTATCATGTTCTACCTGTTAGAGCACTCTCAACACTTCTTACAAACATCATAGATCTTGGATTGTAGAATATTTCTAGTTCTGCAAATGTGATTGATTGTTCATAGTCTTAGCTCATTAGGCATCTGTTAATATGTACTTTGGTAGGTTTTGGACAATGGTGGTACAATTTTGAATGGTAATGTTTGTGCTTAAGTTCAGTCACCAACATTGAAATTTCAATTAGAAAAAACACAATCAAACTTTTTATGAATTGCCTACCTAAAAGTAAAAGTGCACCCAACCACTCTCTCCATAACCAACTAGAGAAAATAAGAGAACAAAGCAAACACTCAAGCATAGAAGTTTCAAACAGGCCAGCAGTACACCTTATTTGATATAGTATGTTTATAATATATGTTGATTAGTAGGCTTAGTTGTTAAACAGACCCTTATTTCTCTGGCGTGGAAACACATCTCTTTATTATATTTGTAATAATTGTATACCCACCAAATTCATATTCACTTAATTTTATTTTACAATTGTGTATATATATTTGCAATGTAGTGAAGACATGGACAAGAGTTGGATGAGAAAATGGAGAGGATCAAAAGAGTATATGGATGGGGTTAAGGAATTTATGATATTTTCATCTGCCAACTCCAAAACAAAAGGGTTCATCGTGTGCCCATGTAAGAAGTGTTGTTTGGGCATGACATTGCGAGAAGATGTTGTGTATGACCATTTGACATCGGGAGCAGGGATTTTAGAGGGTTACACCGAATGGATAATGCATGGGGAACAAACTAACCCTTCCGACAATAGGGATCCAATAGTCGAAGAGTCCACTAGAAGTCCCATCGATAGGATGCCAACACATGACAAGTCCAGTGGAATGCAAGCAATGCTTAGAGATGTTTTTGCCATGCACAATGATCACATGACAAGTCCAGTGGGTGTCGAATCTGAAGCTGTAGTAGAGAAAGATATTGCGGAATATGATGAAAATGCAAGAAAGTTCTACGCTTTGCTCGAAGAGGACGATAAGCCACTCCATGCGAATACAAAACATAGCAAATTGGGGGCAATTATACGTCAATTTGAAGTGTATGGGTGGATGGAGTAACATGCACTTCTCATTATTGCTTGAATTTATCAATGAGTTGCTTCTAACGGATTCACATGTGCCTAATGACACATACCAAGTGAAAAAGTACCTGAAAGACTTGGGGCTTGAATATGAGAAGATCTCAGTCTGTCGCAATAATTGTATGCTATATTGGAAGGAGAACGAGAAGTTAGACAAATGTACAGTATGCAATGTGTCGAGGTGGAAGGATAATACAATTGATGAAGATGATTCATCCCCAATATCAAAAAGAAAGCCGTTTAAGGTGTTGCGGTGGTTTCCTTTGATACCACGGTTGCAAAGGTTGTTTATGTCACAGCATACTATGACACACATGAAATGGCACGTTGTTGAGCACACAAAAGACGATGTACTAAGGCATCCAGCTGATGGTGAAGCATGGAAATCTTTTGATGCACGTTACCCAGACTTCGCCAAAGATCCACGCAATGTTAGGCTCGGCTTATCGTCAGATGGATTCAATCCTTTTGGAAACATAAGCACTGCTCACAGTACATGGCCAGTATTGTTGGTATCGTACAACTTGCCTCCATGGATGTGCATGAAACAACCATACTTGATGTTATTCTTGATTATCCCAGGCCCAAGTTCACCTGGAATGAAAATAGATGTTTACCTACAGCCCCTCGTAGCAGAACTTAACCAATTATGGAATGTTGGGGTACAGACTTTTGATGTATCCTTAAAAAAAAAGTTTATGTTGCGTGTGGCATTGATGTGGACAATAAATGATTTACCGGCGTACGGAGATTTGTCACATTATATACTATCCACACCATACTTATTAAAGGAAAACACTAAATAACGTGAAAGACGATGTTTTATAGGTGCACAAGAGGTGATGGAAGACGATGATGCTAATGTTGGACAACTAGGCGCATAGATGGCAGGAGAATGATTTTTGGCAAGCAAAGGTCATGCATTAATAAACTTTCTATATTTTACACATGTGCTACCACCACTATAATCTACTCCCCATATGCTTGTACATTGAAATTCCATCTTGCGTGTTTCTTTGTAAGTGTACTAGTTTTATCAAAGAATACATACTTGACTTGTCCTAAATCTTCATTTATATTCAAGCTCCATGGAAATGTATAGTGAAATAGGTATCATGATCTGGAAAACAATAACTAACATGAGGAATGTGAAATGTAATATATCGATTGCATATATATTTAACACTTTGGTTGAGTTTCACTTGGGATCCATGCCAAAGTGAATTAATAGACTACGATCATTTGTAGTTACATGACCATAATTCCTTTGTTCCACTTTTCAAAATTAAACTAACTAAACAATGTTTAATTGATTGAAGCTTTCTTGAGAATGTTTTAACATTATCAATCCTCTTTTAAGGAGAAGACAATCAGTTTTTAAATTAGAGCTTTAGAATATTCATTTCTAATGAATAAGATGCATACTAATATCTGTTTTCTTTATAACCAATTGCTAGAGTTATGATCCCACCTCAATTCCAATCCAAACTGAACTGGATTTTCCGCAATAATTAATCTTTAGTTCAGTTTCTTTAGCATCATGCAATTTATTAGCCTTTGTGCTCATTTTTGTCAAAGGGAAAATAAGGGGTGCTCGTTTAGGGTACACTTAAATTGTAAACATTTTGTAGATGAAATTGAACTAATGTTGTTCTACCATGGTTTGTAAAAATCATGCTATATTGATCCTCTTTACTCCATTGCATATTGGTCTACACAAGCATATGGAGGGGCTGAAAAATGATGTGGAAAGATCAAATGAAATGGTTTTCATCTTTCATTTCTTAATTTACGTGGGGTGTATTGTGCTATTTGTTCATTTATGATAATATGAATTTTACTATGGATAATTGTTGGTGTTGTTCTGAATTCTTTTATTTTCTTATCCAGGTAGATGTTGACAGGATTGGACAAAATTTGATGGAAGAAAGAATCATTTTGATATTTATTTTTGATGTTTTGTTCAAGCCTTCAAGGGTGGAAACTATATGTACTCTTAAGTTTTTTGCATCATTTTGACTAGTTGTACTTAATGTTGGATTATAATTATATGAAAATTAAAATATTTATGTTATTGTCTTGATTAAAGTACTTTTCATAATGTATTGCTTTGCTTTTTGAACAATATATCTTTGCTTGTTTGTGGCTGATAAAAGCTTTAAGTAATCATTTATATGAAAAGAGACAATACAGGTGATCAAACATTTTAAATGGAAATAGCAAATTATGGCCGGTATTTTTAACCAGTTAGCGTCGTTTTTTTCGCGACTCATAACAAGCGCCGCTAAAATGGTAGCGGCGTTTACTCCATAAGCGCCGCTAATTAGCGGCGCTTCACCCAAAAGCGTCGCGAATTTGTTTTCTCGACTGGACTATCACGGCATAACACAAACGTCGTGAATTAAATGTTGCGAATTGGTTAGTGACGCTTATAGAGCATTAAATGCCGCTAATTAAACGACGCCAAATTGTCTTTTTTTTTGTAGTGAATTTCATTAAAACAAATGCATCCACGTCATCGCATGAGTATATAGGGGGAGGTCAAGGGATTACAACCCAACATTTATCATCTTACACATCATATAAAAAATGCAACATTTTATGTTTTAGTAAAAGTTCGCATTTTTTTTTAATAAATAGTTACTTTCACATGTGTTCACTTACCTTGAGCATAAATTTCTCAACAAAGTCTTCTCCCTATAAATTGGTTATGCAGTATGCAAAATTATTTTATCATTAGTTAAGCTATAAATTACAAAACCTTAATTTCCCTTCTATTATCTATCCTTACTTTCTTTTTTCTTTTTTCTAAGCATCGTGTATATCTTTTAAATGTAGTGTTAAGACTTCTTATGAATTGGTTTATATTGTTCAACGGCTAGAACTACCCTTTGATTAGAAAAACATGTTATTAGTTTATACTTAGCTGTATATTATTTTATAAAAAATGTTTAGGGTACTGCAATTTTTATTATTATTCTCTTATAAACTGATATGACAATTCACATAAATATTACGTGGCACAATGAGTAAAATAATAATAATAATAATAATAATTGAAAACTTTAGTTGCTTAATTTCTTCATTCATATTGTATCACGTGGTACTCATATATATAGACTATTACGTTAGTTTGCAAGAACTTATTGTAAAAGTTGTAGTACCTCTACCAATAGTGATGGAGATACTTTTTATTTCTAAGATGCATCCGGATGGGCAGTCTAGGGGCAACAAAAGCATCCAACTGAATATGATGAGTACCACGATTGGATGCTTTTGTTGCCACGAGATGAATCCTGAAAATTAAAAGTGTCTCTAGCATTACTCTCCCTACCGACATACTTAGAAATAACTCGGATTCAATGCATAGAAAGTATTTATTTTGCTATACTTTAAATGTTTGGGATAATTACCTTTTCCCACCATGAACTACCGGTCATTGTCAATATACCCCGATGAACTGACACCTTGACCAAAATAGAGCATCCAACTGCCAACTTTACATATTTTGCCCCCTTCCCTCAGTCAGACCCGTTATGTTGGACGGTCAACGGGTCACATGCCTGTCATGTGCCGTTTTAGTTTTTTTTTTTTCCCTCTTTTACCCTCGTCTTTGTTGTCAGTTCATGGGGGCATGTTGGAAGAAGGTGGTAGTCTATGGGGGAAAAAGTAATTACCCCATTTTTTTGCCAATATATCTTAGCATGCACGTACCAAAGTTGGATCATGGATGGTTAATCATGTTACAGAGGTGTTGATTGTTTCATAAACAAAACACTACTCTTCTTTGCACATGGCATGTACGTACCAAAGTTGGCCATATTATACGTACAAAGCAAAAGGGGTACATACGTACCAAACAGGGCCTCACATTTTCTTTTTTCTTTTTCTTTTTCTTTTTTGTCACAACCTCACATTTCAATAATTAGGTTAAAAAAAATATTACAGACGTTGAAGAAGGGTTGAAGGTTGAAGACGAATAGGGTTTTTTGTTTTGTCTTCAAAACGCACCGTTTAACTAAGGATTTGCTGCGTTCCCCATGACTTTCAACTTTCACATCTCAATGTGTTCTTCACCGCCAACTTTGAGTCCCCTGCTAAACGACAAAAGGGAGCAATGATGACAAGTTTGAACTCGACCCAGTCTTCCCAACTAGGTCCACTGACGATTCATGAAATCCAATGCTTACAGTGGTCATTGGTTTTATCAACCAGAGAAAGTTAGACATCAAAGAGTTTCTAGTCTTCATGACTCTTTGGAAGAGAACAAGCTGCCAGTATGTGAACAGGAATAGAAGATAATACATGCTTAACAAGTATAAATCTTCCTGCAAATGTGAGTAAATATTAGAAGCTTATACAATATAAGCTTAAACACAAACTATCTTGCAGTGGGTCGTTCCCTACGTTGCAATGGGTTGTTTGTGTTCTTTTAATATTAATAAAGATTAAAAGCTTATACAATATAAGCTTAAACACAAACTATGTTGCAGTGGGTCGTTCCGTTTATTCCCCTACACTGCAGTCAGTCGTTCGTCGTTCATGTCCTTTAATATAATTTGCAGTGGGTCCTTGGTCTACCACATATATGAAGCTTAATATAATTTGCAGTGGCTGGTATCCTTGGTCTACCAAATATATTCTTTGTTTTTAATTTGTTTTTTTTTTAATATATATATATACTCTTTGAGTTTACTATATAGCTCACATGAGCAAAAGCAATGATTACTTCATCTAATGATCGGAATATGGAAGATATTCGTTATATATATTGTACTCTTTCAAACACACACAAGTACACATTTTTCTTGTCTACTTCTGCATCTCTAATATCATAATCATTAAAAGGATAAATAAAAAACAATATTGAGAATCTGAGTACATTTTTTTTTTCCTTTTATCTTTTCTTTTAATCCTCTTCTACCTTGATTTTAAACTTTTTTGTTCACTAGTTGGATAGTATCAATGACAGTATATTCTTTGGTGAATTGCAAATCAATGCAGAACAAAAACAGAGGGAAATGAAGTGGATTCTGTTTTATAACGTGAGAATTGAGGCAAACAAAGGAGGGGAATAAAAGTGAATGCCTGAATGATTACAAATGAGATTATTCATGGATAGTTTTTGAATGAGCTCCCAAAGCTCAAGATCGCAGTTGAATGTATATTTCTATCTACGTACTTCTCCTTGTTCGTACGCTTAAGAACATCGTTCTTGGCCTTGGAGGGCCAAGAGTGGGACTAGCGAAGCAGCTTCTCCCACACCAATTGGACTGCTCAGCGACGATCTCTGGCCCGGTCAGGAGTAAGTTCCAGGTATTGGAATAGCAGGTGAGAGGTGGAACTGGTGTCAGTGGCAAGGGAAAGAGACACTAGCTTGTTTGAGGGGAAGGGAAATCTTTGGCTTGTCGTGGGATTGTTGGAAGCAAAGAGTGGGTTCTGAACATTTTCTTGATGGAGTCGAATCATTTTCTTAGTTTGGTTGTCATCCGAGAGAGGAAAAGATCGGATCACGGTGGTGGTTGATGATTCAATCATGCGATTGTTGGAAGAGAAGGAAAATCACGGTTTTTTTTTTTGGTAATTACCTTTCCTCCATGAACTATCACTCTCTTCTAACATGCCCCCATGAACTAATGAGGGCAAAAGTGGAAGAAAAATATTAAAGTGGCACGTGAGGCGCATGTGACATGATGTGGTATTTTGTTTACCAAAATATATCAATAATAAAATTAACCACTCGCAATAAAACGAATCCTTGTAGGATAAGGCTATAGAGAGGGTGTCGAACCTCAAGGACTGTGTAGGTATTATTATCAAGCTTTTCGAGATTAAATATGTAATATCCTAGTTTTTTTTTAATAATATGATATTTATATATATAACTTATTTAGTAAGTTAAGTAACTTAATCAATAAGTTGTAGAAAAAAAAAAAAAAAAAACTTGCTCAGCAAGTTGTCTCCTCTTTCATTTATTATTATTCTTCTTTTTCTTCTTTCTTTCCGTATCTTCTTCCTTCCTCTTTCTTTCTTCTTCTTTCCTGCTCTTCATTTTTTCTTCTTCTTCGCCTTCTCGGCCGAGTACTCAGACAGAGAAATCAGAGAGCTGAGAGCGAGAGAGTGAGACTGAGAGGGGGATTTGAAAGAACAAGAGAGATCGAGAGAGATGAGAAGAGAGATCAGTAGGGCGAGAGAGAGAGAGAGAGAGAGAAGGCCGATCGTGGTAGACCCAGACCGAACCAGAGAAGAGAGAGAACCAGGGGAGGCCGGTCCTCCATGGGTCGCCGGAGGACGCGACTTCCGACGGCCTGGAGCGGGACTTCCGGTGGGTGAGCTGGGTCGGCGTCGTCCAGAAGAGCAGAGGCCGACTTCCGGCGAGTTCGTGAGCACGCAAACTGAGAGACTCGGAGACCCGTGAATCGTGACCCATGAACTCATCCGAACCGTGACCCGAAACACCCAGAAACCCGATCCTCCAAGATCGGTGACCTGAGCCAAAATCCAGCAACTTCCAACGGTGATGTTTTCCGGTGGATTTTCTCAGAAATTCTCTGGGTAATCTCTTGTAATTTTTATGGGTTTAATTTCTTGATTTTTTTTCCTCATTTCCAATTGTGGATATTTTGGATAGATTGTATTTGATTAAATCAATTGTTAGTTGGTTTTCTTGTTGATCGGATTACAGATGTTTTTTGATATGAATGTTATTTGGTTTCGTTATTGAAATATAGTATGGATTAGGTGATTTGTGGATGAGTTTACTGTTGAAGGCCGATTGAGTTGCTGATTTATTAGGAGTTTGAAGTCTAATTATGATAATGGATAAATTCTAGGCAATACGGTGATGCTGGGTTTATTTGGTGTATTTTATTGATGGTGATTTTAGGCCCTGTTTTGATGATGGCCAAATATTAATAAATTTCAATGGTTTTAGATTATGTGTTTGATGATCCGGTTAAGTATATTGGGTATTTATGGATTTGATTGTGTTCTAATATTGATGGACTGTGATGTGATCAAGAGAACTGATTTGAGCTATGGCTACTGTGGTTGAGTCTTGCTAGCCAGTTAGTTGTTCTGTGTTAGCAGTGTTATGATTAGTTGGGTTGTGATGATTTTGGAAGTTAGAATTATTTTAGACTGATTATGTGTTTATGATATTGATGATTTTGAGTTGGATTTCTATTACTTGCGTTCCTGTGTATTGTAAACAAGGTGTGGATCTAGATGATAACTTGTTAATTGGGAGTTTTAGTTGTTAACGGACAACGTGTGTTTAAGCTGTATTTTGGGGATTATGATCCACGGACTGATCAATTTTAAGAGTCTTTAATTTCTATTTAACCGATTGTGGGGGTAGTAGCCGTGGGTAGTGTTTTGGGTTGTGGTGTTGATAGTTGAAAGTGTACTGATTTTGAGTATTATCCTGTTGCTCGATATTTAGATTGATTATTCCATTTTGGCTAAATGGGAAAAATTTGGAAGTTAATTATTGTTGGTTTGTGGGTGTATGGGCATGTTTCTGCTTGGCGGGAGTATTGAGTTATGGTTACTATTCTGACTGTGAAGGATTTTTGGGATGATTTGTCTTGGGTTGGGATCTAGTTGAATTGGTAGACTTTGTTTTTAAAATTGAATCTTATATGTTTTAATTTTAGATAGAGATTTTGTGTGTGTATATATATATATATATAGGATAATTTAGTTTAAGTCTTAGAATTGAATTTCAGAACGCTCCGCTAAATTTTATCCTCGTGTTTTATTTAGGTAAAAGCTCGACCCTAACACTAATGGAAAGTCCAGGTAAGGGGATACAACACCGAAAAACCCCCAACAAGATTTTATTATAAATCTTTTGAAAAAATGTTGGGAAATTTTACAAAGCGTTGCTCATGTGATTTTTAATGCCAAGCTTTATTTCTCATATGATATTGTTTAAGACTTTTGAGCATAAATCACAGTTTTGGTTAAGAGCATTTCTAAGAATCATGATTTATGCATAATTATAGTTAAGACTAAGAGTATTTCAGAAATTGTGAGTTATGCATACAGATATGATTAAGAGCATTTTTAAAGTTTTGATTTATGCATATATGATCAAAGGTAGTTCAAAGTTATGAATTATGCATACTTACAATGATGAAAAAGAGAGCATTTGAAAGATATGATTACAGAAAATTCCAAAGTATATGATTCTATTCAAGAATACAGTTTTGAAAGAAAAGAGATTCTAAAGTTAAATTCTGCACATGACTACAGTTATGAAAACGGCTCTTACAGTTTTGAAATAAAGTATACAGATAAAGCAGAGCCCACAGTATTACAGAAAATCGTTCATTTGCAGTAACTGTTTAACCCTGAGGCACTATTACAGCTAAGATTGGTACCCATAGGGTAGCATGGCAAGCATACCATGTGTTGGTGTGTGCTACCAGCCGATGTTGGCCTTCACCTAGGGAAGATCCCCAACTCGGAACCGGCTCTCCCCTGTGACGACAGACTGAGTCCATAGGTCTGTATGACAAAAGCCAACGTGCTCCGCTCACGGGTAACAGCGGTTTAGAGTCTATAAAGGGTTAAACCACAGAGAAATGATTAAAGAGAAAACTGATAAAAAGAAATTACTAGATCATAATAAACTGTCATTCTCATAATAAACTGTCATTCTTATATCATTATTCATATTCTACAAATTCTATTAAATTGTTCATATGCTATGCCACCTGTCCTAAAACAATACATCTCATGTTATGAATCATGCTTTAATATGTGTTTTCTTATAAAACATAAACAGCCTAGCATAACACTTCTCAGACAATTTTTCATAACTTGAATCTCCAACTTATACTCAGTCGAAAATCACATATCATATTCATATTTCTAAACATCATCATAAATCTTAATATATTTTAAAAACACTTAAATCATCTAAAATAAATTAAAATCAACATACAACTGGTTTAGGTTATAAATCAATTTACATTATGCAATTCATTATATTTGTAATTAATTTTTATCAGTGAGTAGAATAAATCTGTCATTATGCATGATTAAAGATTATGGCATAAAGATTTATAGCATGTGTTATTTCCTCCGGTGTTGTATTTTCCTTACTGAGTTGTCGAACTCACCCCTTCTTCCTCCACCCTCTCCAGATGACAACCGTAAGACGAAGTCTTTTTCTTGTAAGGGCGTAGACCTCGCTGAGAGCGATAGTTCGTGATGAACCAGCCAAACCCTAATATTGTATAGTATGATTTGTTCCTTTTGGAGTTCATGATTTTGTAAAGATTTATAAATAGAAAGGTTTAAGAGAGTAGAAGTTTTAGATTTTTTTGTTGTAAATGCACGCTTTTATTTAAAATGTTTGATTGTAGTACTCAAACTCACGTTTCCCTTATATCCCAAAACGGGGGCGTGACAAAATATAACTTAATTAAAAAGATGTTTGATTTGGTTTTTTTTTTTTTATAAAAAAGAAATACATAAAAGTAAAAGACATAAATTTAAAGATAGTAGAGATGAGATAAAGAATAGGGGATTAATTTCACCACTCACCGCATAACAATGGTCAATCATAAATTAACAAGAAAAATTCATACTATGCATGATATAGGGCTCGTCTCGCTCGAGTAATCAAGAAATTACCTTTAAAGAATAAGTATAATCCATCTTCGGTTGGCACGGACCGTCCACCTAACCACTAAGATGCGGTATGACCCGTCTTCCCTAAACATAGATTAGCTACGTCTTTAATAGAATACACATAATTAATGGAATAGTAGAACCCATCTTCGGTTGATACGGACTGTCTACCTAAATTACACTAAACTAGGGTGTAGTACAATCTGTCTTCCCTAGGCATGGTCTATCTAATCCTCTTGATCATATATCAATTAAAACCGTTGTATAACAATCATTCACATAATCACAGAAAATATGAAGGATTGAGTTCAATCAATATAAAAGACTTTCTAAGACAAAATAAGAAATTCATAATGATTGAATATAAACATTAAAATCAATTCTCACAGTTATACAACCATCATGCATAGAGAAAATCCCAAACTAAAATACAATTAAACCATTGTTACTTGGAAAGGGCTACATCAACGCCCTATTAGGAATTTAGTCGCTCATCGTGGTGCTGGGATGGCCTCTTGCCATGTTCTTCTCCTCTTCAACTTGTCAGGCCTCCAAGAAGAATTTTCTGTCTAAATCTAATTAAGCATAAGCCCAAGCACCAAGCACACCTTCTCTTGAAGCTTAGGGGTCTATTTATAGGGAGCACACAAGTCCTAGAAGCACTTGGAATTCCAGAAAAATCGTCTCTTGAGTCTTCTTGTCCAAGTAGGAGATTGAAACTTCAATCCAAGTAGGAAAAGGATTCCAAATTCGGCAAGAATTGCGGTCTTTTATTGCAAGGCAATTTTAGCATAATAAATGTTCGAATTAGAGAAAATATATTCCTGACATATTTGTTTAATATTTTATTAGTTTTCCAACGCCACCAATTTCATTGCAATCAGATATCTGACGCAAAAGTTATGATCCAAACACTGAGACATATGCAGAATCCAAATTTGAATCCAATCCGATTTTGACTCTTAGTTGAGAAATTCCAATTTAATCCTTCACTTGATTTGATTAAACTTAACCACATCATATAAGTATTTTATTATGATTGCCTAAGCTTAAACATATCTTCTAGGTCTTCTCAAAGTGTGCTTTAAGCCTAAAATTAATAGAGTTAATTGCATCTTTATTTAAAACCTAAAAACATTAAAACAACACAAAATCAAACAAATAACAATACTAAGGAATTAACATATATAAGTTAAGGGGCTTGAATGTGTAACATTCAACGCTTATCATGACCCATTAATCATCCAACATAACGGGTTTGACTGACGAAATGTGGCAAAATATGTAAAGATGGTAGTTGAATGCTCTATTTTGGTCGAAGTGTCAGTTCATGGGAGCATGCTGACAATGACTGGTAGTTCATGGGGGTAAAAGTAATTATCCCTAAATGTTTTAATTTGAAACTATATGACTATTAATACAAATATTATAAATAATATATTTTATTTTACATAAAAATGTCATAATCTTTAGTAGAAAATTTAATGTCTTAAAAATACAAATAAGAGAATATCTTAAAACAAAAAACATGTTATTAGGTTTTCTAATTTCCAGTTGTCGGCTGCTGACAAGACCGTTTGCCTCCTGAGGGACCCACTTCCTTGGACAGCAGAGGTTCCAACGGACTTATATAGCTGCCCCTGCTTATCACCCCCTTGAATTATCGGCCTTATCTAAATAAGTAGGCATACGTATCATCTCGTCAATATCGATCGCCAGTGGCATTTTTGTCCCTCTTCACAGTACTTGACTGTGCTGATCTAGATAGAGAGACCCAGAGAGAGAAAGTGCAAAGAGAAAGCTTTTGATAGAGCTGGCAATAAATCTTTGATCAGTTCAGGTAGGCTTTCAGAAACCTTTTTCTTGATCTTTCAGCTATGCTTTGATCAGAAGCGTTTGGCTTTTCTATCCTTTATTTTTTTTCCTTGGGGAATAGAAAGCTTTGCTTTGTTTTTAATACCCATCATGTATTTCCTACAAGTTCGCATTTAGTTTATCAGAATCCGGATTTTTTTTATGTGTAATATGAGTTCTTTTTCTTGATGGTCAGAACCCAGATTTCTTGGTGATCAGAACACTGTTGATCTTGATGATCATCAGTGTTAGTTCCTTAATATTATTAATACCTGTTTGTTTGATAGAGGTGGGTGCTGTATGTATTGGTGAAGACGACCATCGAAGTGGCAAAATTTCTGAGGTTTTAGTGTTCTCATTCACGTTCCTAGAAAGTCCTAGGCATACTCCATATGTTCTGTTGAAGACCATTTTGAGGCAATACATCGGTTTGTTGATGATTTTAATGGGTACTGGCCGGCAAAGATAATTTAGCTTATTTTGGCCTGTTTTGGTTTGATTATGGAAAATCTGTGCATGATCAAAAGCCCTGTCCTCTGTTTAATTGCTAACAAAATGAATAAAAAGAAAATTTTCCCTTCTAAAATGAAAATCACCCCAAAGAAGAATCCCTCAGGAAAAGAACATCTGTTTATGGGTCAATTATTAGGGTTCAAAACCCCAATTTCATTAATCTAGCTGTTTTAAAAGAGAGATTCTCAAAACTGCAATTATTCTATTTATACTAATGCAGAAATGTGTTGACAAAGACAGTCCCTAAACTCTCGACTTGCTTTAGAAAAATTCAATCCAGATCAAAGTCCTAACCGTTTGTTTGGTTACCAAAACGATAGAGGATAAGAAGTGGAAAAAGAGTTATATTTTGGATTCATATGTTATGGGCCTGGTAATTTGAGTAACAGGCATGTAATTCTGAGAACGGAATTGTAATTGACATAATGATAAAAGACAATAAAATAAAGATATAGCACTTCGAGGGGCTATTCCTCCACACATAAGCACACAGCTCTATGTTTAACCTCGCGGGTTTCTCCAGATATTCTTCTTGATATCTATTCCATTAATGATGCTGAATTTAAATACAATGATTCAAATAACTACCCACAACATAGGATAATAACTACCCATTACATAATAACTACATAACTACTAAACTAACTACCCACTAAGACATCTACCACTAATCACTCCACTACACACACTGCTGACTTGCACTCCTAGCTTCAGCCACGTTCACTTCAAGTTTCCCACTTCTACACACGTCTTCAGCCAAAGCCACACGTGTCTTATGCACATAACTCATAACATCGTATGTTTTCTGTTGTTTGTTCTCTGGGCACAGATTTGTAATAACCTTCATTTGACAAAACTGTTTGCTAGGTTCGATGTGATGAAAAAATTGAAGACTTGAAATTGTAATTTTATTTTCCCACGTTTCTACAACTGAACAGTACTAAATTTTTTCTTTTATCCTTTTCATCTGTTTATATAGCCAATTGATCTCAACTAATGATAATCCCTTGACAAAGAGTAGATCTCTGTTGAATTAGGATTGAATATTCTTTATGTAAAATTGTTTCATTATCAGTGCTTGAAAGGAATTTTATCCTCCATTTGGTTGCCAAGGGAACGTGAAAGGTCTTTTTTTTTTATTCTTCCCTTAAAGATGTACTGGTATTGTGTTGTGAAACAAGAAGGCCTATTCTAGCCAAGCACAACATTTGCAGTACTTCAGTTAATAGGGTCATTTGCTGCTTCATCTTCTTCGTTTTCTTTTCTGTTCTTTTTTCTTTTTTTGGGGGGATTTCTTCTGTCTTCTTTTGCTTTTTTGTCCTCCTTTTTTACTCCCTTAAATTTTGTAAGCAGCAAAATGGAGCTGGGTTCTCCATTTTTTAGATATGCTGTTTATATAAATTTGTAGTTTCTTTATGGAAATTTGGATTCATTTGTTGCACTTGGAGGTTTAGGAGACAAGAAAGGAAATTCTGGGGATGTCTACTCTCAGCAAAGAGCTTGTCTTCTTAATCTTGCAGTTTTTGGAGGAGGAAGGTTTCAGAAAAACTGCTCACTTGTAGGTTTCTCTCTCTCTCTCTCTCTCTCTCTCTCTCTCTCTCTCAGACACACACAAATTCATACACACCCTCTTTAAATTGAGCAAGTTGCTTGTCCAATGTATAGACTTGAGCGTGAAAGTGGATTCTACTTTGACATGAAATATTTTGAGGATTTGGTGCTTGGTGGGGAATGGGATGAGGCTGAGAGGTATTTTTCTGGTTTCACAAGTGCCAGTGACAATAAGCACTCGACCAAGGTTTATTTTGAAATCAGGAAGCAGAATTTTCTTGAGGCACTTGACAGGTAAGGTTGTTATTTTATTTTATCGTTCTCATGTAAATATGATGGTTGGAGCCTTATGTCTACATGAAATTGGTTGATTCTTTTGTAGTAATGATCGAGAACAGGCGTTAGGTATACTCATGAAGAGTTTAAAAGTTTTTGCCCCAGATCACGAGGAGCTGTTCAAAGAAATGACTCTGCTATTAACATTCAACGATATAAGGTATGACTTAGTAACTAAGTTTCGAATGTGGTGACTGTAGATGCTCATATGAGCTTTATTTTGTTGCGTGTGTATGATAGGGAACATGATGCACTTTCTGGATATGGAGATACGAAGTCTGAAAGGATGATGTTGATGTGTGACCTCAAGAAAATTATTGAGGCAAATCCTATTTTCCATGGCAAACTGAAGTTTCCTAGCATCCAAAGTCAGAGGTTGCGCCGTCTCATTAACCAAAGGTAATATTTTTAAATCCCTTTTTATTTAAAAAGAAAAAAAAAATTGAAACTGGATTAAGTGACTTATATATCACTTGTTAGACCTGTTCAGCTTCTTGGATACTTAGATATTCGTTAAAACATCTAGCCATGTTTATCGTTCATTGAGAGCGAACTGATTATAGTATGTGAATTAACAGCTTGAATTGGCAGCATATGCGTTGTAAAGATCCTCATCCAAATCCTAATATAAAAACCCTTTTTGTGGATCATGTTTGTCAACCACAACACAACTTTTCATGTGTCCAATCAACTGAGAACAATTCGTTGGTAAGATCCGTACTGAAAGCTGGAATTTTCTCCCTGAAGTTTTCCTCTTTCATTACCCAATTGATTCTTGTATAGTTCATGATCAAAACGGCTGAATTATTTTTGTAGTCTTTTTTATTCTTTTAATAATGCTTGAACTTTATGTTTTAGCCTTCTCAAGCCACATCAAGTCCAGTTCCAACTTCTGACAATTGGAATTCTAGCCAATCTACTATAACAAAATCTGCTTTTCTTGGAGCTGTCTGCCCTGGTGCTCCAAAGAACACAGGTTGAGGATTTAACTCTTGCATAGTATTTCTGGTACGCTCAGATTTTAGTTCACATTTTGCACTAATTACACATTGCACAATTGTTTGTTTCCCCTGGCTACCATTTTTTAGCTACAGCGGTGGAGGTTCTCGAGGATTCTGATCAAATGTCCACAGGAAGGCCTTCTGGCACCTTGGATGATGTGAGCTGGATCAATGCTTTCTACAACACACAAAGATGCTTTTTCCTCACCGAGGTTATGTATATGTGCAGGCGACTTCAACTGTCACTAGTCCTGGTCAAAGTCACTGCTCAGTGTCCATACCAAATGACTTGCCCAAGACTGTTACAAGGACATTGAACGAGGAAACATCTCCAATGAGCATGGATTTTCATCCTGTTCAGCAGACTGTTCTGCTAGGTTGACTTATATGAAATTTTGTTTCCTTTGTGATACTTTGCATTTATGGAGTGAGAACTTGAGATAACTATTTGTCTTTTAAGATGGAATTTACTCATGAATGCTGCTAACATGTTCTTTTAGTTGGAACCTGTGCTGGAGATGTAGGGCTGTGGAATGTACGTTCTGGGGAAAAATTGCTTTCAAGAAATTTTAAGGTTTGGGATATTGAAGCATGCTCAATGACATTCAAGGTACGTCCCCTTACGCAGTGTGATACAGTAATAGCAAAAATATGGTTTGTTTACATGATCTAAAATCTAAACTGATCTCAACTATTTTTAGGCAGCTCTATTAAATGATTCGTATGTCTCTGTCAATCGTATCATGTGGGCTCCTGATGGTTCCTTGTTTGGTAAGAGCATGGATGTTGAAATGCTGCAGTGTTAGCCACTGATTTTATTATTTCCTTTTGGAAATCCCAAGCATCATTGCTCTGTATTTCATCAGGGGTTGCATATTCGAAGCATATTGTGCAATTATTTTCTTATCATGGTGGAGATGACATGCGGCAGCAATTGGAGGTATCCTTTTTCTTTTTCTTTTCCCTGTTTCTACTTTCAAGATACTATGTTTAAGTATTTTTGTAATTCTAATGCATAACTTTCCACATTTAGATTGATGCTCATGTTGGTGGTGTAAATGATCTAGCCTTCGCTGCCCCTCACAGGCAACTTTTGGTCATAACATGTGGAGATGACAAGATGATTAAGGTTCATTTATTATCCCAGTTAGTATACTTTCATGGTCATAAACTGACATGTTCACTACTATTTATCTAAGGTTTGGGATGTGGTTACCGGTGCCAAACAATTTGCTTTTGATGGTCATGATGCTCCTGTTTATTCTGTCTATCCTCATATCAAGGAAAATATTCATGTAAGGACTACTCTAGATTCTCTCATTGACTATGGTAATATTTGACATTGAGAGCTCCTTCTGTCCGGTCAGGGCAGAGAACACTGGTTTTATGCTCATCAATAAGAGATTGACACATCAGCTTATAACAAGAAAAACAATTGTTTGCAAAACATTGAATCTAATCCTTTTTTTTTTTTTTTTTTTTTTTTGACTTTTTTAGTCTAAAAAAAAAAAAAAAACTCCCAACCACCGCCACCCCAGATGCCGCCATCACCGCTGCCGCTGCTCCACGCCGGAAACCGCCGTGCGGCTCGGTGGCAGCCACCCCCAATTCCGGCGTGGGGCAGTGGCGGCGGCTGGCTGGGATGGTTTTTTGTTTTAGTTTTTTTTTTTTTAAGACATAGTGAAAAAGAGGGTTTAGATCCAGTGTTTTGCTAGGTTTTGTTAATATTTTTTTTTTTGTTTAATGATGACGTGTCAATCTCTCATTGGAGGGCAAGAACCAAGAGGTTTTTGCCATTGCCTGATTGAAGTTATTCCCTTTGACATTTGGTTTATTTGATGTAATTTTGGAATCCTGTCCCTTACACACATCTTTTTGTGCTTTTATGCCTTAGGTTGTCTTTTCAACATCCGTGGATGGTAAAATCAAGTTATGGTTATATGATGCTTTGGGAGCCAGAGTTGATCATGATGCACCTGGTCTTGGGTGCACAAAAATGGCTTATAGTGCTGATGGTAAAAGGTTTGTTCTATTGGACCTTTCCTTTCACTGGAATATTATGTGTGCTATCACATTTAATGCCGTTGTCATGGAATACTTTACTAGGCTTTTTTCATGTGGGACCAGTAAAGATGGACAGTCATTCCTTATAGAATGGAACGAAAATGAAGGTATTGCAGAAAGAATTTACCAAGGACTTGGTAAATGTCCTTCATCTATTGTGCAATTCACCACAATCAAGAACCAGATTTTGGCTGCTGCTGACAATCACATGATTAAATTTTGGGATATGGACCATGTTGAGCTTTTGACAACTATTGATGGAGATGGAGGCCTACCAGTAAGTTCTTCAGTGGTGTCTTGATTTTTGTTTTGGATGTTACTCATTTAAAGGAATGTTGATGTTGATGGAGGTCTTGGTTCTCTGCCGTCTTTTGTACTTCAAGTAGTAATTGATAGCCAAGTGTAATTGTACTAAACAATAATAATGGTGATCTAATCTGTACATCTACATATTTTCTGAGATTTAGGCAAACCCACATATATGCTTCAACAAGGAGGGCACATTATTGGCTGTTTCTGCAAATGAAAACAGAATCAAGATCTTGGCAACTGATTATGGTCTTCAGTTGTTGCAAACATCTGAAAATTGTTCTGGAGATGCCTCTCAGGTTCTCTCTGAAACATTGAGGAAGGTCAGCATATTTAACTTACTCATGTTGCTTATGGTAGAAGATTTTCCCACCTAATGCTTTTAGTTTCGTGCAGCTTGTTATTAATCCAATTACAGTTGGTGCTAGTGCTGGAGTTGCTGATGCAGGTCACCCCATGGTGAGTAATCATGGAATAATCTATTTAAGATTAATGTTCCATCTCATCCAGCATAATCATACCATAAGCATGATGTGTCTGAATTCAATCTCTTTCTACGTCATCATGATTTTGGAATATGTGTTGCCACCATGACTTAATGAGTATCTTATAATCACCTATGAAGTACCATAAAAAACAATTGGCTTTCTTTAGGATGGGGATGCAAAAAACTTGAACGGCGTGGAATCTAAATCTACTAGAGAAGTCATTAACAAATCAAAGGTTTGGAAGCTCCTTGAAATTAACAGTGATTCTCAGTGCCAGTCCTTGCGACTCCCTAAGCATGTGAAGACAAACAAAGTATGGCATTCCTTTATCCCAACTTCTCTTATTTCATTGGTTATTTTTATAATTTTTCTTGGATATATCTACCTGGCATTATATTTCTTGCTAAACTGTGCCTGGTGGGCAGATATTAGCAGATTGCTCCTACCCAAATTATGAATAAAAAACATACCAGCAAAATTGAAAATGCTGACGTTTTTATGCTCTTCGGAAGTTGTTTGCAGTATAAGTTTTTTTGGCTTTCTAATTGCACAAATCCAATGGATTATTATAATTATTATAAATACTATACTCTCCTCTTTACTCTTAACAAAAACTTAAATAATGACAATGATTTTCTGCAGTTGATGTAGTTGAAAAATCTTTCCTGCAATGAGGTATAAAAGTAATGTGTTCTGCAGTTTCAAGTCGTTGGGATGTGATAAAGTTATAAAATTCAAAAATCTAGGGAGAGCATGCTGACAATATATATATATATATATATATATATATATTTTCCATTCTGAGTTCATTTACATGCTGTTTGGTTGCCTAGAATCTGAGAGAGAGAGAGAAAAAGTACTGTTAAGATTCCATATCTTGTCCTATTCTTCAGATGTTATTCTGATAAACTAAATGCTGTTCCGTTCTCCTAGAAACACTTTTCTGCTGGTACAGGTAGCGATAATCGGGGCTTATTAGTGATTTAGATTTTGCACAAGTCCAGTTGGTACAATTTCTGTGCTGATGGCTGATATAGCAAGCATAACTGTTAAGAGTATATCAAGACTATCCCTAATCCTTTCAAGATGTGAAATAATCTCTCTTTTTATCTCTTCACTAGAGCATCTTTGACATGAAAGAAAGGCATAGCAAAACTTAACTTAATTGCAAAGGATAAGTAGTAAAATTAGAAAGAAATGCGTAGGAAGTGGAGGTCAGCCTTATATTTGAATATCGAGCGACCTAAGGCTAAAACTAATTGTAATAGAAGAAATAGCTTGAACTGTACAAGTTTCCATTTAAGCTTTTAAATTCATCAAAAGGAATTGGTAGGAATTACTGACTCCAACTTAAGGATTGGTAATACATGATCTAGGCAGGTAAGTGTGCACTAAATTAAGTGCATGATATGCTTGCACCAACAAGCCTCTTATCTTCAAAATATTCTTAAATTCATTGAACTCAATTTGAAATCAATTGTGTAGTTGATGATTCAAATCAGACCTCCAATTCAATCACCCAAAATTGACTGTATACATAATCTTATATCATAAAGTACTACCATTCAGCAGTTTGAGAAATCATATTATCAAGGGAATGTGCACATTATTGCCTTTAATGAAACAACATCTTGGTAACTATCAAGTACAATGATAAGGGACTAGTAACCAATGTGATGACATTTAATAAAGATGTAAAGACTTCAATTCAATAGACTAATGCGTCTGTTTAGCACTGAATCCTTATGTTGTTGTGTCATGAATAAATTGAATCATTTATACGACCATAATGCATGATATGTACGAATGAGTGACATGGTTAATTTCAGGTACTAAAGATGGTTATTGAAAAAACCAGATTAATGGAGGATCCAATTTAATGCAAGGAATATTGAATCTAATTAATGAAATATAAGTTATTTTAGTAAGCCCTTAAATCAAGGTGGGGCGTTCAAAATTGTTTACAACCAGACCACAAACATCTAGGTTTTTTAGGTTTTATCTTGCATTAAGTTTCATATAAATTTTTCATCAGCTACCTCTTTGACAACTGCAGATCTCAAGACTGATCTACACACATTCAGGTAATGCCATTTTGGCTTTGTCATCAAACGCCATTCATCTGCTTTGGAAATGGCCACAAAATTACCTTAATTCAAGTGGCAAGGTAAAAGGGAGACTGTTAATAGTTCATATGCTATCTGGAGTTTTTGTTTTGTCTGAAAGTTGAATCTGGAAGTTGATAACTTCATTGTGATGAGATATTGAATGTAGGCAACAACCAAAGTTCCCCCTCTATTGTGGCAACCGAAGAGCGGCCTACAACTCATGAGCAATGAACTTACAGGCCCCAACACAGAAGAGGCTGTGTCCTGTTTTGCTTTGTCCAAGAATGATTCATATCTCATGTCAGCATCGGGAGGGATGATTTCCCTGTTCAACATGATAACATTTCAGGTAATTAGGTAAGCTTCATAAATGAAATTAGTGCATGGTGCATTGTAGCAGTAGCAGATTTTCTGTTGCTGTTTGTTATCATTACAAATTTACTAAGTATTAAGTTATCCACAACCCTTTTACTAAATATGGATAAGCTTTTTTTGTCATAGAAACCATTTAATCTTCAAAAAGTATGCATATATACCATAAAATGCCCAATTTGCTTTAAAATTAAAAAATTATTCATATTTTTCTACGATGATAACATATATGTTTCTTTCTATTATTCTATGAACTTGCATTACCAACCTCACATCCAAGAAACTTCTTGACCCTTTTCTTATTCTAGATTATTTCTAAGAAGTTTGTTCCAAGTGGTTTGTTCAATATCTGCCAAATACTGTTCATTAACATCGTAAATATTTTAATTTTCATGAGCCAAATAATGTTAGAATGTTCAAATTCTCGACATACTTGGACATTGTTTACCACCATGTTAGGATCTATTGATCATATTCTCAAACTTTGTTGATAAAACAGACAATGAAGACTATCATGCGTCCACCACCTGCAGCAACATGTATTGCTTTCCACCCTCAAGATAACAATATAGTTGCTATTGGCATGGACAATTCCATGGTTTTGATTTACAATGTCCGCTTGGGTGAGGTAAAATTTGTATCCATTAAAGACAAATGCATGCACTGTGCTGTTTTAAATGTTATCGCTTCATGCATGCAGGTCAAAAGCAAGCTTGAGGGTCACTCTAAAAGAGTAACTGGCCTTGCCTTCTCTAATGCTCTGAATGTACTTGTTTCTTCTGGTGCAGATTCTCAGGTTAGTATTTGATATGTCATGCCACGCATATCTTGAATCAGTACTAGTATTTCAGACAACACTCCTGTTTTGTTTTATTTGTACTCCCAAAACTATGCCTTTAGGCTCCTAAGGTTCATGTTCCTCCAGATGATTGATTTTCCAGGCAGGTCAAGCATATTCCCTGGGGAATTAAATGATCAAGAAAACTACTGACCATCACTACTTAAATAATGGGAATAATAAAAATAAAAGGCCTGCGGAGTGCGGATGATTCTTTTTAAGTGGTTATGAAATCAACCCAACTCTAGTGGAAACTCCAATGATAATCGGAACTAAAAATGTCCTTTTTTCTGCAGCTTTTTGTGTGGAACTCTGTTTCATGGGAAAAATGTAAAAGCAGATTATTTCAGATGCCTTGTGGAAAGTTACCAACATCACCATCAGACACCCATGTCCAGTTCCACCAGGATCAGAACCACTTCCTTGCTGTACACAAGGCTCATCTTGGAATATATGAAGCAAGAGAATTAACTTGTATTAAGCAGGTTTCTGCTCTCTCTCTCTCTCTCTCTCTCTCTCTCACACACACACACATGATAAGCAGATATTTTTTTTTATTGTGCACTGTTATTTAAAGGAGACAAATAAAATGTCACAAGTTTTTTTTTTTTTTTTTTTAATATACAGTGGGTTTCGGGAGAATTTTCTGCGCCCATCTCCGATGCAACTTTCTCATGTGATAACCAGATGGTGTATGCCAGCTTTGTGGATGGAAGTGTGGCCATTTTTGATGCTCTGAACCTCGATCTGCATTGTCGGATTAATCCTACTGCTTACGTTCCTTGCAATGCAAGGTACACCATATACATCATTAACTGATTCTTATTAACAGTCTCCCAAGGCATACCTTCATTCCTATATACTGGTTTGAGTAATGTTTCTTGCACAACTCTTACACAATTTTTGTACAACTCTAATTACTTTTTTTTTTTTTTTTTTATGATCAATTATTGGATTTGTTTTTCTACATGTGGGCCATAAATATTCAATGGTTGATCTTTACAAAAAGTTGTTAGAATTGTGTAAGAGTTGTGCAAGAAACATTACTCTGCTAGTTTATCATGTTTATCCATGAGAACTTTTTACCTAATTTATTTCATATCATTCTTTATTGACTAGTAATTTTTAGGAAATGTTTTTCACTTAGAACACATTGTACTTCCCCGGTTAGTTGCTGAAACGATTTTCTCATTATTACTAGCCTTTTAACTTGTTAATTTTTCGGGATATATTATTATTTCTTTATATTTGGCCAATTCATTGTTAACTCAAATAAAATTATATACTGCATCATTTTTCTTTGTTTCCAAAGTTATGCCCTAACATATGAGTAATGCTATTTAGTAGAATGTTATACAATTTGATAATGTGACATTGAAATTCAGCCATTGGATCAGCACTTGTAAAAAAATGAATTAAAATAATTTTCACTGCCACATCATCCCAATTGTATGGCAGTCGTATAGCAGTCTACTAAATAACATTACTAAATTTGAAAAGGATCTTGAAACGAACCCCTGACAAATTAATCGTCTATTTGATGTGCAGTTCCAATGTCTACCCGCATGCTATTGCTGCACATCCACACAAACCAACCCAGTTTGCTGTGGGTCTTACTGATGGTGAGGTTTATGTCTTTGAACCTCAGGAGGTTGGAGGTAAGTGGGGCATGCTGCCATTGGTTGATAACTTGTCAGCCACCAGCATGACCGTGGAATCTGAGAGTTGAGAAAATCCATCCTTGACTAAAGAAGCAAAAATTTGGCTTGAGTTCATATATATATATACTATTTTGCTGAATAACTTTGTTGAGAAATAGTCCTAAACACACTGGTTATGATCCCCAAATACCATTTTCTGTGAGACCCTGAGCATTTATAGCTTTACATATAAGCTTTACAATGACTTTTTTCAGACTTGAGCATTTCTCAACTTGATATAGACAAGCCCTAACTATATTATATTATTTTATTTTATTTTGTAGATAAGCCATAACTATATGGTTAATTCCTCTTTCCCTTTGATAGTGGGAAACATCCGTATCCGTCTATAGCCTTTCTTGCTTTCCTTCTCTCCTTTTTTTTTTGTTTGGCTTATGTCCTTTTCATTTGTATTTTCTCTTTCTCTCTCGATCTCTCTGTTTAGGTCGAACACGGAACCACAAAAGGTGCAAACATCGATCATACATGACCCACTTCACCACGTTGCAGTCCCGCCATTGCAATACTTTCGTAACGTTGCTCTCTACCGATAAAGAAACCATCCAAATAGCATGTACGAGAAAAAACCTATGCCTATCAAAGGATAGCACTACTCACTCATTTGTGATTACATTTTTAAGGGTCAAAAAAACATTGTATATCTTGGCCTTGGTTTAATTCACTTTTCTTTTTTCTTCGTTTAGTCAGGAGGAAGTCCCATTTTCATAAATAAAGACTAATCATTTCACTAATGGATTATGATTTTTTATATTTCTTAAGACGACTCTAACAGACCGCGTCTCATGAAGCGAAGGTCACTAGTTCGAATCTCACTTCCCCTCTCCCCTCTCCCCTCTCCCCTCTTGTGTGGACAAATCCACAAAAAAAAAAAAAAAAAAAAAAAAAAAAAAACAACAGCGATTGAGAGTTTGCCATCTCGAGCATTTATTTTCATATTTACCTAATCCATTATGTCTCATTAAATTGTAAAATCTGAATCATTTATAACGATAAAACTTTTTTCTTCTCCCTTTTGTTCTCTCTTTTCCAAACAAAAATACTAACAAACAACTCAAAACACAATACTCAAAAACTACTTTCACCTTTATGTCAAATCAGACCACGATCGTTTTTATGACAACCTGTCCAGACATCATCATTGAGCTACAATAGACCCTATTACTGCCGCCCCCACCACCCCAGTCCAACACTACCACCACCATGATTACCAGTAGTGGGAGGTTCACTGACGATATCATCTTGTAACCAAAGCAAGTCACACATCACGTGTGCCCCATCATATCAGTTTGAGCTCAGGAGATGATAATATCTCAGCAAGAAAATTAAAATAACATTTTAAGCTCAATGCATCAAGTGAAGCAAAAGATTTGAGGAAATAGATTGGCAGAATGATATCCATTTTTAGCAATAAACATATAAACAGGGAAGCCAGTACCAACATTCGTTGGTTCTTCCATGCGATTAAGTTAAATGTTACAGCAAATTTAAATAAAATTAAATTTCTCAGTATATTAATGGGAGATATGGCAACACTAAAGATTCAAGCATCCACCTTCGCTGCTGCAGATGCATAACTCACGCTGCTGTCTCTCATACTTTTGCATTGACTTGACTGCTCGTACCGCAGAAATTTGACCTTTATCTTGGTCGAGCAGTTCCTCAGCATCTGATGAAATATTTACAGATCAAAGAGACCATAAATTTGAAATAAGGATCAGGAATATATTAATTCAGGAAACACTCTTTGCCATCTAGGTAAACCAGCTGAAACTCTTTAACAAGATGGTCAAATATTTCAGAATACCATACACTTTTGCCTGGCTCAAAGTTTTTCCTTCATCAAACATTTGGTGACTTTTAAGAGAATTTGAGGTGTACTTACATGGAGGAAAACGCTAATGGGATGGCGTCCACAAATGGTGTTGTCATATTTCGACAGATATTGCTTGAAAGCATCTGGATCTCCTGTCTCTATTATATCCATGCCCATCTTGTCCAAGGACTCGATAGATTTGTATATTGCCCCATGTTTCTTGTCATAGTGCACGTAATTGAACCTGACACAGAATAGACAAGTTAAGATATGTAAAGACAGAATATCCAATTAAACTTATCAAGCAAACTAACAGGGGAATCAAACCCAGCTCCATGCACATATTCAGTGCATGTATGTCAGACGAGAATTAGCAAAATATGTACCCAAAAATAATATATAAATAATATTTACCTCTGCTCTGTGTTCATAAGTTCACAAACTAAATCTAACATTTACGTGGCGTTTGGTTCGTGGAAATCTAACATCCCTGGCATCCACATTCCCAAGAATATGATGCGTGGGAATCTGGATTCTCAAGAAAGTGACTATTCCCACGTTTGGCAATAATTAGGAATTTGATAGGATTTTTGGGAATATGAGATTCTCATGTTTGATTTACTCCTAGCATCCTGTAGGGTTATTTATTCTTTCCAAAATATCCTTATGTTTCTCTTTTCAAATGCATAAGGCTGTTTAATACAAAATTATTTAAAAATTAAACAAAATATGATAGAAAAAAAAAAAAAAAAAAAACTATATATAATAAACCATGGTTTTTCTTTCATTTTCCAATATATAAACTGTCTGTAGTATACTATTTGAATTATTTTCTTTGTTTTTCATCTATAACCAAATAAAACATGTTCATTTCCATATTTTGTGAAATAAAATAGTTCCCCCCTTTTATATACAAATTTTACGTTCATTTCCGTTTTTTGTGGAATAAAACAGTAACTCATTTTTTTGTACAAATTTTACAAATGGTCACAATCAAACCCAAAAGTAGCATTAAGAAAAATAATCATAATCACAGTTGACTTTTCTTGTATAACCATAACAATATTCAATAAATAAATAAAATAAAAATAAAAATAAAAAAACCAAATAGTAGCATCAAAAAGATTTTAGCATCTTATTAATAAACATGTATGGGATGTAGGCATTCTTGTCATTTAAAAGAAAGAAAACATTCCCAAGGCCATGGGAATGTGGATTCCCACCTCTACAAAGGAATCCACATTCCTAGCAAAAAGGGGTTGGGAGAGAATCTACATTCCCTTAGGTATCTGGATTCCCTCCTCTTAAGGACAAATTCAATTAACGTACGCTCCACTTTGGTGATGTAAAGCATTTTACAATAAGTAGAATAATGCTAAATATAAAAATGCAACAGTAAATCTCAGAAATGCACTACGCTTGGCAACAATAATTTGAATATCTTATTGCAAGAAAGAATAAGGATTCAGAAAAAGATGAAAGGGGAAAGGAAGTTTGTGCAGCCAATTGATTTGAGAATCCGAACGCTCCCACATGTCTGTGTGGGGTGGCGAGAGAGAGAGAGAACAAAGCCCATAGTATACA
The DNA here is from genome assembly GCF_958979055.1 of Alnus glutinosa. Lineage (NCBI taxonomy): Eukaryota > Viridiplantae > Streptophyta > Magnoliopsida > Fagales > Betulaceae > Alnus > Alnus glutinosa. The sequence goes on along the minus strand of NC_084891.1, from coordinate 3,655,057 downwards.
TATACTACATTTATCATATGCAAGTACTTATATGTGTGTATGCATGTTAATATTAAAGTCTCAGGGCGGCAATGGAAGAGTGTAACTGATCAAAAACACGTTACAAACTGAAATCTTGGAGAAACTTGAACTATCATGTATGCTAAAGGAGAAAATGCGTTAGTAAATGTGTGAACAAAACATACCGAGAACCCCAATGACAAAAATCTGAGGACACAGAGAAGAAATTATTTGGATCGTCCACATATTTGGCAAGCAGCTGTCCATACAAGGCTTCATTTTCGGCACTAAGAGCACCAACCAAGATGGGTACAACTTTTACCTGGTGCCTGATCAGTATCATCTAAAGTCAGCTTCAACGAAGATGTTTGGAGAATAAAACTTGAATATACAAAGAAATTTACCCCTCAAACACTTTAGCAAGATATGGCAAGTGCATTTCCATGCTATGTTCAGCCTCATCAACACGAATATCCATAATTTCAAATTTTCCAGTAGCTTTTAGCTCCTCATTGACTGAGATAAAAACGAAGTTGATTTCATAAAACAAAAATCATAAATGAATGGCAAAAAAAAGAAAAAGAAGAAGAAGAAGAAGATAAAAGAAATATTACAGTTCAAACAAAATTGACCTATGAAAACACATTAAAAAAAAATGTGTGCATCAACTCAACAAGCATTGATATTTGAGCAAAACATGCATTGTTATATGTTAAACTTTAGAGTCAAGTTCAACAATCCGCAATATCCATGTTACCCTCCGCATTTTCATATGAAACTCATGTTGCATCTGTTATTAAAGCTTATTCTTACAAGGGAATTCTGGAAGAACACAAGTCAAGCACATTTAAAAATGAATGTCACAATACCTTCCAAATCAATAGGGAGGTCCCCTATGGGCGTCTTGTAAACTGTTGCTGTTGAAAGAGCACATTTTGGAGTATAATAGTGATGAGATGGACCAAGAAGGAACACCCGAGAACTGAAATTGTAAGCATTATCATATTAGCAACCAACTGGGCAGAAAAATGATTAATCTTTACAAATAATTATTCCAATTTAGTAAAATAAAGCCATCCCACAATTAAACATGATCCCTCATATCATAAAACTACAAGTTGAAGCCAGTGAGAATCAATGTTACATAGAGCATAAGCAAAACAAGAGGGGAAAATGGGGGAGACAGCGAGCAAGAAAACGGACATCTTTGTTGGATCTATGTTTCCAAATGCATAGGCAGCAGCTCGACCTGAATATGAGTAACCTGCATGGCTGTGGGTTCATTGCCACCAGAATAATTATGGAATGCATTAGCATTGTCATTAACACTTGGAGAAACACAGCATTAGAGGTCCATAATAACTTACGGAGCAATTACACCTCTTACATCAGGAGATTTTTCCACGCCAGACGCCTTCAGCCATCCTTCAAGCTCTTCCGCTAATTTCTTGGCTGAAAAGGGAAAGACAATGATATCAGAACCACTTTCTAAATAATTATAAAGATGTTTGCCAACACATAGAAGACCGCACATATAATTCTCTAAACATAGCATAACAGGATCTTTCCAAATGGCCTCAAGAACATGTGCAAACTTCAGTAAAGGCAAATGCATGCAGAAACTATTCCTCCTAGTGTGTCATTACAACATCTACTAATCAATGTTTCTGCATGGACATACACACCAGTAGAAGAGAATTCATGTTCGTCATGGTTGGCTGCTGTGTATGAATTATTAAAATTATTTACAGATGAGATTCTTTTGATCAGAGTATAAAGAGTTTTAATACAATAAAGTGAGATTATGTAATATGAACTGCCTTTTAGGATATTATAACAATAAAGGATGAAGATGTTCGTCTTACCAGTAAATAAATAAAGCGTCTCTCAAATTTATTTTATACTGATAACTACGATGGATTTCAATGTACTTCATATTAACATTAGTTGTTTCTAATTCAGTCTTATAAGTTTTAGACGGGTGAAATAGAGGAGTACTCAAGTTACAGTATTAGAATCATTCATAAAAAATAAAAATAAAAAAGAATAAAACAGTATTAGAATCACAACAGCAACCATTTTTCACACTGAAGTAACATGTTACTATAACGCAGTACTGCTAACACTAATGTTGCAATGAACCAGTAATAATTCATGCTTTCTGGGTTTCTTCCATCTGGGCTAATTGATGATTAAGATATGTTTATTCAATAGCTAGACCTCATTTCCATTAGGATTTTTAATCCATAAAAAGTAGATGGCAATGACCTCTTCCCAAAGTTTGTTACCATTCAACTCAGCATTCAAGTAGTCACAGCTTGGAAGTTTTGCCTGAAAAGCGTGCCGCTTTGCGGTTCTCAACCAGACCAATACCTTTTTACGAACACTTAATACTACACTCAAAACCCTCTTCAACCTTCCAGATTGGTTTTTCTGGAGTGTACCTTGTGTGTTGTTCAATGAAAGCTTTTATTCATCGATAAAAATAAAATAAAATAAAATAAATTTTTTTTAAAAAAAAAAAAAAGAGTCCTCCACTCTACTAGTCCAATGAACTATACCTTACCCTAGAAAATATATTTTTTTTTTTCAATTAAATTTCCCAAAAGCAATCCAAAAATTCAATGACATCACAGTATCACCTCAAATCCCAGTAGCCTTTTAATTCAAATAGCTCAATGCATGCAACTCGAATCCCATAAAGCCGCAATCTTTTGGGGAAAAAAACTGTTTTTTTCCCAGTACCCAGACAGATGGGTATACATTTTAACTTAAAAAGTTAGTGAATTTGTGAGAGAGACTTACGATTGTCAGTGTACCAAGAACCAGCATGGGATGCTCTTCTGACTTCCTCCATCTTCCCAATTTTCGAAAGAAGACGACGAAGAAGATCAATGATTTGAGATCGGATAGAAAACCCTAAATTTATTATTATATCAAACAATCAACTTTTTCTATTTTCGAGAGATTATAATAAAGAAATATGTTTATATATACATATAATTGAGACCTCTTCAAGAAGTGGACACTTTTTTGATTCTCATTCTCTGAAGCAAGTCATTCTCTCTCGCTCTCTTTTGGGGTTCAATCGTCTGCGGTTACTACAGGATTAATCAGGCTGTCTGTACATTACACTGACGAACTTTAAAAAGATGAACGGTTGAGATATGTACATCTAATAGTGATGTATAGAGATGCGTCGCAGAGTATGCGACTCCCCTGCTTAGCGGTGCTCAGCTAGAGCATTTTAAAAAGTACTGTTTTCTATTTTAGTTATTATTTTTTCAATTTATGAGTAACTTTTTATATCTATTTATTAGATATATTTTATATTATTAAGCATGACGTGTTTTAAATAATTTTTTTATATATTATTTAAAAAACAAAAAAATAATAATCAAAACACGGCGGGTAGTGAAATTTATTCGATTTACTCTAACACATTTTTTATTCTATTTTTTTCATTTTTTTATTATTATTATTTTCTTGCAACAAACATCCTCGCAACTCACAAAAAGCCTTCTCTGTCTTGCCCTGTCCATACCAACTCACAACAAACCTCCTTGTTCCGTTTGTTAATAATTTTACAGTGTTTTTTTTTTTTTTTTTTTTTTTTTTTTTTTTTTTTTTTTTTTTTATAAAAAAAGAAAAGAAGAAGAAGAAGAAAGAGTTATGTTGTAACATAAAAAAGTAAAAGAAATTATGAGTGTTTTGATTTTTTTTTTTTTTAATTTTTTTTTTTACGTAAGTACGTATTTTTATTCAACCGAAAATGATACAAACATTAAAGCAGAGGGGTGGGTTCTCCAACAATAACCCAAATCTGAAAAAAGTAGTACCAACGTGAAGAGTAACATAGTAACCAAGAGGGAATGGTGAGTTTTCAATTCCCAGAGAAATTGAAAATGTTCCGGCCCTATTTACCTTGAACAAAGCCAAGGCTTGGTCCGCACAAGGCGAATTAAAGACCAAATCAGTGGTGAACAGGGGCATGACTCATGCAGAGGACTTCAACCCGGTCCAAAACAACCCATTTGAGAGGGTTCGGTGGCCACTAAACTGGATATGGAAGAGTATTGGCACTACAAATAACAGAACAAAACTTCTGGTGAACGGATCTCCAAAAGAAACTATAATCCAGCAAAGAAATGTACAGATAAAAAAAAAAGATAAAGCAGGAACTTATCACAAAGCGTCGGAAGTGAAGAAACCTTGTTGGAAGTCGATCTTAGCAGCAGATAGCGGTGTGAATCAGCACGCTCAGTGTTTTGATTTTTAAGTTGTTTGTTAATATTTTTATTTTGAAAGAAAAAACAAAATGGAGAAGAAAAATTGTCATCAAACAAATAATCCATTAACCAACTAGGTTTCATCAATTAAAAAAATATTATCCCAATCCACAATTATGGGCATTCACCAAAACAATTCTACAAATTTAAAACACCGAATAAAAACAAACTAAACCTAAAAGGTAAAATGATAAATTGTTACTTTTTCAAAGTTCACGACAACCATCGTGAAACTGTTGAAAGTTCATGATGGCCATCGTGGAGCCACCGAACGTTCATGGAGGCCACCATGGGGTCGCAAAAAGTTCCTAATGGACATTGTGAAGCCTCTGAACTCTACTGGCGAGCACAACTGGTCTGTAGGAAATTCATGCTAATTAGTTTTCGAGAAGAATTTCATGTTTTATTTTTTGAGAAATATTTTGTGAAAATTCTTGTGTTTGAGAAAATTCTTGTAGTTTGTTTTAAAAGTATGTTTTCAGAGGCCACATCTAAAATTCTGTTTGGATAACTAAAATTTGAGCAGTGAAAAAGGATTTTCAATTATTTTTTTTCCAGACAGATTTTAACAAAAAATTTATTAGTTAAGATGGTGGGCATTTTCATTAAGATGGAGGACGAAAAGGCCCACCAATTTGGGTTGAAAAATCCCAATTTATTAAATTTTTTTTGATAGGTAAAAAACCCAATTTATTAAATTGACATCTGTCTTTTAAGTCATACGACTTTCACATGCATTTTTAACATGATTAACACAACATGTGATACTTTAAAAAAGATAGATATCAGTTTAATATGATGTCTCTAACCTAATTTGGAAAGAAATTTTGTCCCCTCTGAAATTTGATATGAATTAGATAGGCCATAAAATGCAGAGTAGTTACCTTCAAGGTCATGCTAGCTATATAAATATTCAAAAACAATCAAACATCTCACATCTGTCATCTACCAAAACAAAAGCATAAATGAATTTAGCAGAAACCTATATAATATGATGAAACATCTGAAGGACAGACAGGACAAGAGACTTAGGAAGAGAGAGCAGTGGCTAAACAAAGGACAGACATACCAAAAGAACACAAAGTACAGAGGCTCCTTTTGAGCATTATAACAACAAAATTATTAAGAGAATTGGTTTCCAGAATAATTGATAGACATTAAAAGACTCATCAAAACCCACATAAACCAGAATTATTTCCTTGCTGTCCAAAATCCCATTCATCTGGACAAGATATGACAAATTCAGCAAAAGAAGAAAGAAGAAAGGAGGAGGCAGTGTACTCCTATATCAAAGAATACTCTTTTCAGCTATATAAAACCCACAACTCACAAGTGAGCAGAAAAATACAATATACAGTCAGATCCAATCATATACCCCTATCTCAATCTGTGAACAGCTGAAATTGCTGTGAAAAGAAAAGAAAAGAAAAGGAATCCCAAAAAAAAATTGAATGACATAGTCGGCTGCAGGCCAACTAACTGACACACTCTCATTCAAAACCAACATTTAGACATGGTCATCCTTTGCTTCCATAGCAAACAACGAGCTAAACACAATAATCCATGCAAAAACCTGCATTCATTGAAAGGACCAAAGAGAAAATGTTTCAATCAGTCCAGTTATGCTAATTTTGCTATTGGCATCAACATATAGATTGAGAGAAATTCTAATTCAAAATGAATTTACAATATATATTGAAGAAAGAAACAAAAAAAAAAAAAAAAAAAACAGCAAATGATCAATGAGAGATGTGGGAGCTACTAAGGAAAGAATAAACTCATATGGTCAATCAAGTACTCAATTTGCTATTAAATTCCAACAATATCTAGCAAATGTTGTCTACGCTCAATTGCATCATGAACCAAAAAAATGTCTAAACATCCTTCTAACTTAAATCAAGTACTTTCATATTATTATAACAAAAAACTAAAAGTGGATATGATTAACGTGTGAACTTGGCATCCAATCATGTCAGTACTTGCTTGGATCTTCTGGAACCCCATCAATAACTTATTTGTGTCTAATATACATATAAAAATCTTGTAAAGCATTATTTGCATTGTTGCCCAATTATTAATGTATTGATTGCTGTTCCAATTGCTTTCATTTATTCCTAGTCATTCTGCCAATTACAATCAGTGGCGGTTTGACATTTAAGATTTAAGGGAAAATTCCACTTAACCCTCCTGAACTTCCATCACATTTGTAATTATCCCCATAAACTTCTAAAACTCTCAATTTAGTGTGTCTATCTTTCAATTTTTTTCAATTTTACCCTTCCGTTAGAATTTTCCATTAAATCCTAACAAATAGGTGTTAAAATTTCTAAAAATACCCCTAATTTTTTTTTAGGAAAAAAAGAGAAAAAAAAATTGCAAGTATTTAGGCGTTGATCAAGATTTAATGGAATTTGCAAATATACATACGCCTAAATCTTTGAAATTATATATATATATATATATATAATCAGGGGTATTTTGAAAATTTTGACAAGATTTAATAGATGAGTGAAATTGGAAAAAAAAAAAATTGAAAGTTGGATACACTAAATTGAGAGTTTGTGGAAGTTTAAAGGGTAATTGCAAAAGCGACGATAATTCATGGGATTCAGTAAAGTTTCCTCTAAGATTAATTAGTGATAGATAAATATTTATGCATCTAGTTTAACAAAAAGAAAAGTCAATTTCTAATCTTAAAGAGAGAGAGACGTTGATATATTATCTTAAGAGAACGCATAAGACCCCATCCAAAATCACAATGCAAAAAGTTTTGCTTTACTACTCTCAAGTAAAATCTATTTGAGTATGTGTATTGCCATGAGTGAAATTAGAAGGAAATACATGTATTTCAAACTATTTAAAGGCCAAAACCCGTTCCATCCAACCCATGGTTGCTAAAACCATATCTTTAGTCATTCAAAATTTTAGTAGGCTGTGCGTACATTCTCCTAAAATTCAAGTGTTTAAATTTGATTCCATTTTCCTCATGAAAGACAGCAAGGTAGTGCATAGCATGTCATGGTTCTTCAAAAAATAGAGAATTAGAGAACTCTCTAACTCAACAAGCAATAGTCATAGGCTTACCTATCTTAATTTCGCAAAGACGTAGCTTTTGAGGAATGAACTGAACTAAAGTAAGCTGAAGCATTTGCTCAATGCCCCTAAAGAATATGCAACCATCAACCGAAAAAAGAAAAAGAAAAAATCAAGCATGCTCCAAGACAGAATGAAGCTTTGGAACCCGCCTACGAAACAATGGTTCAAGCCGAAAAGATGGAACACCGAACTGCCACCTCTTAGCATCGTACATCTCATTCCAGGCTTGTATTATCTCATCAATTTTGAATCCAAGACCTGCATGGTTGCAGAGTATTCAAATATTTCCAGTAACAGTGACAAAATCGTAAGGATATACAAGACAATTAAGAAGCAAAATTTTACACATTACCTTCCAAGGCCGTTTCATTGGAACAATGGTTCTTTACCATAACAGCTACATCTGTTGGAGAAGCTCCCGCAAGTTCAAACTTCTCAACCGCAACCTCTAAACATTCTTCCCAAGTTGGTAATTCTAGCTTATATTCCACAATTGAACGCTCATAAAGCAAGGTGCCCCATAAGAGGTATATCTGCGATTTCATGTTCGCAGCCTGCTCTGCAGCTTCCTCAGCAGAAATATCTTGAAATAGACCATCCAACCCCATTTTCTGCAAATTTTCTTCATATTTCTCTGATTTGGAGAGTCCATTTAGACGCTGCTCCTCCATCTCCTCCAACATCAGCATGCCTTTCTCCATGCTTTCTTCAGCCTTATTATATAGCTGTAAGACCTCTGAGGAAGGCCCAGTCTCTAACTCAGCCTTTCTCCCAACTGCATAGTACCAACAGAGCTTTGCCTGCTCAAATTGCTGTTGCCCAAGTGCAAGATAACCTTCATAGAAGTCTGGTTTGATTTTCAGAGCTTCTTCATACTTCTTTTCAGCCTTCACATACTCTTTATGTGCCCATTCATATGCAGCCTTAATCTGCTCAAGTACAGATTCCCTCGAACTATCTTCTGAAAGGAATACCCGCTTCCTTGCCCTGGACAAGTGAACATTCCCCCAATTGAACAATGCCAAAGCTGCCATCTCTTGGAACTTATCAGCAGCCATTTCAAACAGTTCTTGAGCATCCTCATTTGTCACAGTGTCCTCCATAGCCTCTGAGTATAGCTTCATGCCTAGTTCATGCAGATCCAAGTACGAATCAGAATCGAACCCAACATGGTTCTTGAACAGTCGTGCAAACTGTATAATCCAGTCCTCAATAGAAGTCAACCCTCTTTCAACTTCATAGCCGTTCCCCACATCCTCATTTTCAACAAGATTACTTGATTTTCTATCATTATCAAGCACCTCCTCCTCATTGTCCATTCCCTCAATGACCGGCTCCTGATCAGCACTTACTTCTGCAACATACAGCCTCAGAGACCCTTCTGAGTCACCAGATGATTCAGCCAACCTCAGCTCATCCGTAGTAGTGATTGTAACCAAATCACCCTCTTGATCCCTGTACTTCACAAGACCACCCTTCAGTCCTGGAAACTTATCCTGAACCATCTCCCTTACCAACTTCATGCTACAATTAACTGGTAACTGCCCCAACCTAATATCCTCCCCAAACACCAACTTCACTATCTTTGTAACCACTTTTTCTTCCTTAACAGGCTCCACAACTACTTTCTCTTCCTCCACCATCTTCGTAATCACTTCCTTATCCTTAACAGCACTCACCTTCTCTTGCACAACCACCTTATCCTCTGCCTTCAACTCATCTTTCTTATTCTTCTTCCTTTTTAATTTCCCTTTCACCACTTTACCCAACTTTAAAGCACTGGGCTGCTCCACATGAGTCAAACCAATCACTTTCTCATCAGCATCAATACCCTTTTCGCTCAACGTCTTTCTCAACCTCTCCACAATCTCCAAAGCCACAAGATTATTAGGTTCCATATTCAAAACAGTATTAACATCTCTCAACGCCAAATCCAATCGATTCAAAGCCTCATAACACCTGGCTCTCTTCAACAGTGCTTTACTATATCTCTGCGACACTTCTAAAGCTAAATTGCATTCATTGATTGCTCGAGGGTACTCACCGAGACCCAATTGCATATAACAAGCAGCCATATTGCAACGCAGATGTGCAACATCAATGTGATTCCTAGGTAAGAGTTTGAGGGCCTTTTCATATTTCAACATGGCGCCCTCATGGTCACGCTTTTGAAAGAGTTTGGTACCTTCTTCTTTGAGCTCTTGGGACATGTTGATGAAGATTGCTGTGTCCTCATCCATGGCTTTCGAGGTTCGGTCGGAGGGCTTGCTTGGCTTACCGTTTGCATTGCCAGGCTTCTGTTCTAGCTGGTTCTTCTTCTTCCCTGTTGGCTTTCCCATTGATGAATTCAAAAAAGTCAGAAACGAGAGAAGCAGCTCCTCAAAATGAAAGCTTTACAAGCTTTGATTTCTAGTCCAATCAAAATCCTCTCCACCAATTAATATAGCCATGCATGTACAAAGAAGAAGACCCTGTAAGCAAGCAAAACCAACTTGACTGGTTCATACAACTGAAAATTCAAAAAAAAAAAAAAAAAAATTAATAATAATAATAAGATAAAGGAAAAATTATCCAAAAGGTTGACGCTGAAGGAGTCTGATTGAAATTCTAATCAAAACCCACAACAGAAATTCATGCAAATATAAAAACCCAAATTCCAATTTCATAAGTTATGGCAACAATAAAAGAACAAAACCTCTTTCTATCTAGTTTCTCCGTCTGAATAAGAGTCCAAAGAGAAAAGCTAGTCTCAATCTCTCCCAATGGAGGTTTGAGATTTGAATTGATTCTATATGATGAGCTACGTCTTCTAGAGAAAGCGTGCGGACGAAAATGGGGTATTGGGTTGCAGCGAGAATGTAAGGAAATGACAGACATTTTCTGTGCTTTAGGGTTTCCGGAACATGGGGGTCAACTCAACGTCCCCAAGCGAAGTAGAATTCCTCACCTCCCATTGGTGCGCGTGATGTCGATAATCGTTTATTGGGTTTTTTTTGTCTTTTTCGTAGTTCTTTTGCCGTGCCTTGCAAGCGCCAAAAAGTGCTTGGGCCTATCACCCCCATCGCGCCAGAGATGTAATGGACAAGACAACCATGTTTTCTACCTGTAATATTAACTTTAACATATAAAATTCAAAGGCCGGTAACGTGTTTTTTTTTTGGGACTTCCGAATATTCGGGGAACATGTTCGATTTGTTTTACGAACATTCCCAGGCCTATTGTTTATAAGAAAAACCGATTACTACTAGGACAAAATTTTCAGTTTTCTTTAATGATGTCAATGTAATTTCTTCGACTTTATTTTTTAAATTGAAAAAATAATTAAAATTTTATTGTTTTTAATTATGTTTTACTAATGTTGCACTGCCAATTAACTCTTAATTTTTTTTTTAATAACAAAAATTAATTTAATAGATCATTGACAGTATAATATTAACAAAGTAAATAAGCTAAAAAGAAGAAAAAAAATTACATTTAGACCCCTAAACTATCAACCGTTTTGAAAGTAAAGAGCTCCAAACTACTAACCCTCACACTCTGGTAGCCCAAATTACAAAAAAGTGCCAAAAAGACTTCATTTATCAAAATATTCTTATAATACATTTGCTACGTGCCATATTTTAATTAAAAAATATAATAAAATTAAAAGTATTTATATTTATATTTCTAAAAAAAAAAAAAAAAAAGGTGGCCGGGCCGGCTACCCCCTTTATTTTTTACTTTATTTTCTTCATATTTTTATTTTTTCTTTTATTTTTAAATTGTTTTAAATTTTATTATTTTTTAATTGAAAAAATGACACGTGACAAGGATATTATGAGAATATTTTGACAAATTGAGCCTTTTTGGTAGTTTGAGAGGTCAAAGTGCGAGGGTTGGTAGTTTGGAAGGTTACTTCCAAAACGGCAGAAGTTCGGGGGCTTAAATATAATTTTCTCAAATGAAAAAATTATTCATTAAATTGACATCTATCTTTAAAGCATATGCTTCGTACGTGCATTTTCAATAGGATTAACAAAGCATGATATATCTCTTTATATGTAATTCTAAAATATCTCCAACAAATATAGGCAAAACCCTCATATTATATATATTTAGCTAATACCACACAAAAATAACGTCCAATAGCTAATTACTATAGTCTATAGCAAATGTTGATTTATTTTATTCACGATTAACAACATTTTTTTCTTATTATTCAATTGTTTTTCTTCTCAACACCGGCGTCTTTCCCCTTGCGATGAACAAAATCATATTTTCCATTGAAGAATATTTGAAAAAAGATGATGAGTGTAGTTAAATATAATTTATTCTATGCGTGAGAGAAGGACAAAGAGAAAAGGGACCTTTACGCTATAAAAAGTCGCATACTTCATCGTTAAGAGTCGGTAGTTTGATCCAAACACTTCCTAAGAAAGAAAGAAGGAAAGTTACCTATTCATTCGATTTACAAAAAGGTCAAACCTTCAAGCTATCAGAAGCATTCATTCTTCAACCTAATAACAGAAATTTCCTAATTCAGTAAAATTTACAACAGATGTATCGGAAGCATGAATCCTTGAGCAAAAATTCAGGGACCACGCGTGCACACACAGAGGTACGTGTCAAGAAAGGAACCGTGAAAAGGAGAAATTACTCGAGCAGTTCCGGCAGCGTGACAATAAGCCCGGGACTCCTTCCTCCACCGGTCGGGTAATATCCCTTTCCCGTTTGTACAACACTCTCAGAAGCTCATCATAGGTTAAATTTCCATCTCGATTGGTGTCAAACACGTGGAAAATGATTTCAACCACATTATCAGACACGGATAAATCACACACCTGTGACATTTGCACACATAATTCCATTAATAATAAAAGAAAATAAAAATGATCACACAAGAATCTCCCATCATACTCTTGTGACAGGAAGGAGGGGGAAGGGGAGAATTCTGAGGAACTTTCTCAGAATATAAAACCATAACCACAAGAATAGGAAATTAAAAAAAAAAACAAGGACAAAAGAAAAGGTATCGTACTTGGGATGCAGCTCGTTGGAAGTCTTTTCTTGTTAACAGGCCATTCACTTCTCCAAAACTGAAAAGGGCCAAAGAAAATGGCTCCAATTTTCTACGTAGGTGTGCAAAATGTTTGAACTCCTCGAATGTAATGCGAATATCACTAAGTTGCGGAACATTGTTCAATTCATCAACCCGATCAAGCAACCTGCCTATGTGACTCATGTCAGCAGAAGCAACCATGGACAACGCAAAGTCCTTGGCTGATATAGTTCCTCGTAACTTGTAGTCATAATGTGCAAACTCCAATCTCAGAATCTACAAAATAAATTATATGTTTCACATAGATGACTTGAAGACAGAATCTAGGAGATTAAACAAACTTTGCAGAATCCAAAGAGTGATTGCATAAAAAATAAATATTTGGGGAAGTTCAAACGCAATTCCCACTTGTGCAAACTAATCATACGTTCCAAGTAAGACACTAAGTAAACAGCATTAAATTACCACTAAGACACATTTGCAATCCAATCCATTTCTAGAAACCCTTGATGAGAAAAAACATAAAATGCACTTGAAAGTCTCTAGGTTTTATGGGAAGCCATTACTCAACCAGTGTTCCCAATAACATTCAAGTAATCACACTAGGCGATGTTTTCATTAAAAGCTGCAATGAGTATAGTACTTTTTCTTTTAATTCATAAGAAAAAAAAAAAATCAGCATAGCAATAATAAGACTGTTGTAGCATAAGAACAATCTAAATACAGGTAAGATTGAAAAACTCCCCAGCCATACAGCTCTTCAACTTACAACCAAAGTTCTTCATGTTAGCAGTAATTTTATTCCCTTCTGGGGTGATGCATTTAGCACATACAAGTACATATGCAAATAAAAGGACAATACTGCTGTCCACCTATATTTGATGTTCCAAATGTTCATTTTATTCCTCATCAACTTTGTAGACATTAGTAGTATTTCTCCCTTCCTGGGGTGATGCACATTAGCATATGCAAGGTACATTCAAGTGTAAAAGTACAGTACCATTTGGAAACAAATGTGATTTCATTTATGGTTTTCGTTTGGAGTCAGAACTTGCTACAGGTATTACTACTGCTACTGCACATCATTGATTTTCATCATCCATTCCATTCATTAACATGTGAAGCCACTACCTGGAGTTTCCTTATAATTTGCACTATGATGAATCATAAAATGAAATCCGTTCTCTATCTATCTTTCAGTTATCAGTTATTGCCAGAGGCTCAATTACAAAATAAGGTATCTTCATCTTAGATGGTTTTATATCACTAATTTTCTCTCAATCTTAACCCTTTTATTAATTAAGTTAGGATTGTTAATTTTAGGTTTGACAAACCTAGTGGCAACGAGCGCAGCTACAGCTATTGATAACAAAATAAGTTTCAAAGCTATTAACAATTTATGGAGAAGGGGCAGGCGACTTACCTCATCATGCAAATCTAGCATAAATTGGAAAAATTTATCATGTTGGAGGCGTTCCTTTCCATCCTTACCAAAGAAATACTCCACCAGGCCTCCATTTTCTACAGAACCATGACATTTTAACCCAGTTCGAAGCCCATCCCTGTGTTGAGCCCCTTGTCTATTATGAGCTCGCATTAAAGCCATCACTTTCTTGAATTCTTCCTTATCTATCTCCCTATAAATGGATATAGAAGGTCAAAGATATGAAGAAGAATAATGGGAAAGAAGAGCAGCCCAAAAAGTTAAGTAAATGGAGTAAAAGACTACCAATCTTAACGTCAGCATGCATAAAATAATACTTTGAATATCGGTAGTTCTAAGTTAATAATACTTCTAAAAAAATCGGTAATTTTAAGTTTTGATGTTGTTGTATATTTTAAGAGAATGAAATTGCTCTTAGCCACGTCAAAGAATAATACTTTAAAATTGCAGTCATAAATAAGGGGGTAACATTAATGTCACAATGTAATTGGTCTCTGCTACAGTAAAATGTTCAATATGACCTCATTCTAAGTTAATGTCACAATGTGATTCACTCCAGCCCACGGATCCCAGATTACTAAAGCAGTCTGCAGTACAAAAATTAATGTCACAATGTGATTCATCTCTTCAACAGTAAAATATTCAATATGACCTCAATCAGTTTAAATTCATTTTCAAGTTCAAGAATCTGAAACTTGTAGTGGCAAATGCAGCTCATGTTTCAAGAACATGATCAAATCAATATCCGTATCCCATAAACTTGGACAATTGCGGTCAAGAGGAGACAAAAAAGGGCTGTCAAGGAAACATATGAAAGGGACTTGAGAAAAGAGGGGAGTTGAATACAGATAGGTCATTTACTGCACTATTAACTTAACAGATGCTCAAATATTTCCTCCATAATCAAAATTATCCATGGTTCCACTCATAGAGAATGACAGTCACAGGTATATCTACATGCACATTAGTTATAAGTGTCTAGAGATCACAGATAACATATAACTTGGAAACGAAGCATAAAGTTTAATCCAAAACTAACAAAATTAAGATGTTCTACGTCAAATGTATTTGAAAGGGGTTCAAGGGAAGAAAATGGTATAGCAGAGGTGTATATCACAAAGACCGTCTAACAGTACTCATGATATCACTCTAATTCCATCTTGTAAATAATATGTCATACATAAGTGAAAAGTCTCTATAGGACCTCATACTCCCAACATTTTTTAGTCAAAAGAAACTTACAAACAAGAATGGGAGGAAAACCATAAAAGGGACATCTCGCCCTTATTTACCTCACCAATCAGATAAAAGATCCAGCAAAATCAACCAACAACCTGCTACATAAAAGATGAAAATAATAATAATAATAATAATAACAATAATAACCTAACTAATCTTTTTGCTTAGCAGGAAAATGCTAGAGAAATAAATTATTGCAGCCATGCCTTCCACAACCTCAACTCCAAACACAATCATTCAGAATGGATGCAGATTTCAGTAACAAAAGCAATTGGAGGGCCAAGGGTGGACATGGTACCATCCATAGCATAAACAAGCACAGAAAGTTGGCAGGAATCCCCCGCGCGGGTGGGGATCCACCAGCTAAAGCAATAAAATCCCATGCATATCAGGCTTCCACCCCATTACATCAAGGACTGGACCAACTCCATGAACCATGCGCTGAGGTACAGCACAAACCTACTTGAGCATACAGGTCCTAACCCCTGGTTATACCATGGAAGCCCAATGAAATGCAGTTTGCTACAAATTTTACGTATTATTACAGTCCTGTATGTGAAGAGAGGGATGGAGTTTCTTCAAAGGAATGTCAAAGGAAGTTGGTGAAGAGTAATGACGGGCATTATATGAAGGGAAAGAATAATAAAGTGGGGCATTAGTTTAATTGCATTCTCTGATCACAGTAACACCCTGTGAAGACTGCTTCTGGTTGGAATTATTCCGTTGACATATTGAAATAACAAATATCAATTAAGCAGTAATGGAAAATTCTTGCAAAGAAATACATAACTATTACAATTCAAAATTCTAAATGTCCATGGCTTCTCGTCCCTTTACAGTTGAATAATAATTATCAAAATATCATACTGCCAAATAGCAAATGGCAGCCAATAGATCAGCTCGATGTAAATTAACAGCTTAAACCCATAATGAAGTTTAAAAGTAACAAGTGGACCATACAAGACCCAAAAGCACAAGTAACAAGATACACTAAGCATGTTAATGCTACTGAGTAAATGAAATCTCCAGCTTGTGACTAAATAATATCAATGTGCAAAAGGATGCATTACTACCAACCCATTATTGTCAATGTCAAACATTTTAAACGCCACAGAAAAGCTCGACTCTGGAATGCTGAGTAGCGTCACAAAAAAGATATACCTGTTACAGAGAAAATCATAAGAACTGTACAATCAAAAAGAAGAAAAATTCTATAATATCCTTACCAAATAATCTATTGATCTCCTCCCCCCCACCACCAAAAAAAAAACCCGAAGATCCTCCTTTTATAGCAAGATATTGGCATAGATAAGAATCATAAATAGGCAACTCACTCTTTAAAAGATATATGTCCATCATTGTTCACATCAAAAAGCATAAAAAAATCCGAACGATCACAACGTAACTCGCCAGGACTCCTTTCTCCTCTCAAATATCCATCTCTAACAAGGTTGGACTCTGATGGAGGGAAAACAGGAACAACTGCCCGCATTAGATCTTCTGGTCTCATAAGTAACTCTCCTTTCGGTGACAAAATAGATGCAAAGTACTCAAAAACCTGCAGGCAAGAATGGCAAAAGACATTGTCAACAGGATTTTTATTAACCAAAAACCAATACCACAAAAACTTATTTATTGATTTTTTTTCTTTATAAGTAATTGATAATATCATTAAAAGTGTAAGGTGCCTCTAAGTACACATGGAGTATACAAAATAAAACACCTAACTAGAAGAAGGAAAAAAGAGTAAGGAAAACGCTATAACTAATCGACAAAGGAGTTACATAAGCACTGTCCATAGATACAAAGTTCTAAAGAAAAAAAGATAAAACCTCCTCCATTGTCCTTTCCCATTCCTCAAAACTTATGTTATTCATTTCCTTCCATCAACACCATAAAATGCACGTAGGCACCATCTTCCACACTACAGCATTCTGCGGACTACCAGAGATCTACCAGCAGGCATACAGATCGACAACACGTCTAGGTATAACACACGACAACCCAAAACAATTGAAAAAGGCAATCCAAATGGCATAAGCCACGTCACAATAAAGAAGAAGGTTGTCCGCGGACTCCCCATTCCTCTTACACATGAAAAATCTGTCCATGACAATGATGTGCCGCTACCTGATATTATCCATGGTAAGGATCTTACCTAGAGCCGCCGGCCACGCCAAAAACGCCATCCTCAAAGGAACCTGATTCCGTCACACACTCTTCCAAGGAATGCGGCTCCCTTCGGTACAAGCCAGGAAGCTATAGAAGGATTTGACCTTAAACAACCCTCTTTTGGATGGGATCTACCACAACTTATCTTCACTTCCTCTTTTCACTCGAGCAAGTGCAACGAGAATTGAACGTCCCCTCTCCTCCTTTTAATAATAAAAAAATCAAATTCAAAAGTAAAAGTACACTTTTCTTTTGTTTTTGCTTTTCTTTTTGATTGAAATTGATTTTTTTATTATTAAAAGGAGGAGAGTGAACGTCCCCTCTCTATCAATTCTCAAGTGCAACACCTAGAAGAAAGAGGTAAAAATATCCACCTCCCAATCTTGCGCTGCTCTAGCAAACCTCACATTCCACTGATTAGAACCACCCAAAAGCTCCAAGTGATACACAACAGATGCATCCTTTACACGAGCAATACCAAATAAAACTGGAAAAGCTGCCTAAGAGCCACATCCCCGCACCACTTATCATGCCAAAAACTAATCCGGGATCCATCTCCGACCGCAAACTTGGTATGACACAAGAAATTCTCCCATCCTTTCCTGATATTCTTCCATAACCCCACCCTGAACACACCAGTAGACTAAACAGAACACCACTCACCCCATAAACAACCAAATTTAGAGTCCATTGCAACTCTCCACCAAGCCTCACTTATTTTTTTTTTTTATTAAGCCAATGTACTGTATAGGCTCTAAGTTCAAGTAGAAGTAAAAGTATTCAAGTACCAAACGTTTATGACATAGCTGAACAAGTATTATTAGCAAAAAATCAATCCAAAAAACACATATTCACACACTGCCACAAATTTAATTTGGCAATATAAATATCCCTATACAAAGATTTTCAAGCTGAGTAACACAAATTGATGAAGGAAACAATTTAGCTGGATATTAATGCCGATTAACAATATCTCGAATGAAAATTGTATAAATCATGAACACCTTCTCAGGAGGACTTCGCAACCTGATGCGCTTCTCATAGTTAAAGAAAATCTTTCTCCTATATGCATCTGCAACCACAACAACGATTAACAACAAATCAATGAATTTGAATAGCCATTCCAAAAAATCAAACACACTTAACAAATAAGCATTTGAATAATTATTGTGACCAAATACCTCCAAAGAGGTACTTAGCGCTTTCAGGCAGTGCTAATTTGCGAAATGCAGAAACAGATTCAGAGGCAGCCGTTGACCAGTCGGCGGAAGACAAAGGGGGCTTTTTGAAGAAAGCGGAATCGGAATCGGAGGTGGAGGACCAGTATAGGAGCCCTAGGCCCGAGCCCACCATGATTGCCGAAGCCCATTTGAGAAAGGACCCGAAAGGAGAGTTCTCGTCGTGATCAGTGTAGTCGTTTGAGGAGGGTGGCGGGAGGTTAGAGAATCGACGGACTCCGAGCCTTTGGAAGAGGGCGTGTTGGCGGAGGGACGGCGGAGATGTTTTCAGGGACGCAATGGAACGCATAATGAAATTGAGATCGGAGTGTTAGTTACAGAGAGAGAGAGAGAGAGAGAGATTTTGCGCGCACACCTAAAAAAACTGACGAAGACGAAGAGAAAAGTCCCCGGCCCAAGGCCCAATAAGGATGGCACGATATGAGAATGGGCCTCAGCTATTAGGCCCCACTAAAATGATGTTTTGGAGCCTTTTACCAAATCAAATGGTTTTGTTTGTTATGTCACAATTTTTTTAAAAAAAAGAGGAAAATATGATAATGGGCTAAATACCTCACAGGTGTATATGTAGTAAGGGCCAAAATTAAACAGCCGCCTCAATTTCAAAAAGTATTACATATGGTACATGTCGTTAATCGAAATACCTATTTGATACTTTCGTCTAGGTTCTGTCTATTTTTTTTACGATCGCCTACGTTACCCCCCTTAAAATGTTGACACTTATTCCAATTGCCACATATTTAAGTCAACTCATATTATCATCTTATGTGTACGTGTATCATAAGCGATACTTATGCTTTTACTGCCACGTAGGATGAAAAAAATATTAGACGAAAAAAAATTGCTATTTTTTTTTTTTTTAAAAAAAAAAATGCATAAAAATTAGGGATGGCCGACCACCCCCATTTTGGCTAGGGGTGGCTTGCCATTCGCCTTTTAGGGGTGGCCGAATCCACCCTTAGGCCAAACGGGCATGGTTCAGCCACCCCCTAAAAACCAACCCTCTCATTTTGCAAGTTGGGGGTGGTTCAGCCACTCCCTAACTAATTTCAAAAATGAAAGGAATCTAAACAGAAGTATTAAGTAAATATTTTCATTAACGATAGGTACCACCCATTATACTTTTTAACCGAAGCGGCTGTTTGATTATGGCTCTTACCACATGTACCGCTTAGGTATTTAGCCCTATGATAAATATTAAAGTGATAAATTATGAATTGATAACAATGATAAATAATTATGGGACAAAAATTTAACTACTTAATTTAAAAATAATCATTAAAATTTACGGAATTCGATAGAATTCCAAACATAAGTAACAAACATCATTTGCAATTTCTGTTTAACCTGAATTAAGACATTTAACAACAACAAGAAACATCATTGTAGTAATAAATAAATAAAATAAAAATATCCTATAATCTTTCACAAAGTATGGTATCATGCTCTCTCTTTTCTCCTTTTTCTTTTTCTTTTTTGAATAACTAATTCCATTAAAACATTGAAGTTCAAAGCACATCTACACAGACTCAAGACACTAACAAAAAAAAAAAAAAAACTCAATTTGCTAAGAACACAAAGAGGAATTCCCTCATAAAAGAAAGACAAAATTCTCAAATTTCTGCATTTTCTCAGCAATTTTTGCTAAAGGTGGATGGAGCATGCCAACTCACCAAACACAAAGAAACATTTCTCTTTGTCTTTGACACAACCGTTTAATAAATTAAATTGAATAAAATTATTCGAACGTTGTTTGGTAGAAAACTTTATTCCGTTGGAATATTCTCTGGCTGAATTGTATTCATGTTTCATCCCAACTTGAGCTCAAATATATATTTAATAATTATATAACATAATAATAATAATAAAAATAAAAAAATTGAGAAAGAAAACCGTTGACATGAATTTTTATTAGAACAGATCGAAGCTTAATCGTGTGGATCACTACATAAAAATATCACCGAAATGCTAATTTTTCACAATATTCCGGATTAATTATGACAAATGATATTCATATCTACCTAAAAAATATGAAAAATCTAAAGAAGAAAACTTCAAGATTCTTTTTCTTTTTCTTTCTGTTTCTTAATAAGGAAAATTTAACCTTAATTTCAAATTACATTTTTTTTTAAAAAAAAAAAACTTCATTTTTTTTTAAAAAAGAAAAAAAGAAACACTTACGACCCAACGTGGGTCACGGCTGACCCACGACAGGGTCACCTAGTGACTCACGAGCCTTTTTTTTTTTTTAATTAAATGGAAAAAAAACAAAAAGCGAGAGTATTTTCATCATTTTCATGGGTGCTGTTAGGATTTAACGCCAACCCCTAATGAAGTGAGGACATTGCAACAAATTCAAATATTGAGAGTGAAATTAAGAGTTTTTTAACTTTGAGGAGGTAGCTTCAAGTCGAGTTGAAATTCATGGTGTTTTGCGAAATTTCTCCTTATATTTTTGACATTATAACTTTTGAGCACAGTACTCTTGCCCTTTCACATTAATAAAAAAGAAGGCATGACTGAATTCAAAGAAGAAAAAAAATGATTGATAACTTTTTAGGATAAACAAAAAACACAAATTCATCCTAAACGCGTTTCCTGTTATTCGTTAATGTGTTATGTCAGCACTAAGATCTCATTTGGTTTGCGGAATAAGTATTCTATTCGAAAATGTAATAGTTATTACTAGGAAAAAAAGAGAGTATAATAGAATGGTTATTCCTACTTTTTAGTTTAGTAACAATTCATATACTTTAATTAGAATACAATCAAAATTACTACCCACATTATTATTATTATTATTATTATTATTATTATTATTATTATTATTATTTAAAAAAAAAAAGTTAAGAAAAAACTCAAATTATGAAGAAAAAAAAAAATTGGTTGAAAACTTGTGGGTGGTCGGCCACCCACCAAAGAGCCGGGGGTGGCCGCAACCACCCCCGGAGTGGTCTTCGGGGGTGGTCGCGGAAGCCAATCAGGGGTGGCCTGTGCCATCCCCAAGTGCCCCAGGGGTGGTCGCACCACCCTCAGCTCCATTTGTGGCTGGTCAACCATCCCAACCAAGAGTTGGGTTTTTTTCTTTTTTCTTTTTTTAAAAAAAAAAATAGAGAAAAAAGAAAATAAATGAGTGGTTTTTTCAGAAAAATATAATATATTTCTCTCAATTTTTTAGAATAATAGATATTCATTTTCGTAAAAAAATAATTATTCCAAGAAATAAATCATCACCAAACAAATTTCATTTCAAATGTCCACTCAGCAAATCAAACAAGATCTAATAATATTCGACATGTATCTAATAAAAATAAAATAAGATAAAAAGTTAAATTGTAAGAGTGACCGAGCCTAGGCCAGCAAGAGGGGTCCCACACCCACGATGACCCATGCACCGTGCATGGGAAGGCGGCAATACTCTGCAGAGTGCAGTTTGTCATCGAGAGACATGGATCTGATCAATGGAGGAAATGGGAGAAAGAAGCATTTGTAGGTTTCGAAAACGACAGGAACATCCCCTTATTGGTTGGAATGCATAAAATCCATCATCTCCTTGGAACAGAAGAGATCTTCACTTCATAATCTAATGTGGATGCTTCTGCCCCGGCACCACATTGCTCATGATTCTTCCGATATATACCCTTATGGTTTTATATATTTTATGATGTGTTTCATGTGGTTTTAATAAGTACCAAAAATAGTACTTTAGTTTTGTAATTATATTATAAATGGTACTCTATACATAAATAATATTTGATATATTTGGTATGCCTGTTTTGAACTAAAAGTAACATGTATGCCTGTCGTGTATCAAAATAACATGTTGACAAGAATTGAACCCTTAAAAAAAAAAAAAAAAAAAAAACACAAAACAAAACACAATCAGTCATGTGTAACAATTGAAAACACAAAATTATATGCGTGGCTAATTGATATAACCCAAAAAAAGACTAAATGTTTGTTACTTAAACACAATTTTTTTTTCTCATTTATACCCCTGTGGTTTTATAAATTTTATGATGTGTCCCATGTGGTTTGAATAAGTATCAGAAATGGTACTTTGAGGGTGGCTGAGGCCAAAATGGGGGTGGCAGCGACCCCATATATTTTTTTTTTTTTATATTATTATTATTATTATTATTATTATATATAAGAAATCATTAAAATAAAATAAAAAATGGTAGCCACGTCAGCGCTGAGGTGTGCCACGGGGACATGTGTCACGCATGTACGCCGACACTTGTAGGATGACGTGGTTGGATGTTAGTTTTGAACGAAAAATTGGACGAATGTACAATTTTCGTCTTTTCCCATACCACAGGTATCAATTTGGTACAAAACAAAACTGAGAGGGTAAAAAATAAAGTTCGTAAAGCACATGGGCCAAATATGTATTTAACCCCAAATTTTAAAGTATATTTTCTAAAATTTGCAGTCATTAATTTTCTTTTTGTTTTGAGTGATGTAGTGAGAAACTTATGTAATTTTAAATGTGTGGACTAACTTGCATATGATGGATGACATTTATCATTCTCTCATTCTTAACCTTTTCACTATACTATCTTCTACCTTGTTCATCAAACCTTCACTATTCTTATTCATCCCATTTTATTTTTCAATACAATCTTACACTTTTCCAATAAACATTATTATCGTTTCATATACAAATTTATTCTTCTTCGTCGGTCACATAAAAAGTCATGCTTATCTTCTAAGTTAAGTGTGAGAATACTCTAGAACCCTTCCCTACCCCTTATATGCACCCTAGGAGTGCTTCCAAGTATCTCATTCCATCATATTTCACAAAAAACCTTATTCTATTTTGTGCAAGTGTTGTCCAACCCAAGTTTTTTATATTTTTGTATTATTTCATAAATAAAAAGTATATTTTTCAATCTAGTTTTGATCCTCTTCTACTTTTGGTTGTGAGTCATTGGGCTAGTGTAACTTTGTTACACTATTTAAGAATTGGTTGTTCTTAGTATTTGGAAACCGTATATCTCTACAGTGGGTCGGTGGAGACTCACCCGTCGGTCTCCTCCATAGACCATTCACACCCCCTTCTATTTATTTTTTAATATATATATTTTTAATTTTTTTATATTTTTTAAAAAATAACACGTGTCACAATATTATTACGGTCGAGATAACATGTTATTGGATTCCGTTCAATTTGTTTACAAAGAAGATTGCCAAAGAGAGAATGAAGCACTAAAACCCAATAAAATAAAGAGGTTTCCGTGCGGCCAATCCCAATCCGACCTAATTTTTGAAGTAACGATATGAATAATTGAATATATTAATTATTGGAAGACAAGGGGAGCCTATGGCAGTTGCAATGGGACCGCTTTCATTGTAGCTTTACTCTTAGTGATAAGTCTTGGAAAAAAGTCCCCCATTCTAATCCCCTCGGTTCCCTCTACACGGTCACATGCTGTCGTCCTGTTACCGGTAACATTAAAATGGGTGGACCCTATGTCGCGTGGGGATCTAATTCTCAAGCATCTTTCAACTTTTTTATTTTATATTATGTTTAAAATTATGAATATTAAGTAAATTTATTTTTTAAAATTAAGAATAACTTCACAAATAGAGTATCAAATTATACGATGTTATGAGATAAACGTATTGAACCAGTAAACATTTTAAATTAGAGTATTCACGTTTAATTCAAAACCTCTCACTTAAGAATACGCAGTTAGAATTTTCTGTTAAATCCTGTCAAAATTCTCAAAATACCTCTATATTTTTTTTTAAATAAAATAAAATAAATTTTTTTAAAGATTCAGACATAGGTATTTTTGCAAATTCCGTTAAATTCTGAACAACAAATTCTAACAAAGTATCTTTAAGTAAAACGTTTGAAAATGTAAATATATACCAGGGACAAAACTAAGGGAGGGTCGGCAGGGGACATGACCTCCCCTCAGTTCCAAACAAAAAAAATACGGTAGAAAAATAATAATAAAATTAGTTTATTGGCTTTTACTAACAATATTTTTTGACTTCTAGCCCCTGTTCATATGAGTTTTTGGTTCTGTCCTTGGTGGATACCACAGTTTAAGACGTCTGCTAGTTCAGTACCCTTATCTCAAAACAACGTATAATTCGATACCCTTTTATGAAGTTATCCTTTAAAATTATGTTTCGATGATTTAGAAAATTTTAAACAAAATTAAACTTAATTATATTTTAAAAAATAATAAATAAATAAATAAATAAATAAAAAGGTGTTAGCCAAACATTTCCTAACCATTTTGCCACCAACGTCACATTCTTTTGCATAAAAGTTGCTACCAGACAAGACATGTGAAGCCACATGCATTCCATATGGGGTGATGGTATTACAGTTTTATCCGCAAAAGCTTTGCAAAAAAAACAAAGGCAGGTGGAGAGATCCGTTTGTCTAACATCTTGGTTGAGAGTCGAAGAAAATGGGCTTAAACAGTCTATCAAGTCCGACTGAACCATAACATGACGGTCGATACTAATACATTTGTAGCTAATTCTCATAGTGCAAAATCTTTTGTCCATATGACTCTCATCCAATTTATGTATGACTCTCATTCAAATTTTTTAAAATTAATTATTGGGCCTGTTTTTTATATGTGGGTCATATAAATTAAATAATTGATTTTTAATTTTTTTTTTTAAAAAAAAAACTTGAATATGATATCTCACTTTCAAGTGAAAATGGAGACTATCATTGGAATAGGATGTAAATAATTTTTTTTTACTTATTTTGATTTTAGTTTTTTTAAGTTAATTTTTTTATTTTAGTTTTTAAGAAAATAAAAGTATTTTAGGAAGAATGATAGAAATTAGTCTTTTTGATACAAAATGGTAATTTGATCTATCAAACTGTCACCCCAGTCACTTTGTGGGGTTTTATTGAAAATGACTTTTAGTTGAGAGGGCTTTTTTTTTATATATATTTATCCTATAAATAAATTTTAAAAATTATATGCAATACAATTATTTAAAAATGTTAAAAAAAATCCTAAATAAATTTCTTTTCTATATACAATATTTCTTCTCCAACCTCAACCTCTTATTTTTCAAAAAAATTGACCTTTTGTTTTTTCTTTCTTTTATACTTTTCATCTTTATTTTTGTGATTTAACATAGTTTAACATAAATAGGGTACCGGATAAATCTTGATTTGAATTGTTGTATTTTCTTTGACTCTTGCTCTTTAGTTATCTGGGAGAGAATCCAAAATAAACAATTATAGAAGCGTTTCTTTCCATGTCATTAAGGAGTGGATTCAGATACACGGCAATTCTTAAGAATTGTTGTGCTAGTTTCTTTTACAATCTATGCTGTTAGATACATGTAACGGCAAAGAACATATCTATACTGACATGACTTATTTTTTTGGTGATCTTCTTTGAATCAAAAGATCAGCATTTGGGAGAGATTATTTCATTTCCCCTCAACGCTTCTCTCTCTCTCTACCTCTTCCCTAACACCAATTGGTCGGCCGTTCCTCTCTCCAACGACAAGTGAAACCCACGGCTCTCCCCAACTCAACTAGCCGCATCTCTCTGGTTGCCCTCTCAACTGTTGACGAAACCAAGGTTATGTTTCTTTGATTTTATCTTATTTTATTTTCTATTTTCTTACACAAGGCACATTTTTTCTTTATATTTTTGTTGGTTTGGGTTTGATTTGGTTTGTGTATATTGATACATGTATTTATCAGTTGTACAGCTGCCCTAGTAATGTTTATAATTTGAATAAGGAAAAAATAAGTTGTCCTGGACCATTTTCCACTAATAAAGTAACTCTTTGCCTTTGGGGCCTAACACTTTTGTTGTTTCTTAAATTCGTTAATCTAATTAATTATCCCCTACTTAACGTCCTTCTCATTAACCTACCTCTTGCTTCTGTTTGAGGAAAAAGCCCTCTCTTCTCTGTTGAAATGCTCATCATTAGCTAGGGAAAAAAAAAATGTTCATCATTAATTTGTCAACTTTTTTTTTTTCATGCTCCCTTTTCCTTTTTCATCAATAATTTCTCATTTTAAAAAAAAAAAATCAATAATTTCTCCTTAGAAAGACTTCTCAAAGCGGAATTTCTTAATTATGAGAAGAGCATATTGATACATGTGAACTCCCCAGTGATATATATTCACGTATATTAATACTACAAATTATATTTTTATCTCATTACTATCCTATTCCGATCAAACATTATTGTTCTAAAAATGACATTTGTCTAATATTTATTTACAACTTCATACAAATAAGATATTATGTAAGACCGACATCATGCATTAACTCTAAGAAACTCATAGGCTGTCCCATCCTTGCTCGGCTCCCTTTCCTCTAAAATCCTCCAATTTAATTGTGCCCAAAAACAAAAACCTTGTATTTCCATTTATTATTCTTTGAATATTTTCTATTATATTTTTTTTTTCAAAATGAAAATATTAATAAATAATCCAATACGTAAAACACTCAAAATTATGTTTACTTTTTTGTCGCATCAAAATTACATTTTCAAACTGAAAATAAAAAATACACAAATGGAGCAATAACACGCACAGTTAAGAGATACGTTTTGGATTGGCATATATCTAATTTTAGGGGTGCACATGTAGATGCAGATGCGGATACAATTATATATAAAATCTGTAACTGCATCTTTAGGTGAAGATGCGGGAGTAGTTATTAGCAATATCCGCATAATGCAATTATCACTTTATATACGCACATAATGTAATTATTATTCGCATCCCTGCAGTTATTAAATATAATTATTATTTGATATCTGCATATAAAATAATAAGCGTTTTTTTGTCCTTAAAGTGAAGGCTTTTTCTTCCACCTCACGGCGTTAGAGGCACAACAACCCCCTTCTATTTTTCTATGTTTCATCCCGGTCCCATCCCAAATAGCAAAGAAAAAATAATCAAAATCAACAAAAATAGTGCATAGCCCCTAAAAAGGTCCCTTGTTCCCTTTCAAATCTAGTGTATATAAACAATAGAGAAAATTCTCAAAATTTCTCGACGACCAAACAGTGGAGCAATAACAAATAGAACCTAACACAAACACCAAAACGCATCAAAAATCGTGTAGAAAGGGTGGGGATCGAGCTCGGATTTGAAGAAACTCTATATTACGGTCACATAGATCGATAGCGACAGAGAGACGAAAGGGTAAGATCTGTTATGAGATATGGCATGCGGCGCTGTGTGAGCCATGGATTTCAACGAGAACTAAGGCTATCTCCAACAGAGTAGTTATTTTAACCAAAATAGTCAAATATGACTATTTTGAACATTTTTTCCCCTCCAACAGATTAGCCACTATAACTTTTTATCTTCAACATTGAATAGTGAATAGCCAACACTGGCTATTCACTGTTCACCTGTTTATAAATTTTTTATTAATATTTTCTCTCTCTCTTCTTCTCCCTCTCTATCATTTAATAAAAGAAAATGATTAAAAAACAATATTTTAATGAAATGAAGAGTAGAATAAAGAGTATTGTTGGAGTGTTTTTAACTGTTGGAGTAGCTAAAGTAAATATTTGTAGTTTTTGAGTAGCTACTTTAACTTTAACTGCTGGAGATAGCCTAAACGTACGTGAGCAGAGCACTGAGCCGTGACCTGTCTGTGAGGCGTGCAGCAAAAGTATGATTTTATGACTTTTTAAGACGAGGGTGAAAAAAATTTAACATAACTCGAAGGGAAATGCTAAAGATGAGACTCTCATCCTCCTTTCATTACCCTCTTTTTCTTAAAAAAAATTGATTTTTATTAAAAAATTGTCTCTGATGTCACATCAGAAACAACTTTTTAATAAAAATCAATTTTTTTATTATCAAAGGGGATGAAAGGAGGATGAGAGTCTCATGTGTAGAAGGACTCTAACTTGAAATATATATATATATATATATATATATATATATATATATATATATATATATATATATAAGGAATGTGAATATGGTTATTAACTGGATTCATGTGCCTTACTACTATCAACGATTATGCTAATCGCATTTTCATCCGCATTTACGGATAGCGGATGAGGCTGTTATTATTCGTTCACATTTTTAACCCTAGGCACATCCGCAAAATGTAGATATTACTTTTAGATATTCGCATCCACGTCATTTTTGTTAAATGCATCCGTGCGGTTGTTATCCTTTATCTGCGTAGAATATCCGGCTTGTGTGCTGTACTTAAAACTACAGCACACATACAGTTAAAAAATGAAGGGTTGAGATTTAATCTAACCTCTCGCTACTATCTCCCTTCTCTCCTCTTTCATTTTTTTTTTTTTCCTTAGCTCGAATCTACTTCAACGTAACACTCCATTTTTTTACTGTAAACATCTTCTGTAAAAACCTTTAGCTACTCTCTCCTTTCTCTCGATTTCTCAGATTCACATTCACCCACTCAACTTATGATCTTCTTCCTCTTCCTCCCTTCATTCTTAGCTTACGCCCATAACCTACTCCTCTTCTCTTTTTTTCGATGAAAAAGAATTTATATAACTCAACAAAATCCAGAATACAACCAAAAGCCTTACAGGCACAAAAACATAAGGAACTCAGACAAAAGAGTCCCCAAAACAAACAAAACTAAACCAACAACAGGAAACTCAAAACAAAATAGACACATCAACATTCCATCTAAAACAGAGGCTGATATTTTCCTCATTCCTCTGAAACTTCCCCATGCTAGCAATCCGAGATCTAACCTCCCAGATAATCATCTTCAGAATTTGTTCCTCTGTACAGGGATGGCCTGAATGTTTTATCTCATTTCGGGCTCTCCAAATCCCATAGACAGAAGAACTAAGAACCAATCTGCAAACAACACCAAACATGGATTTCGTTCTCCAACTTCTACAACCTTCTGCAATCACATCCTGCCAATCAAAACAAGGATTCAAGATATTGCACCGCGTCATGCACTCCTTCCAGATTCTAGCACTGAAACTACACAAGAAAAAAAGGTGATCCCGGCTCTCAGTACAATGTCTACAAAAAACACACTGAGTGTCTCCCATAACCTACTCCTCTTCTCGTCCTCTCCATTTATGCTCTTACCTCTCTCTTTCTTTCTTATTTGTGTTTTCTTCAACATTTCTCTCCTTTTTGTGGAGATGAATTACGCATGTGAGAGAGATTCAAAACTTGAGGATTGTAGAGGGAAAGCGTTGTTTTGGGTTCGTATTTTGGCACAAATTTGGCGCAATCTAATTGATTTTTTTTTATTTTTTTTTTTTATTTTATTTATTTTATTTTTTTTAAGATTAGGCATTTGGCTATGGGCTACATGGGGTTGGAGTATCTGGACAAAATTTTGTGTGGTTTAGTTCAAAATTTGTCGAATTGACTATGTTGATCTCGGTAACCTTGTTGCACAACTCCTTCACTTCATTGGTTGTCTTATTCTTTTGGTCGGTTATTGCAGGTTTTATTGTGAAATTCTTTTACTAATATTGGGTTTTGTTTTCTTTTGAGCCGAACATAGGATTTTTCTCTTCTAGATTTTTCAGTCAGTTATATCAAATAATTTAGGAGAAAAGTTTAGAGAGAGAAACATAGTGGAAAGAAATGTCAAAGAAAACAACAGAGAATAAAGAAAGAGAGAGGGAAGAGTGGAAATTGAGAGGTAGAGAAGAAATGTGAGTTGATGGGTGTACGCTGAGAATCAATGGAGGAAGAGGAAGAAGATAATGGGAATCAGAGAAAACAAGAGAAGGGAGAGAGTAGCGAGAATTCTTTCATAATAGAAAAGGGAGTAGATTTGAGCTAAGGGAAAGAAAAAAAAAATGAAAGTGAAGAGAAGGAAGAGAGTATCTAAACAAATTTGAAAATAATTTGAGCCGACTTTTAATGTTTTGGACTTGTTTTAATTTTTTTAAGTTCTAATATTTTGAAAATATATTTATTTCACATTACTTTTATCTTTTTGCCCAAGTGTTATACAAGAAAGTAACATTGCCAACCTAACCATCTACAATACCTACTGCACAACAAGAACAACTAATAACACAAAACATAGCTATCTAAGAACACAACCATAAATACTCTAAAAGCTGTCTACACTTCTCAATTCCAATGAAAAGTTTCAAGTTTTTATTTCTTTTATTTTGTTTTTTTGAAAAAATTCCATTAGGAAATCTTTTGTGAATTTATTAATTATAATATATATAAAAATAAATATTATATAATACAGATGCGGTTAATAACTATATTCACATATCATAAAATCGTTATCCACATATATATATATATATATATATATATATATATATATATATATATATATATATATATATATATATATATATATGAGAATAATAATTTTTGTTAATCATCCGGATATACGAATAATAGATAATTACGAATAACATATATAAGCGGTTAAGATTCACCCACATTTTCACCCTTATCCAGCTCCATTTTTGCTTTGGAAAAAAGAAAATCCAACTCTATTTTCTTCTTTTAATTTCCTTCTTCACACCTCACATCATTGTGGGGTGTCTCGCATGTCATAGTGTAATGGGGACCATGATGATGATCACGCTTCCATTTCATCACATACTTTTTTAGTCGGTGATTTCATTTAATTATTTTCTGGATTTTTTCTTTTCTGTAATTATTTTCTAAATCTAGTTTCCTTTGTCTGCATAATATTTTTCTGATATTTCTATTTTAATGTTATAACGGTCAACTTGCCATTATTAAGTCCGTCTTCGTTCCTTGGAAAAAAAATTCCCGCAGAAGTTTCATCAATCAATTGGCCTCCTTTTTCCGCTGCAACAGTCAAAATTTTCACTTATTTCCAAGTCCGGAATTCAAAATCCATGACGTCACACCTGCAACAGCACAAACTGAAATCACGGAAATCAGAATAAAAAGTCATAAAAGAAAAATAAAAATAAAAAGCAAAAGCAAAGAAAGAATAATAATAAATATACCTCGCACCGAAAGCAACGCAACCTGATAACGGCGATGTCAACGGCGCACGTAACTGAGCGGACGGTGGTAAACGGAGACGACGAACGGAACGGTCAACGATACAGGGATGTCGACGGCGAGAATAACGGGGATCCCAACGCTGCAAATACAAAATGGACGGGAAACGATTACACGTCTCATCCAACAACGCCACAAACCAAACCAGACCAGTCTTTGCTGCCAGTTTTAATCAGATGATTAAATCCCAAATTAATCTCAAATTTGGTAGTGATTATGATTTTTTTAATTTTACTAATTTTTGCTAGTGAAATACGATCGGTCCAAAATTTCTCCTTCCATAGTAGCGGAAATGACATGTACAAAGGAATTTTTTTTCTCTTCAGTGCCGTTCCAAAAAGAATATACGGTTTCGAGGTAACTCCTTAGTACCAAACTTGCCCGAGTCGGACTCTCCCGAGTTGACTCGGTTGCTGCGCCGCGCTGCTGTGATCAAACTCATTGCTGAAGACTCCTTAAGCAAACTGCTGGATCGGATTCTGACTACCTCGCCGGAATCTGAGACCAGAAATTCAGAAAACAAGAACCAACCTGTGCGCACCGGAAAATGGAAAATCAGCGATCCTCGGCCTTGGACATGATGGAGAGCCGGCTCGGAGTGGGCTGGAAATCGGTTCTTCTCCGGAGGTTGTGCGACGAGGGCCGGATCAGGGCGGTCAACGCTCGCTTGACCCACTCTCCCTCCACGCCGCCGATCCGAACCAGCGAGTTCTTCATCGCAGATCTGCGCATGTTCAGCCGGTTCGTAGGATATGACCCCGCATGGTGGCTTCCGTGGCTATGGTGAGACGAGTTCTTGTGGAGGCTGCAGCGGAAGGACCCCGGGTGCGACGTCGGCGAGCATGTACACGTCTTCTTGGGGATGGAGATCGGGCTGCGGTGGTTCTGTATGACCTGGCTACGGTTGGGGGAGATGGACCGGTGGTCGATGGCGAATCGGACGGAGGTGGAGAGCGGCACGGCGGTGTAGAGGTTGACACGCGTTGGAGAGGCCGATCGCTGGTGGTGATGGTGGCTCATGTGGTGATGACTGTGAAGTTCGTGGTGGAAGAAAGAGGAGGATGGGGAAGTGAAACTGGAGCTAGTGGAGGAAGCGAAGGCTGATGAGGACGATGAGAAGGACGAGTTTGATGCGGTGGCTGAGCAGTATCTACCGGACGGTGAGAGCGAGCGCAGCACCGGTCCGCTAGATCTGGTTCTAGAAGATGAGGTTGCCATTGCACAGAGAGAGAGAGAGAGAGAGAGAGAGAGAGAGAGAGAGAGAGAGAGAGGGGTTTTTTTTTTTTGATTTCTTGAAAGAGGGCCCTAGGCCGGTTGGTTTGGCAAACCTAACGAGTCTCAAAGGCTGGATTTATAGATCAGGAAAATGGGGTGTATGGTAAATAGCGGGAAGTTTAGTGGGTGGTTTGGGGTTTTCGCTGTTGGGTTGGTTAAAGCTAACCATGGTTTATCTGACCAGAGGTTGGGTGGGCAATATATGGTTGGGATTCTCATCTAACGGCTGTAATGATGTGGACAGCGCAAACCGACGAAAGTTGGAGGCCGTTTGTCTAACAACTTTTATGGGATGCGGCCAAAGGCTGCCACGTATAAGATTTTAGCAAACAGTTGAAGTTGGAAGTACGAGAATACCGCTTTCGTATCCGTAATTACCTTATGCCATTGCCTCATAACCGCCTAAGGGTCCGTTTGGGTTTGCGATTTCAAAAAGTGCGTTTTAAAATAACGATTTTAAAATGTGCGATTTGAAAAAAGTGATTTTTAAAAACGCAGTTAAGCGTTTGCCAAAATCACAGTTTAGCCTTTAAAATCGCGAATTTACCTTTTAAAATTCTGCGTTTTCAAAAAAGCACCATCTTATCTGCGATTTGAAAAAGCAGATTTTCTGCGTTTTCAAATCGCAATTTTTAAAAACGCAATTCCCAAACGATCTATGTTTTGCGATTTGGTTTAAAATCGCACTTATTGTCTACGAAATCGCAATCCCAAACGCACCCTAAGTTTCGTTTTATTTTTGACAAAGTAACATGATGTTTATAATTTTTTTTTTTTTTTATTCCCCTCTTAATTTTTCTTGTTTTTAAGTATTGTGATAGTCTTGTCACTTTTTTTTTTTAAAAAAAAGAAAGTTATAATATTTTTATTACTCAATTAAAGAAATAGAGCAGGTTGCTCTAACAAAATAATATCACAAATATTATACAGCAGCCTTAGCTAATTAATGCGCTGTATTATTAGCGATCATACTAATATGGTGAATCTGCCCATTAAAAAATGAGTCTAAAACAGTTTGAGTGTTTTCCATTACTTAACAATTACGATCTTTAAAATCACGATTTTAACTCATTGGATCGTATCACCTTTTAAAATGATATTACGTAATCCTAATTCTTTCCAGAAAAAAGTCGAGTGAAATTTTATGAATTATTTTTTAACAATCTTTTAAGATAAATTTATTGTAAAATTTTTTTAAAACTAAAATTATTATTTTAATTTAAATTAAGTTTACCATAAAAGAATTATAAATTTTTTAAAGAGACCCATTTCCTTGAAATTTTGAAAGTATGGCCTGACCACAAAATGTCATTTTTTCAAAGAAAGTACCTATGAAATAGTGGCCCTCTTTGACAACCCCTCCCCTCCTCTTACCATTCCTTTCACTTTTCTTAAAAAAAAAATATCAATATATTCTTACTTTTTTTTTTAACTTTTATCGACTGGACCACAAAATGTCATTTTTTCAAAGAAAGTTTCTATGGAATACTATGTATTGATTCTTTTGTAGATTTGAAGCCACGTGGAAAGGAAAAATGATTGCCAAAACACTTGTCGGCCAAGCAAAGCGAATCTTCCTCAACTTCAATCCAACGAGGGTGAAAAAGTTATGGTAAGAATGTCGACATTGACTTGCACTTGCACATCATCTTTTCAATGGGTCCTATATTTTTTTTACAAATTCACGTAAATTGTTAAAAATAAAAAAATAAAAAAAATTATGAGAACTGATTTTTTTTTTTTTTTTTTTTTATGATTTTTTAATTATTAAAAAAATATTTTAATGTAATATAAACATGAGAGTAATTTTAAATGGTTTAAATGTGAATATTTTGTGGTTAGAAATGTTTGTTAATACTTTTTTCTCCATCGAAAAGCATTGTCAAGCAAAGCCTATATAAGAATTTAATGATTGACGTGATAAGTATAACATATAATGCATCATCTTCTTTGGATAGACGTATGTGAGAGGAGGCTTTTCTGATTGGGCAGAAGAGTCCCGATGAGTAGGAGGCAAAAGCCTTGTTTGGGCAAAAAAACTCCATTCACAATCCCTTATTATTATAAAGAATTTATAGTAAAAATTATGGAGAACTATACTTATAACTTCTGAACTTTCACTCCTTTTGAAACAAGGTATCAAAATTTTAAAATGTCTCAATTTAGAATATTCATTTTTCAGAAAGTTTCAGTCTTAGTCTTCCCTTAGAATTTTCTGTTAACTCTTATCAAAATTTTCAAAATACTTATGTGTTTATTTTTTTTTTCAAAGATTCAAGCATGAGTATTTTTACAAATTCTTAAATTCTAACAAACACCTAAATTCTAACAATTTTTTTCCTTTAAAAAAATGGGTATTTTGAAAATTTTGATAGAATTTAACAAAAAATCCAAATTGAAGATTGAGATTGAAACTTTTTGAAAAATTGATACTTTAAATTGAGACGTTTTAAAATTTAAATACATTCTTTTAAAATGGGGAAAGTTGATTAATTATAAGTGAATTTCTCTCTTAAAAATTACATATAGTACCGTTATCAAGAATAAAGTAGATCAATAATACCCAAAAAAAAAAAAAAAAAAAAAAAAAAGATTTAATGTTTGAAACCCAAGTAGCCATTCACGCGTACGATGTTTGGTTTTATATTATACTTCTCGAATAACGTTGGCATCACGGTTGTATTATAGGGCCCTTGGAGTGGCTGTTTTCTTAGACCAATTCAAATTCAAATGAGCACTCGAATTAAGCAGTGGACTAAAGATTCATGACCTTTCTAGATCACTGATTTGATTGCTTTGCTGTGCTCCATGTTCAGGAAGAATAGTCTTGGTCAATTTCTCTACACAACTGATGGCCCTCATAAAGGGTACTACGACTTTAGCGTTTCTAAACCCTAAACTCTAAACCCTGCATTAACAAGTCGTTTTATATCGGCTGAGAAATAGCAAGGGGTATCCTACGGAATGAATTCTTATGAAATATATAAATCATATTTTTCCAGAACTAGTGAGAAGTGATTGACAAAGACAGGTACAAAACAGAGTAGTGAGTTGTTAATTTTAAAATTAGTAAAAAATGACGATGTGATATAAAGTAAAAAGAATTTGTATAAAAAAGTGAAAAAATTTTGTATTGTAATGATTTTTTTTATTTGAATAGTAATAAAAAATTATTGATGTGATATAAAAAGTAAAAAAGTAATAATGTTTTGATGTTGATCGGTATTAAAAAAATATGAAAAAGTGAAAAATAAAAAATAAAAAATAAATCATAAACAGTAGAACGCACTACTGTGTATTGTCCCGTTCTTGCCAAACAACCCCAATAAGAAAGAGTAAAATAAGCAATCACAATCAATGATCAATTTTTTTTTTCCCAAGCCCACTTCATGGACTAAGTTCGAAAAAAATAAAAAATAATAAAAAAGAAAGAAAGAAAGAAAGAAAGAAAGAAAGAAGAAGAAGTCATAAACCTTACCACTTCCAACATCAAATTGGCCGGGTCGGACACAAACTAGACTCCACATAGCCTAATTAACACGAATGCGTTTTTTTTTTCTTCAAATAATTTCGTCCTTGCTTGTTTGTTAATGCTTTTTAGAGTATGATTTTTATTTTTTGTTTGAAAAAGTGTTTTGACGTAAAATAATCGTCAAAGTAATTTTGAATTTTTCGTATTTTAGATTGTTTGTTAATTCTTTTATTAAAAAGGGGGAAAAAAAATGCTAGAATTTCTACTCGGCACACATGGGATTTGCTCAAATTTGGATCCCAACTAAAAGATGTGAGTTTGAATAAATTAGGATTAAGATCCTTTTCATTTAACTTTGAAATGCATATGAATTTTTGAACAGATGTCAAACTTTATTAAAAAATCATCAAATCAAAATAGGGGCAAATTGCTCTTTAGCTACAATACCACATATATAATTTTTAAATTTTTTCAACCCAAACTTTATTTATGATACAAAAAATAGCCTCTCTGACTATAACATGAGCAGCCAAATTCGTACTCTCCATAACATGTGCAATGCTCCAATTTTGAAAATCATTATGACTGACTATTGTTATTATTCTAGGTCATTAGTTAGGTGTGAGAAGTTATCTCTCACGGTCTGGATAGTTCGATGTGAGAGATTATCTTTTACGGCCAGTTTAAATAAATTTTTAGGATATTTAGCTACCCTTGTCTTAAATTTAGTTTGCCCAGAGCAGATCTGCTCTTTAACTTTTTTTGTACATGGATTAACGGAAATGAAAGTCGTGTTCGTATATATGATTATGTAACCTCATAACATACGACTATGATTTTACAAAACTTTATGCTTTGTGATGTAAGAGCATTTTGCTCATAATTTTTTATTAATAAAATACTTAAAAAAAAACATATTCATTATTAAAGTTCGTGCTTATCAAAAACTCGTTTTTAAGTACTATGTATAATAGGTACCCACTACTGCTATTGAAATTAATTAATGCCATTTAATATTGGATGGTTTCTTAAGCAATGATGATATCATGATCATATTTTTGTAGGATTCTTATTTTTTCAGTTTTCTTAATTCATCATACCTCATTAATTATATGTTGAGATAGTGAAATTTGAAACATTTAGTAAAAAATAATTATTAAAATTTTAAGAAAAGTACTCATAATTGCCACTAGCATTGATTTTTTTACTTTCTTTTGGAAGGACGGCATCTTTGGGCCGTTGATACACCAAGTGAGATATGAGCAATTCTCCTCAAGGGATGAGATTTTAGTTTTAGCGTTTCTCTGCTTAATTAGATCATAGTTTTGTTTTTTTTTTGTTTTTTTGTTTTTTTTTTGTTTTTTTAATTTTAGATATAATTAGATCATACTTGATCATTACAAACTCAGGTTATTTTGTACCTAATAGCATGGAAAAAAGTTGTCTATCTTCTTCTTTCTTCTTTTAATCCTCGTAGGGGGACCAACATGTGTGGGGATTGCTATAATTAAATTCAAAACATCGGGCTAAAAATGGGTTATTAAATGATTTGGATGGTTCGTGGCTCTTTTACGGCCGGTAATTTTGACACGACATGCTTGCGAAGTTGACACGAACCTAAACATAAAATTAATGGGTTAGGGTTGAAAAGTTTGATTTGTTTAATTAAATTGATCAGATTATGGTTGACCTATAAAATCTTATATCCATGTCTCAATACGACTCAAACTCGACATGTGAATACGAATTGCCACCTCTGCTTTCTTAACTTAACGCCAAGAACCTGATAACCCTTTTCTAAAAAGCTCAAGATCACTAAGTTCATGTAAAATCATCAGCCAATCTAAGTGAATGAAGATCCCATATTTACCAAACTAAACTAGAGATGGAGATGACTTTGAATTCTTAATTGGACGAAGTTTAAAATTGATACATAATTTTAGAGCATGCAAATGTGTGTAAGAATTATATACTGTTAATCCTATTAAAAAGAGCGATGTTACATTTACAAATTCTTTAAAACTAGTTAATACGTGTTTAACAAGTGTCAGTATATGATTAAATCCACGTTATACACTAAAACCCTCTTCCAATCACATATTAACAAGTCTCAACAAATTATAAAAAAAAAAAAATTGTAGGTCAACTGGCCTAAAAAACTAAAAGCCACTTGTCTCAATCTTCCAAAACAATTAGGGTCAACTGCCCCAAGTTGCAGGACAACACCATGTTTATTGCCTTATTGGTCTTAAAAATTGTTGAAAGTGGAACCAAAACATGTTGGGGGGAGGGGATAGAGAAATTAAAAAAATAAAATAAAATTATAATCACCAATCAATTAGCTTTCTGTTAAATCATATAAAATAGATCCTATCCATTCATACAGGAGATGAGGATGATTGAGCCTTGAATAGTATAATCTGTCGAAAAATCCAAGGCAAGTAATATAGTATATTAAATTAATGAAAGTATGACAGCTGTGACAATGATAAGTTCATTTATTGGCTTATTCTTTTATCTCGAGATATTTTTTATTTTTTGTTCAAAGGGGTAATGTCAGAAGTTAGTTGAGTCTCGATCACTCCACCTTTAACTTATCTTCTGTATAATAAGGGTATATATATATATATATATTATTTATTTATTTTTTAATAATACTAACTGGCATATGGGACAAGTGGTTGTCGCGGATAAATTTAACGTGACAGACTATTAAGGTTTTGAACGAAAATACTACCAAAAAAAAAAAAAAAAGTATTTAACCCGAAAGATTATTTTCTTTGATAACACTTTTTTCTCGTTGTTTTTGTTTTCTAAATGAAAATATTAACAAATAAATCAATTCTCTTAAAACTATTTTTACTTCTATCATTTATCATAACACTTTTTCAAATAAAAAATAATAATAATAATAATAAATTCTTAAAAAGCATTAACGTACATACATAATCATATCCTCCATTTGTGCTTAGTTTTCAAGGGTAAATCAGAAAGCAACCCCTTGCATAAAGTTAGACGGCGAGCACTTATCCTGTTTCAACATCAATGAATGGACACGAATAATTGGTTTTTGATTATTTTAACTGTTACTGAGGCATTCACTTTCACTGCTAATTTACTCGCAAAGGTTGTTTTCACCGCCAGTTGTTCACACCGCATTCTCGAAGGCGATGCCCAAGAGTCAAGGACCGTTTTACCATCCTTCCGTTAACTTTTGGAGGTTTCTCCGGCATTATATATAATATATTTAACGAAAAATGTTAAAAAATGTTAATTTTTTTTTTTAATGAAGATAATGAAAGTTCTTATATCACAAAGTATAAATTTATGTAAAATTATAGTCACATGGTATGAGGTTACATAAATATAAACAAAATTCTTATAATAAAGTGTTATTTATGACTTTCACATTCAGCTAACCTATGTACAAAAATAGTTAAAGAGCATGTTTGCAGACTAAATCTAAGACAATGATAGCTAAATATTCTAAAAATTTAGCTTGACCCTAATATATAGGGATAAAATTTACGTTATTATTTTAAAATTTTAAATTAATAAGAAAAAATATGTTTAATAATTTAAATCAATATTTTGTACATTTTCTCCAATACAAGTAAAGATCAACTCAATAAATATTTAACTCAAGAAAACTTCACTTAATTTTCATAAATTTTCATCACTTTTACAATTTTTTTCACAAATTTAGAAAACTTTTAATTTACTATATCGAACTTTCAATTTTTTACAATTTCACTCCTCCCGTTAAAATTTGGGATTAAATCAGATGGTCAAAAGGTAAAATGACTCTCATATCGTATAACACTGTAAACTTTATAAAATTAACAAATTATTCTTAAATTATAATTATTATTTAAAAAAAAGAAAAAGAAAAAGAAAGTATTTTAGGAATTTCTCACCCCTCCCTAATGGATGGATGTTCGATGTATTAAACTAAGAATTTTTTAACTTTGAGAAGGAGATTACAAAAGTGATAAAAATTTAAGGGAGTTAAAGTGAAATTTTTTATTCAATTAAAATTGAAAATAAATTGTGAAATAAAGATTTGAACTTATTACCCTACTAATATTAAATCACTATCTATTTTAAAAGTATAACATTGTTTGCAATGACTAGTTCCTCTTATTTTTGTATTAAAAATTAAATTGGAACATTGTAGGGTCGGATACTTGCAAGTTGGATGACAATTTCTATGTTTTTGGAGCTTCATCTCATCAGTACAGGGGTAAAGCTTGGGTGAAGCAAAACTTTCGGATGAATTTCGGAAGCTTTGCTTCATCGTAGCATTGCTCTCAGTACAGACATGCCCAATTGACTTTAAGGAATAATGATAGTTGTACACCAAGTGTACAACAAATGTACAACACCCTTTCATAAGGGGTGGCTCCCACACACTGTGGGACCCACCCCTTGTGAAGGGGTGTTGTGCATTTGTTGTACACTTGGTGTACAACTATCACTTCCCGACTTTAAGTATACGCGTGTCAGGTCTACAAGAGGCATAGGCTCCGTTTGTTAATATTTTTTATAGGGATTTTATTTGTTTGAATAGATGCTATGACGTGATATAAATGTTAAAAAAAAATAATTAATTGTTTTAAGTTGTTTATTAATGTTTTTGTATTTGTGTGTTATAATATTAATTAAATAATTAAATTTATAATTATTTTTTTTTTTAATTTAAACTTGGGATAATTGTATCATTGGTTTATGGGG
This sequence comes from Alnus glutinosa, assembly GCF_958979055.1. NCBI lineage: Eukaryota > Viridiplantae > Streptophyta > Magnoliopsida > Fagales > Betulaceae > Alnus > Alnus glutinosa. The sequence goes on along the minus strand of NC_084891.1, from coordinate 3,614,051 downwards.
TTGGCTTAAATTACGAATCACTCCCTGTGATACAAAAAAGTCATGGAGAATCTTTGTAGTAAACTATAATTATGAATCACTCCCTGAACTTGTTTTCCGTCCACCCAGTTAACAGAATCTGTTAGTTTGCTACGGCATATAAATAGTGAGATAACCTCTAAATATCATTTGTATTGTAATTCACTAACAGACTCTGTTAACTTGGTGGACAGAAAACGGGTTCAGGAACTGATTTGTAATTATAGTTTACCACAATGATTCTTTCATGAACTTTTTATACTACATGGAGTAATTTTTAATTTAGGTCAATCTCAATGATCAATAATGCAATTATTTCTTTAAACTTTTAGAATAAGTAATAATTTAAGGCTTTGAGTGTTATATTTTTCTATAAATACCATCTCAATGAATTGGGGCTAATTCTTTGACATTGTTGAATAACAAAACTTTCTACCCAAATCATTTAAGGAATAAGAAATCTTTCATCTCAAGAAAGCTAGAGAGAGAGAGAGAGTTTAGCCAAAGAAATAAGAAATCTTTCATCTAAAAGAAAGCTGTAGAGAGAAAGAGAGAATGATTAGCATGGGTGGCAGTTGGGAAATTACAGGGAGGTTGGTTGAGGAAGAGAAAAGGTTTATAGGGGGGGGTTGGAGAAAGGTCAATTGTTGGATTGCAGGGGCACCAAATTTGGAGAAGAAGTGGAAAGAGGGTAATGCTCATGTGATGGGGCTTTTACTTACAAATGCATCCATAAGATGCCAAAAAGATATCCACAATTTAGAAAGTGGGTAATTGCTTGTATTTCAAGTTCAGAATCTTCAGTCCTTTTGTCAAAAGTTAAATACTAGAAAAAGGACAAAAATAAAAAATAAAAAATAAAAAATAAAAAATAAAAAATAAAAAATAAAAAATCACTTGGGCTTTGATTTAGTCAGTCTCCTTGGGCCCTACGTACATATAAAGCAATCAATCCATTATATTCATATGGTTGTCCACACGCCACAGAAGCGGTTGAGGACGCCTGCAAGTGCAAGATAGATGAGAGGATGAGTAAAGACTAAAGAGGCTTTGTTGGATACGTTGGCGGGGATGGTGGCGGGGGCCACTTTGGATGTTTAAGTAAATGGATTAAGATGAAAAGTAAGCTTGAAGATTGCTAATATGCGTGAGGAATAGCTTCTCTTTATTATTATTTAGGAAAATTTTTATAAATTCTCCCTTTTAACTTTCATCAACTTGAAACTATCTCATCAAAGTTCAAAGACTCTTAATTTTACTCCATCAATCTTTAAATTCGTTGCAATGTCTTCCATCCACGAGGGTTTGACATTAAATCCTAATAATACCTATGCAATGTCTTTACCTCCGACGAAGAAGCTTCCCTACAAGGCAAGATCCTCTCCGCTCTCGACAAGGCAACATCATCACAACATAATAGAGATAAAATAATACACAAATAATATACTTGGTTCGCCAGTGTATCTACGTTCACATGAGCGTGTGACTAGTTTTTTATTCTGTTAAAAAAAAAAAAAAAAAAGGTTACAACTTATATATATTGTCCTTAGTAAAAAGCCTAACCTAATATATTAAAATCTTCGATATACTCTTATTATACTGAAGTCACGATTCTTAAAAAAAAAATAAAAAATTAATGATTTAATTAATATTTTAACATTACTCAACTACAAAGCCATTGATTTTCTCTTCAAGTTTGACGCGATCAATTTTAAGGTGCAACACAAGGTATAAACAAACTCGTTGGAAAGTCTTAAGTTTATAATTTTATTAACCCAATGGATAAAGTTTTCCTTCAAATTAGATCGATCGAACGAACTTCATTTCATTAAATCTATTAAATTGACGTGTGCTTTTAGAGCATTTGATTCTCACATATATTTTTATATTTTAAATGTATTTTTAATAGAGCGTGAAAATTACAAGGTATAAGGACGCATGCGAGTTTAATAAACTGATTTAAGCAAATTTTGTCCGACCCAATTTTATTTTTAAAAAAAATTATCCTAACCCAAATTAATTAGAATACTTTGTCCAAAACCAGCATAAGGTTGTAAAGTCAGCAATGTATGACCCCAATTTTAGAATTAGTCAAGGGTCGGCTGTAAGCCCAGCTTCTTGAGGGAACCCATTGTGGTAGAGTTTATAAATTTATTATTATTATTATTATTATTATTATTATTATTATTATTATTATTATTATTATTATTATTTTCTTTCCTAAGACGTGTTGGCTCATCTAAAAATAAATTATATATATATTATTTTGATGCTCTCACATTACAGTCAAAAAATTGCAATTATTTCTGCATAATTAAGTATCTTCAATTTTCACAACAAAAGAAAAGGTTTGATTTAATTTTTAATTAGGTCAACAATTTCAGTTATACCGGTCATATTCAATCATTTTAAAATATGCTTAAAAGTTGTAAAGAATTGTTCTTCCCATTGAAATGTGTTGTCCCGTGATTGATACAAGAGCTGCCGTTGAAACTTGAAAGCGGCTAAAGATGCTTCTATGAACATGTGGCCATGGCCACCATGTTCATCAAGAATTTAATATTTGCATTTACAATATGAAAAAGCCATCACAAAAGGCATAAGTGGGACACATGGCTCTGTTTTTTAATATTTTAGAGTTTTTTTATTTTTTTATTTTTTTTTTGTTAAAAAATTCTTTTGATATGAGATAAAGTTAAAAAATAATTTTGAGTATTTTGTATTTTGGAGTGTTTGTTAATATTTATGTTTAAAAAAAAAGAAGAGAAAAATATAAAATTAATCTATGTGATTACAACCAATTTAAAATAAGCTCTTTGTGGTATAAAAATTTGCTAAAAACTCACTACGCTACTCTCAACTTCCGTCCAAAATATCAACAGAATCTATTTAATATCCCATATCAAATCCAATCATACAACATACGTCACCCATAATAAAAAATATATATATATATATATATATATATATATATAAATATTATATTTATTTCATTTTAAAAAAGGCAAATTTTCAAGGGTGGATTGTCCACTCTTTTGGTCAAATGGAGGTGGCCAAACCACTCCAGCTTAGGCATATATATATATATATATAGAGAGAGAGAGAGAGAGAGAGAGAGAGGATATTTTGCATTAGCCCAGTATACTCACTTGACATGACATGCTTAATTCACCTTTAAGCTTTTTTTTCTTTTTAATTAAAATTTATCTAATGCTCCGTTTGGTTGGGTGTAAAATATTTTCTGTATTTTTCGGTGTTTGGTGCAACTGAAAATAATGGTCAACGGAAATCATTTTCAGTTTGACCGAAAAAATTTCTTTAATTTTTGAAAAATTATTTACGGTTTTAAAAACTGTAAATCGTTTTCTGAATTTAAACTCTTCATTCTTGCACGTACGTTTTTGGGAATCCGCCATCGCCAGACATTGAAGTTTGTTAGTATCTCAAATCTATCAGAGAAGGTCCCCAGATTTTGGGATTTCGTTGTCGAAATCCAGCTAGTTCACTAGAATCTGTCCTGAGATGCCGGATTCTGGCGACCCAAGTTCCAGCAAACTGGTCGAAATCCGGTCAGCCGACATCAAAATCTAGCTAGCGCCTATAGATTCCAGCCACTGGCTGATGTTGCCAAATTTCAACTAATTTGGCCAGAATTCAGCCGACCGATGCCAGAATTCACATAGCGTTACTGAAATTCGGCAAGCCGTTGACGAATTTCAGACACCATCATCGAAATCTCATTGCCAATCATTTTTCAAACAAACAGAGCATAAGAATGAATTGAATATGCCACATTATATGCCCATAATAGAAGAATATAAAATAATATTTCTCATATATTAAACATGCATTAATATATTCCAATTTCCAACCACAAAAACGCGTTATGTTGGGCCGAAGGAGCGTCTTTATGTCACATCGTTGCAGTACTCTTTGATTTGAGCTGTTACCTTTCAAAAACCGGCCAAAGCAGCATATATGTCCGGTTCAATTCTTTTTCTTATTTTGCTAAATATGGCAATATTTATTGGTACTCTTTTGGTATGCCCCTAAAAATTTCATGCTTTAAAAATATAGGTAAATTTAATAAATTGAATTAATTATTTTTTTTCTTCAGTTCAATTTAAAGGAAAATACTGTTTGTCTCTTATTCTCTATTCATCCAAACACTTACTTATTCTAAACAAAACAATAATATGACTAAAATGTAGCAATCACTTTAGCTTGTTATAATTATATTCAGTTCCTCTCAATTTAAATGTTTTGATTTGAAATATATGATTATTAATAAGAAAAAATACACATATTCTTCCCAAACTATCACTCAATTATTAATAATTGTGCCAGTGTCTTATCATAAATTACAAAAAAAATGTTAATGTTGTCCAAGACCAATAAAAGATTAAAATGACCATAATTTTTTTTTTAATAAGACAAAATTATCTTTATAAATTCGAATATTTGTGGGGAGGGTTCATCGTCAATTCCCCCCATTGACGCTTTAAGGCTCATCAGTGGTCATATTAGAATATGGCTAGAAATGTAGTTCAACCTTAGAGAACGAAGCGTTTGTTTGATAATGCTCTTTGGGTGATGCTTTTTTACTTTCTAGTTGAAAGTGTTTTGTGATTGAAGTTGTTTGTTAGAGCATTATCAAACAAACCCGTTTTGAGGAAGTTCTTCCAAATCCAATATATAAAATTGTCACATGTCCCTTATGCACGTAAGAAACACGTTTTTTTTAATAACATCAAAAGAGTTGGGGGAAATTTTATTAAAAAAAAAAACATGTTCTTCTCGCATAGTAAGGAGCACATGCCAATTTTATAGACGGGGTTAGGAGAAACTTCCTCCAACCCAATTTGTATGAAAACTGTCCAACCTTAAATCTATACCTATTTTAATATCTTCAATCCTTACTTCTTTTGTTTCCCTTAATCTTACCAGAATCAGTGTAAAAGCATAACAAAAGGCAGTTCTTGCAACCACCATTTAAGCATCTATACAGAACCTGGAAACCAAACTGAATGCAGAGAAATTGTCCACGCTATGTGGGCAGTGGAAATAATGTAGAGCTTTCTCTTAGTGATCCTTGCCTCCTTCAAAAGCTTCAGTTGATACAGACATGGCCTCTTTGGCACGATGACGCCTTTCCCTCCCATAGATAACCCAGAAGATCAATGAGAGCATAACTGAAGTAGACACCATCACTAACCCTAAGTAGATCCATCTGCTGTATTGCCGTAGACCCGGACAATGGTCCCTATATATTTCGCTGAAAGTTTCGCGCACGAATGTGCAGTCTTGAAGCTCAACCAGGAAAGCAGCATAATTATTAAAGGCAAGTCCCATACTTACTCCAGTTGTCATCTGGTTGTAGAATGTAGGGGTCAAACGCCCTGTTGTGGTACATATCCCAGCTGCTGAAACCTGGCAGACATAGATCCCCCAAACCTAGAAGAATCAAATGAAAGTGTTAATGTACGAGTTTAAACACTCAATTGACAGAAACAACACTCTTTTATAGATTTTCTGAACGTTTAATTGTGTTCAAAAACCAGTCCAAGACATAGCTTGAGATAATGCACGTGTGTTGAACTCTCCTGGTAAGGCAACAGATAAAGATGCAGTCCAAGATGTAGTTCAAGTTTCAACTCAAGATAACTTTGGTTCAAAATATTTAATAGATTAACATACTACAAGGTTTATATAATTATTATAGTTTGAATTGTAAAGTTTAAATTCTGAGATCATCAATTGTAATCTTATCCTTTGTAACTTACAAATACATCAATATACTACACGGTTTGGTCATCTTGACCAACACCGTTCTTCCAAAAATATTTTCAGAAAGTTCTTAGGCTTCTCTCTCTTACTCTGGCTCTAGAGAATGGCCTCCAAATGCTTCGCAAAATTGGTCCATATTGTAAAAGTAATTAGAAATGAGACCATACGAACACATGGAAGAGGACGAATTTCAGAAAAGAATTTGCAGGCTATTTAAGTATTTGATTAAATGATTAAATTTACTTCTTCCGATCAGCTTAAACTTTTGGGACAAATGATAATTTAATACAAGCTATCCTTATTTATCAAAACATTACCAGGTTCTAGCTAGTGTTGCTAGGTTCTTACCTCTGTTGCATTGAACAAGTCCACTTCACCAGCAGTGCAAGGACGATTCGTGAAGTCAGGATAAAATGGGTTGCAGAGGATGGGTACCAACGGGCCAGACTGATTGAAGTACATTGGTTTGAAGTTGGGGGAGAAATTTATGTTAGAGACATTGGTGATGACTTCGTTGATCAAATCAACAAGTTCAGAAGTGACTTCTTTGCTCCGCAACAAGGTTTCTTGTGCTGTTGCATTGTCCACGCATGGCAGTATATCATCTAAAGCAGAATGAGAAGTAGGGTTTTGAACCCATTCATCCATTGCAACACAAGTATCTGCAGCCACACTAGTAGGTCAAAAAAACAAAAAAAAAGAAAATCAGCTCCTTGGTTAAAAGATTGCAAGCAAAAGAACAAAGTTCCAGAGGAAAAAGCAGAACTTTCTCCTTGTGTACCTGAGTAACACTTTTCACTTTTAATGATATCTCGATTACTTAAAAAAAAAGAAAAGAAAAATCAGAACAGTTTCTTATTTCTTAGAATAAACCTGCTTATTAGCACAAGCGTCAATCTGAATTTGAGAATTTTTAAACAGTTAAGTCATCATAAGCACAAAACTGGATTTGAAAAACTTAGCACTTTGAGAAAATGAGATACTGAAATTTCTTTTGATTGCCAAGATTGCTATTTCCAACTTCTCTTACAAAGCATAGATGCTAACTTCTAATTTAAGAAATGATAGATAGTTATCTTTAACAGGAAATGTGTATGCTGCAAGTTTTATGTGATAGCTTCAAACAGCTAAGAAAAGAAGATCCATTTTCTTTCTAATAATTGCTTTAAAAGATTATAGTGACATATATAAAGATGATGAATCTAAAGAATACTGCAGAACAGCATAATTCTTTGCCCTTAATGTCATGGCTTTGCTGGCAATCTTTGTCAGCCAGCCCATCGGTCTCCATTATGATGAATATACCTAACTTACTATTGTAACTAACCTGCCATCAGTTCATAAAAAAATTTAATAATTATAGGTTCAGTACAATATGCTAAAAAACAGTGCATGCAAAAAGCATATGACTAAGACAATACTGAGAAAAAGAGCAGCTCCCTTATTGTCCTTATGAGTAAATATATTGGGACTATTGTCCTTATGAGTAAATATATTGGGATACGGCTAAGCCTTTCCATAGTTATTATAGTTTACCTTATTTCGTTGTATTACCCTTTTTAGGAGATTTCATTACTTTTTGTAGCTTTAGAATTTCACTATCAGTTTGGAGTAGTTGTAATGGGAATAATCAGTTGTTGCCATCAATAATATTATCAGTTTTCTTTATCAAAGTGTGTGTTGATTTTGTGTATTGAAAACACAGATTCTCTTTCACGTCTATCACTTTCGCTACTTCAAAAACTGCACTACATAGCAATCCAGAGTCAAAAGTCATATACTTTTCCCATCTACAAATATAACATCTGAGTGCATTTTCACTCTTATGAGAAATGAAGTGTCTTTACAGATCATTCTAGCATATACTACTATTCAGTCTAGTCAGCCAAAGCCTTCCAAATATATAGGAGCTGCAAGACATCTATAAGAAAACTATAAATGTTGCACATTATTACAAAACTTACTTATGGAGAAGAAGGAATATGCCACACAGAATAAATGTCCCTGTAACAAGTATCCATCCAGTGATCACCAGGCTGCAACAATTCATATAAAATCATTCCATGAGAGAAGATCCTAACTAAATGCAGAAATGGTTGGAACTATATAGAATGAGGAATTATATAAAAGGAAAAAGCATACTGCACATAATTAGCTCACTCACATGTACACAAGAGATTGCATGCCAAATAGTGAAAATACTTCAGCAAAGGAACAGGATACAAAAATGAATTAGTACCTCAATTGAAAATTTTAAAATTTAGGAAGTTAAAAATACGTGGAATCTTAATAAGGTTACTGAAGGTGCTCACAGAATCCAAGAAATGTCAAGAGAAGCATAATAGCAGCGATTATGATAAGTGCCAGTCTCCTGCATGAACACCGTATTCATTTTATAACCAAGACACCTCTCAGAAGAACAGAAATAGAAAAGGCAAGCCTTATAATCCTTTCTTACACAGAATCCAAAAGATCATGAATGTCATCTGAATTCTCCATTGTTCGGTCAGCAAGAGTACTAGCAGAAGAATTAATCATTGTTTCAATCTGGTCAATATCAGTTTGAACATTAGAAGGCAGAAAAACTTGATCCACTTCAAGCTGCTTAGCTGCACCAAGATAATCTGATATATTCCTTAGCTTCTCAACTGTGAAATCTGCCTGATTTACAACATACTCCAATGTATTTGTTGTACTACTATGAAACCTCCCTTGACCAGCATACAAAACAACACATCCAACACTGTTACCAGAGTACAAGACATCAGTTTATTACAAAAGTTCAACTTAACATGAGAGAGAGAGAGAGAGAGAGAGAGAGAGAGAGAGAGAGAGAGAGAGAGAGAGAGAGAGAGAGAGAGAGAGAGAGGTGTGTACATGGCTGCAATTGTGAAGATTATGAGGAAGATAAGAGAAAGTACATAAGCCGTCCCGGAATAGCCATAAGGCTCCCTTTTAGAACAGAAATAACAGAGAGTGATGAGACATAAGCACAGTCCAAAAGCCAGGAACCAGGCTGCAGCGAGGACAAACAAGGGAACTGCAGTAAAACCCACAGACTGCATTTCAAAGAATGGAGAAGGAAGTAAGTTAAGAAAAGGAATAAAGCAGTTCAAATATAACTGAATACCAATTTAAGCACAAATAAGATGTTAATAAAACATTATTTATTAAAGCTACACCAAAATTAAAACAAAAGAAACCCAAAGGAGGGATTTGTGTGGGGATCATTAAAAATCACTCCCATCCAAATGAAGCAAAATGCCAAGATAATTCCTTACAACCATTGAAATGGGTATGAGAGCAAGACCTCAATGAAAATGTGAAAGCAATAAGAAGTCAAACGGAATTGATGAATATTCTGCTGATAAGGACTCTCAAGCAAATTGAAGTGATAAAGACAAAGGATAAGTTTAAGAGTTAGCACTCTGTTAAGATTGTAACATCTTGTATTTCATTCCAAATAAACTTCTGTAACAGATTTCATGTATATAATGAATACCAACTCTCCAAAGATTGGTGTGGAGAGCTTACAAGGATACATTGTTAGGTTCAGGGGTGTGCCTGCAGTGACGGTGCAACCAAGGTGAAGTATCCATAGCAGATGGGATTATTCTCAAATTATAATTGGAATGGGAACTGTGGCTCATGTTTCATTTATATAACTTCTTCGTGTATGCAATGTGCGCACTTTCTGCCAACCCTAACCTCAAACATCACTATCCTTGTTAGTTTCTCTTCTTTCTCCGGCCCCTTTCATTCTCAATCCTAGCATAATATCAATGTCTTTCATCTTTCCCCCTCTAGTTTTTCCTTTAGAACTCTTTCTACTCACATCCTCTAACTCAAGAATTCCCTCCTCTCACCACCCCACCCCCCAAAAGAAAATAAAATCAAACCCACATTCACTGTTGAAGTATCTCTTTCCAGTCTTTAAATTTAGTCTTCTTGAAAAAGTATCTGTAATAACCCTGATTCTCTTTCGAGGATAGAAAGGTAATTTACTATTAATTAAGAACCTATGTAAAAGAAGGTTTGACTTGGCAATGAGAATGGATTACTGAGCAGAAATATTAAAAACTCTATGATATTAAGCAATTTATAAGAACACTTGAAACACCCAATCTGAAATTGGTTTGTCTCTCAGTAAAAGAAATTTAAGACAACCAAATTGGAGCACCGCATGATGTGGTCCAGTTCAAGAGGGGAGTTTGTAACGCCCCGGTCCCATATTGTGAAGAGATAAATAGCTCACATAGAGTGAGTGGTTGATAGGAGACAGTCATGAGTGCTAAGTCCCACATTACCTAGTTATTAGGTGAAACTGAGCTTTATAAGGGATTCTAAGAAAGCTCCAAATTGACTAGTCCTTTTGGGGTGATAGCGCAGATCTGGTTAGCGCTTTTCCCTAGGCCGTTACAAATTATATTAAAGCCACTTAGTAAAACCAGGTCATGTGGTACTGGAGCATCTCGCATGACGTGGTCTTGACGAGGATGTCAGGGTTTTAAGGGGGGAGTTAGAAACATCCTCTTCTCATATTGAGAAGAGATAAATAGCTTACATAAAGTGAGTCGTTTATAAGAGATAGTCATGAGTGCTAAGTCCCACATCGCTTAGTTACTAGGTGAAACTAGGCTTTATAAGTAATTCTAGGAACATTCCAAATTGACTAGTCTTTTTGGGATGATAGCGTAGATCTGGCTAACGCTTTTCCCTGGGTCGTTACAGTATTTCTTTCCACTCTTTTTACTTTATGCTATAAACGTTCCTTTTCAAATTGTGCTAGTGTAAAAAATTGATCACACAAAGATTAATATATATATTTATACCTAACGTACATTCACTTACACAAGTTTGAAAGAAAAAAAATCCTATAGTTACATTAGTTAGATTCTTAATATCGATGACCACGAGAATGAGTTATGAGAAAGTTGGCCATGTGAACCACATTTGGGGCACATTTGGTATGCAGGAATAGACCCAAAAATAGAATAACTATTTCTTTAGAATACTTATTACATTGTTTGGTTACATTTTCATTCCTGGGAATATCCATTCCTAGGTAATAGCTAATTCTCCCAAAATGAGGAATAGTTGTTCCTCCTTAAAAGGCCTGGAAGACGTATTCCCTCAGGAATGGAATAGCTCCAAAAATATATCCCCAAAAAACATTGGGGTGGTTTCCCCCATGGGTGGTCGATCATCCCCTTGGGGTTGGTCGGCCATAGCTACCGAACCTCGTTGGAAGGTCTTACCACCCCCGGTGCCATTGACGGTGGTCTCGGCCACCTCCGGCGCCATTGACGATGGTCCCGGCCACCTCCGGCGTGCCATCTGGTGGCCACAACCACCAGATTAGGTAGTCTGACCACCCCGAGATGGTGGTTGGGGGTGGCACCAACCAAGAGGAGGGGGTGCTATTCCTACGTTATTTTTATAAGTAAGGGTATTTTATGAAATTTGATTGAAATCTAATTCAATTCTTGATTTTTATAAGGGTATTTTATGATTGAAATTTGATTCAAATTTCCACGAGATCAGGTAGTCTGATCACCCCCGGATGGTGGTTGGGGGTGGCACCAACCAGGAGGAGGGGGTGCTATTCCTACGTTATTTTATAAGTAAGGGTATTTTATGAAATTTGATTGAATTCTTGTTAGAAAATTTGGTCATTCATGTGTTATCACCGAACGAATGAATAGGAATAGTCATTCAATTCCAGGCTTTTGTATTCTTGGTAATCCTCATTCCTATTCCCAAGTAATCATCATTCCAGTGTATCAAATGTGCCCTTAGATTGAAGAAAAAATTGGAGACTTTTTCACAAAAAAATGTAACGGCTAAATTGTGAAGAGAGAGAGAGAGAGAGAATGAGAGCATGTGTGAAGGTTTAGAGCATTAAATGTGGCGGCTCCCATAAAAATCAATATATTTCTTTACTTCAAAAGATAGTATCAAATACGATAAGTAAATGGTCATGGGTCACATTTGTTTTTCCAAAATAATGAGATCATGGACAAATTCCAAGGAGGTTGTGGAAATAGTCTCACCCTAATCTTCTAAGGTTTAAGTTGTGAAAATAGTCTCATTGGCAAGTGGGTATGCTCCCAACATCGTTGGCTAAGCTTCAAATTTTATGTTCATCCGGTGCTTGTATGTAGGGGTGGAAACTGCATTATATAAGGAAATAACACCCTTATTCCGCATCTGCACTCCGCGGAGGGCAGGTTTTTGTAACTGCCTGCCAGTCCAGGGTAGGTGAAATCCGCCCATAACCACACACGGGCGGACAACCTTTTTTGTACTAACCGCCCATGACATTTTGGGCTTATTTTTTATTTTTAAACAATGAATCTTAATTTATATGACCTTTCTTTTTAAAGCTTTTTATGAGCTTTTTTAGATGGGCTCAATCCAATATTTTTTTTTTGAGAGAGAGAGTGCTCCAGAGAGAGAGAGGGAGACTGAGAACATGAGGGTCAAAGAAAGAGAGAGCTGAAGGGGAGCAGCGGCTATGAAGAGACAGGGAGAAAGAAATTAAGAAAATGAGGCATTAGGATTTCGTTTTCTACTCTTTTCCCTAGACGAAATGATGTCGTTTTGGGATTAAATCCCGAAATGTTGTTTTATAGCGGATAACGCATCCGCCTACCCATTTTCCGCTATCCACCCGCATATGTGCGGAGAACGGATATGGTATCAGCCCGACCGGAGTTAGGAGCTGAAAATCTGCCCGTAACCCATGTGGACGGGCGGATAGCGGATGCATAGTGGTTTTTAACCACCCACCTGAACACCCTTACTTGTATGATGGACAAATCAAGCACCCGAGATGTATTACTTGTGTTTTAGCATAGTACAATATTTAATTGATTGAAGCGTGTATATGGTTTATTCTCATAATATATATAAGAAAAATAATAAATAATAAATAATAAAGAAGAAGAATCATGAAATCAGCCTCATTGAATGCTGCTAGATACATCCTAGGAATTTGTCATTTTTATGAACCAACATTTACTACCTTCTTATTTATCACATTAAGAAGTAACAAATACTTATATGACAATAGTTAAGAGTTATCATCCAAAAAAAAAAAGGTTAAAGAGTTACAAAATTATAGAATAGTCTAAGAATTTTTGAAGATCTTGATCGATCAGTCTAATCAATTTTCCAAAATGGCATAAATTCCAATATCTTCACTAAAACTCAAAACAAGGGATTCTCATAAATGCACTTACACAACAGTTATAGACAATTTAACACGATTTACCACAAACCACAATGCCTGTCCGAAATGTAGGATAGAAAAGCAAAAATCAACCCTGGTAAATAAAACGACATAATTGGTGAACTTACAGCCCAATAATGGCGGTCACTGATATTCCATCCTTTGGTGTATTTTTTGAACCCATCAAGAGGGTCTTTCCTTTGTGTTCTCTCTGAGGCCAACACAAATGAACCAAATGACGGATTCTCAACAGGTGCAGTAGTGGGTCCCTCCACAAGAGACCTCCAAGGCATCCATGAGAGCTCCACACCATAACTTCCCTCATTTTCCCACCCTGGAAAAAGAAAGAATTTTTTTTGAAAGGAAACATATTTATCTTCCACGCAAACAGCACCAATGTGGTAGAAGAAGAAAAAAAAAAAAAGAAAGAGCAAAAGAGCAGTAGAAAATTTTGTAGAAACACTGGTTTCTTGTCTCTTCTTACATTTTCTCAGCGAGCAACCAAACAGAAATACAATGCAGAGGAGTACCTGAAGCGGGTGGCGCTTGGAGGGGTGGAAAGTGAGAATCCCCGTGTGAAAAGGGAAAGACTGTGGCAGAGAAAAAGAAGAGAAAGATGACCGGCGGAGACATTATGAGAGAGAGAGAGAGAGAGTGGTGTTTCAGAGATAGAGAGAGAGAGCCGTTGGGGAAATGAAGAGCTAGGGAGGGAAGTGAGAGAGCTACTGCCAGTTGCCTCGCACAACTTTGTGGCGGAATTACCCTTTTGCGTTTTTACTTTTTAGCCTACTTTTTCCCTTTTTCTTTTTCATTTTTTTTTTCCTATTTAGTATTTAGTGCACATTGATAACAATACTAATGAGTCAACATCATCGAGGCCACAATTTATTTTATTTGAAATAAAGAGAAATTTATTCCAAAAAGAAAAATCTTGATTTTAAAAAATAAAAAGTAAAATCCTCCCTAATTTTGAACACGTTGCCTTTCTGGACTTTCATAAATACTATAATCTTAAATTTTCAATTTTTTCAGTTCAATTTTTTCACTATATCTAAATTTGTCCAAAAAACCACAATCGATTAACAATTATTTTATTCTCTCTCTTTTTTTCTTTTCTTTTCTTTTTTTTTTTTTTCAGAGAGAGAGAGAGGAGTATTTTATTCTTTAAATTGGTTGTAATGATGAGAATATCAAAACCTTTTAAAATTTGTAAAGTATTCAAGTAAAAAAAAAAAATCTTTAAATTGGGTTAAATGAACTTTCTCAAACTTAATCTATAAAATTTTCATACTATACAATTTTATTTAATAGCATGTGTGATTTTTTAATAGAGTTTCTCGCAACTCTTTTAATGCTATTAAAAAAACATGTGAGAAGTAATACATGACAATTTTATAAAAGATGTTAGAAATGGGAGAAAAACTATGTCCTTCAATTATATTAAAATTTTAAATTAAATAATGTTCTATTTTTATACTTATAAAAAAATAGGAATGCTAGACATTCAAACATTTTTTTTTAGAATTTGGTTTGAACTTGATGTATCACAATTCCATGAGATTTATCATTTTGAAAAATATGTCACAATCTCATAGGATTATGACACATCAAATTGAAACTAAATTCTAAAAAAAAGTATTGAAATGTCAAGCATTTCTTTAAAAAAATTGTGTGGAATGGAAGAATGTCAAGTCCTATCCGACTTTGATAATAGTATTTAGAATGTTAAACTAACATATTAAGTTATTAATAATTAGTATGGAGGTTGTTTACAAACTCGGACTTGAACTCTGCTTTGATCACACATCGAAGAATTTAATAGCCTACTTCGAGCTCTCGTTAAGCCGAGCTTGTCGAGTAACCCAGCTCAGCTCGGCTCGACTTGAATATCATTCTCAACAAGTTTGAGCTTGAGCTCAAGCTTAAGCTCGCCCGAGTTTTAAACGAGCCGAGCTTAAACACGCATTTTTATAGTTCAGCTCGAATTTGAGTTCAACTATTTAAGCTTGACTCATAAACGAGCCAGTCTTAAAATTTTAAAACTCGACTCGGCTCGACTAGATTAATCCCTAATTGTGTGTGTGTGTGTGTGTGAGAGAGAGAGAGAGATAGAGATTTGGTATGATCCACTAGGAGCACCACCTTCTCTTCTACAATAATAATAATAATAATAATACCCTAGCCGCCGCCCCTCTCAAAACCTCTATTCTCTCTCTTCGTATCCTTCTTTGTGCAACCAGTGAGGGAGGAGGGAAGGATCTCTTCTCTTCCCTCTTCTCCTCTCTCATTTCCTTTATGTTTTTTCATGTTTTCTTTGTTTTGGTTTACTATTCCTTTTAGGGAGTTTTGTTCCCTCGAACTAGATCCGATGGTGGTTGATGTTCTCCTAGTCATTTTCGGGCTATATAAGTTGTTTTTTTAAGTTTTTTTTTAAGTTTTTCCTTCTGCTTTTTTCTGTTGGTTTTCCTGGCAGAAGGCTACACGAGACGTCTGTGTTGGGGAGCGACTTTTCTGGTGTGTGTCTCTGGCGAGTTTTTCTGGTTGTGCTTTTTTAATGTCTTCTTTAGAGTCAGATATGTGTTCTTCGGCTGGGTCCTTTATGACACGCGCCTCTCTATGGTGGAGATCGATCGTTGGAGATTGGTGGTTTTGGCGGTCGTTTGCTACAGAGGGAGATCCCTGGTGAAGGCGCGTGTTTACACGCGCTGGTGCCGGTGACAACTTTTTCCCGACGCCGGTTTCGTTTGATTTCTGTTTGGATTTTTTGTTTGTTTTTCTGTTCACAGTCTACTTTTGTAATGCTCAATTGTTACTGGACTATTTAGCATATGTAGCTACCACATATATAGTTCATTAAATTTTTTCTATTTAAATGATGGATTAGTCAACATGGATCAATATGTTCTCAAATTATTTGTTTGAATTTGAAAAATTTTAGGAAGGTGATTGTGAGATACCACTTATAAAATTTACTTGATCGAAT
Organism: Alnus glutinosa; assembly: GCF_958979055.1. NCBI lineage: Eukaryota > Viridiplantae > Streptophyta > Magnoliopsida > Fagales > Betulaceae > Alnus > Alnus glutinosa. Next base: position 3,598,029 of record NC_084891.1, on the reverse strand, counting down.
AAATGGTTAAGCAGCCTAATTTTTATTTAGTAATGTGAATTTTATAAGTGGTCTCATCACCTGTCCGAATTTAAAAAAATAATTTGAAATGATCATAATCCATAAACATCAATCTTTAGCAATTTGAACATCAAATATAAGAAATTAAAGTCCTATGAGATTTAGTTTCGGATAGCTGTCGGTCAAGAACAGTATTTCATATAAAATTTCTCATATTAACCGTTTAAAATACTATCAATTTGAACAATAAATTGAACACCGGAATCTGGATCCTTAAAAAATGACACGGCTACCAAATTATTTTAAATGAGGATGTCCTACTTCATTAATTGTAAGTCTAATTAGTTGATGCCCCCGGCCAATCTTTAATAGTTAATGCGCATGCTTCATTCTTGTATTGCTCAATTGTTACTGAACTATTTGTTGGCATAGTAGCTAAATTAACCCACTTTTTATTTGTTTAGATTGTGCTTAAACGTAAACAGTGGCTTAAACGTTGTTCATGTAATGTTTGTGTGTTGTTTAGATAGCTGTTTTAAGTTAGATTTTTTCTGGCTTAGGGTGTATGAGGTCTTGTACCTCTATTCTATGTAATTGCCTTCGAGCGTTCTTCAGTAAAATATGGTGATTCATGTTATTAAAAAAAAAAATTTAGTCCACTCTCTAATTTTTACTTACTTTCTCGCTCTTCAAACAGGAAACTAATGTTTTCCGAAAAATTAGTGTCAATTGTGATTTTTTTTTTTTAGTAGTAGATTTGGCATGATTCAATGTTTTGGTAGCATTTGTTTTTCTTGTACCTAAGCTGTTCCAAGCTTAGGTGTAAACTTCTCGGAAGGCACAAAACGGTGTTGAGTTTTATTCCAATGCTTTTTTTTTCTTTCTTTTTTAATTTTTTTTGTTCCAATTCTGTTTGTCAAGTAACGTGGGATATTGCACTTGCATAAAATTATAAAATAAGCAGACTTTTTTTAAAAAATAAAAAATAAAATAGACAGATAAAATATTATTAGGTATATATCCTTGTTGGGTTTGGATAGTTCAAGGACAATTTTTTTAGAATAAAATTTTATTTCAAATTGGATTTGAGGAAATTTCTTCAACCTAAACTATTTAATTAACATATATTTTATAATTTTATTAAAAATGCATGTGAAATCGCATAATAGACTAAATTGGAAGAATACGACTCAATTTGAAAGATTTTTTTCTTTTGGATCATCTATTTTCTTATTAATATTATAGATAAGTAAATTAAACCTCAATGGGCTAACAACCATCATTAGTTAAAAAAAAAAAAAAAAAATAGAAATTTTTAGGGTATTGTTTCGCGTAGAATTTCTTAAAATTCATAATTATTGACAGAATTGACATGAATTTCTTAAACTTCATAATTATATAATTTTCAACACAATCTAAATCGGCTCTAAGTCAAGACTAAGCTCAAGACCTGTTTTCAAATTTTAATTCTTTATTAGAATCATCATTACGAGAAAAATATTTATGCAATATTGGTCAATAGACTCAATACCATTTGAAAAATATATATGTTTTACAAATCCCATTATTTTAAGACAAAATTTCTTTAAAACCAAATACAAGTTTGAAAAAAGGTTTAGTTGTATTAAAGAAATTTTCTCAAACTCAATCTATTAAATTAATAAGTGTCTAAAATACTTACATTAATTTTTACATTTTTTTTTTTTAATTTTTACTTGTATTTTTAACAAAATATATGATTTTTATATGCATTTTAAAAATATATGTAAGAATTATATATATTTAAAGCACGTGAATTTAATGAACTAAATTAGAAAAAAAAAAAATCAGTTTAATAACCCAATTTAAAAGAAATCTATATATATAGAAATTATTAATAAAAAAAGAAAATTGTATGAAAAAGGTAAGGGGGGGGGGTATTTCGGTCACCAAAAGTGTGTTCGGTGTAATTCAGAAAGTAAATGGGGGGTCCCACAAAAACTTGTCAGATTTGAGCTCGTTGCCCAAGAGGTTACTCCTTTTTGGTGATCTTTTTGACTTGAGTGGAAAGCCATGAACCATAATTTCAGGCAATTTTCTTGTCTTCCCGTGGTTCCCGCCCTAAACACTGAAGTCCTTCCTTTACACAATTATTGAAGGGATAAAATCCATGGCCATTAATAATATTTTCTTGGTTGATTTGCTAAACTTTTTCGGATAATGTTTTTAACCTTTTTTTTTTTTTTTTTTGATAAGATGTTTTTAACTCTTTAGTTGTTAAGGGGATATAAAAGTGAAAATAATTTTAATTATTTTGTGTTTGAAGCTTTTTATTACTATTTTTACTATTCTGTCAAAAAGGTAAAAAATTGTCTTAAAAAGTATTGCCAAACGGTCCTTTCATTTTCATTTTTCATGATGTCCCAAATGGACGATGCTCTAAGCTTGTTTTGATGTAAAATATTTTTAATAAAAAATTATTTTTAGTGTTTGTATAGTACAGAAGATAAGTGATTGCAGAAAATGGTTGGTGACTTCCGCCAACCTCCGACAGAAGTCTGACAAACTCAAGCGGCTTTCAACAGTAGTCCTGCGAACTTTAGTAGTAACCTGGCAATAGGATTGGTAATTTTTAACACGACCCGCGAATCCGACACGAACATGATACAAAATTATAATATTAAGGTTTAGGCTAAACAAGTTGGTGGGTTAACCCGTTTACTAACACGATTATAAACGGGTTGGCGACTCAACTTGTGGGCTGACCCGCCAACCCGTTTAGTTATCGGGTCACCTATCAAATTACGGGTTGACGGGTCAACCCATTTACTTATTAAAATTAAAAAAAAAATAAAATCCAGAAGTTACTAGAGTTAAAAAACCGAAACCTTAGATTCACGTTCATTTCACATTTCACAACTTCACTCCACTAAGGCACTACTCAGTCTCGCCAACCCTAGGCCAGTGCACGTCGTCATCTCCAGCTCACCAAGACGTACGCCGTCGTCCCCAGCTCGTCGATCTGTTTAATTCCTTTTCGGCTTGCCGCTTAGTATCTGAGAAATGGAGATGATCAATCCCTTTGCGGCTTGCAGCAACAGATTGCGACTATGAAGCAATCCCTCTTTGCTGACGTTTTCCGTTTTCTCTTTTGCAAAGAAATACTCTTGTCTCTAGTTTCACTTTATTTTAATATTTTAAACAATACATATTGTCAATGTTAATTTTTCTTTTTTATTTTTCACTTTATTTTAACTAAATATTGCTAGGATTTACGACATCATATCTCAGAGAATTAGCAATCACACACTACAAAAATCACTACAATTGGACGTGTGTCTACAGTACCGGTTACTGTAGACACGCGTCCAATTAGACACGTGTCTAATTGTACCATATTCACAAATTGACACGTGTATTTAATACACGTGTCCAATTGGACACGCGTATTTAATACGCGTGTCCAATTGGACACGTGTAATAATACACGTGTCTATTTGGACACGAGTATTTAATATATGTGTCAAATTGGACACGTGTATTAAATACGCGTGTCCAATTTGACACGTGTATTATTACACGTGTCAAACTGTTATTTTTTGCCAAATATATATTAAAAAAAAAAAATTGTGTTGTGTTAATTTTTTGAAAAAAAAAAAAAAAACTCCTTATCTTATTAACCATACAAATCCGTGAAAATACAGTGCACATAGCTTACACACATAAAATTATGTTTGAAAGCTATATGCTATATGTAAATTCTATAATTTGAATTAAATACTTATAGTTTAGTCCCTTATATAGTACATACATTTAGGGTTTATGGCTATATATAGTACATACACTTAGGGTTAGGGTTTATTGCTATATATAGTATATACACTTAGGGCTAGGGTTTATACCTATATATAGAATATATACTTAGGATTATGGTTTATCGATATATATAGTATATACAATTAGGGTTTTAGAGTTTAGAAGTATATATAATATATACACTTAGGGCTATGAGTTATAATTTAATTGATTTTACATTTTATGAATAATAATGTCAATATATTTTTCACGTGTCATTATTGTACACTTATATATATATATATATATATATATATATATATATATATATATATATATATATATATATATATTAAATCATGAGCAGTTCAAAATTTGATTGTTCCGATATATATAGTATATACACTTAAACTTAGGATTTATAGCTATATATAGTATACATACTTAGGGTTAGGGTTTATCGATATATATAGTATATACACTTAGGGTTAGGGTTTATAGCTATATATAGTATATATACTTAGGGTTAAGGTTTATCGCTATATATAGTATATACACTTAGGGTTAGGGTTTTAGGGTGTATAGGTATATATAATATATACACTTAAAGTTATGGGTTATAATTTAATTGATTTTACATTTTATGAATAATAATGTCAATATATTTTTCATGTGTTATTATTGTACACTTTTAAATATATATATTAAATCACGAGCAGTTCAAAATTAGATTGTTCCGATATATATAGTACATATACTTAGGATTATGATTTATAGCTATGTATATAGTACATGTATTTAGGGTTAGGGTTTATCGCTATATATAGTATATACACTTAGGGTTAGGGTTTTAGGGTTTATAGGTATATATAATATATACACTTAAAGCTATGGGTTATAATTTAATTGATTTTACATTTTATGAATAATAATGTCAATATATTTTTCATGTGTTATTATTTACACTTTTAAATATATATATTAAATCATGAGTAGTTCAAAATTAGATTGTTCCGATATATATAGTACATATACTTAGGATTATGATTTATAGCTATGTGTATAGTACATGTACTTAGGGTTAAGGTTTATCGCTATATATAGTATATACACTTAGGGTTAGGGTTTTAGGGTTTATAGGTATATATAATATATACACTTAAAGCTATGGGTTATAATTTAATTGATTTTACATTTTATGAATAATAATGTCAATATATTTTTCATGTGTTATTATTGTACACTTTTAAATATATATATATATATATATATATATATATATATATATATATATATATATATATATATATATATATATTAAATTATGAGCAGTTCAAAATTAGATTGTTCCAATATATATAGTACATATACTTAGGATTATGATTTATAGCTATATATATAGTACATTTACTTAGGGTTTAGTTTTATAGCTATATATATATAGTATATACTTTTGGACAGAGGTTTAGGGTTAGGGTTATGCAGGGACGGAGCCAGAACTTCTTAAGGGCAGGGGCCGGTGGTAAAAATAAATTTTCGGTAGGGGCCAATAGGCTAAATTTTTAGTTTTTTAACTTATATATTTTTTTTTTTTAGATTTTTTTTTTTTTAACCTAAGAAATTTTTTTTTTCAAAGAAATTGAGGGGGGGCCATGGCCCCTGCCAGCCCCCCCCTCCCTCCGTCTCTGGGGTTATGGTTTATGACTATATATAGTACGTACCCTTAGGATTATAGTTTATAGCTATATATAGTCTATGCACTTAGGGTTAGAATTTAATTTTATGGTTAGGTTTTAGTTTTTATTTTTTATTTAGGGTTTAATATAGTATATATACTTAGTGTTAGAGTTTAATTTTAGGGTTAGGGTTTAGTTTTAATTTATAGTTTACGGTTTAGTTTTAGCGCTTATGGTTTAGCTATATGTACGGTACATACATTTAGGGCTGCATGAGTTTGTATTTGTATTTACTTGAATAAATTATATATATATATATATATATATATATATATATATATATATATATATATATATATATATATATATATATATATATATATATATATATATATATATATATATATATATATATATATATATTTATTCATATATTATTTTATATATAATTATAATATATTTTTTTATTAAAAAAAAACTACAATTGGTATATGCAGTTACGGTTAGAGTTTAATTTTATGGTTAAGTTTTAGTTTTTATTTAGGGTTTAATATAGTATATATACTTAGTGTTAGAGTTTAATTTTAGGGTTATGGTTTAGTTTTAATTTATAGTTTATGGTTTAGTTTTAGCGCTTAGGGTTTAGCTATATGTACGGTACATACATTTAGGGCTGCATGGGTTTGTATTTGTATTTACTTGAATAAATTATATATATATATATATATATATATATATATATATATATATATATATATATATATATATATATATATATATATATATATATATATATATTTATTCATATATTATTTTATATATAATTATAATATATTTTTTTTATTAAAAAAAAACTACAATTGGTATATGCAGTTACGGTTAGAGTTTAATTTTATGGTTAAGTTTTAGTTTTTATTTAGGGTTTAATATAGTATATATACTTAGTGTTAGAGTTTAATTTTAGGGTTAGGGTTTAGTTTTAATTTATAGTTTACGGTTTAGTTTTAGCGCTTAGGGTTTAGCTATATGTACGGTACATACATTTATGGCTGCATGGGTTTGTATTTGTATTTACTTGAATAAATTTTATATATATATATATATATATATATATATATATATATATATATATATATTTATTCATATATTATTTTATATATAATTATAATATATTTTTTTATTAAAAAAAAACTACAATTAGAGACGTGTATTGAAATACACGTCTCCAATTGGACACGTGTACTCTGTACACGTGTCCAATTGTTTGGCCAGGTCTGCCGCGCGAGACTTCTCCCGCGCGCCACCTGGCCAAACGAATTCCCATTTTTTCAAATTTTTGATTTTTTTAATTATTATATTATTTTATATGTATATATATATTATATAGAAATGGGTAGCTTCCTCTGGAAGCTACCCATTTTTCTTACGATCTCTCTCTCTCTCTCTCTCTCTCTCCTCGTACGTCGAGCTCAGCCGGCCGGCGTCGTGACCGTCGGCGCACGAGCACCTCTCTCTCTCTCACTGACTGTCTCTCTCTCTCTCACGTATATATATATACACCGGATCCGGATCTATCTTAGCTCTCTCTCTCTCTCTCTCTCTCTCTCTCTCTACTGGGACTACTCTCCGGCAGCTCCTTCTCCGACCGTGCGTGAATTTGCTCCGGTACACTTTCATTTTCTCTCTTTGTTTACCGGCTTCTACATATATCATTTTGGTATATTTTGCTAACTTCGATATTTTTGGTATATTTTGTTCCTCCAAATATGCAGATATATACCTGCATATTTTGTCCATAGACCCAATTTGGCAGTGAGTATAATTTCCCTCATTGTTTGTCTTTAATTTTTTCTTCTACATGTATATCCGGCCGAGTGATGTTTTCTACATGTTCTGCATGATTTTTTCTTCTCATGATTTTTTATTTGTTCTATTTTTTTTATTACAATGTTACTGAATTTTTATACATATAATTTTGTTTTTGCTTTTTTTTTAATGGACTCCTACATTTCGGTTTTGGTTTTTTTTTTTAATATATATATATATATATATATATATTTTTAACAATGATGCATGTATTTGGTTAGTACATTTTTGATGGAATTTTAGTGTACACCTTTGTATTTTTTGTGTCATTTAGGGATTTATTTATTTAATTTTTTTTTTGTGAAGCCTTGTACTTTTACACTATGTTGTTGTGTTTTTATTGTTTTTAATTTTTTTGTTTTAATTGTTGATTTGAGAGGTTTTATATATATTTATTTTAATGTGTTATTATGAATTCATGAGTTTTTTTTTGTTAGTGGAAAAAAAAATCAAACAATATCGCATATTAGTTTAGCGTTTTAAACCAACGATGACACTTTTGAAAATGATAAATGGAAACAAAAAAAAAAAAAAAACAAATTATTGGTTTGAATATGGAAGGAAAACAATTAAATTGACCGTCTACTTTTTAAGAAATACCTAAACTGTAACCCTAAACTTTAAATCTCATAACCGTAAAACCAACACAAACCGTTAAAAAAAAAAACACCAACACAAACCCTTAAAAAAAAACACAAACACAAACCCTTAAAAAAAATCAAAAACTCTAAACCCTAAACCCTAAAAAACTAAAACCCTAAACCCTAAACCCTTAAGAAACCAAAAAATTCCTACACTTTCTAAAAAAAAACAAACCCTAAACCCTAAACCCTTAAAAAAAAAAAAAAAAACTAAAACCCTAACCCTAAACCCTAAACCCTAAACTCTGACAAACTCTAAACCCTAAACCCTTATAAAAAAAAAAAACTAAAACCATAAACGTTAACCCTAAACCCTTAAAAAAAAAAAAATCCTACACTTTCTAAAAAAAAAAAAAACCTAACCCTAAACCCTAAACCCTTATACAAAAAAAAAAAAAAAAAACTCTAAACCCTAACCCTAAACCCTAAACCCTAACCCTAAACCCTAAACCCTAAACCCTTATAAAAAAAAAAAGAAACTTCAACCCTAAACCCTAACCCTAAACTTTTTTTTTTTAAAAAAAAATCCTACACTTTCTAAAAAAAAAACCCTAACCCTAAACCCTAAACCCTTATACAAAAAAAAAAAAAATAAAACCCTAAATCCTAACCCTAAACCCTTAAAAAAAAAAAAAATCCTACACTTTCTAAAAAAAGAAACTTCAACCCTAAACCCTAACCCTAAACTTTTTTTTTTTAAAAAAAAAAATCCTATTTTCTAAAAGAAAAACCCTAAAGCCTAAAACCTAAACCCTAACAAACCCTAACCCTAAACCCTTTTAAAAAAAAAAAATTCCTACACTTTTTTAAAAAAAAACTAAAACCCTAAACCCTAACAAACCCTAACCCTAAACCCTAAACCCTAAACCCTTATAAAAAAAATAAAAAAAAAACCCTAACCCTAAACCCTAAACCCTAACAAACCCTAACCCTAAACCCTTATACAAAAAAAAAAATTCCTACACTTTCTAAAAACAAACTAAAACCCTAAACCCTTATAAAAAAAAATAAAAATAAAACCCTAAACCCTTAAAAAAAAAATAAAAAATCCTACACTTTCTAAAAAAAAACCCTAACCCTAAACCCTAACAAACCCTAACCCCAAACTCTAAACCCTAACAAACCCTAAACCCTAAACCCTTTAAAAGAAAAAAAGTTCGTACACGCCATGTTGCGTGATATGCACAATTTTTTTACAAGTTTATACTGTAAGACATATGATTTGTCTCGGTCTCTTAACCCTATACAAAGAAATATGGACAAGTCTTGGATGTCAGCACGTAGGGGTACGACACGGTATAACGACGGGTGTAGGGTGTTTGTGGCATTTGCCGTTAGTAACTGTACGGCCGTCGATGGCAAAATTTACTGCCCATGCAAGTATTATCGACATAACCAGCGTCATACTCCAGATTACGTTCTTGCCCACCTGACTGGAGGTAGGGGGATGAATCTGGGATACAATTTGTGGTATATGCACGGTGAGACTACGACTGGGTCCGCTATTCATGGTCAGTGTTCGAGTTACCACAGTGGCACAGATACCGTTGCCTGTAGCACTGAACATGGTGAAGTCACAGAACAGGGGGGTGTGGCCGTGGAACAGGATGATGACATGCACGCCATGTTGCGTGACGCCTTCGGCGTGCACGATGTTGATGAAGCCGTCAGTACGGATCCACAACAAGTTGACGAAGATACCTCTTGCGGGGACGAATTGAAGTACCAAGAGTTGTTAAAGACGGCCGAGAAGCCCCTTCACCCTGGTACCAAGCATAGTAAATTGAGTGCTACTGTACACATGTACAATTTGAAGTGCGTTGGAGGTATTAGTAACAAGATTTTTTTCAGACATTCTTGAATTTATCAATCAGCTGTTGCCTCCTTGCGATGAGACATTGCCAGATAATACGTATGAGGCGAAAAAGTTTCTAAGTGTCATGGGTCTGGGGTATGAGAAGATTTCGGCGTGCCGTAATGACTGTATGTTATTCTGGAAAGACAATAAAGAATTAGATTCATGTACCGTATGTGGAGAATCTAAGTGGAGGGCTGATACACATATGGATGAGGATGGTGAGGTCATATCAGCGAGAAAAAAACACCCGGTGAAGATCTTGAGGTGGTTTCCACTCATCCCACAGTTACAGAGGTTATTCATGTTTGAGCATACTGCGCCCCATATGAGTGGCATGCAGAAGGCCACACTAGGGATGGCGTATTGAGGCACCCGGCTGACGGTGAGGCATGGAGATCGTTTGACATTTTACATCCAGATTTTATGACAGAGAGTAGGAACGTCCGACTTGGTTTGACAGCAGATGGATTTAATCCATTTGGGAATATGAGCACATCCCACAGCACATGGCCCGTAATGCTTGTGTCGTACAATTTGCCACCTTGGATGTGCATGAAACAGACGTCGTTCATCCTGTCACTGGTTATCCCTGGACCGAGCTCACCAGGTATGGATATTGATGTTTACCTTTAGCCATTGATTGATGAGTTGCTGGAACTGTGGAATGTAGGGGTACAAACATTCGATGCTTCAAAGAAGGAAAATTTTATTATGCGATCTCAGTTGATGTGGACAATAAACGACTTGCCAGCGTATGTAGATTTATCTGGTTGGCCTAACAGGGGTGCGAAGGCATGCCCTTGCTGTATGCAATCGACACGTTCTAAACGCTTAAAGAACGGATGTAAATTTTGCTATATGGGGCACAGGAGATACTTGCCGCCTGAACATCTGTGGCGGCTGAACAGGAGAACATTTGACGGTACTGAAGAATTTGACAGCGCGCCGATTGTGCCGTGCAGAGATGAGGTCCTCCAACAGTTAGACAGAGTTGCGTTTGGGGATGAGATCGCGGGTAAGAAGAAGAAACGAAAGAAGCGGAAGAAGGGTGCAGGGAGTTCCGATGTTATATGGAAGAAGAAAAGTATCTTTTTCAGATTGACGTATTGGAAAGATAATTTGCTTCGGCACAATCTTGATGTTATGCACATAGAGAAAAATGTCATGGACAATATACTTGGCACTATTTTGCATATAAAAGGGAAAACGAAGGACAACTTGGCAGCTCGGCTGGACTTGCAGGAAATGGGGTTGAGACCTAAGTTGCATCCGTTCACGGCCGCAAATGGTAAAACGTATATTCCCGCTGCATGTCACACCATGTCTAGAGAGGACAAAGAAAATTTTCTGAAGGTTCTTCGAAATGTGAGGGTCCCGGACGGATACGCCTCGAACATTTCACGATGTGTTCGGCTCAAGGACTGTATAATTTTCGGGTTGAAGAGCCATGATAGCCACATACTGATGCAACAGCTTATCCCAATTGCACTGCGTAAGTCATTGCCAGATAAAGTTGTTAGACCTCTTGTGGAGATTTCAGCATTTTTTAGAGGTATATGCTCAACCAAGCTATCACAAGAAGATATGGACCGATTGCAGGGTGACATCTGTATCACTTTGTGCAAGCTAGAACAGATATTCCCTCCAGGGTTTTTTACCAGCATGGTCCACTTGGTCGTGTATCTTGTGCGCGAGTGTAGACTCGGCGGACCCGTGCAGTATAGATGGATGTACCCGGCAGAGAGATAAAATTCGGCGTAATATGTATATATATATATATATATATATATATATATATATATATATATATATATATATTTTGATTTAATTTTAACCCTAATTGACGACAATTAAAATGTCGTGTATGTGTGTACACCAGGAGTCTTGGGAATTTCAAGTTTAATGTGCGCAATAAAGCGGCTTCTGAGGGGTGCATTGCGGAGGGGTACATAGCGACCGAGCTGGTAACGTTCTGTTCAAGGTATCTGAATAACGCACCAACATTCCACAACAGACCTCAGAGAAATCCTGATGGATCCAAGGGGGCGGGCACGCGTGTTACCCTGAACCGGTTGATAATGCACTAGATTCATCGTTATATTGTATTCAACTCTGAAGAGTTTCACAATTTGCGGACGTAAGTAGTGTTTATATATTTAACAGAATTCGAATAAAAGTATTAATAACAATTATTACATAATTGTATACGCTGAATGTAGGATGCACAAAGACGCGCTTAGGCGATCATGCACTAGAGGTCGCATTACGGAGGCTCTTATTGAAGCACAACATCATGAGCAGTTCTGCGAATGGTACCGTGCATATGTAAGGAAATAGTTGTAATTTTGAAATTGGAAAAATTTATGCAGGTTCAATATAATTACCCAATGTGATGTTTAATATTTGTAATTATAACATAGGTCGATGGCCTGGACGATCAACGTAGGGAGGAATTGGGCCACAATTTGGTTATGCGTTGTAGAGGGCTAAAGGAGACAGCAGTCAAGTACAACAGGTACGTGGTAAATGAGAAATTGTTTCGCACGCTTGCCCATGATGTGGGAAGGAGGACTCAGAACAGCGGCGTATGTGTTTCCACCGTTGAAGGCGAAACGTACTACGGGCAGTTAACCGATATAGTTGAGGTCGAGTACTATGACAGGACTACGTATGTCCTATTTAAGTGCAATTAGGCAGACCCCACGATGGACAGAGGATTCACAATAGACGAGTATGGCCTAGTGTTTGTCAACTTCAATCACCTCGTCCACAGGGGAGAACTGATTCAGGACGAGCCATACGTGCTTACATCTCAGGTAGATCAAGTATTCTACGTCGAAGATGGAAGGAACCCAAATTGGGTTTGTGCGGTTAGGACCAAATCGCCCAACGTGTACGACGTTGGCCAGGGGGATGGGAGTAATGAGGATGGTACAACCTACCATGAGTGCGTACCGCTCGTACTAGCCACTGATGACCTACCCGATACGAATGATGAATTCGAGTACGACAGGCCTGACATTGATCCGATTGAAGCTCCTGTGATACAATGATTGATGTATTTGTTGTGAGTATAATTAGCTTGAACTCAATACACTTGACTGATATATATATTGTTTGTACAATTCGCTTGAACTCAATACAAATTTTTATTATTTGCATAAATTTTGTTCTATAATTTGCATATTCATTAAAAATATATAAAAAAACATATTCTAATTAATTTGTCTACATTTGTTCGCAGGTATTGATGGACCAGAGACCCCCTCCTTATGCATATCAGGCACCTCGCCCACCCGTGCCCCCCATGACCACGCCCACTGATTCGACGGCATTATATACTGCGGCGTGGCCACATCACCCAGACGGGGCTTATAGACCATTGTTCCCAGGTACGTTGGCCGTGCCCACGTCAGATCACGGGCAGACCAGCACAGCTGGACCTTGTAGTTCTCCATTGTCGGAGCTCCCGACATTATCTCAGATAAGGTTCACCCAACCGGGTAACGTGGCTCGATGGTGGGTGCGAGAGGGGATGGGGCCACAGGGTTATGCGCCGTACTTTCTGTATACGTATAGTGTACCTATGACGTGTAACCCTGATAGTGAGACGCAGGATGGTAGATTTCCACTGTCACAGACCGGGGAGATGCAAATGCCGGCTGTGGGGTTGGGACAAATACCGGCACAGGCGGCGATGCAGGGCCAGATTTTGGGGGTGAAACAGATGCCAGCATCGGGGGCGAGTCAGGGCCCGGGGCATGTAGAGAGCCAGATGCCTTTATCTGGTGAGCCAGGTGCCACTTTCCGGTGAGAGTTAGATGCCAGATGTGGGGGGGAGCCAGAGTACCCATGAGGAGGACGTTGCGATGTTGGGTACCGATCAGTTGGCCCCCGATAGCCCTCAGGATATGGATTCAGATGATGATTAGTAGCCTCCACCAGCGGGAGGGGTTGGCGAGGAGGTTGCAGGCGACCCAGAGACCCAGCACATACCGATTGAGCACATTCGGTTGATGGATAAGTACATATTTAAACATCCTTAAAACTCATATTATGTTATCAAAAATTTCATTTTTTGTTTGAAAGAAAAATAACCTGAATTTACAATTTGTTTTTATATATATATATATATGTTCTTTAGTGTTAACCAATTAAATGTTGAATATTTTATTCATTAGGGTACAACCCAGACGGAACCATATATTATGAGGTGATTAAGGACTCAGAGAGAAACTGGGTGCTCCCGAGGGGGAAGAAGGTTGTATTGCAGTACAATGCTGCTCTACAACCTGTAGGACGAGCCTGCAATCGTTTTAGGCGGGATGAGGGCAAGCTTATCAGGAGCGGGTCCTACATACATATGCGGGACGAATGGGCGAGGGTAAATAAGCAGATTAAGTAGGCTATGTGGGACGCGCTGATGGTATATTTATGAATATAATTTATTTATTTATTTGAATTAAACTTAAGATTAATGTTTTTATTGAAGATTTTAAACCTATAATGCTTTGATTGAATGTGCATGAGGATTTCTATCTACCTGTATCAGTGGACAAGCGCAAGGCACAACAGGAAGCGTGGAATGATATTGGCCGTAAGCACCGCTCGTGGAAGTCGAGGTTCAAAACCAAACTATGTATTGGAGACGGTGACACGCCTGAGAGTATCCGTGCGAGAATGCCAGACAATTTTTTTGCGAAGTATGACGCAGAAGATGTAGAGTTCCTGCTGAGCGATTGGTGCACTGAGCATAAAAGGGTATGTAGGCCAAAAAAATGTTGAGGTTTTTTAATAACAGTTCATTTAATTTTAGTTTTAATTTAAGTGTGTCAATACTTACATTTTTATTTTCATGTTCAATGCGTAGGCAACCTCTGAGCGGATGAAGAGGCTGCGGGAGCAGAATGACCTTTCCCATTGTACGGGATCTAAAAGTTATGCCAGATTTAATCACGAGGAGGTATGAAAAAATATATGTTTATGTTTTTAATATTTGTTGCTAATTGTTTTTCTTTTTCTTTATACTATTTTTATCGCTATTTGTTTGTTATATATTTCAACTGCATGACGACAGACATGTACATCTGGCACGCCCCCCACTCGCGCCGCGTCGTTCGTGAAGACCCACACAAGGAAGGACGGCACTTACGTGAACGAACGTACACGGGTCCTATGCGTATGCTATTGATTTAATTTACTAATATTTTTAAATTATGTGTGACATGTCATTATTCAATATATGAGTTTTTTATGTTAACGATGTACAAGAGAGGATGACGCAGAGTTTATCCAGTGATCCTGTGACGACTTTTTTTTTTTTTTTTTGTATAAAATATTTATAAAACATAAAAGGGTCATCACAGTGGCACGACTACGTGTCGCTCAGCCAACATACATACATGCTCCATATTGAGTAATATCTAACAGCAGAATAATCATAACGTTACATCTCATAACGGAAAGCACATCTAAATATACATGTGGTCCATACAAAAGAGCCATATACAAAATACCCCAAAAGAGTGAACTCCATAGTCCAACTCAATACGACTGTCGCAGTGTGCTTCAATCGTAATATCCCAAATACGCAGCTACGGGGTCCTCCTCTAAGTCAGGTGTACCTGCAGTCAAATGGACATCATCTATACGGTTGTGGGGGTTTGCCACATCCGTATAGGTGAAGGGATGAGTTCACCACCTCAGTGATATTAAACTAACTGAGTTTTTTTTCCAAATGAACCAACTTTTCTTTTTAGTCTCGTGTACACTATAACAGCTCTCACTTTATAACATTTTGTTTGAAAACCCTCATAGCTGATATAGCAAACACCGACTATCAGAAAACATTTAAAACCTACTATGTAGTTGGACCCATACGTAGAAGTTCCATTGGCATGGAAGCAACCACGTATAAACCCACCTACAATAATAATTTTATGTTGGTAGCTCAAATGCACATAGGTCTAACGTTATCAACTGTGATATCACTGTGCCTCAGGGCATTACAACTTCATGCCGAGCACATAGTTGTCCATGCAGTTACTAGAGTAAAACTCGAGTATCCAAGCACTTCTTACTGATGTGCCACGACAATCCATCTACCTACTCCCAAGCCACACCGATATCGCAACCAATAGCATCAAAACCAAGCACACTAAGCTTAAAACATGCCATCTCGCTTTTTAGTACAAGCTTACTATCATTTTCCGAGCATGGTTAACACGGAATCCTAGGGCATTACAACTTCATGTCGAGCACGTAGTTGTCCATGCGGTTACTAGAGTAAAACTCGAGTATCCAAGCACTTCTTACTGACGTGCCACAACAATTCATCTACCTACTCCTAGGACGCTGTATTACTCATATCGAACCATGACAATATTCTTGTTCGTCCAAGCTCAATGTTATAAAATTATGCAACTAGACGATAGCAGTATACATAAGCTCTTTTGCCATTAAAACTCTTAGGCATACTAATACGTCTAGTACAAAAGTTACAATATTATATATCATGAAAACATTATACAATTTAACAATGATATGCATGCTCATGATTGTCCTTCCATTCCTTATGTCAATCCTTTCATTCCTTGTGCTTTGTCCTTTCATTCCTTTCATTCTTCGTACTTTGTCCTTTCATTCCTTTTATGCTCATGCTTTATGCTTTAAAATTCAAACTCTATTCCCTATTCTTTACAAATCATGCTTTCTTCAAATACAATAAACCAATTAACATGAAACTTTATCATTCTACTATGCATAATTTAAATCCCAACCGCAGCTCACATTCAAATACTTTAAAAATAATTTTATACATTTCATCCATACATCATTTCATAACATCATTGATATTATTTGAACATAGTTGAAACTACTCAAAACAACCAAAACAGATAATCAACATACAGTTGGTTCAAATTTATAAAACACATATATTTTGCTATTCTGATAAACATAATAATAATAGTTTCTCAGTGAGTAAAATATCACCTGGCTGCGGATATTAAGCACTAGGTCTCCTAGACATCACCTTGCAATGTATCACTGTGAAATAACACATTGCACTATTTAGCACATTAAGTAATTAACACCCTAATTAGCACTTGAATCGCTCAAGGCTAAACCGTTGGAAAAACTATAATATTTTAAGGGTTCCAAACGCCTACCCATAAATCCTAGACACTAACTAAAACTCAAACAATACTAACTCAAAGTATTTATTAAGGGTTAGATATTAAAATTATTTATTTAATTATTTACTTATAATATTAATTACTATCCCGTAATTAATGTCACTAATCCATAAATTATTTTCTCTAACACTTTTATAATAATATTAGCCATAAAATTATATTCACTAATCTTTAGACTATTTCTCACTAACATTTTCTCAATATCATTAACTCTAATATTATGTTCATAAATATTTTTACATCAATTACTAACATATTAACACGATTTAATCATCTAGATTTTTAATCACTTAAAAACCTCAAATTAGTTTAACCTATCAAATTAGGGTCTCTAAACTTTAAATCATAATTTATAAACACTACCTCAAACACAATATTATTAACCCAATAGCTTTTACTAAGGGTTAATTACAATAAATAGCATTTTAACAAAATACCCGAAAACTAATGTCTATAGAAAACTTACCAAAAATTCGCCAAGCAAAGACCAAATGCTCAGGAAGCTCCTAGCAACTCCAAACTACCCAAAATCTAGAGAAAACGCCAAGTTAAACTCATTTCTATAAGATTTATAAAAAATCTCCAAAAATGCTAATTTAGCGATTTACCTCAAAACGATTGGTAGAAACGTAGATCGGACTTCGTAGATCATGTTACCGAAGTCGGATCGAAGATCGGACCGTTGGATCTTCGTAGATCAAGGATTTTCTATAAAAATCCATAAGAGAAAAATAAGGAGAAGAGGCACTGCCTCTTCAGGTAAGAAGAAAAGAAAAGGGCCGGATGGCCCATTTTTTTTCCAGCAAGGCGCACACTGCGCCCTTGTTTTGTAGTGAAGGGCCACTTGGCCCTTCAATTTTTTTTTTTTCAACAGGTGGGGCGCACCTTCCCCACACCCCCTTTTATTATTATTATTATTTTTTCTTCTTCTTTTCCTTAACTTTTCTTTTACACCAATTTTTTTTGTTTATTATTATTTTAATGGCCACTTGGCCGTTATTAAAGTAATGGCCGTATGGCCCTTTTGCTTTAAAGGCCATGAGGCCTCTTTTCACTATATATATATATATATATATATATATATATTATTTAATTAATTAATTAATTTATTTCTTTTATAATTTATTTTCTTTTATATTTCTTTTTTAATTTCTAATTTATTTTCTATTATTTCAATTTTCTATTTTATTTAAACTTTAAAAATATTACTTTTTACATTTTTAATAATACTAAAATTATTTTAACTAATCATTTACTCAAATTTTATACTCTAAATATTAAATGATGTCCCGGACATTACAGATCCAGCCGCCACGCAAAGCGTCTCAGCAGACACGGTGCGTTGGGCACCGAACGACGCTTACGAACAGGCGGTTGGGAGGCCTGAGTACACGGGGAGGGTTCGGCAGGTTGGGCCGAACGTTACACCTGTTCGGGGGACATGTTTCTCATACAGGCCTCGCTCACAGGGGGGACCATCTCAGGGCACGTCTCGGGATTGGGCCGAACACACTCGGAAGATGGAAGAGATCCAAGCGGAGCTACGGGCTGAGCGAGTGAGGAATGACCTGTTGGAGCAGCGCATGTAGCAGTTCGACGCCATGGAGCAGCGCATGCGACAGTTTGAGGTCTTCATGTCCTCCATGGGAGTATTAGCACCATGTCTTGGTACTCAGTCTTCACCTGCACACGTAGGTAGTACGTCGTCTGTTAGTAATGCATCTGCATGTATGATTTATATTGTGTATAGGACAAAATTAATTTCAATTTGTTTTAATTACCCCTTTAATTTTGCAAGTAATATTATATACTTTAATTGTCTATATTATTTGCAGGTAATTCGACAACGGTTGGTACGTTGTCGCCTGTTGGACGCGGCTGAGCCAGTACTCCACTGTCGCTACACCTTCGCCTACTACATCATTCCTTGTGCAGCAATCGCCGGTTGGCGAGAACACGCTTGGGACGGTACCTCGTGATTCGCAGGGACGCCCTTCAGATTTGTAAATATTTTGTGTAATTAATTTTTATTTGTAAATATTTGCGTAGTTAACGAATACGTTATTAACTATTGGTTTGTGTAATATGATTTTGTGCTGTTTTTGGGTAAAATAAATATTGCGTTATTTGTGGTCGGAAATAATAAAATTTGAAAAAACAAAAAAAAAAAACAAAAATTTATTAACCCAAATAAATTTAAATAACCAATAACAAAATTAAATTGAAAAAAAAAATTCCAAATTGAATTTTTTATTTAATTAAATTTTTTATTTAATTATTTAAATGAAAAATTCAATTTAGAAATTTTTTTTTTTTTTAAAAAAAAATCTGTTTGACATGTGTATCTCAATACACATGTCAAACTGTGCAGTTAATGACTTACACATCTGACACGCGTCTCACGCGTGTCAAAATGCACGTGTCAAACTGTTTGACACGTGTACGACACTGTACATGTGTCAAAATGCATGTGGCTATTTGTATGCATTTTTGTAGTGACAAGATTTAGTTTTGTTGAAAAATTTTATACTTAGGTTTTATAGCTTTCAGATTATGTTTCTAATATTTGGATATGAATGCCTTGTTTGAAAAAAGAGGTAGTATCGCAGGGAAGAAGGATGAGACTGGAAAAATCTGCTTTGGAAAAATCTTTAAAAAAGTTGGGTCGTGTCGGGTTTACGTGACCCGCTAACTTAATCGTGTCGTATCGGGTAAACCCGACGTGTTAGTCGTGTTGTGTTTGGGTTACGGGTTTCAACCCAATTAATAATCGTGTCGGGTTCGGGTTAGCCTAATTGGATTGGTGGGTTAAGCGGGTTGACCTGAACCCAAGACGACAACTCGATTTGCCAACCCTACCAACGGTGGTGGTCCGACAAATTGTGAATGAGAAATTCAAACTCGAAAAATGGTTTACGGTTCTAAAAAATGAAATCTGTTTTACGGAAATGAAATAAGGTTTTTATGGTCAACCAAAAATATTTTTGGTTTGACTAAGATTTTACGTCGTGCCAAGCACCGAAAACAAAGAAAAACGATTGACATAAAATATTTAATGTCAAAATAAACAGATCATTAAAGCAATATAAATATGAAAAAAAATTAGAAAAATACAAATACTGCTTAGGTTACTAATTTTTACAATGATTTTATAATTTTTATCTGTTTTATAAATAAATTATTCTATTTTTTTTTTCAAAAAGAATCTATATAAATATATACATGGACAAAACCAGACTTTCTCATTTGGAATGAGGGTCATAGTATAAATGATGGGCCAAGCTTAATTTTGATAGGCTGGATATATACATGGATAGAACCAGAATTTTTCATTTAATTTGGAGGGAGGGCCACAATATGAATGAGGGGGTCAAGCTTAATTTTGATAGGTCCAACTTTCTCTCTCTCGCACACACACACAACTAGAGTTTCTCATTTGGAAGGAGGGCCACGATATGAATGAGGGGGTCAAGCTTAATTTTGATAGGGTCCAGCCTAGTTTCTTTCTCTCACAACTAGAATTTCTCATTTTTTGAAATTTCTCATTTGGAGGGAGGGTCACACGCACACACACACACTGACACACACAACTAGAATTTCTCATTTGGAGGGAGGGCCACAATATGAATGAGGGGTTTAAGCTTAATTTTGATAGGATCCAACCTACTTTCTCTCTCTCTCTCTCTCTCTCTCTCTCTCACGCGCATGCACGCGTACATACACACACTTATAAATTTTGATGGGGTCAAACTTAGTTTTGGTAGGGTTCTAGCCTACTCTCTCTCTTTCTCTCACGTGCGCGTGCGCACATACACTTATAAATTTTGATGGGGTCAAACTTAATTTTGGTAGGGTCCAACCTACTCTCACTCCCTCTCTCTCTCCACACACACACAAAACCAAAATTTCTCATTTGGAGGTAAGGTGACAGTATGAATGAAGGGGTTAAGCTTAATTTTGATAGGGTCTAGCCTACTCTCTCTCTATCTCTCTCACACGCACGCATGCACGCACACGTGCGCTCACATACACACACAATCAAATCAAGGTTTTTAGTGATGGATGGACGTCAGTAGTGGCATGGCCCACCCGAGGTAGGACTCAGTTGGGCTGCAACATCCGAGGAACTGATGTTGTGCTATAGGTCTTTTGGAATAGCGCCAACCATACCAGGAAAATGGCTGGCAAAACAGGTACCCGTTTACAACTCGTTAAGACCCGTGACTTGTTTAAGCTGGACCCAAACACGACCCGTTTATGTTAACGGGTCGGGACTCCAGACACGACACGACAATTTCACGGGTCACCCGACACGACTTGTGAAACTCGTTTAGCATAATGGGTCGCATCGGGTCGACACGACCTGTTTGGCCCGTTTAGATTAAAAGTGCTTTTTTTTTTTTTTTTTGGGGGGGGGGGGTTGGGTATTTGGGTATTTAAATGACATAATAATAGTTTTAGCAATTCATCTCTAACGTCCTAGTAGGCTAGCACCAAATCACTTAATATGCTTAATTGTCTAATCAAATAACACAAAAAAAAAACTACATCATCATTACAAATTTACAAATACAAAAAACTACATCATAATTGTCCACTTTTGATTCCTTAAATGACCTACAAATATGCTCATTGTCCATCAGATTGGGTCCAACGCAGGTTAGTTTGACATGCCCATCTTTGTCATTCAGCTCCAATACCTAAAGAAAAAAACAGAGTAATTACATTGGGAGGTGAAAAAGTTCTGAAGATTATCTCTATGGCTCAAAAACAAAGATGATAATCAGATATGGAGAATTTTCTATCAAGTGTTTGTTTTTTCAGCATGGTTCAAGCCAAAATAT
Organism: Alnus glutinosa; assembly: GCF_958979055.1. Classification (NCBI taxonomy): domain Eukaryota; kingdom Viridiplantae; phylum Streptophyta; class Magnoliopsida; order Fagales; family Betulaceae; genus Alnus; species Alnus glutinosa. The sequence goes on along the minus strand of NC_084891.1, from coordinate 3,576,174 downwards.
GTGATCCTGAAGTACAATCCTCTAGTTATTTGTAGGAGTAAGCATATAATTCAATCAAAGCAACAATTCAAGTGAAACGAGTATGTGTATGTACACAAACAAATCAGCTATTTACTGTTACATCTGGCTTATATAATATATGAATACATGACAAACATGATCTGTTAGCATGCCTTATATAATATATGTACACAAACAAATCAGTTCGTCTTAGTATGCCTTACCCACTATACAAAGACATAAAGTGACCCTTTTTATTAATTTAAGATGTCTACTAACAGCATTGACTTTCTACAATTTAACTTTTTAACCGTATACCAATTGCATGTAGCATCAAGCAAAGTTTGGCCATTTTGCCTCGCATGCTAAAACACAAACAATAACGTAAGAACAAAAGAAAGAACATGGGATCTTACAGGAACTGCTACTATCCATTGTCAAAACATCATCTTCTTCGTTATCCACCTTCATTAAAATTTGTTTTAAATCAAAAGATAAAAGAAATTAATGTCATTAAAGTAAGATAAAAAAATACAAGTAAATGAAGAAATTAAATATGCAAATAACTAATATTACCTTGCTCTCCATATAACCAATCTCTAGTGCAAACCAATGCCTCAGCAATATCAGGCTTGAGTGAACTCCTATACTGATCAATCACACGTCTACCAATACTAAAAGTGGATTTTGAAGCAACAGTAGAAATAGGAATACTCAAAATATCACGAACCATGGCAGCTACTTCAGGATAGCGAAATTCATTTCATTTCAAAAATGAAAGGATGTCAAATGTTGTTTTCTTCTCCAAATACTTGGGTTCATCCAAATAAATTTCCAATTGAGTCTTTTGTGCATTAGGATTGACTCCATCAAATACTAGAAAATCCTACATAAAAAGAGATACTATAAACCTAAAATTAATAAGTGATTATGAGTATATATACTAAGTTACTAACAAGCTAAGAAACTCGTGATATTATTTACCTTTTTCCAATCTGAGCTTTCTTGGGGCTGAACAACTGTGGGGCTTGAAGTTGTAGGAGCACTATACTCCATAAAAAGTTTGGTTAACGTTTTCATCACATTCTCATACTCTTGAGATCCAGCTCCATATATCTTTGTATAGTAGTACTTTACAAGGCGCAGCTTGTAACGAGGATCTAAGACAATTGCAATGGTCAACACTAAACTGAATTCTGACCAATATTTCTCAAATTTATAGATCATTTGACTTGTCATTAATCTCTTATATCCATCCTCGCTCACAAGTTCTTGCTTCAAGTTCACATAAATCAATGCAACCATGGGAAAGTATAGATTGGCTGTGGGATATTTGATACCAGAAAAAGCACATGTAGTACGATAAAAGCAACCCAAGAAACTACTGATATCAATCACCTTTTCCCACTCATGTGCATTAGGACAAAACGTATAGTTTTTATCAGTCATCTCCAAATAAGCAAAAGTACGCCTATAATGAATTGCACTCTCAAGCATAAGATATGTCGAATTCCATCTAGTTGGCACATCTTGTTTTAATCCCTTGTTACCGTCCAATGACATTTGATTGACAGCTAGAATAAAACTTTGTTTTCTGATTTGTGATCCTCTAAAATACTTAACACTATCTCGAATCTTTTGGATAGCACCAGTGATCTCTTTCAATCCATCTTGCACAATCAAATTAAGAATATAGGTACAACAACGCATATGAAACAACTCACCTTCACAAGGAAGGGCTTTATTCATGTTTAATTTTAGTTTGAGATTCACAACACACAAATCATTCGTAGAAGCATTATCTAATGTTATAAAGAAAACCTTTTTATCAATCCCCCACTCTTCTAGTAAACTACATATCTTTTCAGCTAAAGATGCACCATTATGTGGTGGGGGCGTGAATGAAAAGCTTAACACCCTTTTAGATAATACCCAATTCTTGTCAATAAAATGTGCAGTGAGGCAAATATATCCATCGGTTGTCAAAGAAGTCCACAAATCAGATGTCAAACTAATCCTCCCAGGACAAACATTTAACAAAGACTTAACCTTTTGTTTCTCCAACATATGCATCTTAATCAAATTAGCCTTAGCAGTATTTTTACTAATTAATGGTACATCACTACGCAAGTATCTATGCATTTCTCTTACACCATCATATTCAACATATGAAAAAGGCAAGTCATGCTTTATAATTGTACCAACCAACAATTCTCTATATCTTTTAGGACAAATTTTTGAGGCACTTACTGACAGAATTCTTTGATCTCTAGATAGGAGCATTTGCTGAATATCATGATCAGTTTTCCCCCCACAAACCTTCATATGCTTCTGTAGATTTCCAGTTCCATGTGAACTGTTACCTATATATTTATGATCACAAAACTTGCATTTTGCCCATATCCTTGTGTCATTTGGATATGTAAAAGGAAGTTCATTAAAATGGATCCAAACTATTAAGGTCTTCCTACGCTTTTTCTGGACCTTTTTTGTCGTCATCGGATTCATATGAATAGAAGGATCCTCCATTGTATCTATTTCAACCACATCATCATCGAATACAACCAAATATTTGTTAATCACCTACACACATAATCGTTAGTAAGTTGGAATGAATAATAATAAAAAAAACCCTTTTAACCAAACTAAGATTAACATATAGGCAGTTAAAAATAAAGGGGGGAAAATAATGATGACAGTCAAAATCAACATGTAAAAATGAATTATGTATCAACATGTTGATACATGTAAAAATCAACATGTAATATGTGTAGTTAGTGCATAGTTCTTAATTACGATTCTCTTAGATTTCTAGTTTGAACCCACTTTCAAATTTTAGTAAGCCCTTCTGTATATATATCTGCCAATTATGCTTATAGTCTCTGTAATATTGTATTCATGCAATAGAAAGGTATGGAGAGGAGTGATGTTCTCGATCTGGATTAAGTGAGTTAAGACAACTTCTGTATATGTTTTAATGAAGACAAATATCATATTTATTGTTGTATCTGATCCAGCTTCAGATCCCTTCATTTTACATACACTAGAGAAAAGCTTAATAGTTTTAACATGAGCAAATGTCTCTGACTACTCAGGTTGGATTTTCTGTTTCGAAACTAACATTGCTTATTTGCAGCAGCATAAACACAATATGGTTAAGACCATTTTGCAACAGTTATCATTGGTATTCTTTATTGCCTAATTAGGTGGCATATTCTTGATGCTAGGCTGTTAGACTTTTGGGTCCTCTAGCAAGATTTGAAGCTTCAAAGCTGAAAGTGGTTTTCATGAGAGAACAGTTGGCCAAGTATTCAGGAATTATTCCAAGAACCTACATCCTATCCCACTGTGACTTTACAGCTAACTTAACCTTGACTATCTCTAATGTCAAGGTATACTTTCTTATTATGTACTAATCACCTGATGTCTAAAACTGCAAAATAAGCAAACAAGTACACATATAATTTTGTTTGTTCACTTGTTCGTCTCAGTTAAATGGGTGGTACAACAAGGATGATGTAGTTGCAGAATGGAAGAAAGTGAAAGATGAAATGTGTCTCCATGTCCATTGATATGTTAGTGGCCCTAATCCCCTGCTAGACCTGGCAGCAGAGTTTAGATACCACATATTCTCAAAGGAATTGCCTTTGGTAAGTTTGAATTCTATATTTTTTTTACCTGCAATATCCCATTTGAAGTTGAAGGGACTTAGATTAAATAGGACACATCAATTGGTTGCGTTTGACATGGATGGGAATCCACAACAATTAGCTGCACTAATTTCCCCATCCATAGCAATTTGTGCAGCTAATTGTTATGGATCCCAATCTGTTTGACATACAACTACATGAGAGGCAAGTGTAATGGAACTCTGGCTGAGCTAATATGCCTTGTTACTGTAAGCTAATAAAAATGAAATGTATGGCTATCATCTATGCAACAATTATGTTTTATGTTAAAATTCTCCTTTCCATAGAAAAGGAGATTGCAAACTTTTCCTCATTGCTTCAGCTCATCTATTAATTACAAAGCATTTACACTAACAACACCACTGAGACTTGACAAGCCATTTCCCGAAACAAATCAAAATGCTATAAAAATGGAAATCAACTATTAACATACCGGTGGTACTGGATGCGACATCGGAGAGAGAGAGAGAGAGAGAGAGAGAGAGAGAGAGAGAGAGAGAGAGAGAGAGAGAGAGCGGCAGAGAGACAGGGAGAGCGTTGCGATGTCGGCAGTCGGTAGCGAGCGCTGAACGGAGAGTAGAGACTAGAGAGACACAGAGAGAGAGAGCGTCGACTCGAGCGGGTCTACACGTCTAGCGAGACTGCGGGAGGAAGAAGAAGGGGCGGCAGTGCGGAGCTGAAGAAGAAGAAAATGGAAGAAGAAGAGAAGGGTGGCGGGGCTGATTTAGCTGAAGGAAAACTCGAAAAAGAAAAGAAGTTAGGGTTTTGATTCTTTTGAACTTTTGTGTTTTCGGTTAATAGCCTAAAATAGAAAATCAGAAATAATCCCATACTTTATTATTTTTATTTTTTTAAAAAAAGAGAGGTTAATCGTGGCAATTTTGACACGACCCGCCAGACTGAGTTAAACAGGTCGACTCGTTTATGACCCAAACTTGCTAATTTCGTGTCATGTTCATGTCGGGTCATGTCAAAATTTTCAGCCCTACCGGGAATGGTTAATATTTCGGGTAGACCATATGGTATTGAAATATGACATGTTTCTCTTAATTATCATATATTACATCTATATTGTATTGCCATGTCATATGATCTTTAAATTGATAATCTTACCTTATTATTGCTTGTGATTTGTAAACCTTTTGCCAAATAATTGAGTTCTGAAAATAAATTTAGATTCCTAAGTAACCTCAACCAAACAGTTAACTAAATATGTAAAGCAGTAAAAAGAATTAACACAGATATTTGGTTATGAAGTGGAAAGTCTTTGCACCAAAAAGAAAAACCCGTCTGGGGCAGCCAAACCCATGAAATCAATTATCAGAAGAAATAGCTAATTACAAGAAGTTTATAATAACAATCATTTGCAGTAGTCATTCTCTTGAATTTTAACAAGCGCCTACTTGTCTGCCTTTCTCCTAGATCCTTCTGGAGAGTTTTTCTATTGATTCCTTAACTGGGGCTTCTCTCCAGTTAGACTTCAACGGTTGAACGGTTACAAAATCACAAACAAAAACTCTAAGAGAGATACATATAAATGTTTATGCATAATAAACCTTCTTTTAACACAATGTAATTCTCTACAAAAATTCTTAAACAAAGATTGCCTAAAAGCCTATTTAAATAGGTTCTGGAAACCCCAAAATAAGTTAAGAATAGTTTCCTAGGCGGTGGTGTCCGGACATGTTCATGGAAAATCTTCTCTGTCCTTAATCTTCACTCTGTGTTCGGACATCTTGCAAATAAAGACTTTCTGGAACTCGCGTCCACTGGGTTATACGGACATGTAGGGGACACAGACTTTCTGTAACTTGTGTCCGGACATGCGGTAGGGAAATCCAGTTTTTTGGAACAAAAAGATCTTCAGAATATTTTCAAAATCAGTGCACATTCCTTTATTGATTAATATTCTTCAATACTTTCATTGTTCAACCATTTCCTTCTTTGATTAATATTCTTGCAATATTTCTTCTAATTCGGCTCTTTCCTTGTTTGAACAATATTCTTGCAAGATTTTTTTGAAAGTTTTCTAAGTAATTTTGTGTTCGAATATAGTAACATTTTTGTCGACAGAATATAGCCAATAATAAAAACCAATAAGTTCATCGTAATGTCCCGCTTTTTACAAAAAGGCGTAAGTGAAAATTTTTTAATTTTCACGTGACATTATGCCATCATTAGAGTTATAATTTGGCAGCGGAATATATTTTTCGACTTAGGAATTGATACAATAACACTTTGAGCTGACTGAAATACCTCTAAACATTTATTATAAGTTATTTAATTTCTTTATGCTAAATACATCGAAAGATGTGTCACAGACATAAAAGCATATACAATAAAATCTACTGATTACAAGCAATTCTCTAAATATTTTATATACAAAGGAATTTAAACACAAATGAATACAATTAATTAAAACTAGCTACACAAATGTTATTTTTAAATCTTTACTGATAGCAAATAATCTCTTCCATTGTCTTCTAAACCTGCACTAGCAAATATGTGATTGCGAATACTTCTACAATCCCATACTGTATTTGTGTGAATCAGTTGACTAAGTAAAATGATGTTTACAAATTTATTTAGAAAATAAAAGCATAATGCAATATAACTTTATGTCTATATGTATACGCAATTCATGACCCATGATAGCTAGTCATAGTCATAAATTGAATATAAATATATCTATAAAGCAATGATGTGACAGTTTTATATGCAATGTCTTAATTATTTTCTTTTACACTCCTCTCATAATGGAACTTACGGTCCAGATTAACTTGTTGTAGGAGCTTCTAAGGTTCCCTCACTTTAAAGATTATTCATATGTTGCTGGAAGCCTAAGGTCCCAGCTGACAGAAAGCCTAAGGTTTCAGTCACTTATTTATTATCTGTCACGAGAGCCTAAGGTTCCACTAGCAGCCATATCACCCCTTACTGCGTACCAGCTTTGTTATTAACTAGTTTAATTAAAACAGAAAAATATGAAAATTTCACATGCGCAAACAATTAAATAAATATATAAACATGACTTTACTAAATCCAGCATCTCTCAGTAAGTATTTTGGAAATAATTATAGCCCTTTAGTGTAGTTCTCAGTTCATCGTCTACAATGATTATAAACATGTACATGGAATATCGTTATTATCACTATTCATGTGAGTTATGCCTTAAAACACAAATCTTAATTCTATTCACATAAATACAATTTTCTTTTTTACTTTGGAAAATCATTTACATTAATTATCATGATTTTTAATTAAACCATATAACAATCTTAATTGATTATCTTGGAAACCAATTTACAATTCTTTTTAAGACCCAACCATTCGGCTAATGGTAAAACACCAAAACATTACTCAACCGGCTAAAATACCCGAAACACCATATTACTAAAATAAAGGAGATAACTAGGCTTCAAATCTAAAATTAATCATCAACCTATGTAGTTACAATAATTAAGATAATTGCCTAATTCCTGAAAATTAGCAACCGAACTTATTTTTTACAAGACCCAAGTTCGGCCATCCCTCAATTAAAATCATCAACACCTAACTGACCATGCACACAATCGGTAAACTACCAAAATAGGCAATACTCAATCCACAAGATCGATCAAAAGCTACAACCTAAAACTGACCAAAACCCACAAAACCAAAACATGGCTTGACTAAAACATGCACAAACACCCTACTAGCGAAAACACTACATAACTAGAACAGAAAAAACACAACTGAGCAATACAAGTATTCGGCCAATAGTAGGGGGTATTTGGTCCAAGCTTTCAAGACCTAAAACACACATACACAACCGAAACACCACAAGTTCAAAACACGGCCGAAACACAAAATCCATCAAGAACACCATTCGGCCACTCTTCACCGAGAAACATGAAGAGAATAATCCCACCCCAAAAATGAGTACATAGGATCACACGGCCAACAGGGGATCAACTACCCCCATGGCCACTACTGACATCATTGTTACCCGATCAAGGACAACCCAAAATACACATAGCCGGCCAACACACCCACTACAAGGAAAAAGAACACTCAAAGCATCCTACTACAAAAAGCAAAATACACACAATACCCATTTAATCGAAAACACTGCACCCACATGATCTGTTCAAAAGAAATCCAACCGGCCATCATAAGCAATCGGCCGAACACAACCCAAATCAACCAACTCACGGCTCACAACCAAAACGGGGAGGAAAAACACCACAGACAATCGGCCAAACCACAAGGAAATAATACTACAAAATAATCAACCCAAAATACCCAAAGCAAAGCAACAATATCCAAAGTAAAATTAGGAGAAATTGCTCAAAATTTCTCAAAACCACTAGAAAATCACCACTGGAAATCCCACATAAAGTCGCCGGTCATTATATTAAGTCTTAAATTCTAATTTAAGACGCTATATTACTTGGTTTAAAATCTGGGGTGCTACATTCATGATATAATAACCTAGATATTCTGTGTATTATTATTCACTAAGTCGTGGACTTACGTTTGTATATTTTCTACCTGTAAAACATGTGTTGTTTTTTAGTTGGACTACCTTTAGATGTTGGATTGGAGATAGACATCGAGGCTGATGCGGCCATCTGGTGATGTGAACCAATTAACAAAGAACACATGAAATAGATAGGTTGGCTGTTTCGAGTGAGCCAGAAACACCCAAAACACAGTAAACTGTATTTATCAAACAAATAATTCAACTTAACTTTACATTATTTACTTGTTCTTTAAATAAACAAAAAGATAATACAACTTACGTAGAACTGTAATTCTGCACGTAGCTGTAACTAGAGACCTAAAGCTACTTAGTAATAGTCTACTCTTAAGGTAAGAGATAAGATTTCTTATTTAAATATTGTTCTATTTAGATAATATTTCTCTAAGATAAATATAAGACAAAATAATAAGATAAAGATAAAAGAGAAAGAGATGTAACCCTAACATATTAGGATTACATCATTCCCCCCCACTAACTTTTCCTTTGTCCTCAATGGAAAAACTAGGAGACTGTGTTTGATTCTTCATCCATATAATATATATATATATATATATATATTTTTTTCCTTTTTCGAAGCCACACAAAGGCTTGTCATTGCATCCTGATCTGTTGGCAGCGCAGGCTAAGGAGATTGTTGTAAGGTGGACCCTTGCAATGTTGCCGGCGTTGCTGGCTTCGATGATGTTTGGATCTGCAGCTGAGATGGCCGGTACGAGGTTGTGGTTGTTGGATGGAACTGCGACGGTAATTAGCAACGATTTGGCGATGCGGGTTGCTAAGGGCGGATGAATGGTGGTGGAGATTCCGATCTAGCGTTGCTAGCGTCGTTGAGGAACGACGACGATGTTGGCGCAGATGGGTTTTTGTTGTTTCATCACCTCCTTTCTTATTCTTTATTGTGAAGGTGGTATTCACTGGGGTAAGCATTACGAGCAATGATTGGATTGCTGGAGAGGGGCATGGAGGAGAAAAACTTTCAATTTTTCTTTTATGCTTCTCCATCTACTTGGTGGATTTAGCAACCATTGCTAGAAAAGCTGATATACTCTTTTCTAGCTTTGCTCGTTCGTCTTCATTCCAGAAAAATTGGAAAGACATGGTGATGTTGTGGATTGGAGATCGTTGTAAAATATATGGTTTCTTTGGAGGAAAACCGGTCCTCTTGGGTAAACAAACTTCTTGCTATTCAAGAGGAAAATGTCTGGCTTTGATACCAATTGATGTGAATCAATCGACAAAGAACACATGAAATAGATAGGTTGGCTATTTCGAGTGAGCTAGGAACTCCCAAAACACAGTAAACTGTATTTATCAAACAAATAATTCAACTTAACTTTATATTATTGCTTGTTCCTTAAATAAACAAAAAGATAATACAGCTTACGTAGAATTGTAATTCTGCATGTAACTGTAACTAGAGACCTAAAGCTACTTACTAATAGCCTACTCTTAAGGTAAGAGATAAGATTTCTTATTTAAATATTGTTCTACTTAGATAATATAGATAATATTCATTTAAGATAAATATAAGACAAAATAATAAGATAAAGATAAAAGAGAAAGAGATGTAACCCTAACATATTAGGATTACATCATCTGGTGTAGTGATATCGATCTAATTAATGCTTGAGGACTAATTGTAAGATGTTGAAGGTCGCTCATGGTAATTGATACTTTTGGGTGATGTTGTACGCTTAGCATTTGAGGCTCAATTATATATTAAGGTTTAGTTTGGATATTTTATATTGATGATATGTATAGTGTGATTTTAGTTAATGTGATGATTCTTAGTAGATACTTTGGTTGTAATGATTAATATTAATAGAATTATCTTAGGTTTCCGCAGCGTAATATTCCATTTTTGAGAAGTAGAGATTTCTAAATCTTATTTCCTTGTAGAATGGGACTAATAGACGAATTGTAAAGTTAATTACCAGTTAATTAATTTCTCAGGGTGTTACACTTTTATTGAGGACTGTATTGAAATTTTGTACAAGAAGAAGAGGATACATAGGTCATAGGGAACTTGCATTTTGTAGAAAAAAAAAAGAATATTTTTTAATGGTATAGAAAAAGATAAATAAAACTATTGTAGAGTATATTTAGATTGAAAACAAAATATAGTTTCTTTTCTTAAATTTAAGAAAAATCAAATGATAGCTGCAGAGAATGCTTGAAGGAGGAGATAGATAGAGAAGCTTGAAAAGGTGGAGAGTGAAGAAAATCTCTTAACGGGTAAATTTTCAAACTAATATTTCTCTCCATTTGGTTAATTTACTTAATTTACCAATTAAGATCATAGATGGATGGGACACACAAAAAAAGTAAATCAAAATTGAAGATCTAGGAAAATGTGCGGCTATTATAATTTTTTTTTTTAAAAAAAACAAATTATAAATTTACTTGCATACGAGTGTTATTGCATTCCTAGAAGTTTTACTTATTTTAATGAGTTAATTTAGTGAAAATACATAAAAAAAAAAAAAAAGACTCTAACTGTTTTACTATTATAATCAAAAAGTTTTTTTTGAGTGAACAGTACTCAACAACAATAATGAGGATGGCTCATTCATCAAACCAATAAAATACTATTAAAAATTTCTCTTTTTCCCCTTTTTTTTTTTAATTTTTTTTTTTATTTCTCTCTCACGCATCACTCACAATTTTCCTTTTGAAAAATACTATTTTAATAAAATAGTAATAGTGAATAACTAAAATAGTGACACTGTTGGTAGTGCTTTAAAACAGTAGATGACTAATTAAAATAGAGAAAAATAATTTTTAATTATTTTAACTTGTAAAATTCGATAAGATTACTAGTAATGCCTTTGCGGTATAATATGATTGAAAATTTTAAAATAAATTTAATTATTTAATAAAAGATATATTAAGTATAATGTGAAATAATACGTCAATGCCAATTTATAAGGATTATCACGTAAGAGTGCGACGTTAGAACGAACAGACATGATGGTATTTGCTCCGTTTTCTGTGAGCGCGCAAGGTGTGAATGTGCGATTGTATGTGGAATTTGGATCCTCTCCGTTTCAAATGGATTTCCTTGTCTGTGAACCTAACTTTGAATTAAAGGGTGAGGAATTTTAGTCAAAATAGGGTTTTACCTACTCTTCAAATTTTCAAATTAATCAACATTCTAATTAACTTCGTGTGGCTGAGGTGCATCTGTGAACCGTGAAAGGTGGCCGGTACATGCCAAGACAAGAACCAATGTATATCAATTATTTGAGAGTATTTTTTAAAAATTGTAATTGAACACATAATCTAAAGATTATGCGTTTTCATTTAGTAGGTAAATGGACGTTTTTAAAAATGCACGATTTTTAAAGTTTAAATTGTAATTTTATTAAATATTTTTAATTAATTAATTAATTTTTTTAAAAAATTACGTTTTAAAATTACAAATCTATTAATTCGAGAAGTAGTGTTATATACCACACATAATTATCTCAATTTTATTTTGTTGACGTGGTACTACACGTTAGTCTGCTCGCGTGACAATTGACTCACATTTTTTTTTTCTTTTTTATTTTTTTTATAGATAATTGACTCACATTTTCATTCTCTAGAAACTTAGAAAACTTTAAGGTGTATTCAAATTGTATAAATTGTTATTGTGCATCTTAGAAGGAAATGTTCAAGGGCAAGATTGGAATCTAATTTATGGTAACCTTTCCATCCAAAAACAGACAAAACACATAGTATGATGAAGAAAAAAATTTATGGTAAATTAGTCTCCCACACGTCTTGACTTTTATTGTTCATCGATCCTTATTGCTCGGGAGGGCAGCAAGCAAGTAATTTCCTCGTATTCAGCGCGAAGTTCCCTCCTCTTGTCATTGAATTCTTGGTACTATAAAACAGTGCCTCAACATGCTAGTCAGTACTAGAGAAGGATTGAAGCACTTGTCTGCTACACACTACTCTCTGTGTCTCCCTCTTCCAAACACATTTCTCTCTCTCCCTCTCCCTAAACCGTGCGACTATATGTCTTTTGATTTAAAAGCCATGGAACCACCAAAACTTAGTTATGAACAAGAATGGGTCATACAGATAAGTCGAGCCATAGAAGAAGGCCTAGAAGAAAGCGATGAAGAACGTGTTCTCGTTAGCATCTTCAGCGTACCCAAAACCCTATTCTCTTTCAAACCAGAAGCATACATTCCACAGCTAATAGCCCTTGGCCCGTACCATCACCAGCGGCTTGAACTCTTCGAGATGGAGCACTACAAGCTCACTTCAGCTAAGAGAGTGCAAAAGAACATCCAACCAATCAAATTTTGCCACTTGGTCAATCATATTGCGGAAAGTGATAGCACTCTCCGTGCGTGCTACCACCGCTTCTTGGAGTTCGACCGGGAAACACTCGCATGGATATTTGCCATCGATACTTCCTTCTTGTTGGAGTATCTCCAAACCTACTCTGCCAAAACGGAAGGTTCGCTTATGCGAGTCTCTTCTAAGATGGCACATCTGATCGACTATACAAGGAGGAAAACGGCACACCACGCGATCCTCAGGGATATTATCATGCTGGAAAACCAAATCCCTCTCTTTTTGCTCAGAGAAGTCCACAAATTTTATCTGCTGCATGAAGATCATGACCAAGCATTAGCCACAATGATGATGGGTTTCTGCAAAGAACTATCACCCATCAAGTACATTAATTACCAACATTTTAGAGAAGAATGTTTCGAGAGAGCCCATTTGCTAGAACTTCTCTACCACATGGTTGCACCAAAGCCGCAACTTGTACCTGATTGTGAGCAGGAGGAGCCAAAAGCTGACGAAGAGATTGGCTGGTTTAGAAAGGCCTTGAAATCATTCTTGGCGGCACTAATTTATATTAACTTGGCCCCGCTCCGCCTTCTCAGTAAAATTTGCAAGTCAAAAGCAATCATGCTTCTGGTTACACTGCCATTTACAATCCTCTCGTATGTTTTGCATCTTGGAAACAATGGTGATATAAACAATCTCATATCATCAGCAGGGGGCGTGGCCGAAGAGGTGGAAAGTGCATCTCAGAAGACTAAAGAAGAATTGAGTCCTTTGGTCGAAGAGATTGCAATCCCAAGCGTGCAACAGCTTCATAAAGTTGGTGTCAAATTTCGCCCAGCAAAGGGTGGATTGGAATCCATAAATTTCGACAAGTGTTGCGGTAAATTTTACCTTCCTGTTATTCATTTGGATGATAACTCGGAAGTTGTGCTAAGGAACCTGGTGGCCTATGAGGCATGCATGGCGCCGGAGGTGATGGTTTTTACACGTTACACGGAATTGATGAATGGAATAATTGATGGTGAGGAGGATGTGAGGATTCTTCGAGAGGCGGGGATCATCTTGAACCGCCTCAAAAGCGATAAAGAAGTGGCAACGCTTTGGAATGGCATGACGAAGTCTGTGAGGGTAACGAAAGTTCCCATTCTGGACAAGGCCATTGAAGGTGCAAATACTTATTATTCGGGGAGTTGGAAGGTCAGGATGAACGTGACCATGAAGAAGTATGTCTTTGGTTCATGGCCATGTCTTACGTTTTTAGCAGCCAATGTTCTGATATTGCTGTCTACTCTGGAGGCTGCTTGCTCGATGTACAATTGCCCCAAAATTTTCAAGCCTCTGTGAGTGTTTCACTTCTGTTGCTGAGCCGTATAAGTATTATATATGTCTCAATTTCATTATTTTTGTCTCCTTTCTTTCTTACCGGGCCAGATCGGTGCATGGTTTGTAGTATGATTTTCAGTTTTCTAGTTTTCTAAGTCCTTCGTGTAAATGATGGACAAAACAACAAGTGATCTGGCAAGTTTTCTAAGTCTTTATTGCACTTGTTTTTTTTTTTTTTTGGGATGAATAAAGGCATTTTATAACCAAACTCTGCAGAATACAATTCCCTCCGGTTAAGGCTGGAAACCCTCTCAACAACAGGGAAACAACTCAACCTGCACTAAACAAAAACAATGGCTACAAACAGGAGACAACAGCAACAAAATCACAAATTCCAAATCTGAACAAGCCTACTAGCCATAACAGAACGCTCAGTATGCCTCTTAAACATGATTCTACTTCTAACTTCCCATTGAATATGAGCAATAAGGGCCTCTTTAGTCTGGCTTGTGTTGCCATGACATAAGTCATTTCTTAAGCTCCACAAATGATACACAGCTGCTGCCAAACAAAGTTTACAGAGTAGCACCTGTAAACTACGGCCTTTCAGCTTACATGACCAGTCCACAATATCATCCCAATCAACACAAGGGTTCTGGATCAAACACACAGGGTATTACTTTTAAACCCCCACCAACACATCCAATCCTTGGTAACAAGAGCCTCTCGGAATACAAGCCACAGAATAAAAGCATGTCTAGGTATAGTCAAAGAAAACCAGACAACATTACTCCAAGGGACCTCTGGAAACTTTGTCCTAAGACAATTCAAAGTATTAGAGTAGGAGTAGACTCCTGTTTTTGAATTCCAAATCGGAATATCCCTATCACCAATATCAACATCAAACAACCTATTCTAAATTTCCACAAGGGTATCCGACCTAGACGGAGGCCATGCCCATTTTCCATCCTTGATAACAGAAAAACAGATGGGCATCAAAGCTGTTTCAGTATCATAAACAATACGAAAACCATAAGTATCCAACAATCTACCAGCACTACAAAAAAAACGCTATTTTGAGCCGCTTTTTTAGAACCCTTTTAAGCCCTTAAAACGGCTCTAAATAATTTGAGTCGTTTTTTTTGAGCTGTTTTACAAATGGGTCCACACCTGAAGTATTAAACATTAAAATTGATCCGTTTCTACAAAAAACGGTTCAAACTGGACTCAAAACTGTTTGAGATGCTTTAAAAAAGCGTCTCAAAACATTTAGAGTCGCTTTAAATAAAAGCGACTCAAACAATTTTGAGCCGCTTTTTTAAAGCGTCTCAAACAGTTTTGAGACGCTTTACAAAAGTGGCTCAAACAATTTAGAGCCGCTTTATCAAAATTGTTTGAGTCGGTTCAAAAAAAGTTCTCCAACGGGTTTGAGACGCTTGTTAAAACGGTTCAAAACTTTTTGAACCGTTTTAAAAAGCGGTTCTAAAGTTTAAAATGCTTCTAAATTAGAAAATTATTAAAATATAAGTTTTGAGCCGTTTTAAGTGTTAAAACGGCTCAAAAATTTTAAAATAATTGAAATATATTGTTAGAGCCGTTTTAACACTTAAAATGGCTCTAAAATTAAAAATAAATAAAATACAATATTTTTTTTTATTTTTTATTTTAAATACCTAATTGCAAAAATATTGTTTATATATATAAACTCATAAACATCCACATAAACTCATATAACTCAAACTTCATATCAAGGCATTAAAACAAAAACAATAATAAATACAACATATCACCATACATAATTTCAATCAACCCCAAACCGATCAAGTTACCTACAATTATAAACGGCATATCACCATAAATAATTTCAAAACATAATACATAAGTTACTTATGATCACAAACCGATCAAGTCCAACCAATAACACAAAAGTTACCTACATCATTTACAAAATTCAATACTACATTCACAACAACTCAATATGTCTTTTTCACGATAGTTCTTTTCACATAAACTCATATATAACACAAACTTCATATCAATGCATTAAAACAAAAACAATGCCTTAATGTACACACCAAGACATTAAAACAAAAACAAAAACAAAAACAATAATAAATACAACAACATATCACCATATATAATTTCACTTAACCCCAAACCGATCAAGTTACCTACAATTATAAACAGCATATCACCATAAGTAATTTCAAAACATAATACATAAGTTATCTATGATCACAAACCGATCAAGTCCAACCGATAACACAAAAGTTACCTACATCATTTACAAAATTCAATACTACATTCACAACAACTCAAGATGTCTTTTTCACGATAGTTCTTTTCACATAAACTCATATATAACACAAACTTCATATCAATGCATTAAAACAATAACAATAACAAATACAACATATCACCATATATAATTTCACTCAACCCCAAACCGATCAAGTTACCTACAATCATAAACGGTATAACACCATAAGTAATTTCAAAACATAATGCATAAGTTATCTATGATCACAAACCGATCAAGTCCAACCGATAACACAAAAGTTACCTACATCATTTACAAAGTTCAATACTACATTCACAACAACTCAAGATGTCTTTTTCACGATAGTTTTTTTTCACATAAACTCATATATAACACAAACTTCATATCAATGCATTAAAACAAAAATAATAACAAATACAACATATATAATTTCACTCAACCCCAAACCGATCAAGTTACCTACAATCATAAACGGTGTATCCCCATAAGTAATTTCAAAACCTAATACATAAGTTATCTATGATCACAAACCGATCAAGTCCAACCGATAACACAAAAGTTACCTACATCATTTACAAAGTTCAATACTACATTCACAACAACTCAAGATGTCTTTTCCACGATAGCTCCTAATGCGTATCAACATCATCAGACGTCAAGAGCACATCACCTACATTAGTGATTTAAATGAAATGTGTTATATATATATAGTAACGATACACGTAATATTTTCAACTTTATATACTCAAAAAATAACCCTTTAGTCCTAATATACATTTTCAACTTTATATACTTAAAAAAATTATAGTTCATCATGTTTGAAGCTAACCTGGTGGACTAGTTACTGTGGATGTCACCCTCACGATGAGCGTGACGCAGACAAAGAGTTGCCTAGAAGTGATGCATTGACTCTAGCAAGATCGTCAATCTTCTGCATCTTCTCCATCATTTGATCCTGTCTTGCAATTCTTTCATTAGTTTGTTTCCTCTCTTCATCCGCGATTCTCCTCTCTTCATCTGCTCTTCTCCTTTCTTCGTCCGCTCTTCTCCTCTCTTCCTCTGTCCTTCTCTTCTCTTCCTCCCATCGCTCATCCGATATTCTCTTCTCTTCCTCCCACTTTTTCATCATCTCATTCATTTGAGTATTAAATGAAGATTCTTGAGCCAACTGTGATGCAGATAATCGAGAGGTGGGTCTAACTGGTAATGGGCCAACCCCCATTCCACGAACACGACCCGAATATTCTACCCTTCCCATTGCCCTTGCAAGATCATCATCTTCTGCCCATAGTATTGAACCCTATGGAGATACAGGGTTCGCTCTTGCAGTGTCATCTGTCATCAGCTCCTTCAACTTTTCCTGACATATATATATTAAATGTGTTAATTATTAGACATTTATTTGCTTTGGAATAAATATTTGTACTACTTTATTAGATGATATATTCAACAACACACAAATAAAGACAAAGTTAAGCACTTACAATCGTCTCTCTAGTTGCTTGCTTGCTGGGCGTCCCATCCCTTTTTGTGTGAGTTGCCACAAAAACTTCAGCTCGGGTGGGTGGCTTCTGCTTTAATATCTCCTACGAAAACAAATATATAGTTATCAAATAAGAGTCGAATGTGCGATGTGAATTCAACAAGAATATCTATATTTAGCACCAAAAATAAATATCTACTAAACAAAATGATCATCAACTAGTAACATGATTCTTGTTAATAAATAAATCAATATATATTGAGAATGAAATCAATGTACCAGCTCTTTCGTGAATCTGGCGTAACTCTTCGAGCCATATGTGTGATACTTTTCGATATTTGTTTATTTCTCTCAGCTCTTGCCTACGCAATTGTTATAAACAAATAAAGTATCATGCATTGTTAAAAGTTTAAAGATATGTACTTTAAAAATAATAACATTTATTGATATAATTACCTTATCTTCTGAAGTCAACCATGTGTCGATGGCCATCTCCATGTCCTCAGCATCGAACTCCGTGATGTTGGGTGTCGACTCAATAATGGTCTCGCGAGTATCATTGGCTTGTATATTTATAGCCTTCTTCACCCTATACTTAAAATTTTTTTTGTTTATACCCGAAGTCTGTCATTGCTATCCGTTTGATCTCATTCATTGGTGCATCAGGCATGATGTAAAATTTTTGCTACAAATTAGTAAAAAAAAAAAAAAAAAAAAAACATTTATATACTATGTACATGTTGTAATATATATTCATCGCAATAAATTTGTAAATAACTTGTTTTACATACCATTAGGGCGGCCCACAAGTCCTCTTTAGCCTGAGGCAGTATCTTCCTCCAGTTTTGGGCACCTAGCCCCACAAACTTCCCACTCCGAACATATTTCGCCCCTAGTCGGCTAAATTTCATGCCACTCGTGCCAATTGGCTGCCACGTCGCATTAAAATCGATGACCACCTTCTCGCCCGCGGGTATTGTCCAAAGGGCGATTGGAGAGCTAATATCTCTGATGTGGAAATTGTTATCTGTATCTGTATTTAAATTAAACAGATGAAAAAAAAATAAAAAATTATATGTGTATATAAGTTAAATAATCAAGTAAAATATTTGGAGCCTAGACTACATATATATCAAGTGTAACATACATACCTATCGTACGGACTTGTCGACTATCCAATTGTACGCCAATATTGAGAGTTTGTTCCCTCTCAGACTCTTGTGTGGGAGCTCGTTCCATATCAGACTCTTGAGACTGAGCTCGTTCCCGCTCAGTCTCTTGTGCCAATATAGTAGAATCAATATCATCAAAAGACTCTACAAACCCATCAGCCGTATCCGATGGCGTACTGTAAAGGCTCCTCAACCATGATTGCACTTGGAGAAGGTGGGTGGTCATCGTGTTCTATCTCAGCCAGATGTTGAGATGTCTCTATCTCAGGTGTAGACTCTGAAAAGAGTCGTATTGGGATCCGTGAAAAAACTTTCTTCTTTGGAGGTGGCTTGTCTACCATATCAGTCTACAAAATACACAAATATATATAAAGTGTCAGATCAAATGTAAATATAGAAATCACTCAATATGTTTAATGTAATTTGATATCAGTTTAACATTATTGAAAAAACAAAGTCATACATGCATGCTACTTTATTGTGGTTGTACTACTTCGATCGCAGGTATATTGCTACGGGCATAATGAAGGTCTTCACCGTAATCAACATCATTTGGATCCTGATTAATGTTCAAGTTCAATGGCTCACTCTCATGGTAGTTGAGATCTTCATCATTGTTCCCTTCTCCCTCATCAACATCATACACGTTTCTCGGTTTAGTCCTTATTATGCAACACCAGTCTAGGTTCCTGTCGTCATGGACATAGTATACTTGGGATACTTGTGAAGATAATACGTATGGATCATCCAAAATGTTATCTCCCGTATGTATTAGGTTTTTGAAATTCACAAGTGTTATACCATACTCATCCTCCGACCATCTTCTATCCTTTCTAATGTCCGCCCAATCACACTTAAATAGCACATACCTAGTCGTGTCATAGTACTCTACCTCTATTATTCGAGTTAGCTTCCCATAATAGGTATCGCCATCAACTGTAGGCACACACACGCCACTATTTTGGGTTGTTTTTTCTTCATCTTGGGCCACAGTGCGAAACAGCTTGCTGTTAACTACATATCGGTTATATTCGAAGGCTGTTTCAATTGGCCCTTTAGAATGCCATACAAGCTTATCCCCTAACTCAGTTCTACGTGTTTGGTCCATTTGGTTGACCTACGATTTGAGATAAAATTGCTTATAGTTGGCGAGATATAGAAAATTACATATACAATAAAATGTTGCTCATAGAAAAACCATATGAAATTCTTACGTAGTTACGGTACCAAACACAAAATGTGTCCCTATGTTGTCGGTGCAATTCTTTGTCCAATAGTCGGCCTCTATTGGAGTCGTGCCTCAGCTCATCCAGGTGCGTCCTATATGTTGGCAGTCCACATTTAGAATAAACAAGTGTATGTTTGAGCCAAAGTAAGATGTATTAATAAATATAACTCACGTGCGTAATTGAAGGAACTCGTCCGAGTTAAAAATAATATATCGATGGATCTGCGTCAATGTGCGTTGGTTAAGGGTTACTCGTGTTACCGCTCCCCTAGCCTCATCAGGGTTTCTCTGAGGCCTATTGTGGACTGTGAGTGCGTTCTCTAAGTACCGCGAACAAAATGTGATCATTTCATCCACTAAGTAACCTTCCACTATAGAACCCTCAGGTGCAGCTCTGTTGCGCACTAGGGATTTGTATCGTCCAAGGGACCTACATAGAGAAAACATAATTATCTCTTGTATTACCTCGTTGAGACAATAAAGGGAAAAAAAAAACCCTTATATATACATAGAATACATAATTACCTCTCAACCGAATACATCCACCGATAGTGTACCGGTCCACCAAGTCGACATTCACGAACCAAATGTATGACAACATGAACCATAATTGTAAAGAAGCCCGAAGGAAATAGTTTTTCAAGCTTGCACAATATGATAGGGATTTCAACTTCATGTCGGGCTAGATCTTCTTCCGTCAATGTTTTTGAACATATACCCCTAAAAAATGCAGACAACTCTATCAAAGGTTTCACAACCTTCTTTTCCAAGGATCCACACAAAGCTATTGGCAGCAGTTGTTGCATGAGTATATGGTTGTCATGACTCTTCATACTAACAATGGTACGGGCTTTAAGGTTCACGTAACGGGACAAATTGGAGGCATATCCATCGGGTACTCTAACATCTTTGATCACTTTTAAGAAATTAATTGTTTCCTCCTTAGACATCGTGTAGCATGCCGCTGGTAGATATGTTTTGCCTCTCTCGTTTGTGAATGGATGAAGTGTTTTTCTCAAACCCATTTTACGTAAGTCCAAACGTGCTGCGTGGTTGTCTTTTGTTTTTTCTTTCATGTCCAGTTGGGTCCCAATGATATTATCCAACACATTTTTTTTCGATGTGCATCACATCAAGGTTATGTCGTAACAAATTATCCTTCCAATAGGGCAATGTGAAAAAAATACTTTTCTTTTTCCATACTGCGGTCTCATTTGCCCCATGACCTTGTTGCACAGTTTTTTGTCGTTTGTCTCTTCTTGTGTCTTCATGAACAATATCAAATCCCTGTAATTGTCGTAGGATTTCAAGGCCATCTGGAATAATAGGCGCAACACCCAGCTCTTGTTTACGGTCAAAGGTTTTTGCCATCTGTCGCCACTTATGATCGGCAGACAACCATCGTCTATGCCCCATATAACAATATTTATGCCCGTATGTCAACCATGTTGACCTCGTTGAATGCATACAACAAGGACATGCCAGTTGACCCCTAGTACTCCATCCAGATAAATCTGCATACGCTGGAAAGTCATTTATTGTTCACATCAATGTTGTCCGCATAACAAATGACTTCTTCTTGGATATGTCATATGTCCGTACACCTACATTCCACAACTCCTGTAACTCTGATATTAAAGGTTGTAGGTAGACATCTATATTCATTCCTGGTGCAGTTGGGCCTGGAATAATCATAGATAATATGAAATACTGTTGTTTCATGCACATCCAAGGAGGTAGGTTGTATGGAACCAACATGATAGGCCAAGTATTGTGGCTTGTGCTCATGTTCCCAAAAGGGTTAAAACCATCCAACGCTAGACCAAGCCTAACATTCCGTGGGTCTGATGCAAAGTTTGGGTGTAGTGTATCAAATGTTCTCCAAGCTTCACCGTCTGCTGGATGCCTGAGCACACCATCTTTTGTGCGCCCATCAGCGTGCCACCTCATGTGGGAAGCGGTATGTTGTGACATGTACAACCTTTGCAATCTTGAAGCCAATGGAAACCACCGCAACACCTTTACTGGCCGTCTCTTCAATGTTTGGGATGACCCATCTTCTTCAGTAATTTCGTCCTTCCACTTTGATGCTCCACACACTGTACATGTATCTAACTTCTCATTTTCCTTCCAGAATAACATACAATGATTTCAACTAGCCGGAATCTTTTCATATCCAAGCCCCAAGTCTCTTAAATATTTTTTTTGTCTCATACATACTTTTAGGCAAAGCTGGCTCATCTGTTGGTACTATCTCATTGATGAACTCAAGCAACAATGTGAAAATCGTATTACTGAGTCCACCCACACACTTCAAGTTGTATAGATGAACAATAGCTGACAATTTGCTATATTGTGTTTTATCATGAAGTGGCTTGTTTGCATCCTGAACCAAGTTGTAGAATTTCTTAGCACTCTCATCGATCTCTTCATCAACTGCTTCAGGTACATAATCGGCTTCCACTTCCACTTGACACTCATCATCGTCTGCCCGAGTACTATGCATGCCAAAAACATCGTCTGCATCGTTCTTGACTCGTTGGGTATTGGTACAATATTTGCAGCCGGAGCCGGCTTGGGAGATTCAACAACATTTACTTTACTAGGTACATGAGACCTAATCTTCTCCCCATGCTAAATCCATTCAGTGTAATTAGGCATAATTCCCCTTCCACCGGTCAAATGGTCATATACTTCTTCTGGCCGTAAGCTCCTGTTCAAACCACACTTCTTGCATGGACACACAATTGAATTTTTATTTTTGGAGTTCGTAACTGCATACTTCACGAACTCTTCGGCCCCTTCCATATACTCCCTCGAACCTTTCCACTTCGTCATCCAACTTTTGTCCATATTTATCTTACCACATTACAATACACAAAATGGTTACAAATATATAACACAAATTAAGGACTGTGTTATATACACAAACGGTCCTCAATTGATTACTAGAATCTTTTTTTTTTTTTTGGCAAAGAATTGAAAAAAGAAGTTGATAACCTAGAGCATTATCTAAAACAACGCGACCTCTTCTTAAATTTCTTTGGTCCTAGGTCATGAATTTATTTTCACATTTAATGGGTCAAATTTAAGTTGGAGCATGATTCAACAACCTGGGTATAATGCAATCCGGCCTCCAAGTTAAATTCTTAATTCTGTTATTAGATTTTTTATTTGCATACTATATTTATCTATTTCGTTAGTTGTATTTTTTAATATTTTGAATCAATTCTTATTTACTTTTTTTTTTATTTAAAAAAAAAATTAATTCTCCCGAACAAAAATCATAGCTCCACCACTGTTTTCATTCATAATTCACCAGAAAATACTAGGGTATTACACTGTTACTATGTTTTTTAGTTTTTTTTTTTTTTTTTTACAATATTTTTTTCTTCCCTAAAAAGTTTTAGGTATGAATCAAATTTTTATACTAATTTATTTTTAGATTATTACACTGTGTAAATAAGCATTTATATTTAGATTGCTATTTTAATATATAGATTATTACACTGTCTATGAATATAAAGTTTTTGTTATGTATTTTAATTTTATGAAATATATAAATGTAAAAATAATAAAGCAGAAAAAAATTTAAAAAATAAATAAATGAAAAATAAATATTAAAAAAGCGTGAGGGAGCTGTGAGAGAGACCTCTTGTTCTTCGCCGGTCGGAGCTGTGAGGGAAACACCTGCAGAGAGAAAACGTGAGGGAGAGAGAGAGAGCTAAACAAGGAAGAACAGTGAGCTAGAGACCGAGGGACTTACCCGGCCTTCCAGCGGGGTAGCCGGTGGTGGGGGTTTTAGTGAGAGAGAGAGAGAGAGAGAGAGAGAGAGAGAGAGAGAGAGAGAGAGAGAGAGAGAGAGAGAGAGAAAGAGAGAGAGAGAGAGAGAGAGAGAGAGAGAGAGAGAGAGACCGCCGAGGGAGAGAGACGACCGGAAGAGAGACAGCTAGAACGCTGTGCAGGGGAGAGGAGAACGCCGATCAAGAGGAACTGGGTGGCCGGCTTCACTAAAATGGCCGGACGGAGAAGACAGAGAGAAAGAGAGAGAGACAAAGATGTCGAGAGAGAGCGTGAGAGAGACAAAGATGGCCGGAGGGGGAGAAGATAGTATGGGGATCAGAGAGGCGTTGATTTTAAAAAAATCAACTTTCGCAATAAATGCGAAATGACAAGAAGAGAGGCGCGGGATAGAACTGTGTCCCGCGCGAATGCCTCCCGACTCCAAACGGAGTCGTTTTGGTCATTACAAAACGACTCCATTTGGAGTCGTTTTTTACTAGAAAACGACTCTAAATAGAGGCCGTTTTGCCTAAAATGACTCTAATTATTTTCAATTTTTACTCTATATATATATATATACATATATCACAACAAATCAATAAATATTAATTGTAATCTGTTGATAAATATATAGTTAGTTATTAATATGTTTAATTAGTATATAATATGTATATGTGTGTGTACATGTATATACATATATTGCCATACTAACCAAGTACTCTACTCTCTCTTTAGAGAAAGAACGTTTGAAGTTTCTATAGAGAGAGAGAAACCTAAAAGCTTTGTTCGTCGGGGAGAGAGAGGCTTCACATCTCCGATTCCGGTGCTTTTCTCCTAGCCTTTAAGGCAAGTCCGATCTTTTATACTCGGTTGGATTTTATCCGACAAAAACTGTCTAGGTGTAGTAGCCGGCCTTTTTTTGACACTTAATGAGGTCGTGTGGTTTGTCTCTGGTTGGTGTGTGACCCACACGTGCTTGTGGTTTAGATCTTCTGTTTTATATGTGTGTGGGCTATAGTTATTATCTCTGGCCTTGGAAGGTGCTGATCCAAGCTCATAAAGGTTGTCCATCGCTAAAGGGGTTCCCAGAGAAGGCACATGCATGCTTTACACACGCCAACTCCGGCGGTCGTTTCTTTCTCGAAACCAAGTTAAATTTTTAATTCTTTATCTCTAGTTCACTTCGATGACCTTTAATTTGGTCGGTCGGGCTTTAATTTGTTTCTCACCTTTGGGCATTGTGATTATATATATTAATTACTTTTATTTTTAGTATATATGGCTAGAATTATTATAAATGGTGTTGTTTTTAATTTTTAAAATTGGACTCTTTCTTTGATAAAATTAAAGGGCTGAAAATGGAGCCATTTTTACAAAAATATGGCTCTAAATGGAGCCCATTTATCTAAAGCGGCTGGAAATTGAGCCATTTTGTAAAGGGCTCAAAATTGAAACGGCTCCAATTAAAGCCGTTTTAGATAAAAGGGATGAAAATGGAGCCGTTTTCTATAAAAGGGCTGAAAATAGAGCCATTTTCCTAAAAATGTCTCTAACTAATATTGATGTTTTAAATAGTCCTGCTCAAATTAGAGCCGCTTAAAATTAAACGGCTCAAAATGGAGCCATTTTTTTTAAAGTGGCTCCATATAGAGCCGTTTAATTTTAAGCGGCTCTAATTTTTTGAAGCCGTTTTAAAAATAGGCTCAAGTTTGAGCCGTTTCTAATTTAAACGACTCCAATTGGAGCCATTTTAGAAAAACGGCTCAAGTTACAAACCTTTTAAAAAAATGGCTCCAAATGGAGCCGTTTTCATTGAAAACGTTTCAAATTGGAGCCGTTTTATAAAAACGGCTCCAATATAAATGGCTCAAAATGCCTTTTTTTTTTTTGTAGTGTAGCTAGGTGCCAGAGATCAAACCAGACAGATATAGAGTTACCCTCACCCGCTATAAAGCTAATAAACTCCTTTGCAACTTCCTTGAGATTGAGCAACTTTTTCCAGCTCCAAGAACAAACTTTGGGGATGAAAATATTCCACAAGCTCCTCCCCTTAAGCCAATAGAAATCCACCCAAGCAACCCAAATAGAATTGGATTGGGCAAAAAGATTCCAAATATGCTTCAGCATAGCTGCACGATTCCACTCTTCAAGCCTCTTAAGCCCAAACCCCCCCTCAGATTTAGGATAGCACAACTTTTCCCAAGCCACCTTTGCCTTGGCTTTAGAATCTTTTCCACACCACATAAAACGATTAAATTTCTGTTCAAGTATCCAGATAACTTTCTTAGGCAAAATGAAAATTTTTGCCCAAAAAACTTGAAGGCTAAAGAGAATCGAAGAAATTAACTGCAACCGGCCAGCAAAAGTCAGGTGTCTCACCAAGTAAGGGTCAATTCTTCCTAATATCTTGGCAACTAAAACCTCACAATCAAAAGTCGAAAGCCTTTTAGTAATTAAAGGGATTCCCAAGTATTGGACAGGAAGGGAACCTTCCGGCATTTGTAGCACCTCCAAGAAGGCTAACTAACTTATCATTCTTCTGAACCCATGAGCAAAAGAAAGAACTTTAGGAGGGATTGGCTTTCAGACCAGAAAGTTTTTCAAATTGCACTTGTTTTTTCTTTTGGCTAATTAGGATTCTCTGTCCTTACAAAAGTTTACGAAATGCTACAAAATTTAGGTTTAGGGTGGTTGTATGACACTATTAAGTTGCTCAAAAGATCAACAAAACTAGGTTTAAAAGATTGTTAGAATATGTCAATCAATACACTTTTTTCTATTGTAAAATTTATTTTTAATTTATTTTTTATTCAAAGATCCCTTTCAATATATAGAAAAAAATCAAATGGTCAAATGTCCAAGGTTACAAAAATTCCCTAATAAACCAAGTCAGAGGCACTAAGGTGAGAGTTTCCTCCACCGGGCAAAGTCACACTCAGACCATAAAAGACCTTAACTGCTAAAAACAACCTAGACAATAGAATAATGCCTCTACGGTACATGAACTATTACTAGATCTAGGAGAGGACACACATTCTGAGCTATAAGATAGCTTTTACAGACCAGGTGCTGATCTTAAAACATAGAGCAGCTGTAAAAAACAACTACAAATACATGGCCAGACCATAACTCCCAAATCCACTTGTTACTCGACGGTTGGATGCACATGGAGACACAAACTACGTGCACTACCGAACCGTTCCTTGAAGATCGCTCAGAAAGCCGCACCCCGATAATAACGCCTAAAACACTGGTACAGGTCCGTAATTTGTGATCTAACCGTGCTTTTCATTGATAGGTTGCTTTTCAAGGGCATGTAACATGCACCGACCAGTACAATTCTTGAGTGCATGGGGAGTAATGTCATACCATAATCAACACGGAGAATAAAGTACGTTGGGAAGTTTCGGTCAAAATTTAGTTCCTAATTATTATTATTATTTTTTTTTAAAGATATTGTTATTTGTAATATTCATTCAAAATATCATTAGACGTCGTAATTCATCGAATATTTTTTTTTTTTTTTTTTGAGAATTTTCCTTCAACTAAATCAATTTGTGAATCTGCAAACTCTAAAAGTTTGATCGATGAACTTAAGTTCCATTTGACCAAACCAGCCAATGAGTTTTAAATATTGTAGCTGAGTTTTCTTTAAAACCTCAATTTTCTTCTCGGCTCATAAGCTACGACTTTCAAAAGATCGACCTTGAGGCTTTTTTTTTTTTTTTTTTTTTTATTATTCTTGGGAAGGCTTCTAAACACCATTGAATCTTAAACAATTTATTACCTCTCCTTGTTCTTCATTAACCAAACCGCAGAAAAACCTTTAGCCACCATAGTTTTTGGTTGTAGCTGATAAGGTTTGTTCATGAAAGTGATTCCTATAGAAGAAGTCCAAAAGTTATGGAGCCATTGCAGTGAGAGGTGAACAGATCGTTTGCCAAAGTTGCAAGCCGAGTTAAGGTTTACAAAGGTTTTGTAAGTTGTCTAATTGTAGCACATATCTTATACAGTGGATACCTTTGAGGTTGGTTGGCACCCAAGGTGGTTTCTACATTTTAAGAGTTCTTCAAAAGGTTTTTACTTCATCACCAAAATCTTTATGTCTGTTTTATTTTACGCTTAATTTGGATTGTGGTACTATCATCTATGGTGACTTGCTTAACAACTGATTTGTTTGATAATTTGATTAATAACAATTTGGAGTCTAAAATGATTTTTTTGATGTTTTATATTTGAAATGATAGCATATCTTCCCCTTATGTGGGGTGCCCTCTAACAGAATACAGCCTTGGCTAAAGGTCATTTCCTGGTGGGATACGACCTTGACCAATTGTGGCGCCAAATTACGGTCCTGATATGGTGTGACTTTGGATTATGGCATACTGGTAGGCAGGCTATCATTCGTGATCTGATGTTGCACTGAATTTTATGTTCGTTCAATGGCGGACCTACATGGGGGCTAGGGGGGGCCTGGCTCCCCCAACCCCCAGAATTTTTCTCAAAAAAATATAAAATTTTTTAAAATAAATAAAATAAAATAAAATTTTTTCCTTAATTTTGTTTACTTTTTTAGATTTGCCCCCCCCAAATTTTTTTTCTTTCAATTTGGCCATCACATATTTGGGAGGCTGGGTCCGCCACTGTGTTCGTTGGTAGTTAGGAAGAGAGTGGGGGGTGGCCATTCTCTGTGCCCCACTCCCAATGACTCTTATTAGTGGGTTGTCACACTCGATTCCTTGGCCTGATTAGGGCCATTGGCTCGAGCTCGATAAACCTATCTTTTTAGATTAGTCTTTTCAAAATTGATATGATTTTTAAAATTATTATTAAATTAAAATTTAATAATAATTTATTATATAATTAATAATAATTTAAAAAATCACATCAATTTTAAAAAAATTTAAAGCGGACATAAGTCCATCTTTTAGTACTACTCTTAGTTGTAATGTCATATCAACAATAATAAATTTAATCATTCATTTCGTATTCTAACCGGACAGACATAAGCATGAGTGCATATATAATGTCAGCTTTCACGTACATGGGAGTGTCATGTTTTTCATGAGCGTGTGAGGTGTGAACCTACAACTTGGAAGTATACGATGAGGAATTTGAGTCAAAACAGGGTTTTAAGAGTTGGACTGTTCAACTTTTGAAATTAATCATCATTCTACCTTCATGGCTGAGGACTGATTGACTGAGGTGTGTACGTAGTTGTGAAACGTAGATTGTTATTGTGCTTTCCTTAACTACTAATGAAGGAAGAATCTTTCGTGGGCCCCAAGTGCAACTTCTACGTCTATAATGTACAAGATCTACAGCACTCTTTGTGCACAACATCACACTCTCACAAGACAGATTGGCATAAGACCAACACAGTTTTTCTATCATTTTCCCTAATTTATTGTAACGGCCTCCATCCGAAAACAGAAAAACGTACACAAGAGTACTATGACCGAGATGTTCGTGATTCATCCAACATGTCTTGACGTTTATTGTTCATCGACGACCAAAATGTTCGTGATTCATCCAAGACCAATTAACAACCTTAATCTAATGCTTAAGATAGGAATTTCCACGTTGATCATGCGCGAAGTAGCTATGAACGTTATGTTCCCCCTCTTCTTATAAAAAGGATTCCTTGCTAGCTTTGTTAGAGAGTTATAAGGAGATAACTCTCTCAAAGTTATTTTGAATTCAAATGCTACCTCGACTTCAACAAACCAAGATAAAGATAGGATTAGTTAATCCTAACAGTTTTCCAGATATTACTCTCATTTGTAATTTGAATTTATTAGCTTGTAATCTCTAGTTATCTCATGTAACTAATTCTTCTATACATTCAAACCCTTAGCCATGATTATGGTAAGGCAGAACAACTCAAATTCAGTAGAATTCTACATGGTCTCAGAGCATTTCCAAGAGAAAAACGTCCTTTTTTTTTTTTTTTTTTTTTTTTTTTTTTTTTTTTTTTTTTTTCATGGATCCTGCTTCCACTGTCACCATTCCCTCACAAACTCACCCGTACCAATCACCTAGTATGGGAAAAAGCTATCCTAACATACCTCAAAAGCCAAGATCTTCAAGGCTATATTGATGGCTCCGTCGATCCTCCACCATCAATAGTCACAAGTCAAGTTGAAACTGTTACTACTGTCACCCAAAATCCAGCGCGCTTGGCTTCATTGGCACATGCGTGATCAGCTTGTGCCCAGCATACTCATTTCCTCACTCACTGAGACTGTAGTTGTGCATGTCGTCAAATGCACCACTGCAAGGGAGTTATGGGTCACTTTGAAGACTCTGTTTACTTCAAAAGCCAAATCCCGCACTCTCCAAATTCATTATCAACTAGCTACAATCCGGAAAGGCGATATGTCCATTGCTGATTATTTTCAGAAACTCATAGGTCTTGCAGATACGTTGGCTGCCCTAGATCAACCATTGAATGAGTTTGATCTTGTTTCATTTCTGCTGGCTGGACTCAGCAGTGACTACGACTCATTTGTAACATCAGTTACAACCCGTGTGGATCCAATCTCCTTAGAAGAACTATATGGTCTTCTACATGCACATGATAATCATCTTGAGCATAATAATTCTTCTTTGAATCTCGATGTTTCAGGTGTTAATTTTGCTTCAAGAGGATACCCTTCACGAGGAGGACGTTCATCTTACACCAATCGAAGCTAGTATAGTCCCACACCTGCAGGACAAACCTATTCCAGCAACTCCAACAACTACAAAGGCCGAGGATGTGCAAGAGAAACATCTTCCTTCAATAAATCCCCGCATCCTATTTGCCAGCTTTGCAATCGAATTGGACACCTTGCTGCAACATGTTATCAGAGATATGATAACATGCCTCAACCAGATAACCAATCTCAGATGCAAGCTTATCTAACTTCATCTCAGAATTCTTCATATTCAAATTGGTATCCGGATACTGGAGCTACGCATCATCTAACCTCCGAGCTTGCCAATCTCAATGTTAGAGCAGATGCGTATTCAGGACCTGATCAGATTAAAATAGGTAATGGGGCTGGGATTTCAGTTAAACATGTTGGAATATCCAAACTCATCTCACCATCCTTCAATTTTAAAGTTTTTGATGTCCTACATGTGCCTAACATTTGCAAAAATTTAATCTTTGTCTAGAAATTTGCCAAAGACACTAACACATTTTTTGAATTCCATCCATCTTATTTTCTCTTAAAGGACTGAACTACGGGGAAGCTTCTTCATCGAGGCCCGAGTAATCATGGATTGTATTATGTCTATTCCAATTCCAATAAAAAACGCACTCCCTGTGCTTTCATGGGTGAGTGTGTGTCAGTGTCTCAATGACATTCTCGGCTTGGCCATCCTGCCTTGAAAGTTGTTCGTCATGTTTTATCTTCCTTTAAACTTCCAATATTTAGCAATAAGCAATACTCTCTATGTTCAGCGTGCTTAGGCTCCAAAAGCACACAACTACCATTTTCATCATCATCAACACGGATCACATCACCTCTTCAGTTAATTTACACTGATGTTTGGGGGCCTACTCCATTGTGTTCTAGGAATGGTTTCCGCTATTACGTGTCATTTTTAGATGCTTTTAGTTGCTACACATGGGTTTATCCCATCTCTTGTTAAAGTGATGTCCTCTCCATTTTTCAGAAATTTCAAATATATGCTGAATGTTATTTTGAGTCCAAAATCAAATCTGTGCAATCTGATTGGGGTGGTGAATATCGTTCTGTCAATAAATTTCTCAATACTCAAGGCATAAATCATCGTCTCTTTTGTCCCTACACTCACCAACAAAATGGGGCAATTGAATGGAAGCATAGATATATTGTTGAAACCGGTCTTGCTCTTTTGTCTCATGCAAATCTACCATCTTCTTTTTGGGATGATGCTTTTTCCACTGTGAAAATTGAAATTGACTTCAAATAAAAGTGTGTGTGCACAAGTGTCAACAAAAATTAAAGCACAGCGGAAAATAAATGACACACAGATTTTTGTTGACGAAGTGGAAACTCAGTTAAGAGAAAAACCACTCCGGGACAGCCAAACCCAGGAATTCCACTATTCAGAAGACAAAGCTAGATACAAGACAGTAACACTCACATATACCCGATGCAGTGGTTGTATCTTGATCTCTGACGTGTAACCCAACACGAACGCTTCCCAACCAGGTTCTCCTACCTGAAGGGTTCTTCAATGGAACTCCTTACCTTAGAGCCGACCTCTAAGATAGACTTCGGTTGTAGCACAGCAATAGAACACTTGAATAGGGCTTCAGAGGAAATATCACGTCTTTGAGCAGTTGTGGAATTCAATACCAAATTCTTGCGGCTCTAAGTGCCTAGGACCCTTATTTATAGTTTGGGGGTCAGAATGAGCGTCAGGCAAAATATGCCTGGGAGCCGTCTGAACGGTGGACCATGGCCGTTCGGACGGACAATTGTGCGACAGGATTTTTTTGAAATTTTCACGGAGAAATCTTTCCTGTATAAGAACATCGTCCAGACGGGATGGTTCGATCGTCCGGACGGTCGCACGTCCGCCGCAAGTAATTTCCATAACAGACATCGCGCGTCCGGACCAAGGGGGAGGAGCGTCCAGACCATGAGGGGGAGACGTCCGGACGGTTGAAGTTGAATCGACAGTTACCATATACGATGCACCAGCGTCCGGACGGTCAATTGTGAACTACTGCAATTCTTGCCTTACGGAGACACGCGTCCGGACGGGATGCCTCATCGTCCGGACGGTTGATTGATCTTCCCTTTCTTGGAACTTGGAAAGAATCAGTGAACCGTT
Source organism: Alnus glutinosa (assembly GCF_958979055.1). Lineage (NCBI taxonomy): Eukaryota > Viridiplantae > Streptophyta > Magnoliopsida > Fagales > Betulaceae > Alnus > Alnus glutinosa. Next base: position 3,543,580 of record NC_084891.1, on the reverse strand, counting down.
CGAGAACTGATAGGCGTCCGGACGTGCTGCTGAAATGTTCGGACGGATGCAAGTTGGAACAGAAGCTTCTCGATACAGTGTAGGGGTCTGGACCGAAGGAACACGTCGTCCGAACGAATGATGCTAGACTATCTGGCGTCCGGATAGGATGACACGTCGTCTGAACGGATGGAGCAGTAGACAGATTGGCGTCCGGATGGGATGACACATCGTTCGGACGGTTGACAGGGAACTTGAATTTCTTCTAACTTGACATCACTTTGAAAATGGAATCCCTGTTTACAGCATCTTTACACATAAGTGATTTTGTCCAAACACAGATGAAGGCCAAAATACTAACACACTGCTTGCTATATGATTAATCGCATGCCAACCCCACTTCTCAAAACCAATTCTCCATTTATTGTGCTATTTAATTCCCAACCGGATTACTCTTCTCTCCGGCTTTTTGGATGCGCTTGTTGGCCAAATCTACGTCCTTATACTTCAAATAAACTTCAACCTCGTTCCATGAAGTGTATTTTTCTTGGCTACAGTCCAATACATAAAGGTTATAAATGTTATCATGTGTCCTCCTCACGCATTTATATCTCAAGAGATGTCGTGTTCAATGAAAATCACTTTCCATACACTGTCGTGTCTAATTCTAATTCCACCTCAATATCTAATTTAGACAATTCTGAATCACATTCTATGATTACATATGGGCCTCGTACAACAGCTTCCTTGTTAACAACAACCTTCACCAACACAAAGTCATGAACCATCACTTGTCCACCAACCACAACCCTTATCCTCACAATCATCAATTCCTATATCACAAACACCTCCAGCATCACCAGCACATAATCCACATGTCTCTACCTCACCTAATCTCATGACAACAGCATCCTTATCCTCCTAATCACCAAATACTTTATCCCAACCACCTACTGCACCTACAAGACAAAATTCACATGTCACTCATCCCATGACCACACGTTCCAAGAATAACATTTCAATGCCCAAACAACATACAGATGGCACAGTTAAATATCCCCTGCCTCATGCTCTTCTTGCTACGGTGAACTCGGATATTTTTGAACCAACATGTTATTCATCCGCTGTTAAAGATGAAAATTGGAGGCAAGCTATGAATCAAGAGTTTGACGCTCTCCTGAAAAATAAGACATGAATTTTGGTTCCTAATGATTCTGCTACAAACATCATTGGCTGTAAATGGGTGTTTCGGGTGAAAAGGAAAGCGGATGGTTCCGTTGACAGGTATAAAGCTCGGTTAGTAGCAAAAGGTTTTCATCAACAACCTAGAATTGATTTTGGAGAGACTTATAGTCCGGTCATCAAACCAACAACAGTACGTTTGGTTTTATCAATTGCTTTCTCCTTTGGTTGGGCTGTGCATCAAATAGATATACATAATGCTTTTCTTCATGGGCATTTGACTGAGAATGTGTTTATGGCTCAACCACCCGGTTTTACACATCCTCAATTTCCAAACCACATCTGTAAACTTCAAAAAGTATTATATGGTTTAAAACAAGCTCCCAGAGCTTGGTTTTCACGGCTAAGTACAAAGCTCCAACAACTAGGCTTTGAAGGTTCTCTATCTGATACATCATTGTTTACATACAAGTCTCCTGAATTTACTATGTATATTCTGATTTATGTTGATGACATTTTGATTACATGCTCAAAGTCATCAGAGATGCCTTTGCCATTGGATGCTCTAAATGATGACTTTGCTGTGAAAGATCTTGGTCCTATTAATTTCTTCTTAGGAATTGAAGTCATCAAAAGTGCTTCAAGTTGTTTTCTCTCCCAGCAACGATATATACTAGATATATTGAAAAGAACAAACATGGCTGAAGCTAAGCCTGTGAATTCTCCTATGGCAACCTCCACAAGTCTTTCAACATATGAAAGTGAAGTATTTGACAATCCAACACTATTTCGGAGTACTATAGGTGCCCTTCAATATCTCTGTATAACATGACTAGATATCTCATTCTCGGTCAATAAGCTGTCACAATTTATGCATCAGCCAAGGCTAAATCATTGGCAGAGTGTAAAACACCTATTACGCTATCTCAAGCACACATTGACTTTCGGACTCCACATTTGACAATCACCACACTTCTCACTTCAAGCGTTTGTTGACGCCGATTGGGTTGGGAACAAAGATGATCGCAAGTCCACCTGAGGATACTGCAATTTTTTTTGGGAGAGAACTTAATATCATGGAGCTGCAGAAAACAAGCAACAGTTGCTCGGTCAAGCACTGAAGCTGAATACAAATCACTTGCAAATGCTGCTGCTGAAATTATTTGGATAAACTCAGTCATTAAGGAGCTCGGATTGACTCCTACCCGGCCTCCCATCCTTTGGTGCGATAACATTGGTGCTACATACTTGACCTCTAACCCTATTTATCATGCTTGAACTAAGCATGTGGAGATTGATTTTCATTTTGTATGAGATATGGTACAACAAAATTCACTTGATGTTTGGTTCATTTCAACCAAAGATCAAATTGCAGATATCTTTACAAAGCCGTTGTCATTGTTTAGATTCTCTTTTCTGCGAACCAAGCTCCACGTCGATCCTCTACCATTGAGCTTGAGGGGGTGTGTTAGAGAGTTATCCGGAGATAACTCTCTCAAAGTTATTTTGAATTCAAATGCTACCTCGACTTCAACAAACCAAGATAAAGATAGGATTAGTTAATCCTAACAGTTTTCCAGATATTACTCTCATTTGTAATTTGAATTTATTAGCTTGTAATCTTTAGTTATCTCATGTAACTAATTCTTCTATATATTCAAACCCTTAACCATGATTATCGTAAGGCAGAACAACTCAAATTCATTAGAATTCTACAAGCTTCAACACGTACATTCATTAGAGAAGCCATGGAACCAGCAAAACTTAGTTATGACCAAGAATGGGTTATACAGATAAGTCGAGCAATAGAAGAAGGCCTAGAAGAAAGCAATGAAGAAGGCGTTCCTGTTAGCATCTTTAGCGTTCCCAAAACCCTAATCTCTTTCAAACCAGAAGCATACATTCCACAGCTAATAGCCCTTGGCCCATACCATCACCAGTGGCTTGAACTCTTCGAGATGGAGCAGTAAATGCTCACTTCCGCTAAGAGACTGCACAAAAACCTCCATCCAATCAAATTCTACCACTTGGTCAACCATAATGCGGAAAGTGATAGCACTCTCCGCGCTTGCTACCACCGCTTCTTGGAGTTCGACCAGGAAACACTCGCATGGATACTTGCTATCGATATTTCCTTCTTGTTGGAGTATCTCCAAACCTACTCTGCCAAAATGGAAGGTTCGCTTATGTGAGTCTCTTCTAAGATGGCACATCTGATCTACTATACTAGGAGGAATGGCACACCATGCGATCCTCAGGGATATTATCATGCTGGAAAACCAAATCCCTCTCTTTTTGCTTAGAGAAGTCCACAAATTTTATCTGCTGCATGAAGATCATGACCAAGCATTAGCCACAATGCTGATGGGTTTTTGCAAAGATCTATCACCCATCAAGTACATTAATTACCAACATATTTCAGAAGAATGTTTTGAGAGAGCTCATTTGCTAGAACTTCTCTACCACATGGTTGCACCAAAGCTGCAACTTGTACTTGATTGTGAGCAAGAGGAGCCAAAAGCGGACGAAGAGATTAGCTAGTTTAAAAAGGCCTTGAAATCATTCTTGGCGGCACTAATTTATATTAACTGGGCCCCGCTCCGCCTTCTCAGTAAAATTTGCAAGTCAAAAGCAATCAAGCTTCTGGTTACATTACCATTTATGTTTTGCATCTTGGAAACAAGGGTGATATAAACAATCTCATATCATCGGCAAAGGGCGTGGCCGAAGAGGTGGAAAGTGCATCTCAGAAGACTAAAGAAGAAGAGAAATGATTCCTACACTCTTCCTTCACAACAACGCCACAACAAGCTGACATGTCATGCTGGTTTTAATTTTTACTTGTTTCATTTTCTTTTTGTGTGGCTTGAAGACAAGTTGGAGGGAAATGATATTTCATTTCCCCTCCAACGCAGCCCCCCCTCTCTCTCTCTCAAATTTCTCCAATGTACAGCCGGTCGTGGGGTCATCTACTTGCCGGTGCTGCGTCACCGAAGTTCTCCACCTCCGTCGAAACGGCCACCCACAGCCCCTCTCTCTCTCTGGTGGTCCCTCCCTCCCTCTCTCTCTCTCTCTGGCCGGACCTTCCTCCTTTGTCAGTTGTCCAGGTCATCCCCTTCCCTGCACCGCTTCACCGGAGTTTTGCCTCCTTCGTAAAAAACTGCAGCCCCCCTCTCTCTCTCTCCCGCTCGCTCCGGTGCCAGTCGTCCCCGTCCCACTCGGTGGTTTCTCTCTCGGCGATCAGCCACCCTCCTTCACCGGTGTTTTGTCTTGGGCGGATTTTGCGACCAGATCTATCTCCTGCGATGCTAAAAACAAAGGTACTCCGGCTCTCTCTCTCTCTCTCTCTCTCTCTCCGTTGAGCTAACGTTTTATGGGTATAATATTTCTCCATGTTTACAGATCTCACTGCCGTTCTCTATCTCTCTCTGCCATCGTTCTTCTCTACCGATGTCGTCTCCACCTCCGGTGACTCTTTATTTATCCCCTAATCGATGATAACTCCCAATTAGAAGTTACTTTACCTGCTTTCGTGGTCTTATTAATCTAGGTTTTTTTTTTTTACTACGATGATTTAGTTTCTTATTCTTTATTAATTTTTTTTTCAAAATTCATTATGTTGTATCTGTTGTTATAATGGGTTCTGGTTTAATTTCATGAAAGTTGCCTTATTTTTGAATTAGTTCCTTGATTTTTGATAATTCTGAGCTTGTATATGTCGGGGCAGGTGAAGAATTTGAAAGACGCATGCTTTAGTTTGGGCCTAGTTTAAGCATTTGCTGAATGTTTATCTTCCTAGTTGGAAAAACCAGATTTTTCTGGAGACCCATTTCTGAAATTCAACAAAAACCCTTGGAAATAGCAGTGACTTTGAATTGTATATTTTTTGAAGATCTGGGTATTTTAGGTGAATTTTGAGTGGTTTTGTTTCGTTACTCGTGGTTTTCTTGTTGGGTTACTTCTTCGTTAATTTTTTTTGGGTCTCTTTGTCTCTATATGTGAATGATTTTTTAATTTTGAGTTTTGTCTCAAATGGTTCAGATTTGTGCAAATTCTATTGTGGGTGATAGGCTTCTGGTTTTCCTCAAAATTTGGATTATATTGTCAAATTAGATGCTTTTAAGGTTTTTAGCTATGCTTTTATGTAGTCTAGTTTTCGTGTGGAGTCTGGATGCAAAGCCTTATGTAGGTAAAATAAATAACTTGAAGGATTTGAGGTTTAATTCAGCTTTCAAAGTGATGAAATCTATATGTAATTTTTCATTTTTTTCATTAATTTGTTTGGGGAAAAGATGCAATAAGGGGTAAAGATTCAATCACTTTGAAAGCTGAAATACATGTAGTATCTATATTCCTTGAGAAGAGAAACACATTATAGTCTGTTCGTATATTACCTCTCCTTTTGGCTACAAGGTATGAGATCTTAGGATCTATTTCTTGTTGGCTTTGTTCTTGAGGCTTAGATTGAATTTCGTCGAAGTCTTGGGATTAATTTTTGTCCAGATATAATTGTAATTGCATATCGTTGGCATGGTTTTGTTCAAGGTTCTATATTTATTCCCTACACTTTGTTGTCAGTCTGTCTGTGTTTTTGAATTATTCTATATCTTGTCTATGAGTCAAAATTCTATCGTTAACTGTCGATTTTGTAGGTTCACATCCATTGGAAGGCAAAATGATGAAAAATTTCTTATCCTACACACTGAACTAAATGTAGACTACATCTCTGCTTATTATCTGATGCCTTCCTTTTCTTGATCCAAGTTCTTTTATTGTCTTTTTCTGTATTTTTAATGTTTTCATTTCGTAATTCTACTCCTTTTGTTGTTCTTATTCTTTGTTGCCCCTTTGTGATTTTTACATGTAATAATTGTTTATTTTTTCACAGATTAGGCGTAGGTGTTGTAAAAAAAATTACATCATAGGTGCTGTATTTTTTTCAATTCTCAAGATCTAATTTTATCCTTTAATTTTTTTTACAGCACCTAAGCCTAATCCTTTTTTTACATGTGCTTTTATTTTGAAAATTAACATAATGGTTGAGGTACAAGAATTGTGTTTAAGAGCGTGTTAGATACTAGATTTTCTTTTTTAAGCTTTGAAACCTTTACATTTTGAATCGTTTGTGTTTTATATTTAGGTTGGTGAAGTTGCGAAAAGGAATATAGAAGTTTCTATGATAACTTTGTCGCATGGGCTGAAGCTACTTGAGCAAGAGAAAATGAGAGCAGCTGGAATTTTACATAGTTATATTCATTTCAATAAATGTAGTTGTAGTTCATTCAATTACTAGTCCATTCCTTTGGTTAGGTTTATTTTTCAACGTAGGCTGTTTTCTCTATGTTTATCAACAAGGGACTGATGCCTATATATTGTAACTAAACCTTTGATTTTATGAAATATTTGACTATCTTCTAATTACCTAAAAGAGGAGATGAGACTTCTCAATGTGATGAATTAACCACCTTATAATGATTCCTTTGTAATGATCCAATCTTTGCTCTTTTATAGTAATATCATATTTTCCATTGCTTTGTCTAGTTGATTCCTTTGTAATGATTCAAACTGAAGGTTGTGCTAGACTTATCAGTGCATATAGATAGTGAAAGAATGGCAGACATTGATTCATGGACAACTATGATAAATTTATCAACCATACACGAAGCAAAATGATAATTATGATAAATTTATTGACCATACACGAAGCAAAATGACGGCATCATTAGAACAAAAATATAATATACAAGAAAAGTTGCTTGTTTGTAATACTTAAAATTATAACTTTAATTTCTTGCCAGTTGCAAGCACCCAAATACAAGCACTGCAATTACAAGAATTGAAATTATAATACCATAAACTAATAATAGGACAGGCGCAAAAAACAAAAACTACAGAATTTCTCATCTTTGTATCCTCCAACCAAATGGCATAAGTTTCTTTAGCATGATAATTCTTGGAACATGCAGAGCTGAACACCAGGGAAGGTAGGGCTTCCACCATCTCAGTATCAACACTTTGTGAATACAACAAGCGTCTGGAGGTAGAGAAGACTAACACAACAATAGCACTTATGACAAAGACCAAGTAAAATTCAATATCGATCTTTTTTTCAAATAAAATATTGACCTAATAATGAAAATGGGAACTTTAAATCTAGATTAGGAGAAAACTCATTTCATTTGGCGCATCAACTGGTGATATATTTTTTCAAATAAATAGTTTTTTTTTTTTTTTTTCATTAGATGAATGTGATTAAATCTAATGAAATTGGTGAAGATTCTCAAAACAAAGCATTGATTCTTCCTTGTAGTGGTAGATCACCCAATTAATCAGTGCAATATAAATAAAAGAATCTAATGGTATAAGTATAATCATATATGTCTGATTTCCTTCATTTGTTTCTTACCCACATATCGTTATCTAAGAGATTGTATCATAATTTAATATAGCGAGTGCTGTATCTAATTTTTTTTATGCCTAAATCTCCACTAGTTCCCAGAAGTCATGAAGATAAACTTTAGGGCAAGGTGGAAAAATGTGGGCAGAACACAACACAATAAGCCCCATTTTGCTCCAAAGTGTCCTATTTTTGGCACTAAAAGGTAAAGCAAAACCTATAAGAGTTCTATGAATGCCCAATGCTTTCCATAGATGAAAATCATATTAATTACATCACTAGAGTGTATGCCACCAGTGTTAAGGACTAAAATAGAGGAATTTTAGTTGATTTTGTGGTTTGAAATTCGAAAACTAATTTTGAAATGCGTCCCCATTTCAAAGATTTAGCCCATCCATTCGCAGATTTGGGTTCTTAAACCTATTGACACGTACGGTTATGACTATGCAAAATTATATAACAAGCAGAGACTAAACCATAAATAGCTTTCTTATTCGTCCTCATTATCCAATCATGAACTTGAAGCGTCCATTTAGGAAAGTGGTATATTAAAAAGTACTATACGTTAATTGAATGAGAAAATTTGAGAATTTGTTAATAATAAGTTAGTACTTTAACATTCTACAAAATACAATACAATATAATCATAACCAAAACACAATCTATAAGAGATGAAATTTTTTTCTCCTGTCTCTTAAATCATTCACTTCTCTGAAATAAAAATATAAACTTCCAAAATTGCAACAGATATTGATACACATCCACCATCAGAAATAAAGATATTGTCTTTGTTGGGTGCAACATTGCACTCTACAAATGATTCTTATATGCACCCTGTGAATGGCTATCAGTATAAAGTAAAAATTATTTATTTACATTCGCATGATTTAGCTAACTCATCAATTTAATAAAGTTGAACATTGACACCTTGGAAGGCTTTTAGTAAATACTTAATTCAAAATGTTGGGCCAGCACCTTCACACAATAACTTAACCTAATAGATGTTAGAATATAGGACTTCCATATTAGGTTTGAGAGATTTTCCTTATTAAAGAACATAACCAGCCACACCACTCACAAGTGAACATTTCAATGAGCCTGGCAATGTAATTTAGATACATGATGGCAAAATAATATCAATTATTGTTTAGGTGATCACAAAAAACAAATGAACAACCAGAATAGACCAATAACATTTGAACAAAAACAAAATTGCATTCACAAGTGCATAAAGCACAAGGCATTTCATAACTTGAAATGGGCACACTCTTCTTTCTTATAACAATGTTTCATGTCTGCTCAGAAAAGAGGGAAAAAAAAAATGTTCCATGTATATGTCACATGCATGAGCCATTCAATCCAAAAGAGCTCTACTCCAGTTACCTAATATTCTAGGTTAGGAAGGTATCAATTAAGCTAATTAATCTGTTTAAATTCTACACATCATCAATGTGAAAAGACAGTTATTATTAAACCCTATTCATGATAGAGTATTCAATATAGATCAAAAGTATATAAGTTGCTTACAAGATTCATACAAAATTTCAAAGCTCTCAAGTATGTTTTATAACACCTCAGATAATAATAATAATAATACCGAATAATTAAAATATTATAACTATTTTATAATTTATTTAGAAGGTGTAATTTAAAGAGATTAATTAAAAAAAAATGTTGAGTAGAGGGACATATGAGCTCTTTTATTTTTGGCAAAAGATTATAGTTGGAAGTTTTTTTTATTTTTTTATTTCGTGGCCTACATGTAAATGGAGATTTTTTTTAGGAAAAGAAACGTGGACTTCAAAGAAAGAGACGTGGACTTCAAGGAAAGAGTTTTCTTCTCATTCACGTTTCAGTAAATTTTTGACACTTGGCAATTACATGTAGCCTTTGTAGCCACATCTTCTTCTTTTTTCTGAGTTTAAAACACTGTAATTCTTCTTCGTCACCTATCCACTTGCTCACTTGAGAAGATAGTTACACCTTCAGAACTCAAGAACTTGCAAAATTAAACAGGTATTTTTTTTTTTTTTTTTTTTTTTTTTAAAAAAAAGAAAGCCTTCCTTTTTATTACATTGTTTTCTCTCTAGTTTTAAATATATATAAATATATATGTATTTGTTTCCCTACCTCACGCACACGGGTCTCAGACCCATCTTTTTTTTTTTTTTTTTTTCCCTCTTTTCCTTCCTTCTTTCTTCTTACTTCTCTGTTTTCCTCCCTTTCTTTTTCTTATTGCCTGATTTGAGAGAGAGACGTGAGAGTTAAGATAAGGGAGAGATGGGATGATCGGCCTAAAGAGGGAAGGAAGAGGGAGGACCCAGTCGGTGGGTCAGCCGCCGGACCGGCAGGCCATGGTCCCTCGTCGGCGACGTCCCCGGAGAGCCTTTTTCCGGTGATTTTTCCGGTGCCCATTTTCTTCAAGGGTAGATGAAAATCTTAGTTTTTTTATATTTAGTTGAATGTTGAAAAGGATTTAGAGCAGGATTCATATGGGTAGGCCGAATGGGTTGTTGGGCAGAATTGAATTTTGTTCAGATGGGTATAAACCTGTGAAAACTCTTCCCTGATTTTTTTTTAGTTTGGTTCTGATTTAGGTGGAATTTTGGGAGCTTGATCTTAGTTCCCCTGTTTTCAGTGAAAGCTTGATTTTTTTTGAGAATATTTTTTGATTATGGGTATAAGGATTCTAGGAGGTGGTTTGTTGATTAATTTAAGGTAGTTAAGAGATTTTGGGCCTTTTTGGACAGATGAATTGATATATATATATTTCTCCTATTCTCTGCATGTGTATTCTTGAGTGACAAATTGTAGAGGTATTTGTTAGGCCAATTAGTTCATGCAATTCTTTCCAAGTTTATAGGAGGATCGTAAGTCTTGATGTTAGGGACCATTAACCAAATTTCTCATTTGTCCCAAGCTTTATATATATATATATATATATGTAATTTTTCTGGGATTAATCAGTCTTGAAGACAAGATTCTTAGGTGTTATAGAGAGGAAAATTTAAAGTTATGATTATAGAGCATTTCAAAGTTATGATTATAGAGCATTTCAAAGTTTATTATTTATATATGCATACAGTATTGAATGAAAAGAGGATTTATAGTTTAAAATTTGCACATGACTATAGTTATGAAAACGACTTTTACAGTTTAAAACAAAGTATACAGTTATAGCAGAGCCTCCAGTATTATAGAAAACGTTCATGTGCAGTAATTGTTTAACCCTGAGGCACTATTACAATTAGGATCGGTACCCATAGGGTAGCAAGGCAAGCATATTGAAAGACGGTGTGTGCTACCGGCCGGGGTTGGCCTTCACCTAGCGATGATCCCCAACCCGGCGACTCTCCTCTGTGACGACAGGTTGAGTGCATAGGTCCTTGGGACAAAAGCCAACGTGCTCCGCTCACGGGTAATAGCGGTGTAGAGTCTGTAAAGGGTTAAACCACAGCTACAGTTTTAAAAGAAAATAGATAAAAAGAATCTACTTGATTATTTATAAATTTCTTATACTATTATTCAAGTTTCTTGTTCATTTATTTTAATTGCGGTTAATTGTATTTATAAATTTAGTTTTAATTGTTCACTTTGTTACTTTTGTCTAAACTATCATTATGCATGACTAAAAATTTTATAGCATGTTTTATTTTTCTGGTGTTGATATTTCCTTACTGAGCTGTCGAACTCACCCATTTTCCTTATAACCTTTTTCAGATAAAGGTTTATATAATTGTAATGAGAGGGGGAGTTCCAGTGGGACTCCTTGCCATTAGCGATCCTCAGATTTAGCCCTATCAGTGGGCAATCTGGACCTACTGTTCAGTGGACTAGCTGGAGATGTAGATATCTGTAAATAGTAGCAGTTTTAACACCTGGAGACTCCTTCGTTGACAAGGACTGTAGAGCTAAAAGTTTACAATAGTACAGTTTTATTTTGTTATGGAAACTGTACACATTACTGTCCTTTAACTTAGGTGGTTATCTAGCAATGTTGATTGCTAGCTTTTGTATTACCACTTTACTTTTGAGTTGTAAATAACTTTGAACCCCAGTGTAAAAATGTTGATACTGCTATTGTAGATAGTATAATTAGTACTATTACTCGTGTCTTGAAACTCTTCGTCTTTATTGTTACATAAATTCACTTAGTTCGCGTTTCCCCTTATATCCCAAAACGGGGGCGTGACATGTTTAGTGTTTTCTAGTGTGTTTCAAGTCTTCCATAAATGGTTACAAGGTGAGGAACATTTCAAAATATTTAGTTGGGTAATCAACTATCATACAACTGGAAGAAAGATTAACAATGAAAGATCAACTATAGCCTCTCTAAACTTTATAAATTGTGCTGTTTTGTGGGTCGTTTTCCCCTGCTTTGTTTTGCAAAATCTTTTCATGAAGCAAAAAACCAAAGATACAGAACCTAACTTTGTAATCCAGCTAAACTCCAAAGAGCCGGAGCACCTTTGTTTTTAGCGTTGCCAAAGACAAAGCCCGCCGCAAAATCCGCTGGACGACGGAGGAGGCCGACCGCTGAGAGGAAAATATCATCCAACAGATCTGGCCACAAAGAGAGAGAGAGAGAGAGAGAGAGAGAGAGAGAGAGAGAGAGAGAGAGAGCGCGCCGAAGTGCCTTTGTTTTTAGCGTCGTCGGAGACAGATCTGTCAGCCAAATCCGTCGGACGACGGAGGAGGCCGACCACCGAGAGGGACGGGGACTACCGGCGAGTGAGCTACGGACGATGCAATGAGGAAATCTGTCGGAGAGAGAGAGGAAATCTACCTGAGAGGGCCGCCGGACGACGGAGGAGGCCGTCCGCCAAGAGAGAAGCCGGCAAAGAGACGACCAGATGAGAGAGGAAAACTGCCGGAGAGGAAATATGCTGGAGAGAGAGAGAGAGAGAGAGAGAGAGAGAGAGAGAGAGAGAGAGAGAGAGAGAGAGAGAGAGAGAGAGAGAGAGAGAGAGAGAGAGAAAATCTGCGGAGAGGAACGCCGGACGATGGAGAAGGCCGACTGCCGAGAGAAAAGCCGGCGTAGAGACGACCGGACGTGGGGACTGTATGGAGGAGAAATTTGAGAGAGAGAGAGAGAGAGAGAGAGAGAGAGAGAGAGAGAGAGAGAGAGAGAGAGAGAGAGAGAGAGAGAGAGAGAGAGAGAGAGAGAGAGAGAGAGAGAGAGAGAGAGAGAGAGAGAGAGAGAGAGAGGGGGGCTGTGTTGGAGGGGAAATGAAATATCATTTCCCTCCAACTGGTTTTCAAGCCACACAAAAAGAAAATGAAAAAAAAATAAATTTTAAGCCAGCATGACACATCAGCTTGTTGTGGCATTGTTGTGAAGGAAGAGTGCAGGAATCATTTCTCAAAGAAGAATTGAGTCCTTTGGTCGAAGAGTTTGCAATCCCAAGCCTGACACAACTTCATAAAGTTGGTGTCAAATTTCGCCCAACAAAGGGTGGATTGGAATCCATAAATTTCGACAAGTGTTGTGGTAAATTTTACCTTCCCGTTATTCATTTGGATGATAACTTGGAAGTTGTGCTATGGAACCTGGTGGCCTATGAGGCATGCATTGCGCCGGAGGTGATGGTTTTTACACGTTACATGGAATTGATGAATGGAATAATTGATAGTGAGGAGGATGTGAGGATTCTTCGAGAGGCGGGGATCATCTTGAACCGACTCAAAAGCAATGAAGAAGTAGCAACGCTTTGGAATGGCATAACGAAGTCTGTGAGGGTAACGAAAGTTCCCATTCTGGACAAGGCCATTGAAGGTGCAAATACTTATTATTCGGGGAGTTGTAAGGTCAGGATGAACGTGGCCATGAAGAAGTACGTCTTTGGTTCATGGCCATGTCTTACGTTTCTAGCAGCGAACATTCTGATTTTGTTGTCTACTCTGCAGGCTGCGTGCACGATGTACAATTGCTCCAAAATTTTCAAGGCTCTATGAGTGTTTTCACCTCTGTTTCAATTTCATTTTTTTTTTCTTTCTTTTTTACTGGGCCAGACCAATGGTCTGGATCGTTTGACTTAATTATAACTATACTCTAAAGAGAAAGTAAAAGAACAAAAGTTCTTTATTTAGATGTTGCTTTTGCAAGGCTGTACGTCAATAGTTTGACTTAATTATCATCGTACGTTGGTGGCCGAAGTGTGAAACTCTAAAAGTAGTACGTATGTGTTCCATGTTTTTGGTCTTACTGGGTAATGTTTTTCACTTATTTGTAACGTTGACGGATATTTTTTTTTCTTTTTCTTTTTCTTTTTTTTTTTTTTTTTTGAGAGGAGACGGATCATTTTAATTCAAATCAATTATAAATATGGACAGTGAACATTAAAAAAAATTAAAATTAGGAAAGTGACTGATACGTGTCACATTTTTATTGGGGCTAAGTTGGCAACCTAACGGTATTTGTTAAGTTTGTAGACGAAAAACAACTTTGTAAAGTACTTTGTAATTTTCTCCTGCCACAAGGATCTGAAAATTATTTTTTATATCACGAAGAGTGATTTGTACGTAATTTAGGCCAATTAATTACAAGGTCCAATAATGCAATTTTCCTAAAATTAATTTATCGGTGCTTTTTCATTTAACTCAATCTCTTTAGAAGGAGTTACACAAGATTATTGTAACGACCCACCCCAATGACATAATATTGTCTGCTTTTGGCTCTCCTGAACCAGACTTTTCAGGAGGTCACCCATCCTAGTACTACTCTAGCAGAAGCACGCTTAACTGCGGAGTTCTGATACTTTCATGGCCATCACGACTTTAAAACGAGTTGTGTCAAGAAGGGTACATTTATACATATAAGCACATCCCCATTCCCATACCCAGGTGATGTCGGACGTCACAATCACCTCCTCTTGGGACCCAGCGTCCCCGCTAGCGATCTTTATAGGATCACCCCATTCTTGGCATCCCAGCAAGTGCCCGCTAGCAACCCTCATGGGCTTGTACACGCTCCCCCTATCTCAGACTGGGTAATGGCTCTGATACCATTTGTAACGACTCACCTTCAATGACACAATATTGTCCGCTTTTGGCTCCCCTGAACCAGACTTCCCAGGAGGTCATCTATCCTGGTACTACTCTTAAATTCAGAGTTCTGATAGGTTCATGGTCATCACAATTTTAAAACGCGTTGTGTCAAGAATAGTGTGTTTATATATATAAGCACATTCCCATTCCCTTACCCAGACGGTGTGGAACGTCATAATTATGAAACAAAATACTATTTGGGCCAAACCTTTTCTAGCATGTTATCAACTGGGGTTCGCATCTGTATCACTTCTTCATCTTTCTGTATGTTGATAAAATAGAAGCCCTTTCAACCATTTTTCCTCACACTACAAAAAAACAGGGGATTCGCCACGTGGCTACAGTAGCAGTTACTGTAGCCACGTGGCCATATAACAACGTGTCTTCCAAAACACGTTGCTATATGTAAGAGAAAAGCCAAGGTAAGTATTTGGCCACGTGTAATTTGTACACATGGCCATATGGTCGCGTGTAATTATTCCACATGGCCATATGGTCACGCATATTAATTATGTGTGGCCACATGACCACGTGTACAAATTACACGTGGCTAAAATATTCATACTTTTTATAATTTTTTCAGGAATTGAAAGTTTTTCAATTTTTTTTTTTTTTAAAGATTTAAAACTTTAGTCATATGTTTTATTGGTCACGTTGCCAAAGCTAAAATATTCATATTTTTTTCAAATATTTTCAAAAATTGAAATTTTTTCTGAATTTTTTTGAGGTTTGAAATTTTAGCCACGTGGTTTATTGGCCACGTCGCCAATTGGCCACATGGCACATAAAACCACGTGACTAAGTAATTCCCTAACATTTTTCTCTTTCTTCAAGGAAAGCCCAATTTCCAATTCTTTTTTATTTCATTCTCCTTAGCCTTAAAATATTTTATTTATATGCAAACCAATTTGATTAGTAACGTACCTATTTATAAAATTCTATCTAGAATTCTCAACTTAATTAATGCTTCATTTGTTTAAGCTATCAAAATATACTTGGTCCTTGTATACTTAAAACACCAAGTTAAACTAAATCCACTAAAAAAATTTGAAGCACTTAACCACTTTTAGTATGCTTAATTTAATTCATTCAATAATTAATCACCTTTCCAAGTGGATTCAAAGTCTAATTAAGCGTTTCTATAATATCAATATTATTAACTTGACCTCATGGTCCTTCTCCCATCCTCCCATTGTACAAAATCATCATTAGATATGTGGGGATCATGTGTATCTCACACCCATCCCTATTGACTTAATGGTGAATTTGAAAAGTGGGAAGATGAGAGAAAGTTGTATAGCACATCTCTATAGACATTATCTTCTAATACCTTAGAGCTATTTTGGGTGGCAATTATAATCCTAAGAAATCTTCACCTTAAATTATATGAAGTTATTTGCGCTTAATTCATACTCCCAATAAATTATATTGTAACACTAGTTGAGGTCAAATATCAATTTCCAAATTGTTTATCTCTATTTATTCGACTAATTTATTTATTGGCTCATTTATTAAGTTTGAACTTACTCATAATAACCTAATTTTATCTTTGCTTTCTTTCGACTGGTTTCGTTTAATAACTACTTATTTAATTATCCATCATATTTGGTTTTCTTTTAAAAATCCAAATATATCACTTGACCAAAATTAATTGCTAAAATGCCGTAGACCAATATTAACTTTATGCTAGAGACATTTTACTTAAGCTAACAAAATCATCCCGGCCATCACATTTTAATCCTTACACACCATCAATCAACTCCTAAACTACATACAAATCAAAACCAAAAGGCCCAAAGATACTCACATTCTCACCACACAGGACTAGGGGTGAAAACCCAGAGCCGGTTCTCAGTTATTGGCTAAAACCGATAATCGGTTCCGGGATAACCGGTAACCAGCTCCAGAGTAGCTGGTTATTGGAAATTACCAATCGGCTCTAGATTCGGGTAGCCGGTTAACTGGATACCCCGGTTGGTACCCGGTTATCCAGATCAGGTACTGATTTAACCACTTACAATTACAGATACAGTTAATTTGCCACCAAAATCATACAGCCATATCAAGAAAATGGGTCAAGTAATCAGCATAAACTTCAATTTTCCACTTTCCAGCATTTTCTCGGAGATCAAATAGACCAAACATGATAAATAAGGATCATATGTAAGGTAATATTACACGGAAACATACAAACATAGATGCGTTGACGCTGTCAGTGTTGGAAAGGGAAAGGTCTTAGGTCGGAGGTTGAAGTGAGGGCAAAGGTCGGAGACTCGGAGGTCGAAGTAAGGCGGAACGAAGTGAGGGAAAAGGTCGGAGACTCAAATTTTGCCATGACTCAGAAAATAGACAATCAAAATCAACTCATCATTCCTAATCGGCCAGCTCCTACCGAAACAGGGGAAATCAATTTTCCGCCTCAACTCATTCTCGGCCAACAGTAACCAAACAAATTGAATCCCCAACTCAAAACAATAATTTATTTAGAGTAACTAAGAATCAATTTACCCAAAAGCACAACGCCCAAATATGCAAAAACTCAATCCTAAAATGAACCAAAAACATAAACACCCATTTCAAGATAAAACATTCATCTTTGGGTATGTTGGTACAGTTTACGGTACGGTGTGAATTGCATGTTCTTCGATGTTTTTCATGCTTCCCAAGAATACTACAAAACAATTAAAATTAAGAGACCCTTTCGAGGGTCTCGCTCTAATGCCTAAATTAGTTTATGAGAGAAAAGTATGCTTTAAACAAATATTCAGTCTGTAGTTTATACATGGGGTATGAGTCAATTTATAGGCAAATATGTGGTGTCAAATCTAAATTAGGTTTATTATTCCTTCCTAAACTAGAAGTGCCTGGAGTTTGATTTGTTATGAGAGTCTTATCCCTATTCAACTGGGAGTTGGACTGTTGATCAGATTCTTTAAGGAGTCTTTATTGGACCCGGTTGGGATTACTACCTCAATTCGACTTGGAGCAGGATTATTCCCAACAAAGTGCTCCACCGCCAAGTTGAGCCTAAATCGCCGCAGATCAAGTTGCGTCGCACCAAGAACGGGTCGCACCTCTCCCTGTACACCCAAAGCCACACGACAACCCAGCTCTCTCAAGATGCAAGTATGCAACACTCACAGGGTGATAGGGGGGAGTCTTTCATAAAAGGGGACCAAACTCGGTCCACAAGTTGCATACATTTTCTTTTCTTTTTTTAACCACTATAAGTTTCTTAGTTTGAGTATGCCCCTGCTTATTTCTTGTTTTTTCTTTTATCTCTATAATATTTATTACTTGAGTAATGCTACACAGTACACACACTCCCACTTTCTCGCATTCATTTTCACACTCCTTTAGGTAGCTTTTAAAACAACCATTGAATTTATGATGGATCGCTATTGAATTTTAATCCAATGGTTGTTTTAAAAGCCACATAAAGGAGTGCAAAAATGGATGTAGGAAAGTGGGACGGATTAGCATCCATTACAATTTCAAAAAAATTGTATATTATCAAATTATAGAATTTAGATCGTTTATAATCGCATGTTATCGAAGAAGCCATAAATAATTTTCCTCCCAAAAGACTTTTCCTTCACTTTTGTAAAGATGCTTCTTGTTCATAAAACCAAACAGCTATTTTTTGCTCAAAGTTTTTTTACACCATAGAGAGCAAGAATTTGATGAAAATATTCTCAATTTTCAATTGTAACGTGTCACAATTTTAATAGGTGACGTTTTTCAATCGTTTTGATGCCTAGAAATGGCCTAAATTCTATAATTTGAATATATACAATTTTTAAAAGGGAATACTAATCCAGGTGGAAGTGTGTGTGGCATTACTCTTATTACTTTAACTATTTCTAATTTCTCATTATCTCTAATTTTGTCTCTCAATCACTTAGGATCTAAGTAACTCTCCAAAAAATTTCCATTGGTCCCACTAAAATCCCCTATCACTTTTTCATCTCTTGATGATAAAATTAAAATCTAAAATAAATTTATTAAAAAAATCAGGACCTATAAATTAAATTTCATTAACCACAATTCATTTCATAATAACCACGTGTTCTCTTAATTTCTTCCAAAATTATTGCTTTATCTATAAAATATTATAATATAGTCTTAATCTCAAAATGAAAGCCTCTTTACTCCGCGCTAAATCTATAAAAGGCGGCAAAAAGTTATAGAGAGCCATTGCGGTAAGAGGTGAAAAGGAAGTTTGTCGGGGTTGCAAGTTGAGTCAAGGTTTACATATGTTTTGTATGTTGACTAGTTGTAACACATATTTTCTATAGTAGATACCTTTGAGATTGGCTGACTCCTAGATTAGTTTACTTTTGAAGATCTTTTCAAGAAGTTTTCACTTCGTCACTAAATCCTTGTGTCTATTTTATTTTATGCTTAATTTGGATGTGGTGATATCAACTATATATGGTAATTTGCTTAACAATTGATTTATTTGATAATCTGATTAATAACAACTTTAGCATCTAAAATGAATTTTTTAGTTTGTTTTATACTTGAAATGATGACATATCTTCCTCTTATGTGGAGCACCCCCTAACGATATACGACCTTGGCTAAGGGTCATCTCCTAATGGGATACAACCTTGACCAGGTGTGATGCCAAACTACGGACTTGGCTTGGCGTGACCCATGTACAAGTACGGCTTATTGTAAGGTTGTCATTGTGACTTGATGATGCATTGGATTCTATGTGTTCGCTAACAGTTAGTACAAGAAAAGGGGTGGCTATTCTGTGTGCCCCATTCCTTACGCTTCTGATGCAATTGTCGGGCTGGCAGGCTTACTTCCTTGGCTCAATAAGGGCCAATGGGGCTTGATTGACTTGGCCCAAGCCGTGGACTCCCATGCCCGTAATCTCAAACTGCGCGGCCTATCTCTGTCTCTCTGTCTCTCTCTCTGTCTCTCTCTGTCTCTCTCTCTCTCTCTCTCACACACACACACACACACACACACACACACACACACATATTAGAAGTTGGGATAACTTCACAAAATGGTATCAAACTATACGTCGTTTTGATAAAATGGTACTGAACTATCAAGCGTTTTAAATTAGTGTATCCAAGTTTTAAAACGTCTCACTTAAGGGCAGTCCGTTAGGATTTGCTATTAAATCCTGCAAAAATTTCCAAAATACCATTTTTTTTTATGAAAAAAAAAAATAAAAAAAAATGTTAAGATTTAGATGTTGGTCAAAATTTAACGGAATTTACAAAAATACCAATGCCTGAATCTATGAAAATTTTTATAATTTTTTTATAAAAAATAAACACAGGGATATTTTAGAAATTTTGGCAGGATTTAACAGAAAATCCTAAGGGAGTATCCTTAAGTGAGATGTTTAAAAATTTAGATATACTAGTTTAAGACATTTGATAGTTTAGTATCATTTTCTCAAAACAACGTACAGCTTGATACCCTTTTATGAAGTTATCCCTTAAAAGTCAAACACCAAACCAAAGACATGGCCAATAAAGAAAAGCGAAATCATGAAGTTAAGGCTTCCATACCAAAGAATGCAACAAGACAAAGAATTCTTTATTAAAGATTGAATAAGAATTGATAACATATATGCCACTCAGTATGCCGTCAATCAAATACAAACATTAAACAACAACAGAAACAGAATACATTCATAAAGCGGCTGCCACCCATTTGGAGCAATTGTACATAGAACAAGTAGTCTCTAGGGTAGACAACAATATCAGCATGTTAGCAGCTAAAAACGCGCGTAAGATATGGCCATGAACCGCATATATACTTTTTCATGACCACATTCATCTTGGCCTTCCAACTCTCCGAATAATAAGTATTGCACCTTTAATGGCCTTGTCGAGAATTGGAACTTTCGTTACCCTCACAGGCTTCGTCATGCCATTCTAGAGTGCTGCCACTTCTTTATCGCTTTTGAGGCGGTTCAAGATGATCCCTGCCTCTCGAAGAATTCTCACATCTTCCTTCGTATCAATTATTCCATTCATCAATTCCATGTAACGTGTAAAAACCATCACCTCTGGTGAAATACATGCCTCATAGGCCACGAGGTTCCTCAGCACAACTTCCGAGTTATCATCCAAATGAATAACCGGAAGGTAAAATGTACCACAAGACTTGTCGAAATTGATAGATCCCAAGCCGCCCTTTGTTGGATGAAATTTGACACCAATTTTATGGAGTTATGTCACTCCTGGGATTGCAATCTCTTCGACCAAAGGACTTTCGTCTTTCATCTCATGAGATGCACTTTCCACCTCTTCGGCCATACTCCCTACCGATGATATTAGACTGTTTATATCACCTTTTTTTTTTCAAGATGAAAAACATATGAGATGATTGTAAATGGCAGTGTAACTAAAAGCATGACCGCCTTTGATTTGAACGGTTAGGGGTGTGCAGATTAACCGATTACCGCCTACCGAACCGCGACCGAACCGAAATTGACCGCCTACCGACTTAACCGACAAAATTTGGTTCGGTAGTCGGAAGAGAATCTTTTAACCGAAAATTGGTCGGTTCGGTAGGCAGTCGGTTAATCGGTTAACCGAATTACCAAATCGAACCGAACCGAAAATTAACCGTCCGGTTGACCGATCGATTAACCGACCGATTAACCGATCCGTGAATTGAGATTTGAGAATTTCACTGAATTGGAGTTTTCATTTTTATTTAATTATGTTATGTTTTCCAATTTCCACTGCCACTGGACCACTTTTCCATTTTTTTTTTTTTGTTTTTATGTATTATTATTATTATTATTATTATTATTATTATTATTATTATTATTATTATTATTATTATTATTATTATTATTTTTAAAAAATGTATATATGTAAAAAGGACTCAAGGTATAAGAAAATAATTTTGATTTTCATTTGAAATTTTGAATGGGCCAATAGGGCCATTGGCATTGGCTTGTAGTTGTGGAGTTATAGACCTTGTGGTGGACTAGTGGCAAAAAGGCCTTAAAATTAATTTGACTTTTTGACCTATTAAAAAATGAGGCCCAAATTAAGAAGGCCCAAAATAAAAAATGAGGCCTAAAACCGATTAACCGACCGCCTTACCCAACCGTTAACCGATGCCTTAACCGACTGATTACCGACCGCCCTAACCGCCTAAACCGAAACCTTCGAAAATTTTTCTTGTCGGTTAAATGTCGGTGAATTAATCGACTTAACCAACCAAGTTGGTTAACCGAACCGACTTAGCCGATTTAACCGAATTTCGAACCGCTGCACACCCCTATGAACGGTTTACTGAGAAGGTAGAGCGGTGCCAAGTTAATATAAAGTAGTACCGCCAAGAATGATTTCAAGGCCTTTTTAAACCAGCCAATCTCTTCGTCCGCTTTCGGCTCCTCTTGTTCACAATCAGGTACAAGTTGCAGCTTTGGTGCAACCATGTGGTAGAGAAGGTCTAGCAAATGAGCTCTCTCAAAACATTCTTCTCTAAAATGTTGGTAATTAATGTACTTGATGGGTGATAGATCTTTGCAGAAACCCATCAACATTGTGGCTAATGCTTGGTCATGATCTTCTAACCCTCGTTCTTCTTGGCTTTGGAAAGGTTTATTGAAAAATCGTAAAGTTGTTGAATTAGGAGCATGTATTTCTATTTCTAATGGTTTGAATGTGGATATTTGGGACTCTCCATGGATTCCTTTAATGCCAAATTTCAGACCTAGACCAAATGCAAATCTGATTGTGTTATCTTCTTTTTCTGTTAATGATCTGTTATTTACAGAAGATCATGTGTGGAACATTCAGTTGCTGATTGATCTTTTTGATCCTACTATTGTTCAGAATATCATGAGTATTCATATTCCTCGCATCTCTTCATTTGATAAATGGGTTTGGGCTCCTCCTTCAGGGCAATTTTCAATGAAATCTGTGCTTGAGATTTCTATTGCTCAAGGGGGCCATGTTTCTTCTCTCTGTGGATACCTGGAAATCCCTTTGGGGTCTCAAAATCCAGGTTAGGCTTAAACATCTTTTATGGAAGATTGCTTGGGATATGTTGCCTTCACGTGCAAATGTTGGTCGATTTATTATCTCTAAGGAAATGGATGCTTGGGTTTGTACTTTCTGTAAGAATTCTCTTGAAACCTTATCTCACATTTTCTTGGAATGTGATTTAGCTAGAATTTTATGGAGGAGCTCTAGTTGGCCTCTTTTTCCCTCAGCTTTCGCCACTAGACATATCTCAAATTGGATTCTTTCTATTATTTCTCCTGTGATGATGCTTGCTATTCCTAAATCTGAAGTTAGGAAATTTCAATTGTTTGATTTTCTCACTTTAGACTTTATCTGGATGGCTCGGAATAAACTTATTCATAATGAAATTCAACCTTCTCTTGCAAAAGCAATCAAGCAGATTTCTTATACTTTGGGCTTGCATTGTGAGGCATGGTCTGATTCTATTTTACCTTCTCTTTGGACAACACCTTTTGCTAGATGTATCAAAGGAAACTTTGATGTTGCTGTCCATGGTGCTTTTTCTGTTGCTGCAGCAGTTATTAGTGACAAAAATGGTAATATTATTCTAGCTGTTACTCAAAAGTTGACTTCTTCTGATGCACTTCTTGGAGAAGCTTCTGTTGCTTTTTTGACTTCTCAGTTGGCTGCATCTTTTGGTTGTGGGAATTTATTTTTGGAGGGAGATGCTTTACTTGTTATTCTTGCTATCAATAATCCTCCTCTTTTCTCTTCTTGGTCTTTTGCTAATTGCATTTCAGATATTAGTTTAGTTTTATCTTCCTTTCATAGCTGGAATGCTTTGAAAGTGTCTCGTAGTGCCAATTTTCGGGCACATTGTTTAGCTAAGTGGACCGTTTCCAATCATGTTTTTGGAAGAATTCCCATAGGATCTCATATCTTCTCTTCCATTAGGATAAGAAGCGGGAAAGATCTAACCTTATAACCCTTTTCTCATATTCAATTAGAAAAAAAGAAAAAAAGAAAAAAAAAAGTTCGTATTGACTTGTAATTTTTAATGGTTTTAAGGGTGTGATTACTGATTAGAGAGAAAAAAAAAAAGCCATAAACTTAAAAACTCACACGCACCCCTGCATGGGCGTGAGTCCGCTGGTCCCCCCCACATTCTCCACCGAAATTAACCACATGACTACTCTAATTCTTTTAAACAATAAATCAACAATATAACCTGATGAATAATGCCGTATTTTCGTAACGTTTATTAAATATTTTTGTACATATAGATAACAGTTTATTGTTAGCAACAATCCCTAAATCACTACAAAAAAAAAAAAAAAAAAAAACCCGTCTAGAATCAATTTCAAACGGTTTTTTTTGGACGGTTTAGAAGAGAAGCAAATGAAAGGCTTTCATAAAAATTCTTGTAGAATCGAGAATGAAGTTTTCATTCTGTACATGCCAGATCATGAATTAGTAACTGCATCCAATCTCCAAAAAAAAAATTCCAATTGCTTCGAACTTTCTATTTTTGGAATGGAATATTTACAGAATCCCCACCCTTTCTTTATTTTATTCAAGTTTATTAAATTTTTAGACAAAAACAAGATAATAATATACACATAAGAAGGGAACGTGAAATTCTCGTTTTATTCGCCTTGCCTAATTTTCATTTCGCAGAAGAAAGAATTCTCTCTTTTTTGGTTTGATAGAGGTTTCCTTATTAGTAATCAGGAATATTGGTAAAAAAAAATTATTCGCATAATTCTTTTTACAATTAAATCTTATGTTACCAAATGTTATCAAAGTAAAAATAAAATCCGAAGAATTGATTTTTACTTTGATTTCTATAAACTAAATAACTACTTGTTCTACACACAAAAAAAATAATTTCTATTTTTTTTTTATTAAGCATATACTTGATTGAATTTTGATTCAGAGGAAAGAAAGCATGGAGCCGAAATAACTCATTCAGAACGCCTTATAAAACCGTCCAACATATGAAATCACTAAATGAATTTCTGGATTTTTTTTTCCTTTCTCGATTTATTTCTTTTATATATATGTGTGTGTGTGTGTGTGTGTGTCTTAATATTTCTTAATTATCGTCTAGAATATCTAAATACGTCCAGGAATTTTCTCGTTTTTGGCGTTATTGTTTTTTTTTTTTCTCCTTCGCCAGAAACTTTTTCAAGGGCCGGCGAAATCTTCCCCTTCCTCCCCCATGAAATCCAACCCAAAATTAAAATCCAACCAACACAGAGTTCCAAGAGAGTTCAAAAAGGGAGAAAAAAGTGGAAGATCGAACCCAATCTTCCAAAAATCTGGCCTAGAGAGGATCGGGGTTCGAAGCCTTGATCTCCGTCACCATGACGTCAAAACCAACCCCCCAGCGAGAACTCGACGCCTAGATCTCCGTCACCGGCGACCGAGTCATGCGGCGGTGGAGTCAGTCATCCCAGTGGTCCTCCTCCGACGCTCAAGTTAGACCAAATGTTCGTGAGGAAAAAGAGAGAGATAGAGAGAGTAGGATCCAGGAAAATCCGAAGAGAGAGAACCCAAGCTTAGTACCTGGGTCTTGCTATTTATAGGCAGTTGTGATCATGGTTAGGTGGGATTATTCTGGCTTTTAAGGGACATCACTTCCCCATACGTGAACAGTGTTCTAGTACACTTTCAATAGTGACTGGCAGATGGACCCCTCGCTGATGGAGCATGGGACTCCAGTAAATCCCAGATCTTCAGGGGTTTAGCTACCTAACCGCACTTCTTTGTCAGCCTCATCATCATTATCACCTATCGGTTAATGGAGCATCCGACACTTCGCTGCTCGGACATCTTTGGTTGGGACCTTCCCTTCTCGGGAAAGTGGTTTTATCAACAGTTATCCCCCAATTCTTTTGTCTCATATTACGAGACAAAAGAGTTTTTTTTTTTTTTAGGTCACTAGTCAACCAGATTTTTGGGTCGGGATTTTTGAACGTAAGAACTGTATTCGATCGTACTTCCCGACGCCGAGAGGTTGAGCGTACTGGCCTCGCTGGATTGTGTTTGCCGAGAAGTGCAGCTGGCGACCCCTCCATTTTTTCGAAAGAATGAGTGCGCGGGAGTTTTTATTTTTTCGAATTTAAATTTCAGACATCTGCTGCCATGCCGCCAGCATTTAAAGCGCCTGACGCCTCGTCTGCCACGCCCAGCGCAGTAATTATTGCTGTCGCTTCAATATCCAAACGAAATCTGTCAACCGAGTCGATTGGGTTTCCGGTCGTGGGAACTGTTTTCCCTACAATGGTCCGCTTGGGGTCCAAGTCGCGGGCACCAGCAATCCCCGGTCGTTGCGAGTCCTATAAAAGCCTTTCCCCTCATTTTTTTTTTACTTTTAACTTTTCTCCTTTCCCTTTTGCTCTCCCGTTTTTCCATCGGTGCGCCCAATACTCTCTCAAAATGCTTCCTAAGAGTAAAGCCGACGCCTCATCAGTGTCTGCTCGTGTGGTCGCAGAAAATGTAGCCAAGCAGAACGAGGAGGGCATTCTCAGGGATCGCCCCCCAGTGCTTATTCCTCTTGAGAACCGACATGTCTCTCTCCTCTTCGTGCAGAATGAATGGGTTCTGCGTGTGGACTACGACATCGACAACTCGGTCCGTCTTCACTTCCAAGATCCGTCCGCATTAAGCATCTTGGGCGGTGATATTTCCCTTTTTGAGAGGATGTTTATGGCAGGGTTGAGGCTCCCGTTTCCCGACATCGCTCGGGAATTTTTTTCTTTACTTGAAGCTAGCCCCGAGTCAAATTTTCCCAAATTCGTGGAGGTACCTCTTCACCTCATTCATACTTTGGAGGACCGTGATCGGGATTAGGATGTCGGTTCCCCAATTTATGAATGTATACCGACCGGCTATGGACTCTGAAGGGGTTGTGAAGCTGCGAACCCGGCAGGGTCCTTCATTTATATTTTTTAAGCCCATCTATTCAAATAACAAAGACTAGGAGAAGCAAGTTTTCCGAGTATTCGGGGAATGGGAATGCCCCACATCTATGAAGATCGCCGAGTCCCAAAGGATTTCTCGGGAATGGAGGGCTTTGGATGGCAACCTGGTGAACCCCCCCGAGATCTCCGATGCTGAACAAGAGGAGGTGACTCGCATGATCGACTTTTGTAATTGTCACCACAAGGTGGAAAATGATTTCGATGTGATTGTCACCGACAAGTCACTGAACGATCACTTGGGCTACAAGATTCCCGAGAATAAGGTCCCACTAACCAAGACTGGGAAACCCAAGTTTACGAAGAGCAAGGCCCCACTGATATCCGTCCCATCCGCTGCTCAAAGAGGGACATCGAGAACTCGGAAGCCCCCCTCTTAGGCTACCAGCTTCGAAGGCGTCCGTGCGGCCCCAAGCGCCCCCTTTCTCTCTCGGGAAAAAATGACGCCTAGGGGCCCTCAAACTCTGAGGCACGATACTGCTACTGCTGCAGATTTAGGGGCAGTTGTTGAACCCGAGGCTCCCTTATTCCGAGAGGCCGGGGGGGTGGTGATAGAGATGGGTATACCGGATTCCCCCCAAGCGGCAAGGGCCAACTCGGCGGGAGAATCAGATGAGGCCTCCCGAGAGGAAACTCCAGTTACTAAGATCCAGAGGGACGTCATTCTGCCGGAGGTTCCCGACCAAAGATGTGCTCCCGAGGTCCATCAAACCACTCACTCTGACGCAACACGCCTCCGTAAGGACATTGGGACCAAACACAAAGCCGATCTCCAGAAAGGCGGGGTCTCGAAAAGGCTTTATGTGGAAGAGGGGGATGACTTCTTACTTAATGAGATCTCCCTCGCCATCCAAAACTTTGGGCACCCGAAGTTTACATGGCGAGGTGAGCCTCTTTCTCCCCTGAGCCTTGCTGGTAAGACTAGAGAGGAAAGCGAACCCTCTCCAGAACTTCAACCTGCCTCGGTGCTCATACATGCGGGGAGGAAACCGCCGAGGCGCTCGGGGCAATCTCTCCCGATACTCTAGCAGAAAAATCAGCCTCAGGGTCCAAGGATGGTTCCCCAAGATGAGGGACTCGGCCAACGCGCACCATTGGATCCGGGTACAGACGCTCCCAGGGACAGGCCTTTGGGAGAAACTTCCATTCCGAGTACTTCGAGTGTCGGGTTTTCTGATGCTCCTGGCACGTTTGATTTTTTAAGCGTCCGCCTGCTCGGCGACCCTCTAGAAGCGCTGGCCTCCGTCCTCCCCGACGGCCTTTTCGAAGACTTCGGAAAGACTACACCTTTCAAGTTTGCCCAGGATATTATTGAATCCCAAATAGCGGTACCCTTCCTTTGCTTTCTATTGATGATTGTTCTCTCTTTTCTTTTCTTTTATTTTCTTTTTTTTTCGGTCATTTCTCATCATTTTCTTCGCTCCAGGATTCTCTTCGATCCGTTGCAGCCTGGTCCAATTTCTTGGAACATATGCGCGCCAACCCCGACATAGAAACTATTCTTCGTCCCAAGATCAGCCAACTTGAGCACACTGAAGTGTCTCAAGAAGAGGTCATTGTCGGCCTGAACCAAGAATTGTCCGATTTGAAGGAGAGATATAGGGTTCTTCAGACCAGGGCCAGAGTTCCCGAGGGTATTCCCAGCCGAGTTCCCGACCTTTCCCCCGAAACTGGGGGCGTTGGGGTACCTCCCGCCGTCGAACGGATGCAATTACCTACTGATTCGATCGGCGCACGCCAAGAAGTGGAACGCCTCTCTAGAGAACTGAGTTCTTTGAGAGACGAGAAGTTAACCCTTGTTGCGGACCTTAACTCGGTGGTCCTCTCCAAAGAAGCTTTAGTTATTGAAAAAGCTCGTCTGGTCGTCGAGAAGGATGCAGCCTTAGCTGAGAGGGACACGGCTCTTGCTGCGAAGGACACAGCTCTTGTCGAGAGAGACGCAGCTTTAGCCGAGAAGGATCGAGCTCTGAGCGACAAGGGCCAGATATTGGTTGAAAAAGATGAAGTATCATTAGCACTGGGGAAGGCCGTGTCTGAGAGAGATCTCGCCGAGGCTAATAAGGATCAAGCTATAGCCGAGCGAGAATCCGCTCTTGAAAAACTGGAGGGAATAAAAGGTCGGTACCAGAGGATTCGGAGGAAATACCGTCATTATAAGGCCAGAGTCAGGAGACTCTCAGAGCAACTGTCTTTTGTGCCTTGGCTTCGGACCAAAGCTTGGGCTTTCAACTTCCACATTGGGTTTGAGAACTTTCGAGCTTTAGTTCTTCGCTCAGATCGGCTGCGAGTCTCTTATGAGAACGTGAGTTCTAACTTCTTGTCGCTTCCGAGTTCATGTTATTCGGAGCTGCTGAACCTCGGGATTGAGTATTTCCCCGATGTTTTTGACTGGAGCAAAGACACTCCAAACCCGGAGGATGCCTCAGACGGAGAACGTGGCCGGGATGATGGTTCGGGAAACGACCATCCCGACGGCGAATAAATGTTTTTTTGCCTTGTGTTGTTTTCTGTAATTTGAGCGAATTAAATTAATAAATTTACTTGCTGGCTTAGCATCATTTGCTTCCTTTATTTCTCTTTTGAGATTGCTGAGAACAAAGAAGATTGTCAGTGCTTACTCCATTGCGTAACCTTGCTGCGTGGGTTACTGGTTGGTTTCGTCATGTTTCTTTGTGCTTGCATGACCGCACTGGTTGAACTGGCCATGCCTTAAGTTAATTTTACTACAGACCTAGTTATTTATCTTCCCCCCTAAAGAACTAAGGTAATTGCCGTTGCATTACCTTAGTTGTTTTACACCGAGTTAGTCCTCTATCCGAGTGAGGGTAACCGAGAAAGATTCTTTTAACTTACCCCCCTATCCGGGGGAGGATAAGAAAAAATGTTATGCCGAGTTACCCCCCTATCCGAGTGAGGGTAACCGAAAATGCTTTTAACTTAGCCCCCTATCCGAGGGAGGATAAGAAAAAATTTTATGCCAAGTTACCCTCCTATCCGAGTGAGGGTAACTGAAAATGCTTTTAACTTACCCCCCTATCCGAGGGAGGATAAGAAAAAATGTTATGCCAAGTTACCCCCCCTATCCGAGTGAGGGTAACCGAAAATGCTTTTAACTTACCTCCTTATCCGAGGGAGGATAAGAAAAAATTTTATGCCGAGTTACCCCCTTATCCAAGTGAAGGTAACCGAAAATACTTTTAACTTACCCCTCTATCCGAGGGAGGATAAGAAAAAAAAATTTATGCCGAGTTACCCCTCTATCCGAGTGAGGGTAACCGAAAATGATTCTTTTAACTTACCCCCTATCTGAGGGAGGATAAGAAAAAATGTTATGCCGAGTTACCCCTCTATCCGAGTGAGGGTAACCGAAAATGCTTTTAACTTACCCCCTCTATCCGAGGGAGGATAAGAAAAAATTTTATACTGAGTTACCCCCCTATCCGAGTGAGGGTATCCGAAAATGTTTTTAACTTACCCCCCTATCCGAGGGAGGATAAGAAAAAATTTTATGCCGAGTTACCCCCCTATCCGAGTGAGGGTAACCGAAAATGCTTTTAACTTACCCCCCTATCCGAGGGAGGATAAGAAAAAATTTTATGCTGAGTTACCCCCCTATCCGAGTGAGGGTATCCGAAAATGCTTTTAACTTACCCCCCTATCCGAGGGAGGATAAGAAAAAATTTTATGCCGAGTTACCCCCCTATCCGAGTGAGGGTAACCGAAAATGCTTTTAACTTACCCCCCTATCCAAGGGAGGATAAGAAAAAATTTTATGCTGAGTTACCCCCCTATCCGAGTGAGGGTAACCGAAAATGCTTTTAACTTACCCCCCTATCTGAGGAAGGATAAGAAAAAATTTAATGCCGAGTTACCCCCCTATCCGAGTGAGGGTAACCGAAAATGCTTTTAACTTACCCCCCCTATCCGAGGGAGGATAAGAAAAAAAGAATGCCGAGTTACCCTCTATCCGAGTGAGGGTAACCAAAAATGATTCTTTTAACTTACCCCCTATCCGAAGGAGGGTAAGAAAAAATGTTATGCCGAGTTATCCCCTATCCGAGTGAGAGTAACCGAAAATACTTTTAACTTACCCCCTCTATCCGAGGGAGGATAAGAAAAAATTCTATGCCGAGTTTCCCCCCTATCCGAGTGAGGGTAACCGAAAATACTTTTAACTTACCCCTTATCCAAGGGAGGATAAGAAAAAAAATTTATGCCGAGTTACGCCCCTATCCGAGTGAGGGTAACCAAAAATGCTTTTAACTTACCCCCTATCCGAGGGAAGATAAGAAAAAAAAAAAATTATGCCGAGTTACCCCCTATCCGAGTGAGGGTAACCAAAAATGATTCTTTTAACTTACCCCCTATCCGAGGGAGGATAAGAAAAAATGTTATGCCGAGTTACCCCCTTATCCGAGTGAGGGTAACCGAAAATGCTTTTAACTTACCCCTCTATCCGACGGAGGATAAGAAAAAATGTTTTGTACTGATTTTTCCTGCAACTTCAGATTTTCCATTCAAACCACATGGGCTTACAAAAAAGGGAAACTTTTTTAGAATTACATGTAGTATTTCTTTAGGTGTTCTGCATTCCATGCTCTTGGGATGGGCTTGCCTTCCCTAGACTCCAAGCGATAGGCTCCTTTGCCGTGGCATTTAACCACTCGGTACGGCCCTTCCCATTTGGCATTGAACTTCCCTTCGGCTGGATCCCTTGTCATTACATTAAGCTTCTTGAGCACCCAATCTCCGACTCTGAATTTCCTGGGGTCAACCATCTTGTTGTAGTACCTGGCCACTCGAGCGCGGTAAGCTTCGTGCACTGCCTGCGCGCTGTCTCTCCGCTCCTGCAACAAGTCCAAACACGTGCTGATCCCTTCGCTGTTATGGGCTGGATCGTACTGTAGGACTCTGTAGCTTGGGGAGCCAATTTCTACCAGTATCACTGCCTCGGTTCCATACGCCAATGAGAATGAGGTTTCTCCGGTCGGGGTTCTAGCTGTGGTCCGATATGACCATAAAACTTCAGGGACATATTCGACCCATAGCCCCTTCCGCCGATCTAATTTCTTCTTCAATGTCGCCAGCAAGGTCTTGTTGGTCGCCTTTACCTGCCCATTTGACTTGGGGTACATCGGGGTAGAGTAATTGTTCCGGATGCCGAGTTCAGCACACCAGCTACGGAACGGTTTTCCGTCGAACTAGGCGCCATTATCCGACACTAAGGCGTAGGGAATTCCGAAGCGGCAAACGACCGACCTCCAGAGAAAATTTATGACGTTGTTGGCGGTGACGGTTGCAAGGGCTTCAGCTTCCGCCCACTTCGTGAAGTAGTCCACAGCTACCACCAAGAACCTCTTTTTCCCTTTCCCGTACGGTATCGGTCCAACCAAATCCACCCCCATTTGGAGAACAGCCAGGATGACAAGACCGATGTCAGTCTCTCGGGAGGGTTCTTCATAATTCGGGTAAATCGCTAACACTTACCCCAGCTCCGAACGAACTCAACCGAGTCTTATGTCATCGTTGGCCAATAATACCCGGCTCTCACCGCTTTGTGGGCTAACATCCTTCCTCCCGAATGGTTCCCACAAACTCCTTCATGAATTTCCCTTAGGACATAGTGGGCTACCGGAGCCGAGAGGCACTTTAACAGAGGATGTGAGTATCCCCTTATGTATAGCACGTCGTCAACCATCATGTAACGTACAGACTGTAGCCTTACCTTATGCGACCATTTTTTATCACTAGGTAACTCTCCATTCCTCAGGAATTTAATCACATCCGAGGCCCATTCAGGTTCCGGTTCCTTCTCCCGGGCAACCTGCATCAAACCTTGAGTCCTGTCAATTGAAGGGCTGGGTTGGACCAGTACCTACTGTTTCATTTTGGTAATTTCTTGTTCGGTCGCAGACCCTACCCTAGCCAGCGCGTCTGCTGGAACATTCTTTTCGCGGGGGATTTTCGTGATAGCCATACTCCTGAAGCAAGACTGAAGGCTATGCATTTTCTCCAAGTACTTGGCCAGCCGGTCTCCTTGCGTTACAAATTCTCCCGAGATTTGGCCTACAACTACTTGCGAATCGCTCCGAATTTCGACATCGAGAGCTCCTACTTCCCGCGTGATTGCTAACCCTGCCAACACCGCTCCGTATTCCACCTCATCATTTGTTGTGATGAAGTCCAATTTGATGGCGTATTGAAATTTCTACTTTTACGGACTTATCAGTACCACCCTGACACCGCTTCGCTGGCACTAAGAGGACCCGTCCACGTAAACAACCCACATTGGATGCTGGGCAAGGTCTCGAGACTCCGAAATATTGCAAAATTCCAGGAAGAAGTCAGCCAGAGCTTGACCCTTAATTGCTGTTCGCGGGTGAAATTCTATGTCAAATTGCCCGAGTTCCACAGCCCAGTTGACAAGCCTACTCTAGAGGTCTGGTTTCTGGAGAACCTTCTTCAAGGGGTACTCGGTTAGCACCCGGATGGCATGCGCTTGGAAGTAAGGCCTCAGCTTCTGAGCTGATACTATCAGGGCAAACGCCAGCTTCTCTATCCTTGGATACCTCTCTTTCGCCCCACGGAGCGCTCTGCTTGTGAAGTATACCGGCTTCTGAATGCCTTTGTCTTCCCGGATGAGGGCTGAGGAAACAGCCGAAGATGATACTGCCAAGTACATATAGAGGACCCCCCTCTATCGATCGACTCAAAAGAGGAGGGTTCATTAAATATTCTTTCATCTTCCCGAAAGCCTCCTCACACTTCGAATCCCATATGAATGCTTTCTTCAGAATTTTAAAGAAAGGGAGGCACTTGTCGGTGGACCTTGAAATGAATTGGTTCAAGGTCGCTCTTCTCCCGGTCAATTGCTGCAACTGTTTCATGGTCCTCGGCGGTTGCATCTCCAGTACTGCGCGCACCTTCTCGGGGTTCGCCTTTATCCCCCTCTGGGATACCAAGTAGCCCAAGAATTTCCCGGACGAGACCCCGAAGGCGCACTTAGCCGGGTTTAACCTCATCTGATAATGCCTTATCATATCAAACGTTTCCTTCAGATCGGAGACGTGATCGGGGGCCTTTGCACTTTTCACAAGCATGTCATCAGCGTACACTTCCTTATTCTGTCCCATTTGTTTTTCGAACATCCTATTTACCAACCTCTAATACGTAGCGCCCGCGTTCTTCAGTCCGAACGGCATCACCTTGTAACAATATAGGCCCCGATCGGTAATGAACGAGGTCTTCTCCTAATCTACCTCCGCCATCTGTATTTGATTGTACCCTGAGAACGCGTCCATGAAACTTAGAAGTTGGTGTCCGGAAGTTGAATCGACAAGGAGATCTATGCGGGGCAATGGAAAGCTATCTTTTGGGCAGGCATTGTTCAAGTCGATAAAGTCCACGCATATTCTCTATTTATTATTGGACTTCTTCACCAGTACGACATTGGCAAGCCACTCGGGATAGTCAACTTCTTGGATAAATCTTACTACCAACAACTTCGAGACTTCTTCGGCCACCGCCTGGTTTCTTTCGGGCGCAAAAGTTCTCCTCTTCTGCCTGATTGGTCTAAAACCGGGGTCTACATTTGAAAAATGAAATTTGACTTCAAAAATAAAGTGTGTGCAACAAGTGTCAACAAAAATTAAGCACAGCGGAAAATAAAAAGACACAAGGAATTTTTGTTGACGAAGTGGAAACTCAATTAAGAGAAAAACCACTCCGGGGCAGCTAAACCCAGGAATTATACTATTCAGAAGACAAAGCTAGATACAAGATAGTAACACTCACATGTACCGATGCAGTGATCGTACCTTGATCTCTGACATGTAACCCAACACGAACGCTTCCCAACCAGGTCACCTCCCTGAAGGGGTCTTCAATGGAATCTTTATCTTAGAGCCGACCTCGAAGATAGACTTTGGTTTACAGCACAGCACACTTGTAGCACGGCTTCAAAGGGATTGATGACTTCTCTGAGCTCTAATGGAATTCACACCGAATTCTTCCAGTTCTCAATGCCCAGGGGCCTCTATTTATAGGCTAAGGGCTCAAATGAGCGTCAGGCAAAATATACCTAGGCGCCGTCTGGACGGTGGACATGGGTCGTCCGGACGGACAACTGTGCGATAAGATTTTCCGAAAATTTCGCGGAGAAATCTTTCCTGTATAAGAACCTCGTCCGGACGGGATGGCTTGATCGTCCAGACGGACGCACGTCCACTGCAAGTAATTTCCATAATAGGCTTCGCGCATCCGGACCATGGGGGAGGAGCGTCTGGACGGCTGAACTTCAACACTCAATTTCCATATCAGATGTGCGTGTGTCCGGACCATGAAGGGTAGACGTCCGGACGGTTGAAGTCGAATCAACAGTTTCCATATACAATGCACCAACGTCCAGACCAAAACTGTCAGACGTTTGGACGGTCAATTTTGAACTGCGACTCTTGCCTTACGGAGACACGCGTCCGGACGGGATACCACATCGTCCGGACGGTTGATTGATCTTCCCTTTCCTGATACTTGGAAAGAATCAGAGAACCGTTCGAGAACTGAGAGGC
Source organism: Alnus glutinosa (assembly GCF_958979055.1). Classification (NCBI taxonomy): domain Eukaryota; kingdom Viridiplantae; phylum Streptophyta; class Magnoliopsida; order Fagales; family Betulaceae; genus Alnus; species Alnus glutinosa. The sequence goes on along the minus strand of NC_084891.1, from coordinate 3,508,461 downwards.
GTCCGGACGTGCTGCTGAAACATCCGGACGGATGCAAGCTGGAACAGAACTTCTCGATACAATGTAGGGGTTTAGACGGAAGGAGTACGTCGTCCGGACGGATGATGCTGGACTGTCTGGCGTCCGGACGGGATGTCATGTCGTCCAGACGGATGGAATAGTGGACAGATGGGCGTCCAGACGGGATGGCTTGGTCGTCCAGACGATTGACAGGGAACTTGAATTTCTTCTGACTAGACATCACGCTGAATAGTGGAATCCCTGTTTTTACAGCATCTTTACACATAAGTGATTTTGTCCAAACACAGAATAAGGCCAAAATACTAACAATATTCAGCCTATGCACGATTACCGAGGGGTCAATGCCGGGCATGTCTTCGTGATTCCACGCAAATACGTCACTGTTACTTTTGAGGAACGAGACTATCTCCTCTTTTAGTCTTTCAGGAAGTTAGGAGCCAATCTTTATTCTTTTTTCTGGACTTCCAATTTCGAACTCTTCTAAGTCCTCGATTGGCTCCAGGGAGTGTAATTGCTATTTCTCTCCTTTCCCGACATCTTTTGCAAACCCAACCTTCAAGGTAGTGATATAACAAATGCGGGCTGCCTTCTGGTCCCCTCTAACTACCCCGACTCCTGAGCTGGTCGGGAATTCCATGCACAAATGCGGGGTTGAGGTTATGGCCCCCAAGTCATTCAAGGCTGGCCTCCCCAGGATGACGTTGTAAGCCGACCACCCTTCCACCACTAAGAATTTTACTATGATTGTTTTTTCTTGAGGGCTGGTTCCCACCATGACCGGAAGTTCAATAGACCCGATCAGGCGGACTTGTTCTCCAAAAAAAGGGACCAGAGGGCCCCTTGTCAGGACCAGCTTACCTTGATCTATGCTCATCAACTCGAAGGCTGACTTATATATTATGTCAGTGGAACTCGCCCTTGTTGTATTGACATCAAAGTGCCTGCCGGCTTCCTCCTCACAATTCCCTCCAAGAATTGGGTTATGAACATTTTTCCAAATTCGTCGAAGTTTTGGATGGACTGCGGGGGAAGCCTTCTATACCAATCTCTGGCATTCCCTGACAGGGTCAGTGGGAAGGCGCGGCACGCCTCCTCATCCGGGGTTCCCTGCAATTCGAGGTGAGCACAATAGTTGTCTAAGTGCTCAACCAGGTCCTCCTGCCCGGTGTAGGTTTTGATGTCAGGGACTTTAAACTTCTCGGGGAGGCGAAATAAGGCCACCCAATCAGCAAATGGAGAAGCTGACTTCTGGAGCAGGTCTCCGGCTTTAGACGTGCTCCCGTTATGCTGATGCTACGCCGCTTCCGTCAACAGGTCACACCTCTGTTCCAGCTTCTCAATGATCTCCTTGAGCTTCTTATCCACCTTTTTCGACGTCCTGCACTTTTAAGGCCTTTGATCTACGGTATTATGATTCTTCTTTCCTTCTCCCCGTCTCCTTTGATTTCCGGGTTGTGCTTCTTCATCCTGCTCTTCTTCTTCATTAGGTTGCGGGATCGCCGAGTGCGAATCTTCTGCATGGTGTCGTTGCAGCTCGGCGTTCTTCTTCTCCAACTCATACATTTCCTTTTCCATCTGAGCTATCCTCTCATTGAGGATTTCCAATGTGGGAGATGGTCTTGAAGAGGATTCCCCCTTCTCAGGGTGCTCCCTCGCCCGATCTCCCCACTGGCCTCTCAATGCTTCTGATCTCGTAGTCACCATACCGGGTGTACAGATAAATTTCGCAAGAACAACAAGCAGTTCCCACAGATGGGGCCAAACTGTTGATGAAGATTCCGACCGGTGACGCGGAAGCTGATGTTGGAGGATATCTCCGAGTGACCTACAAAATCAAAGAACTCACTGTGGGCTATCCCAGTGGTCCTCCTCCGACACTCAAGTTAGACCAAATGTTCGTGAGGAAAAAGAGAGAGAGAGAGAGAGAGAGAGTAGGATCCAGGAAAATCCGAAGAGAGAGAACCCAAGCTTAGTACCTGGGTCTTGCTATTTATAGGCAGCTGTGATCATGGTTAGGTGGGATTATTCCGGCTTTTAAGGGACATCACTTCCCCATACGTGAACTGTGTTCAGGTACACTTTCAATAGTGACTGGCAGATGGACCCCTCGCTGATGGAGCATGGGACTCCAGTAAATCCCAGATCTTCAGGGGTTTAGCCACCTAACCGCACTTCTTTGTCAGCCTCATCATCATTATCACCTGTCGGTTAATGGAGCATCCGACACTTTGCTGCTCGGACATCTTTGGTCAGGACCTTCCCCTCTCGGGAAGGTGGTTTTATCAACAATTATCATGCTGGAAAACCAAATCCCTCTCTTTTTGCTCAAAGAAGTCCACAGTTTTTATCTACTGCATGAAAATCATGACCAAGCATTAGCCACAATGCTGATGGGTTTCTGCAAAGATCTATCACCCATCAAGTACATTAATTACCAAAATTTTAGAGGAGAATGTTTCAAGAGAGCCCATTTGTTAGAACTTCTCTACCACATGGTTGCACGGAAGCTACAACTTGTACCTGATTGTGAGCAGGAGGAGCCAAAATCAGACGAAGAGATTGGCTGGTTTAGAAAGGCCTTGAAATCATTCTTGGCGGCACTAATTTATATTAACTGGGCCCCGCTCTGCCTTCTTAGTAAAATTTGCAAGTCAAAAGCAATCATGCTTCTGGTTACACTACCGATTACAATCCTCTCGTATGTTTTGCATCTTGGAAACAAGGGTGATATAAAAAATCTCATATCATCGGCAGGGGGTGTGGCCGAAGAGGTGGAAAGTGCATCTCATAAGACTAAAGAAGAATCGAGTCCTTTGGTCGAAGAGATTGCAATCCCAAGCGTGACACAGCTTCATAAAGTTGGTGTCAAATTTCGCCCAGCGAAGGGTGGATTGGAATCCATAAATTTCGACAAGTGTTGTGGTAAATTTTACCTTCCGGTTATTCATTTGGATGATAACTCGGAAGTTGTGCTAAGGAACCTGGTAGCCTATGAGGCATGCATGGCGCCGGAGGCTAGGTGATGGTTTTTACACGTTACACGGAATTGATGAATGGAATAATTGATAGTGAGGAGGATGTGAGGATTCTTCGAGAGGTGGGGATCATCTTGAATCGCCTCAAAAGCGATGAAGAAGTGGCAACGCTTTGGAATGGTATGACGAAGTCTGTGAGGGTAACGAAAGTTCCCATTCTGGACAAGGCCATCGAAGGTGCAAATACTTATTATTCGGAGAGTTGGACGGTCAGGATGAATGTGACCATGAAGAAGTATGTCTTTGGTTCATGGCCATGTCTTACGTTCTTAGCAGCCAACGTTCTGATATTGCTGTCTACTCTGGAGGCTGCTTGCTCGATGTACAATTGCCCCAAAATTTTCAAGCCTCTGTGAGTGCATGTTTCACTTCTGTTGCTGAGCAGTATAAGTATTATATATGTGTCTCAATTTTATTATTTTTTTTCTCCTTTCTTTCTTACCGGGCCAGATCAGTGCATGGTTTGTAGTATGATTTTCAGGTTTCTTGTTTTCTAAGTCTTTCGTGTAAATGATGGACAAAACAACAAGTTCTAGCAAGTTTTCTAAGTCTTAATTGCACTTTTTTTTTTTTTTGGCTAATTAGAATTCTCCTTACGGAAGTGTACGTAATGCTACAAAATTTAGGTTTAGGGTGGTTGTATGACACTATTAAGTTGCTCAAATGATCAACAAAACTAGTTTTAAAAGATTGTTAGAATATGTCAATCAAAACACTTTTTTGTATTTGTAAAATTTATTTTAATTTATTTTTGTCACTTATTACGTACATGTAGAATCAGTCGCAGAGATAAAAAGGGGCGGGCAGGTTCCCCACCCCCTAAATGTCTTTAAAAAAAAAATTTAGGTAATTTTTTAATTCAAACTCTATTCTTTCTTTACAATAATATCTCTACAAGGCTACAAGCCCTACAAATTAAATCAAAACATTTATTTTCCTGTATTTGTTGAAAAGAACCAAAATAAATAAATAAATAAATCTTAGACAGCTTAGTCCAGCCCCAGCCCAGTGACCACAACACCATTAAAAAAAAAAAGTTACCATCAAATTTAAAATAATATTGAACTAAGAAAACTCAACTCAAAACTAAAATTAGACACTATAAATAATAAAAATATAATATATAAAAAGAACAAAAAAATTTTTATTTATTATTATATTTTATCATTTTAATTCCATCTCTATTAAGACAGATTCATAGCTCCACTAGAAGAGGATGACGGGGGGTGGGGGGTCGAGAGGGTCAAATGTCTCTCCTCACCTCCTAAAAAATCTCCTAATCCTTGGTATAAATTTTTTTTTTTTTTTTTTTTTTTATATATCCTTGAAAATCTGGAATCCTCCCCCCTCCCCAAAGCATTTCATTAATGGACAAACTTGCCCGTTGCCCACCCTTTGCCATAAAAAAAAATAATAATAAAAATAGAAAATACATAGGTTTGAAAGGCTGAAAAAGGGACGAAGCCGAAGGTGGAAGACAAGCTGACTTGGCAACAATTTTTTTTTTTTTTTTTTTTTTTCTTCTCTCCTAAACGCACCTTGTAGAAGTCCTCAGAATTTTGTTAAAAAGCCAAAGTTATGATTTAGTCTACAAACTTAGAGTTCAAAGGGGTAAAAAAGGCCAAAAAAAGAAGAAGAAAAGACTAGAGAAAAACCGTGTCAAAGCTGTCTTGCGCACTGTGCACAACGACAGTACACAGTGTGCACACAGGGGCGGCGGAAAGGTGAGTGGATTTTCAAACGGGTAGATACACACTCGTGGCCCACCCTCTTTTGAGGAGGAGGGCACATGTTGTTCACATGTAGAGGATCAGGTCCTTTATATACAAGGGCAGAATTGTCCATGTGAAATTACAATTCTGCCCTTTATACACAAGGATCGGCTCCTCTCCAGTTACAGGTTCCTGATGCAAAAAAAGAAAAGAAAAGAAAAAGAAAAGGTGCAATCTACAAAAATGCAGCAATAGTTATTGAACAGGATAACTTCAATGCTTTTTGAGTGATACACATTCTTAAAAGATAACCCCATAAACTTTCATTGTCTAATGCAAGGTGATCCCCATATCCATGTCATTCATTTATTGACAAAAAGAAAATATGAATTTGGTAGCTGTGCATATCCTACGGGTTTTTAGCAACCCGTCACAGTGATTGCAACTGACCTAAAAAACTACCTAGAAAAAATAAATCCAGAACTTGAGGTAAATTCTACATCTATCCATCCATAAGTAGTTGAACACGGCTGATTGCCTTTCGACCAATTATATATATAAAAAGGGTTCTTTGAGCATTTAAAAATGATAAGCAATATATTCCTTCCCAACAATTAGGTGCATAAGCAAGACAACCACTGGAATAATAAACTAATGAATATTAAAAAAAAAAAAAACTAAAAACCTCAACATTAATGCAAACTGAATATTAACTAATACTTCGTAGGCCTCTTAATAGGCTCCCATAGGTTACCTTACAGAAATCTACAGAAAGGACTTTTTTTTTTGGAAAGTAAAATCTACAGAGAGAAGGATATCTATCACATTAACTACAAAATGAAATCTCGCCAAACTTCCATTAACTGTGAAATATAGCAACAAGAAGTATATTTCGTCAATTGATACATGCTACCAAAAGTGTATTTCCAATTTGCCAACTTTCTATGCTAAAAATTGGATGAAACCTGGTGAGAAATAAATTCCTTGGTTCCACAGCAAATGTCCCAGTAAGCTGATAAAACACACTACTCCCTGAGAGAAATGGAAAAAAATAAAAACTAGTAAGATATTAATCATTTAAAAGAAACAACAATTGCAGTAACCTTCACTTTGAAAATAAAATAAGCTTCAATTACCAATCAGAAACGAACTTGAGTAGCCTGAATCTAAAGCTAAAATTAACACTTCATCATAATTCAAATGCAAAGCATGAATCAAGTATTTCCATGTCATAATCTAGGCATTTCCCATCAAAGAACAATTTTTTTTTGTTGACAACAAAAAGCCAAGAAACTTACAATAGTTAAAAACAATGAACATATCAATAACACCAGCAACTATGCACAAAGAGAACTAAAGGTCAAAATATTACTTTAACAGGTCAGCCATCATATGTACTCTTACAGGAGTTTTCTACTAGTGAACATTCGTTATAGAGAGCTCAAGTATAAGAGCATCCCTAGTAAGCTCTCCATTTAGTTAAAATAGAGAAATATTTAGATAGTTTGATGTAGGAAGCTTTTTAAAAGTGATAGATAAAAAAACAATAGTAAATTGTTTAGCTAAAATTTAGAGAAAATTTGGAGAGCTCACTAGGGATGCTCTAAGTTGTTAAATGTAATTTAGCAAATCATCCAACCAGCATCCAAGGATGAGGTAATTCCATATCTGGAGCAGCTCCACAACCAGCATCCAGGGATGAGGTAATTCCATATCTGGAGCAGCTCCAAAACTCATTTAGCCCTATGCCTTATCATGGAACCTTCTCAAATCATCATAACCTTATCTCACATGGCACAGAAGGCCGCCTTTAGCTATGTCTTGTGAGGATTTGTGAGTTAACTTCAAGTTATATGATAAAGCTGCTGGCGGCAATATCCTGATCGTCATTGAAAGTTGAGCTCAGTCAAGAGCATCCACTCTGAAGATCCATTCTTGGCCAGCTCGTCTAGAAGTGTTAACTGATGGTGACAAACCCAAGACTAGTAATTACATTTTTTCTTTTTCTTTTTCCCCCCCTTGTCTTTTTCTAGATAATTATGCAACTCATGAACCAGTATGGAATTGAGCCTCTCACCTCATCCTCCACTCATTATCTATAGCCGAAGAAGATGCCATTTGATCCACCTAGCAGCATCTGGCTTACAATACAATAAACACATTGGCTTACATTTTGATGACACCTAGAAAGTTCTGCTAAGCAGAACAGGCCACGAGCCTTGAACACTAGAATTTAATCATTAACAATAAATGAAACATGGCGTAACTTTTAATGTGTAGAGAAATTCCTACGGTACTTGTACTAACCATGCATAAACAACAAGTCCTCACTATCTTCGCTTTCCAGAAAGACAAACCCCACAAGTTAGTCCCTTTCTCCCAAAACATATAATATTCGCACTCAACTGTTGAAAAAGAAAAATGTAATGCAAACATAAACTGACTGAGATTGGCTCAGAACATGAGCTCAGTGCCAATGACTTAAATGAATTTCCACTAAACAAGATATTCCACTACTTTTGAACGAGACTCAAATACACATGTTTTGGAATCAGGATATAGCACATTGACCAAAAAATATCGATACACAATGCAGAAAAGAGCAAAATCTTACAAAGGAACAATTTTGTTTGACACAACCAAGAACAGGTTGCCTTGCATCTGGCAAAGATGACATCTTTAGCATGTCTATCAGCCTTCATATTAGCTTAACAAGCACTTACGTGAAGGAGATGGAAATAGAGCTTTATGTTTCGCGGGTGCTCACAAAAAGCCTTCCATTAACTTGTTCTAAGGTGCCTTGGAAATGAAAGCTGACTATGCTGTGAAGCATATGGTAAAGCTCCCTTCTAATGAGGGCCACATTACTTTATTAATTGTCAACGCAGGAAAGTAACCAACAAAAATATAAAATGCCACTTAATAAGGTCTGAAATTCTTGCCTTCTCGGCAAATTTGAATATTAAACCAGATGCTGCTCTCAATAATACAAGCTGACATCATTCAGTGCAGGATAGGTTTCTTATATCTATAAAACTTTAGATAGGTGTAATAAATAGTTGGATAGAAAGTCGACAAACATTTGATGGCCTTCTGCATGAGAAAACCAATTAATATAAAAAAAGTACTGAGTTTTTCCACAGTAATTTTTGTGGTAGCCCAGATTGTATATATGAGGGCATCGTGTAGGTGTGGGGGTGTGCTGAGTGCCTAAATCCCACATCTAATGTGTACTAGGTCAATCTAAGCTATATAAGTGATTAAAAAAACCCTAATTATGACTAATCTTTTTGGGTATAGTATATATATGGCTAACACATCTATAGACAGTGCCAAATGATACTAGAGCTAACACAGTAACACAATGTGGCTCAGTGGCACTGTACCACAGCACGAGTTCCCTATGCCAAGGACGTCAGAATTTAAATGGGAGAGATTGTACCCCAGAGTGCATTTAGAATTCATGTCAAACATTTACTATGTTGATCTTGGTTAAATGCCCTAAATAGTGTCATCTTGGTTGTGAGAGAATTGCACAAGCTTGTACTGAGTTAACGCCATGCATGTACTAAGTCTATCTAGGCTTTATAATCAATTACGAGGAGTTTTAATTGTGACTAGTCATTTTGGGTACCATGAAGATATGGCATCACATCCCCGGTTCATGTTGCCATCGCCATCAGAGCCAACCAAATAAATCCATGAGTCATGAATACGGGTTTTTCTGATGAACGCCGCAGATTTGAGTAAGGGAATTTGCGTTGACCACGTTAAGGATTTAGATTGGGAGGGCGTTGTCCAAGCATGTGTAAGATCACATCAGACGAATTGATCCAAACTACATATAAATTATAAAAAAGAGCTCTAGTTGTCACTAATCCTTTAGGGTATCGTGCAGATATAGTTACCACATTTCTAAATTGTGAATGTTTTGACATCAACTAGTTCTTAATTTCATATACGAGGTGGTTTTGCAAACATCAAATAGCTAAAAGAACGTGACATGTGATAGACTATATTAACTGACTAACACCAAATTCTCCCACTGATATGTATCTAAGCAGGACGCAAGTTACTAAGCAGGGGAGGAACTAGAACTTGAGGGGAGAGGAGGGGAGAAAAACCGTGTCAAAGCTGTCTTGCGCACTGTACACAACGACAGTACACAGTGTGCACACAGGGGCGGCGGAAAGGTGAGTGGATTTTCAAACGGGTAGATACACACTCGTGGCCCACCCTCTTTTGAGGAGGAGGGCACATGTTGTTCACATGTAGAACCTGTTTGGCAACCCATTGCCAAATTTTTCATTTTCTTTTCACTTCTTTCAAAAACATCAAATCAAAAATATTCTTACTTTTTTACACTTTTTACATCATATCAATAATTTTTTATTACTATTCAAATAAAAAAATTCACTACAAAACAAAACATTTTCACTTTTCCATAAAACATTCACTAATTTTATATCACATCAATCATTTCTTACTACTATTCAAATTAATATTTCATTTTACACTTACTTACCAAACTGGTTCGTAGTAAAACTAATATTTTTAGACAAATTGGCTTGGAAGAAACAAAACAATCTAGGGTGGTGGCTATAGGCCGTCTGTAGACGAGACTGACCAGTCTCATAGACCGGACCTATATTTACTTTCTCCTTGAGAGGGAACGTCCTATCGTTGCTCAACGTTACAGGTTATCTCCACTTGGATTAGAACCTAAAGTTTCCATTGAGAGTTAAGAACAACAACAGTCGAACTTGAGACTTCCTTATCAAGTACCAACAAAATCCAAGGGACAGCTCTATTGTTGTTTAGAGGCTTAGAGATGCATAGAATAGTGGGCTTGTTTGGTAAAGATATATACAAAATAGAGTAACGAGTTATTAGTCTTAAAATTAATAAAAAGTAATAATGTGATATAAAGTAAAAAAAATTTATATAAAAAAGTGAAAAAAAAATTTGTATCATAGTGAATTTATATTTGAATTGTTACGATTTAGTCTACAACTCTACAAACTTAGAGTTCAAAGGGGTAAAAAAGGCCAAAAAAGAAGAAGAAAAGACTAGAGAAAAACCGTGTCAAAGCTGTCTTGTGTACTGTGCACAAGGACAATGCACAGTGTGCACACGGGGGCGGCAAAAAGGTGAGTGGATTTTCAAACGGGTAGATACGCACTTGTGGCCCACCCTCATGTGAGGAGGATGGCACATGTTATTCACATGTAATAAAACTAATATTTTTAGACAAATTAGCTTGGAAAAAACAAAACAATCTAGAGTGGTGGCTATAGGCAGTATGTCGACGAGACTGACCAGTCTCATAGACCGGACCTATATTTACTGTCTCCTTGAGAGTGTATGTCCTATCGTTGCTCAACGTTACAGGTTATCTCCACTTGGATTAGAACCTGAAGTTTCCATTGAGAGTTAAGAACAACAACAGTCGAACTTGAGACTTCCTTATCAAGTACCAACAAAATCCAAGGGACAGCTCTATTGTTGTTTAGAGGATTAGAGCTGCATAAAATAGTGGGCTTGTTTGGTAAAGATATATACAAAATAGAGTAATGAGTTATTAATCTTAAAATTAATAAAAAGTGATAATATGATATAAAGTAAAAAGAATTTATATAAAAAAATGAAAAAAATTTTGTATTGTAGTGAATTTATTTTATTTGAATAGTAATAAAAAATTATCGATGTAATATAAAAAGTGAAAAATGTAAAAATATTTTGATGTTGATTGGTATTAGAAAATATGAAAAAATAAGGTGAAAAAAAAAAAAAAAGTACATGAACACTAGAAGGCACTACTATGTTCCGTTCCTGTCCTTGGCAAACAAGGCCAATAGAAGAATTTTGATTTGTTCTTAGGTATTTTCTTCCAACTCAAAGCATTCAACCATTCAAATAAGTCTCGAAAGTTCACCGTTCAAATCAATTTCTAAACAAAACTCAACTTTTCAATTTCAGGTATGTAATAAACTTTTATATTAATTAAGATTTAAGCTTTTATATTTGAATTGTTATTTTCAATTTATTATTCTTTTATATTTAGATTACTTTTTTTTTTATAATTGTTTTTATATTTAAAAGTGTTTATGAATATATATAGTTTTCGTTTCAAATTTTAATTATATAAAATATATAATTGTAATTGCGTGAGATTATGAAGAACAATGATTCAATTGAGCTTCAATCAAATTCTAAACGAGCTTGTATTGAGGTAGATTTAGCAAATCTAACAAACCGATCTTTACTTAAGAAAAAAAAAAAAAAAGCTATTATCTTAATGATATAGACAACATTAAAAGAACATATCTATAAAAAAAAAAAAAAAAACCTTTAGTTAAAATTTTTAATTAATTTTTATTCAACTTTAATTTTTTTTATTCATTAAAAAAAAAAATTCTTAACCCCATCTAAAATTCAGGCTCCCTCATTCTATTAAATGACTTATCACTTGATTAGTCAACATCAAATAATAAGTCTTAAAAGAAAAACTATGATAACTTATATTACGTGTTGATGCTGGAAGTCTTTGAAGTCTTCTCATATGTACTTTCCATTGGACGGTGGCTTTTCAAGGGCACTACGTAACATGCACCGGCCAGTACAATTCTTGAGTGCATGGGGAGTAATTCATACCATAATCAACGCGGAGAATAAAGTACGTTGGGAAGTTTCGGTCAAAATTTAGTTCCTAATTATTATTATTATTCCTAATTATTTTTTTAAAAAAAAGAAACATTCTTCTCTAAAATGTTGGTATTTATGCTCGTTGGCAGTTAGGAAGAAAGAGGGGGGCGGCCATTTTCTGTGCCCCACTCCCAACTCTTATTAGTGGGTTGTTACACTCTTCCTTGGCCCAATTAAGATCATTGGCTCGAACTTGATAAATCTGTCCTTTTAGATCAGTTCTTTTAAAATTAATATGACTTTTAAAATAATTATTGAAACAAAATTTAATAATAATTTATCGCATAATTAATAATAATTTTAAAAGCTACGTTTATTTTAAAATGATTAAAAAAAATATAAGTCTTTCTATATATATATTTTTAGTAGCATTAGTCCTAACTGTAATGTCATATCATCAATAATAAATATAATCATTGTATTCATATTCTAACCGGACAGAAGACGTAAGCGTGAGTGCATATATACTGTCAGCTTTGACGTACATGGGATTGCCATGTTTTTCGTGAGCGCGTGAGGTGTGAACCTACAACTTGGAAGTATACGGTGAGGAATTTGAGTCAAAACAGGGTTTTAAGAGTTGGACACTTGGACCTTCGTGGCTGAGGACTGACGTGTGTACGTAGTTGTGATTTCCTTACTACTAATATTGAAGGAAGAATCTTTCGTGGGCCCTAAGTGCATCTTCTCCGTCTATAATGTACAAGATCTACAGAGATTGGAATCTAATTTATTGTAACGGTCTCCATCCGAAAACAGAAAAACATGCACAAGAGTATGACCGAGATGTTCGTGATTCATCCAACATGTCTTCACGTTTATTGTTCATCGACGACCAAAATGTTCGTGATTCATCCAAGACCAACAACCTTAATCTAATGCTCGAGATAGGAATTTCCACGTTATCAGCGCGAAGTAGCTATGAACGTTCCCCCTCTTCTTATAAAAGGATTCCTAGCTAGCTAGCTAGCTTCAACACATACACTTAGATCGAGAAGCCATGGAATCAACAAAACTTAGTTATGACCAAGAATGGGTTATACAGATAAGTCGAGCCATAGAAGAAGGCCTAGAAGAAAGCGATGAAGAAGGCGTTCCCGTTAGCATCTTTAGCGTACCCAAAAGCCTAATCTCTTTCAAACCAGAAGCATACATTCCACAGCTAATAGCCCTTGGTCCATACCATCACCAGCGGCTTGAACTCTTCGAGATGGAGCACTACAAGCTCACTTCCGCTAAGAGACTGCAAAAGAACCTCCATCCAATCAAATTCTGCCACTTGGTCAACCATATTGCGGAAAGTGATAGCACTCTCCGCGCTTGCTACCACCGCTTCTTGGAGTTCGACCGGGAAACACTTGCATGGATGTTTGCCATCGATACTTCCTTCTTGTTGGAGTATCTTCATACCTACTCTGCCAAAACGGAAGGTTCGCTTGTGCGAATCTCTTCTAAGATGGCACATCTGATCGACCATACAAGAAGGAAAACCGCACACCACGCAATCGTCGGGGATATTATCATGCTGGAAAACCAAATCCCTCTCTTTTTGCTCAGAGAAGTCCACAAATTTTTTCTGCTGCATGAAGATCATGACCAAGCATTAGCCACAATGCTGATGGGTTTCTGCAAAGATTTATTACCCATCAAGTACATTAATTACCAACATTTTAGAGAAGAATGTTTCGAGAGAGCCCATTTGCTAGAACTTCTCTACCACATGTTTGCACCAAAGCTGCAACTTGTACCTGATTGTGAGCAGGAGGAGCCAAAAGCGGACGAAGAGATTGGCTGGTTTAGAAAGGCCTTGAAATCATTCTTGGCGGCACTAATTTATATTAACTTGGCCCCGCTCCGCCTTCTCAGTAAAATTTGCAAGTCAAAAGCAATCATGCTTCTGGTTACACTGCCATTTACAATCCTCTCGTATGTTTTGCATCTTGGAAACAAGGGTGATATAAACAATCTCAGAAGCTGTGTCACGCTTGGGATTGCAATCTCTTCGACCAAAGGACTCAATTCTTCTTTAGTCTTCTGAGATGCACTTTCCAAGGAACCTGGAAAGTGCATCTCAGAAGTTGTTGTGGATTGGAATCCATAAATTTCGACAATTGTTGTGGTAAATTTTACCTTCCCGTTATTCATTTGGATGATAACTCAGAAGTTGTGCTAAGGAACCTGGTGGCCTATGAGGCATGCATTGCGCCGGAGGTGATGATTTTTACACGTTACACGGAATTGATGAATGGAATAATTGATGGTGAGGAGGATGTGAGGATTCTTCGAGAGGCGGGGATCATCTTGAACCGCCTCAAAAGCGATGAAGAAGTGGCAACACTTTGGAATGGCATGGCTAAGTCTGTAAGGGTAACGAAAGTTCACATTCTGGACAAGGCCATTGAAGGTGCAAATACTTATTATTCGGGGAGTTGGAAGGTCAGGATGATCGTGGCCATGAAGAAGTACGTCTTTGGTTCATGGCCATGTCTTACGTTTCTAGCAGCTAACACTCTGATATTGTTGTCTACTCTGCAGGCTGCGTGCACGATGTACAATTGCTCCAAAATTTTCAAGGCTCTATGAGTGTTTTCACCTCTGTTACGTTTCAATTTCATTTTATTTTTTTTTCTCTTTCTTTTTTACAGGGCCAGATCAATGGTCTGGATTGTTTGACTTAATTATAACTAGACTCTAGAGAGAAAGTCAGAAAGTAAAAGAACAAAGTTCTTTATTTAGATGTTGCTTTTGCAAGGCTATACGTCAATAGTTAATTTGACTTAATTATCATCGTACGTTGGTGGCCGAAGTGTGAAACTCTGAAAGTAGTACGTACGTGTTCCATGTGTTTAGTCTTACTGGGTAATGTTTTTGACTTATTTGTATCGTTGACGGATCATTTTTTTTTTTTTTTCGAGAGGAGACGGATCATTTTAATTCAAATCAATTATAAATATGGACAGTGAACATTAAAAAAAAAAAAAAAAATTAGGAAGCTGACCAATATGTGTCGTATTTTTATTGGGACTAAGTTGGCAACCTAACTGTATCTGTTAAGGGAGTAATTTGTACATGCGTAATTTAGGCTAACCACAAAGTTCAATAGTACAATTTTTCTAAAATTAATCTATCGGTGCTTTTTCGTTTAACTCAACCTCTTTAGAAGGAGTTACACAAGATTATGAAACAGAATACTATTTGGGCCAAACCTCTTATAGCGAGTTATCAACTGGGGTTTGCATCTGTATCTCCTCTTCATATATCTTTCTGTATGCTGATAACATAGAAGCCCTTTCGGCCATTTTTCCCCTGCTAGAGGACTGCAGCGATAAGGCCCTCTTTCTCTTTTTCTTTTTATCATGGGCACTGAAGTTCTCACTCGGCTTTTTCAGAGAGATGGATTGATCCTTTCTTCAAGTATCAAAATTGCTAGAAACTGTTACCTAATAACTCCATTGTTTTTTTTTTTTTTTTTTTTTTTTTGCAGATAATGTCATTATTTTTGCTAAGGCTACTTCCACAGCAGCATCCTCCATCAATTGTCTTGATATATAACACATCAAAATCATCAATGTTTTTTTTTGCAGATGACGTCATTATTTTTGCTAAGGCTACTTCCACAGCAGCATCCTCTATCAATTATTGTCTTGATATAAAACACATCGAAATCATCCATGTTTTTTGGTAAAAATATATACCGCCCAGCTGTCAATCAAAAACAGTATTCAAGCCATCTTGCCTTTCAGACCTACACATAAAATTAATGATATATACAAAGCACCTTGGTCTGCTATTACTGTTTGGCAAATAAAAAAAAAAAAAAGAGGCTTTTCAAGATATTGTGGACAAAGTCTTAAACAGAGTTGAAGGATGGAAGGTGCCAAAACTATTTTAATAACTTTCCATTGGAAGGTGGGTTTGCAATTAATTAAGATTCTTGATTCTTCTTAGCAGCGAGTGCATGGGGTGTAATGTCATTGTTTCTCTGAACCAATAATTTCCACGCCGAGAATAAAGTATACGTTGGGAAGTTTCGGTCAAAATTGAGTTCTTTGAACCAATTATAAGTCGGTTGGATCTTTCTTATTGATTCGTGGTGATCTTGCATCATATCGTCTACAATTATTTTCATGCAATTAATCAATCGATGTAGTCTATGTACTCATCATTATCATAGTAGAGGGAGAAAGAATTATGTAGGGCCTTCGAGGAGGAGGATCAATAATTTGTTCCTAGCACGAAACCACTTTGTGTTAGGTTTTATATATTGGTTCATTTCGGTAATCAAAATAAGGGTCGTAACTTTTTAAACACCTAATTAAGTGTTTTGATCAAAAATTAGAATCTAAAATAAATTTCTCCCGATGATAAAATTAAAATCTAAAATAAATTTATTAAAAAAACCAGGACCTATAAATTAAATTTCATCAACCACAATTCATTTCCTTAATAACCACGTGTTCTCTTAATTTCTTCCAAAATTATTGTTTTATCTATAAAATATTATAATCTAGTCTTAATCTCAAAATGAAAGCCTCTTTACTCGATGCTAAATCTATAAAAGAAGGCAAAAAGTTTTAGAGAGCCATTGCGGTAAGAGGTGAGTATGAAGTTTGTCGGAGTTGCAAGTTGAGTCAAGGTTTACAAATGTTTTGTAAGTTAACTAGTTATAACACATATTTTCTATAGTAGATATCTTTGAGATTGGTTGACTCCCAGATTGATCTACTTTTGAAGAATTTTTCAAGAAATTTTCACTTCATCACTAAATCTTTGTGTCTATTTTATTTTATGCTTCATTTGGATGCGGTGATATCAACTATGGTAATTTGCTTAACAATTGATTTATTTGATAATCTGATTAATAACAACTTTAGCATCTAAAGTGAATTTTTCAGTTTGTTTTATACTTGAAATGATGACGTATCTTCCTCTTATGCGGAGCATCCCCTAATGGGATACAGCCTTGACCAAGCGTGACGCCAAACGACGGACTTGGCTTGATGTGACCCACAAGTACGGCTTATTGTAAGGTTGTCATGGTGACTTGATGATGCATTGGATTTTATGTGTTCGCTAATGGTTATAGGACAAGAATTGGGGGTGGCCATTGTCTGTGCCCCATTCCTTACGCTTCTTATGCAATTGTCGGGCAGGCAGGCTTACTTCCTTGGCTCGATAAGGGCCAATGACTTAGGCTTGATTGACTTGGCCCAAACTATGGACTCCCAAGCCTGTAATCTCAAACTGGGCGGCCCGAGTTGATATCTCTCACACACACACACACACACATGCATCTATATTAGAAGTTGTGATAACTTCACAAAAGGGTATTAAACTATCAAACGTCTCAAACTAGTGTATCCAAGTTTTCAAATGTCTCGATACTTCGTTAGGATTTGCTATTAAATCCTACAAAAATTTTCGAAATATCCATTTTTTTTTTTTAAAAAAAAAAAATGTTAGGATTTAGATGTTGATTAAAATTTAATGGAATTTGCAAAAATACCAATGTTTGAATCTAATGAAAAATTTTATAATTTTTTTTAAAAAAATAAAAATGGGAGTATTTTAGAAATTTTGGTGGGATTTAACAACAAATCCTAACGAAATATCCTTAAGTGAGATGTTTGAAAACTTTGATACATTAGTTTGAGACATTTGATAGTTCAGAACTATTTTTTCAAAATGGCGTATAATTTTCAATACCCTTTTATAAAGTTATCCCTTAAAAGTAGTCAAACACCAAACCGAAGACGTGGCCTGCGGTAAGAAATAAAGAAAAGCAAAATCATGAAGTTAAGGCTTCCATACCAAAGAATACAACAAGACAAAGAATTCTTCATTAAAGAATGCAATAAAGAATTGATAACATATATGCCACTCAGTATGCATGCTCTCAATCAATTAAATAC
This sequence comes from Alnus glutinosa, assembly GCF_958979055.1. Classification (NCBI taxonomy): domain Eukaryota; kingdom Viridiplantae; phylum Streptophyta; class Magnoliopsida; order Fagales; family Betulaceae; genus Alnus; species Alnus glutinosa. The sequence goes on along the minus strand of NC_084891.1, from coordinate 3,491,076 downwards.
AAACACTAAACAACAACAGAAAGAGAAAACATTCATAAAGCGGCCGCCACCCATTTGGAGCAACTGTACACAGAACAAGCAGTCTCCAGGGCAGATAACAATATCAACATGTTAGCAGCTAAAAACGTAAGGTATGGCCATGAACCACATATATACTTTTTCATGATCACATTAATCCTGGCCTTCCAACTCTCCGAATAATAAGTATTTGCACCTTTAATGGCCTTGTCGAGAATTGGAACTTTCGTTACCCTCACAGACTTCGTCATGCCATTCCAGAGCGCTGCCACTTCTTTATCGCTTTTGAGGCGATTCAAGATGATCCCTGCCTCTCGAAGAATTCTTACATCTTCCTACGTATCAATTATTCCATTCATCATTTCCATGTAACGTGTAAAAACCATCACCTCCGGAGAAATACATGCCTCATAGGCCACGAGGTTCCTCAGCACAACTTCCGAGTTATCATCCAACTGAATAACCGGAAGGTAAAATGTACCACAAGACTTGTCGAAATTGATAGATCCCAAGCCACCCTTTGTTGGATGAAATTTGACACCAATTTTATGGAGTTGTGTCACACTTGGGATTGAAATCTCTTCGACCAAAGGACTTTCGTCTTTCATCTCATGAGATGCACTTTCCACCTCTTCGGCCATACTCCCTGCCGATGATATGAGACTGTTTATATCACCTTTGTTTTTAAGATGAAAAACATATGAGATGATTGTAAATGGTAGTGTAACTAAAAGCATGACCGCCTTTGATTTGAACAGTTTACTGAGAAGGCGGAGCGGTGCCAAGTTAATGTAAAGTAGTGCTGCCAAGAATGATTTCAAGGCCTTTTTAAACCAGCCAATCTCTTCGTCCGCTTTCGGCTCCTCCTGCTCACAATCAGGTACAAGTTGCAGCTTTGGTGCAACCATGTGGTAGAGAAGGTCTAGCAAATGAGCTCTCTCGAAACATTCTTCTCTAAAATGTTGGTAATTAATGTACTTGATGGGTGATAGATCTTTGCAGAAACCCATCAGCATTGTGGCTAATGCTTGGTCATGATCTTCATGCAACAGATAAAAACTGTGGACTTCTCTGAGCAAAAAGAGAGGGATTTGGTTTTCCAGCATTATAATATCCCTGAGGATCGCGTGGTGTGCGGTTTTCCTTCTTGTATGGTCGATCAGATGTGCCATCTTAGAAGAGATTCGCATAAGCGAACCTTCCGTTTTGGCAGAGTAGGTTTGAAGATACTCCAACAAGAATGAAGTATCGATGGCAAATATCCATGCGAGTGTTTCCTGGTCGAACTCCAAGAAGCGGTGGTAGCAAGCGCGGAGAGTGCTATCACTTTCCGCAATATGGTTGACCAAGTGGCAGAATTTGATGGGTTGGAGGTTCTTTTGCAGTCTCTTAGCAGAAGTGAGCTTGTAGTGCTCCATCTCGAAGAGTTCAAGCAGCTGGTGATGGTATGGGCCAAGGGCTATTAGCTGTGGAATGTATGCTTCTTGTTTGAAAGAGATTAGTGTTTTGGGAACAGTGAAGATGCTAATGGGAACGCCTTCTTCATCGCTTTCTTCTAGGCCTTCTTCTATGGCTCGTCTTATCTGTATAACCCATTCTTAATTGGTCATAACTAAGTTTTGGTGGTTCTATGGCTTCTCTAATGAATGTACGTGTTGAAGCTAGCTAGCTAGGAATCCTTTTATAAGAAGAGGGGGAGCGTAACGTTTATAGCTGCTTCGCGCATGATCAACGTGGAAATTCCTATCTCAAGCATTAGATTAAGGTTGTTGGTCTTGGACGAATCACGAGCATTAGATTAAGTTGATTTAAGGTTGTTGGTCTTGTCAGAAGACAGTGACAACTAATAATTATAACATAAATATTTTTTATAAAAGTATAAAATTAAGGTTTTAATATAATGCAGTAAAAAGTTAATACATACGGTAGGCCTCTAATTAATAATTGTACAATAAAAATTATTTAAAAAAATAGAATTAAGACTCTAATATATATGGTAAAAAATTAATAAATAATTTCTAATTAAGGCATTCAATTATGAAAAAGTAATTACAAATTAAAAGTCTCATTATTCACATTTACAAAAAATTCTAATGTCCATAAATTCTTGAAAAGTCTCACTTGTTTAGTACTCTTTTTAAAATCCCAATTTTTATGCTTATGAAAGTCCAAAGAACATAATTTTTTGTCCAACATTTATTTGAACTAAATGTTTAGAAGAATATGGAAAGTCTTGAAAATGCATAAATTCTCATTGTTTGCATTGTGCATATAGATAGAATTACACCATCAATAAGTTATAAGTCTTCAACGTCCAACATTTTTTTTTCGCATTATATTTCATTACAAATGACTCTTTATATAACTTATTTCTATTTTTCTCTTTATTTTTTTCTTCTAAGTCTTATTATTTCAGTTCTTTGAATCAAGTAATAATTCATTCTATATCTAATTAGTTATTAAAAAAAAAAAAGATTTAAAGTATATTTTACAAATAGAAAAAATGCCCTAATTATCATATTAAATAAAAATAATAATATAAACATTAAAATAAAATTGATTTAATTAATATTTAAATATTAAACAAAAAAATCGCTTAAACTTGTCTTCTTATATATAGCTTAAAATCTATTGAGCCGACCTGTCAGCCGGGCACCCTTTAATAAAGGGTTGAAGACTTAGAAGAGTACCAACAATTTGGTATATATGTTATTCTATCAGATTTTACACGTGCAACCCGTTTTTGTTTTTCCCTTTAATTTCCTTAATTGATTCAGACCATCCGCCGTTCTGGCAAAGCAACTTTTGCCTAATTTTGTGAAACTTAGGTTGGCGCAATGGACTCGCATCTACCAATTAATCTGTATGGCTCTCTAGCTTAAATAATTGCAAAAAAAATATAAAATTAGTTAATGTAGTAAATTTTGATACCATATAAATGGAGTTTATTGCGAATCAAGTAATTAAATTATAAGAATTGATTTTTTTTTATTTTTTTTTATAAATAATTTTTGAGTTATCCAACCACATGCATAATTGAACATATAATTTTCATATACACTCTCTCACGTTTACTATTTAAATTGCTAATATTTTAGACCCTACCCAAATTACTAAAAAAACGAATAATAAATTTCTGAAAATCCTTGTCCCAATTAAGCAATTCTGTCCCAGGCACACCATCACGCATGAACATGCATGCTCGATATGTCCCGATGTTTAATTTATTTGCTATCTCTTACGTGGTTGGGGTGAAAGGGGGCCTCCACCCTATGGAAAGCCAACCACTACTTTTTTTTTTCTCCTTTTTATTTATTTATTTATTTATTGTTATTATTTTTTATATAAAAAGTGGATACGTACTGTTTGGATAATTACGTGCGCGTGAAAAGCATTAATTACGTACGAGGGTTCAAACAATGAAAACACGGTTTTGAAAAAGTAGTGACGATCAACAACGTGCCCTAAATTAAGGTCCAGTCTCCGACATATCTTGACGTTGTTCATCGAGGACCAGCATGTTCATGAATCATGATTATCATCCAAGGCCAACCTCTCTTGATGGTCGACAGGGCATGCAACAAGATTCCACGTACTCAGCGCCAACACATTTTTCCAGCCCCTTTTTCCCCTTTCGGTTCTTTTAGTACTCCTCCTTTTCCTTTCCCTGAATCTGCCAAACATATATAATTCAAACAGGGTGAGCTTTAATTCAAACCATGCATGTACGAAGCCATTAAAACCATGCATGTTCTCCGTACGTGCATACTTGTCATCGTGGTATATATATAGTCCATCAACAGTCGAAGGGTACTTAGTTTTCTTTCGCCCGTAGTTTTCTGTTGGATATATAAATAGTCCATCAACGGTTCAAGTTTTTTGTCGGATTCTTGTTGACGAATAGTATAGTTCAATCATTGTTTTCTAGGTTTATAGATCGTAAGAAGGATAGCGTGTTTGAATGGATTAATAATCATGTGCATGTATATTATTTTTATGATGTGGAACCCTATCAAGGTATGATTATTTTGTGATTGATCTTTATCTGTCAGGTAAACTTTGAATATATGACCTAGTATGTAAGAACCGTGTATTAGTTAACTAAGCGAGAAATTAAACAACCGATCTAATGGTATTAACCAAACGAGTCAACTATTTGAGCTAATCCCTCGCATGCTATTGAGGGTATATATTGATCATCTCATATATAGGTGACCGTAATAGATTGTACGTCACTCTAGACTGATACCAATTCAATATGAGAAATGTTTCATACCACATTTTTATTCCACAATTATCTCATAATGTTAATTATGTGGCAGTCCCAACCAACCATTATATATATATAATGGTTGGTTGAGACTGCCACATAATTAACATTATGAGATAATTGTGAGATAAAAATATAATTTCTAACATTACTCATTGAGTTTAATCACTTTCACTCCATATATGTGTCTATGTGCATGTTTTGACTGAAAACATAGTCATCATTGGACCAATAATAGCATAATCAAATTACCAACTTCCAAAAAATTTCAATAGATAATAAATAATATACACTTATTAATTAGTTATTATATGCGGTCGATTTTGTAATCTTAAATTATTGTCTACTAGCTAGGTTTTAGAGATTGTCTCATTTTGGTGATCGAAACAAGTGTTGTAAAACTTTTTAACACCTAAAAGTGTTTTGGTATAAAAATTTAGTAATAGAATTGAGGTTTTTGTTCTACTATCAGAAAGACCATCAATTGTTGTCCTAACAAGATGCATGATAAATGAACTCAAAAGCCTACTCGAGAAGACTATCAGATAGACGTCCTAACACTGCTTGTAGAAGGTGAATTTTAGAGCCTACCCAAGAGCACCATTAGAAGGATCATCAAAAGAATGTCTTGGCGCTACTCATGGAAGATGAATTCCAGAGCCTGCCTGAGAGCACCGTCAGGAAGATCGTCAACAAACTGTCCTCACACTGCTCAATTTTCAAGGTTTTTTTTTATGAAGAAACCTTAGAGATGTCTTGGCAGAGCATTTACACATCCTGACATCGTGCAATTTCTTGCACATTCCTGAAGCGTTTTTCATGTGTAAGCTTTAGGGTTTTTCATTGTTGATTTATTTTTATTGGCTACATTTTGTTGACAAAAACACTGCCATATCAGGGACACCGTAATTCCAGAAGACCGACAAAAGACTTATTGCAAAAATATTAATCGAAAATGGAAATGGCTGAACAAAGCAATATCCGAATGGAATATCACTAAGAAGGCAATGTTTTGATCAAGGAAATATTTTGGAAGACTTTATAGCTCAGAAAGTAAGTTTTTCATGCAGACTGTCCAGACAGCCAAAAGCAGCGTCCGGACGCAAGTCACAGAAAGTTAATGTTCGATACCTGTTCAAATAGCCCAACGGATGTGAACCACCAAGAGCTCCTGTTCGCAACTTGTCCGGACGACCCAGGGAACTCGAACTACAGAGAACACCTGTTTACAAGGATGTTCAAACGCTCAAGTGATGACTGTGGACGGAGAAGACTTTCCCTGCAACCGTCCGTACTCTAGGTCAAGCTGTTCAGACGCACTTCAGCAAAATCATAGAGTTTGTTGTTACCTATCCAGACATCGCCTATGGAAATCCAAATTTGTATAAAATTAGGATTTTTGAGGCCTATTTAAAGAGGCTTCTAGGCATTTTTTAGGCATATTTAAAGAGGATTCTGAATAGAATTCCAAGTGTGCTAAGAGAATAGAGTTTAGGCAGAAATTGTTTTATGTACTATTTCTCTTAGAATATTTATGTTGTAACCGTTCAACCATTTGAAACCTAACTATAGAGGAGTTCTAGTTAAAGGGATCAATTGAATAATTCTCTAGAAGAGTTTGGTAGAAAGGCGCTCAAGTATAGGTACTTGTTAGAGTTCAAGGTACAACTACTACAAGGGTATTGTGAGTACTACTATCTTGTAACTAGTTATTTCTTCTGTTAGTTGATTTCCTGGGTTTGGCTGCCCTGTAGTAGTTTTTCTCTTTGGTGCAAAAAGTTTCCACTTCGTAACCAAAATATCTGTGTATATCTCTTTACTGCTTTTATAATTTGGTTGCTTGCTTGGTTGCGGTGAATTTTAGGAGTCTTTATTTTTCAATTGGTATCAGAGCGGGTTCACTCGTTTTTGGATTAATTTCTTGAGTGCTATCCTTGACTCCTCTTATCATGTCTCTAAATCTTAATTTTGTCCCTCATTTTGATGGTACTAATTATAGCTATTGGAAAGCACGAATGAGATTTTTTCTAAAATCTATAGACGTTTGGCACATACTTGAATCTGGATGGACCCACCAAAAACACCAACTGCTGAATGGACTATCATTCAAACTCGTATTTCGAATGACAAAGCCTTAAATGACATCTGCCAAGCACTTTCACCATCTGAATTCTCACGAATTTCTCATTGTGAAACTACCCTAGAAGCATGGGGAATCCTGTAAACTATATATAAAGGCACAAAACTTGTAAAATCTGTCAAACTTAAAATGGTTGTTTCCCAGTTTGAAGGAATTAAGATGCTAAAGGATGAATCTTTTAGTGAGTTTTACACCAAGATTAGTGATTTGATAAATTCTATGATAAATCTTGGTAAGAAAATATCTTATGCAAAACTCATTAAAAAGATTTTTAGATCTTTGCCTAAAAGGTTTAGAATTAATGGTACAACTATTGAAGAAAGCAAAAATCTTGATGAGATGAAAGTTGAAGAGCTTGTAGGTTCTCTTCAAACTTATGAGTTTCCTTGCCCTTATCAAGAAGGCTAAATCCATTGCTCTCAAAGTTGCAAAAGGTAAGAGCAAAATTTCTTTTGATGAAGAAACTGATGATGGGGATGGAATAGCCATGTTTAATTACCAAGAATTTCAGAAAATTAATGAACTTTAAAAGGTTCAAAAATAAGAAATTTTCTGATAATTTTAAAAGTAACCCTAAAGGTACTGAACAAGAAAAAGATGAATCTGATAAAAAGGATCCTCATGGACCGTGGTCCTAAGGGTTATGCTAGAGGTAACTGATCGATCAAGGCATTAAGGGTGTGAAAGCCTCCAAACTTGATATGTTATCTAAGTCTGAGGAGATTAAAATGAAAGATGATGAGGCATTAAATGAGTTCCATGCTCATTTGAATGATATTGTCATTCGCGTTTTAATCTTGGGAGCAGATTGCTGACAATAAGATAGTAAAGAAAATCTTGAGATCTTCACTTGAGAAGTTTAGACCCAAAGTGACTGTTATAGAGGAAGGCAAGGATCTTGATGCTTTGAAGGGTGAACTTATTAGGTCTCTTCAAACTTATGAGTTGTCTTTGCCTCAGCCAAAGAATAAAAAATTGACTTTGAGGTCCTCAAGAAAGAAGGTAGTAGAATCCTCTGATAAGGAATCTATAGAATTTGAGGAATATTTTGGGTTCGTTGTGATGTGCGATTTTGTATTTATTATATTTTACTATTTTGTACTATATTTAAAATTATGAATACTGAAAAAAACTTGTTTTTTGAAATTATGTTTGGATGGTTTGGAGAACCTGAGACAAAATTAGAAAAAGTTGAATAAAACCTTAATAGAATTTGAATTTCAAAAAATAACCCAAACATGTTTCTGAAAAATAAGAAAATAATAATAATAAAAAAAAAAAAAAAAAAAAAAAAAAGTGTTATCCATACATGCTCTTAGCCATGTTGGCTAAGAAGTTTATGAAATTCTTCAAAAGTACTAAGAAGACTAGCAAGACCCCCTATTTGGATCTTTCAAAAGGTGATTCCCAAGGAGTCACACAATGGAAGAAAGAGAGGCCAAAGAAATCGTTTGAGGTTATATATATATATATATATATATATATATATATATATATATACACTCCATATAATGTTAAGAAATTTTCGATCTTTTGATGAGTTGTATTGTTTGAGTTTATATTATTTACTACATATAATGTAAAATGTTAGACTATTGTTTTCTTAATTTCCCTGGAAACATACATTTTACCTTTCGAATTAAGTTGCACCACTTTTATTTCTTCTTCTTTTTTTTGCCTTCAATGTTTAAAAATTAGCAATGTAGTACAATGACGACCAAGGTAACTAATCAAATAACAGCGTCTTTGATTCTGCAAGGAGAAGCGTCTTCGTCTTCTACCCAAAAAGATAAAAACAAGCCCGCAGGCTAAAAGAAATATAAAACTCCGCAAAGTATTTGAGAGAGAATTCTCTGATTTGATAATAATTCAATTGATTAAATTTTACATAATAAGCAAGCCTATTTATAGAAGAGGAATACTTGTAGATAAAGTAAACTATTCCTTGCAGTAAAAGTAATTCTAGTCCTAGTAAGGAAAATAAATAAATAAAGTAAATCCAGTCCTAGTTAGTAAATAAAATAGTCTTAATTGTAAATAAGAGAGTAAAATAAAATAAAATCCTGGCTTGACGATCAAGTATTTTCTTTTGTAATTCTATTGTCTGAGAGTAGGTAAACTTTTAATCAAACGGTGCTTCTCCAATATTATTTTTGACATTTTTTCTATTTTTTCGTTTTCTCCGAAAATATTAGTAAATTATGTCCTACATCAGACACCTCACTTGAAAAAAACTCGTTCTCGAGTTTTCTTTGCGAAATGCCACGCGAGGCTCTTCCGGAGAAAAACACTTGGAGAAATCTACGTAAATAGCACTAAGACACGACTTTTCCTTTTCATCTCCTTCCATAAAAATTTCTCCAATTTTTTTTTTTTTTTTTGACGTCATCTTCAACTTTATTGTTTTCTTCAAATGAATCACCATTGATATTTAATCTGTGGTGATCATAATGAGCTGTGCTTGTGGTGGATATTCTTCCATTGGTACAATAGTTGTAACTAATTGTTGTGGCTGCACATATATAGGTTTTCTATTCGGAGATTCATAAAACCTACTTTGATATCAACTGAAGTAGCAGAAGACTAAGGTACGTAACTAATTAAAGAGCAGCATCTTTGATTTTGCAAAGAGAAACATCTTCGTCTTCTACTCAAAAAGATAAAAATAAGTTCATAGGCTAAAAGAAATATAAAACTCCGTAGAGTATTTTAGAGAGAATTATTTGATTTAATAATAATTTAATTGATTGAGTTTTACATAATAATTAAGTAAAGGAAATAAATTCTTAATTGTAAATAAGAGAGTAAAATAAAATGAAATTGTGGTTTGACTGTTGTTATCTGTATTGCAATCAATTCTAAAATCGGCATAATAAAGATTCATGCGGTAAGACATGGCCACGAACAAAACTGATAAAGAAATACGCATGAGAGTCATATGTATGATAAAGAAATTGTTGGCTTCATCATTCATGCCAAAAGAAAAAACAAGTAGTACGACAAAAACATAAAGTAACATCTAGCCTTGAGTAGTTTAGCGAGTTTGAAGAACTTGTTGTACGTTTTGCCCATCGTTTAATTTAGACGAAAGACTTGGAAAACTAGAAACTGAAAACCAAACTCGATCCAGAGTCCAGACCATTAATGATATCTGTCCCGGTAAGAAAGAAGTGAAAACATGCACTCATAGAGCCTTGAAAATTTTGGAGCAGTTGTACATCGTGCACGCAGCCTGCAGAGTAGACATCAATATCAGAATGTTCGCTGCTAGAAACGTAAGACATGGCCATGAACCAAAGACGTACTTCTTCATGGCCACGTTCATCCTGACCTTCCAACTCCCCGAATAATAAGTATTTGCACCTTCAATGGCCTTGTCCAGAACGGGAACTTTCGTTACCCTCACAGACTTCGTCATGCCATTACAGAGCGTTGCCACTTCTTCATCGCTTTTGAGGCGGTTCAAGATGATCCCCGCCCCTCGAAGAATCCTCACATCCTCCTCACTATCAATTATTCCAATCATCAATTCCGTGAAACGTGTAAAAGCCATCACCTCCGGTGCAATACATGCTTCATAGGCCACCAGGTTCCTTAGCACAACTTCCGAGTTATCATCCAAATGAATTACGGGAAGGTAAAATGCACCGCAACACTTGTCGAAATTTATGGATTCCAATCCACCCTTTGTTGGACGAAATTTGACACCAACTTTATGAAGCTGTGACACGCTTGGGATTGCAATCTCTTCGACCAAAGGACTTAATTTGTCTTTAGTCTTCTGAGATGCGCAGTCCACCTCTTCCGCCACATTCTCAGCGGACGATATGAGATTGTTTATATCAACCTTGTGTCCAGGACGCAAAACACACGAAAGGATTGTAAATGGTAGTTTAATCAGAAGCTTGATTGCTTTTGATTTGAAAATTTTACTGAGAAGGCGGAGCGGGGCCAAGTTAATACAAATTAGTACTGTCAAGAATGACTTCAAGGCTTTTCTAAACCAGCCAATCTCTTCTTCCTCTTTCGGCTTCTGCTGCTCACAATCAGGTACAAGTTGCAGTTTTGGCGCAACCATGTGGTAGAGAAGTTCTAGCAAATGAGCTCTCCCGAAACATTCTTCTCTAAAATGTTGGTAATTACTATGCTTGATGGGTGATAAGTCTTTGCAAAAACCCATTAGCATTGTGGCTAATACTTGGTCATGATCTTCATGCAGCTGATCATAAAAACTGTGGACTTCTCTGAGCAAAAAGAGAGGGATTTGGTTTTCTAGCATGATAATATCCCGGAGGATCGCATGGTGTGTCGTTTTCCTCCGTGTGTAGTCGATCAGATGTGCCATCTTAGAAGAAATTCGCATAAGCGAGCCTTCCGTTTCGACGGAGTAGGTTTGGAGATACTCCAACAAGAAGGAAGCATCGATGGCAAATATCCATGCGAGTGTTTCCCGGTCGAACTCCAAGAAGCGGTGGTAGAAAGCGCGGAGAGTGCTATCACTTTCCGCAATATGGTTGACCAAGTGGCAGAATTTGGTGAGTTGGAGGTTCTTTTGCACTCTCTTAGCAGAAGTGAGCTTGTAGTGCTCCATCTCGAAGAGTTCAAGCCGCTGGCGATGGTATGGGCCAAGGGCTATTAGCTGTGGAATGTATGCTTCTGGTTTGAAAGAGATTAGGGTTTTGGGTACGCTGAAGATTCTAACGGGAACCCCTTCAGCGTTGTCTTCTAGGTCTTCTTCTAGGGCTCGACTTATCTGTATGACCCATTCTTGGTCATAACTAGGTTTTGGTGTTTCCATGGCTTTTAACTCAGCAGACATGGTCTCTTTAGAGAGAGAGAGAGAGAGAGAGAGAGAGAGAGGGAGCTAGGCGAGAAAGAATGTGTAGTGCTTTTCTACTGACTGCTGTGCTGAGCACACCCTTTTATAGTGGTTTTATTTTTTTTTATTTTTTTTATTTTTCTCCTGAGCATGCAATTATACAAGGAAAGGGGTTGGATTCTTCCCACTCCCAAATGGGTTGGACTTAAAGAATACCAACAATTTGAAGCTAACCCGTTTTCGTTTTTCCCTTTCCTTGAATATTCCGACGTTCTGCCAAACAACGTAACCGGCCATCAGGCATGAACATGAATGTGTAGTGCTCCGATTGAAATAATTAACTAAGAGAGATAATAATCTAGCTGTAAAAATGACCTTTTTTCCATAAATTCAGGCTATTCGGCTAGGGGAAGAAAGGGTTATTACTTATATTTCTCATATAATTTTTCTATTTTTTGTCATAAGCAAAAACTTTGGATAATTGTGTTTGAAAAATGTTTTTGAAAGAAAGAAAAAAAAAAAAATACTTGAAAAGTATTTGAAAGTAATATTGAAAACAGTTTTTTAAAACATAAGGAAATAAAACAAAAAGGAAATATTACTTACACCAAAAAAAAGGGGAGGCTTAATTTCGCTTGAATAGTATCGTTTATGGCTCAAAAAATGACACTATTTAATTAGCGTCTTTTGAATAGTGTCTTTTGCTTAATAGTGCTAAATATAGTCGAGATTAATCCAGGATATATAGCACCATTTTAGCTCAAACAACAGTAACAGTGTAATGTCATTTGAATAGTAAAAACGACGCTAACTTAGTGTCGTTTTACTGTTCAAATTAATTAATGAATTTCGAAGTTTTTATTTTTATCTTTTAGCTTCTTGACTTTGTTCCTATTATTAAATCAATCATTCATATTATTAACCCCAACCAACACTTGAATTTTTTGTTTTTATTTTTAACACGAACTTATAGAAAGGTTGGTTGGAAACTGCTACTACAATATGAGATAATTATGAGGGGGAAAAAAATTTAGCATTACTGTTTTCAAAAATACACGATTATAAAAGTTAAACCGCCCACGTTTTCGCGAAGCAAATTTGATACGCGTCAGTTACCAAGATTGCCCAAAAACACGGTTTTGAAAAGTGCTAACAAACATGCTCAAGATAGACTTTTCCGTGTGAGAAGTGATCGAGCTTTGATTGATGGTCCATGGAGTGGCTTTCTTCCTCCGTAATTTCTTGCTTGGTGGTCCACATGAAGAATTCAAGATTTTTGTCAGCTTCTTGTTGAGGAATGAATGGATCGAATTAGTTTATCATTGTTTTGTAGGTTTTTCGATGGTAAGAAGGATAGCGTACGTCTTTGAATGGATTAATGGTATATATTCATCTCAAAGAGAAGGTGACCGTGATAGTTTGTCACTCTAGAAAATGATAGGCAATATTTCAGTATCATGATCATTACTTCATATACATATGTGTGTGTGGGTGCATGTTTCGAGTGTGTAAAACAATATCTTCAATTGGACCAATAATATTTGGGCAATAAAATTATCAGTCTCTAAAAGTTTAGACTTAATAATATTCTAATTTTTTTTCAATATTTGGAGTAGATCATTGAGAGATACGCTTACTTTATTCTTACCAAACACTTCTGCTTTCTCTGCTTATTTTCATTCTTAGATCTCATCACGGATTTAGGCATCGGAGTTATAACTCTCTGCTGAACCACCAATGGGCCGGTCACTTTAATTAAGCTTTCTTTGTTTCTTACCTTGCATGCATTGTCGTTCAAAAGCTTGGTGTGTGTGCAATTAACTAACATCTTCAATGATCTTAACAAGTCTTATTACAACTGAAAATGCACCCAAACTGAAATTTTAATTTTTTTTTATTCAGTAAACTGGATGCACTCCCATCAACAGGGATACAACAAAACACCCGAAAGCAACTCAGCTAAGACAAAACAACATGACAACTCAAATTAACCCAAACATGAATTCCCCACTCCTCAATATATATTGTTAAAGTTTTGTATATCAAATTAATATATATATATATATATATATATATATATATATATATATATATATATATATACTTTTTTTTTTTCTTAAAGCGAAAGAGACTGACAGTTTTAAAATGCTATCAATCTCTTTCTCTCATTTAATGCATCTTTGGCTGTATCAAGGGAAAGGAAAAAGAAAGGGGTGGAAGAAATGAAGAAGAAGAGGGAACGTGCATATATAGCTGCTTCACCCGTGTTGAACGTGATAATTGCGTAAGGACTTTTGTTTGTTAAAATGTTTTGAAGAGCGTTTTTTATTTTTGGTTTGAAATTTTGATGTATAATAAAGATGAAAGTAATTAAATTAATTTTGTACGTACGTTCAAAAATGTTTTGTGTCTGAATTATTTGTTGATAATTTTTATTTTTATTTTTTTAAAAAAAAATAATTTTAACATACCGAGGCATCTTGTACGTTGCTCCCTCGATCGATCGAGCATCAAAGGATTCATGAAGATCGATGTTGGTCTTGGATGAAGATGAACATAAAGGTCGCGATCGAGACATGTCGTAGACTGGACCAAAATTCATTATTGTCATACTCCGTGTGTTTTTCTGTTTTTGGATAGACACGTTACAATAAATTAAATCCCAAAAAAGATTAATTTGATTCCTTTCGGTAGTTACGTACCCATAACGTGATCGAGCACAAAAACAATTTATACCATTCATTTGAAAAGATGGGCTCTTCCTTTGATAATGCCTTTTAGGATAGATTTGTGCTTGTTATAAGCAACCACTACAAAAAATAGGCAATTCACGACACGGCTACAGTAACCAGCTCCGTGCCACGTTGCTGAATTGCCACGTGGAAATGAAGGCCACGTTCGGAAATTTTTTAGCAACGTAATCCTTGTTCCACGTCTGCATTTCTGGACGTGGTTAAGTAGACACGTCCCCACATAAAGACATGTTATATTTTCCACGCCGTCGTAGGGTGATGTTCTACATTGAACACGTTGGCATATATATATATATATATATATATATATAAATTTTTAGTGACATGCAGAAACAACACGTGGGGAAAAAATGACGTGCTATAATCCAACACCTGGCTATTTTGAGATGTGTTGTATGTGGAATGTCACTAAATAAATAAATATTTTAAATATTTATTTATTGATATATAATTATTTAGATAATATATAAAACATATTAAAAATATAAAAAATGCTAGACTTCTCAATTTTTTTTTTTCCAAATGATGTGTCACAATCCCATGAGATTGTAATCACGTACACATTCCCCAAATTGATAGATCACATGAGATTGTGACACAATATATACATAATGTGACACATGTTTACATTTGTATATTATACATATAAAATATAAACTTAAAAAATAAATACAACTTTTAATTAATACTATATACATTTTTATGTATATTCTATATATTGAAGTATTGAACCCTAACCCTAGTTTAGTCTTATATATAGTATACGTAGGGTAAGAGTTTACATTTGAGCAATATACATATAATGTATATACTTAAAAAAAATGAATACACCTTTTAATTAACACTATATACATAATGTATGTATACTATTTATTGAACCCTAACTCTAGTTTAGTGCTATATATAGTTTATATACGTAGGGTTATGGTTTACATTTGTGTACTACACATATAAAACATATACTTTAAAAAATAAAACAACTTTTAATTAATACAATATACATTTTTGGGTATAATCTATTTATTGAACCCTAACCCTAGCTAGTTTAGCGCTTTATATAGTATACATAGGGTTAGGGTTTACATTTGTATACTACACTTATAAAATATATACTTTAAAAAATAATACAACTTTTAATTACTATTATATACTTTTTTCGGTATATTCTATTTATTGATCTCAAACCCTAGTTTAGTGCTATATAAAGTATATATTCGTAGGGTTAGGGTTTACATTTTTGTACTACACATACATCAAATATATACTTTATAAAATAATACAACTTTTAATTAATAATATAAACTTTTTTGAGAATATTATATTTATTGAACCATAACCCTAGTTTAGTACTATATATAGTATATATACGTAGGGTTAGGTAAGGGCGTAGCTAGGTGAAGGCTTGAGGGGTCCATGGCCCCCCCAAGCCCCAAGCTTTTCCCCAAAAAAAATCTAAAAAAATCTTTAAAAAAATGCTAAAAAAAATAAGTTTTACCCCTAATTTTTTTTTTTTTTTTTTTTTTTTTTTTAGTTTTGGCCCACTCAATTTTATTTTTTTTTCAATTTGGCCCCCTAAAGTCTAAAAGCTAACTTCGCCAGTGGTTAGGGTTTGCATTTGTGTACTACACATATATAAAATATATACTTTAAAAAAATATGACAACTTTTAATTAATACTATATACATAATGTATATATACTATTTATATACCATAACCCTAAATTGAGTGCTATATATAGTATACGTAGGGTTATGGTTTATATTTGTGTAATATACATATAATATATATAGTATATTATAATCAAGGTTGTATTTTAAATAATATTAATTACTGACGTGGCAGTATAACAACGTATCTTCTTGCCACGTAGCTGAATGGCGACGTCCATGCTTCATGCGCGTCGCAATTTTCGCCACGTGGCAATGTGCCAGGTGGCTATTTCGTGACGTGGCACGATGCCACATCTCGAATATTGGCAGCAATTTGCCGCACGCGGGACATCTCCGCGCCACCTAGGGAAAAAAAATTAAATTTAATTAAAAAAAAATATTCTTAAGAGACTTCTCGAAGAAGCCTCATCTCTCTCTCTCTCTCTCTCTCTCTCACACACACACACACACACACACAGCCATCGTCAACCAGCCCACCACTGCAGGTCCGATGTTCCCTCCTACAAAAAATCTCACCAATCATTCCTCTCTCTCAACCTCTCACTCTCACTCATATTCTCTTTCTCTCTCTCTCTCTCTCTCTCTCTAACCCCAAAGTGCCCACCGTCCGGCAACCCTCTACTGCGCGACCTCCAGTACGGCGCCACCACCGGTAATACACCGCCTCTCACTCTCTCACTCTCTCTCAATTCCATCTCTCTCGGTTGTTGGAGCTTGCATGTATAAGTGTAAGAACTATTCTTTTCCTCCCATTATAGGTACACCGGCTGATTGAAGCTTAAGAACAAGGCAAATTGTTCTCCATAGGCAGACTCTCTATTCCCTTAATTTTTTTTAATTTTTTTTTTTTTTGTAATTTTTTTTTTGTTCTGCACGTGTGTGTGTGTGTGTGTTCTTCATTTTTTTTTTTTTTTTTTTTTTCTGGTTCAATGTTCTTGATAAATTTGGGTGTTGATGTTTAAATCTGTACTGTTTTTTGTAATTTTTTTCTTATTTTTCTTTGTTCTATACATGTTTTTTCTTATTTTTCTTTGTTCTATACATGTATATATGTCTTCTTGATTTATTTATTATTTTTTTTGTTTCAATGTTGTTGATTATTAATTTAGTATATATATTGAGAGGAGATTAGAAAAATGTTGTAGATGATTTTTATTTTTTTTTTTGTGTCTATTTATGGGTGGACAATTCGGATTGTAGTTTTTCTTTATTTATTTTTTATTTTTGGGTGTTTATGTTTCTATTATGGTTTGTGTTGTTTTATTATGTTTTTTTTTTTTTTTTTAATTATTCATGGGAGAATATTAAAGATATTTTGTAAGGTGACATGTTTGTAGATGAATTTTGGTGTTTTTGAGAAAAAAAAAAAAAAAAAAACCAATTTTCCAACATTTTAAATCTACAATAATATTGTTAATCAACAATTTAAAATTAAACAAGATCGACGACCAATAAAAAAATTTAATAATTGGTGAGCCAAATTAAGTCAATGCTTGCATTAAGAGTACGTCCCACGACAAATTATATAAAAAGAAATAAATATGACAAAATGTTTAGGTACATAGATAACCTAAAAAACTATGTTAAAAGTTATAAATCTCTGTCTTTTCTTTCCATTTTAGGTACACTGGCTAATTGAAGATTAAGAACAAATTAGTCACTGTAAGTCTCCACCAGCCGACTCTCTATCCCCTTGCATTAATTCTATTTTTTGTAATTTTTTTCTTATTTTTTCTTTTGTTCTGTATGTGTATATATGTGTTCTTGATTTTTTTTTTTTTTTGGATTCAATGTTCTCGATTATTTCTGTTTAGATGTCCTTTGTTGTTGATGCTCAATTCTGTTTTGGTTACCACTGTTTTTTCGGATGTGGAACTTTGAGATTTAGTATGCAGGTTGTATCTTGTTTTGTTGTTGGTTATGCATTGTAGAGGGCCGAAGGAGATAGTAGTCAAGTATAAAATGTATGTAGTCAATGGCAAACTATTTCGCACTCTTGCACATGATGTGGGAATGAGGACTCAGAATAGTGGCGTATGTGTGATAAGTATTGAATTATTTGATTCAAGACCCCTTAATTTGTATTTGTTAGACCTAGTTTGTGTTGTATATATAACGTTTTGTTGTAGTTTTGTGTTATGTCTTATTTTCAGGTCCTAGTTGAAATCTAGTTCAAAACACGTGAATTAGACCTGAAAAATACATCAAGGGCAATTTGGTCATTTCCAGAGTTTGAAGTTGATCTTGAAAAGATGAAAAATCGTCCAAGGCATTCAATAGATCGATAATTTGTATAGTCAATAATTCGATCGATCCAGATGCGATCGATCGATTCTCAGAGCATATAAAAATCGATCGATCGACTTCGTATCTTCCAGAAGGTCCAGATATTTTCAAATCTTTGTGTGATCCAAATTAAAAGTTGAGTTCTATGGACAGAAATGGACGGTGACCAGCTCTGTTTGTGGGCTAGAATTGATCCTTGATGAGTCTTTTGTAAATCTAAATCTATATATATATGAGATGAGGGTTTAGGGTTTAATTATGCATCTTTTGGGGGTTTCGGATTTTCTCAAGTGTATCACTTTAATTTCTTGTGTTTTAGTTTACTTTGATGCACGTTTTCTGGGCCAAAATCCAGAGAGCAACTTCTTCTTCTTTTACTTCTTTGTTCTTCATGTTTTAGCTTAGGTTTTATTTTTCTTTTGTAATCCGAATTTCATAATTTTAATATAGTTGTTTTTGATTCATTTCCTTCTTCTTCCTTTACTGTTTTCATTAATTTTCATGCTTAGATTATATTCAATTATGCATAGCTAAATTAGTTCTTTGGGTTTGATCAAAATCCTCTCCAAAAACCATGAAGCGTTCTTGACGTTCTTGAGTTTTTCTTGATATGTTTGATGATTGTGAAAGGCTAGAGGATTGCAAAACCCATGCTAAAAGGTTTTGTCTTCAAGATTCCAATCCATTTATTCATAAAAAAATGATATTGCTTGTCTATGAGTTTTCTTAGATTCATGAGTAAAATCAACATTCTTGAAAGAGAACGATGTCTTTTGCAATGGTTCTATTTAACATGATGTGTGTTTACCTATTAAAGTCACCTTATAAGGTATGCTAGGGAGCACCGGTAATTTCATACCTTTGGTAGTATAAAATGTCTTTCCATTGTAGTTTAATCTTTACATAGAATAGATTGATGTGAAACTAAGATACCTTATTATTGTGGCTTAACTAGGGTGTACACGTATTGTGTATTCTTATTAGGATGTGTTATAGAGTAGTAAGTTAGGAGCATCAATCCCCCACACCTTTGATAGTATAATCGTTTTTCAATTATAGTTTAAATCTTTTCGTGGTAAGTGTTTGATGTAAAACTAGGTTCTTTATGATTACGTCTTAATGAAAGTATTTTCATGTCGAGATCGTCGTAATGGTTGATGCCCATTATGCGCTCATATCATGCATGTTAGGAAAATCCCTTTAGACTTTAAGCATTCCATTAGCTGAGGATTTGATAAGATCAATACCCTAAGTTTCCTTTAAGTTTGTTTTCAATTTTCGCTTTTCTTTACTTTACTTGTTGTAGCTTCAATTCTACAACTTTACTTTTGCTTTTATTTTGAAGTTAAGTTAAATACGTTATTTAAGTATCCCATTACGCAAAACAACCCTCAATCTTTGTGGTTCGATAACCCTTACTGCAATACAATTGATTCGTACTATTGCGAAGTGGTAAAACATATAAATTTAAAATCCACGTACGTAGTCGTCTAGACTCGAGCGTACCAATGTGTGCCGATCGTTGATGGGGAAATGTACTACGGAAAGTTAATAGATATAGTCGAGGTCGAGAACTATGATAGGACTAAGTACGTCCTATTCAAGTGCAATTGGGCGGACACCATGAGAGACATGGGGTACAAGATAAACGACTATGACCTAGTGCATGTAAACTTCAATCACCTTGTCCACAAGGGAGAGCTAATTACTGATGAGTCTTAAGTGTTAACTTCTCAAGTTGACTAAGTCTTTTACGTGGAAGATGAAATGAATCCAAATTGGGCTTGTGCCGTAAGAACTAAACCGTGGAACATGTACGACGTTGGTCAGGGTCAACGGCTTAATGATGCAAGTGCCACTTATCATGAGTGCGAGCCGCTCGTGTCAACCAATGGTAACCTCCATGATCTGCATGATGAGTTTGACCATGACAGGCCCGATTTGGATCCGATTGAAGTGCGTGTGAATGAATAAATCCTATTTGCTGGCACTATTCACATAAATTCTATTACATCATTTGTAAATTATAGTAATTAATAAGTGCATTGATAAAATGGTATAAATCTCATTGTCAAATTCGCATTTTCCTTATGAATATATTTGGGTAATTATGCATATTAATTAAAATATTTGGGTGTCTAATGTATTTCGCAAGTTTGAATGGAACCAAGGAGTAAACATTGTGTGACTCGGGGCCCACACATGCTTGTGCCTTTTACGTCGTAAGGGTCACAGTATAGCGCGCTAGATGTTGCAGATGATGATTATAGACCAGTACTCCCAGGTGGGGCGGGGTACCAAGCCAAGCACGGGCAAGGCGGCCTTACTGGTTATTCTTAGATGTCTTCTATGCTGCCGACATTGTCCCAATTGGGGTTTACTTCCTAGGGCCTCGTGGATCAAAATTGCCCCTATACTGAACCCGTTCCATACCATTGTGGACCCATTCCATACAGACCATACCCCTGGTTTGAACCCGCACCATGTGGCTCCGATAGTGAGACACAAAAGCTTGCAGGGGCCCAGCTATTGCCTCCAAGAGGGAGCCAGATGCCTATAGCCGACGACAGCCAGATGTCGCTTCTGGACGACACCCAAATGCCACCCCCAAACGACAACTAGAGGCTACCCCCAGACGACAGCCAGATGTCGCCCCCGAATGGGAGCTAGCGGGTGCATCCAGAGGAAGGGGTCCACGATACGGCACCCGATGACCCTGCGACCCAGCCCTTGCAGACGGACCAGATGCGGTTGATTGGTAAATACATATTTTTACAACAAAAAATCTATATATATATATATATATATATATATATATATATATATATATATATATATATATGAAGTTTTAAATAATAATATACATTTTTCATTTTTTTTTTAATGATTTAAACATTTCATTTTCTATGGTTAGGTTATAATCCGAATGGGAGAGTGTACTTCCAGGTGATTTCGAACCAGAGAAAAAATTGGGTGCTCCCGGTGGGAAAAAAAAAGATTGTACTAGAGTACAATGTTGTGACACAATCTGTTGGACGCAATGCAAACCGATTTAGGCAGCATACAGGCAAAATAGTAAGAAGCGTGAACTGTGTACATATGCAGGACAAATGGTTGAAGGTAGATAAGCGGATAAAGTTGGACATGTGGGCGACGTTGATAGTATGTTTAAAATAGATGTTAAAATTCACGTCCGAGTGGATGTAATTTTTTTTCCAATTATGTTTTTGGTGAATTTATCAACTTAATTGTTAAACTGTGCAGGTGGCGTTCTATCTTTCGAAAACTGTAGATCTGGAAAAGGCACCAACATAAAGAGTTCCAGGATATGGGATATAAGCACCGGCAATAAAAGCATACATTTAAAGACGCGATTGAAATTCAACTGGGTGATACGCCATCAAGCATCCATGCAAGAGTGAATGCAAAGTTTCTCACACAACATGAAACCGCAGATGTAGAGCATTTGTTGGGGGCATGGTGTACCGAGAAAAATAAGGTACATAGGTCATGACTTGTATTACTATTATGTATATTTTCAATCATTTTTTAATTAATTAAATATTTGGGCAATTACCTTTTCCCCCTATGAATTACTAATAATGCCTCCATGAACTACCAACTCGACCAAAAAAGAGCATTCAACTACCACAGTTACATGTTTTGCCCCTTTCTGTTAGCCTAACTCGTGAAAATGCTTAAATGCCCTCAACTTAAATAAAAATAATAATTAAATTAAATTAAATAATAATAAAAAATAAAAAAAAAAAAAAAAAAAAAAAAAGAGAAGGGGTGCTGCTGAAGGGGTGGCTGCCACCCCCTTAGGCCGGGGTGGCCACACGGCCACTTTTGGAAAAACCTAAGGTGGCCACACGGCCACCCCAAAGAAAAGCTGGGGTGGCTGCAAGCCACCCGGCCTAAGGGGTGGCCGTGCGGCCCCCCAAGTTGCGGGGTGGCCATGAGCCACCCCAAAGGTGGCCGGACCCACCTTTGGGAGTGGCTCGCACGTCACCCCCTCCACCTAAGGGGGTGGCTGCCACCCCTTCAGGCAACACCCCCTATTCTTTCTTTCTTTTTTTTCTTTTTCTTTTTTTGCTTTTTTATGCTCTTTTTTTAAATTTAAAAAAAAAAAAAAGAAAAAAAGAAAAAAAGAATGAATATATATTAGTTTTAATATTTTTTATTAATAAATTTAAACCAAATTAATAAACCAATTTTTTTTTTTTTTTTTTTTTTTTTTATCAATTAAGGGCATTTTTGTCTTTTAATCAAAATTAACGTCCAAAATCGGCATATCATATCCATGTTAACGGGTCTAACTGACGGAAGTGGGCAAAATGTATAAAGTTCATAGTTGGATGCTCTTTTTTGGTTGAGTTGGTAATTCATGAGAGCATCGCGCATTTTTTGGTAGTTCATGGGGGGAAAAAGTAATTACCCCTTAAATATTTAATGTAATTGTGCCAATGCTTAAATATCTCAAAATTTTCATTGTGTAGGAGAATGCTGAACAGATGAAGCGAATGCGAAAGCTGAACGACACTCACCACTGCTTAGAATCAATAAGCTATGCCAGATTCACACACAATAAGGTATATATGTGCACCAACTTGCTCTAGACATATATATAGATGTAATAATTTTTGTATCTAAATGTACTTTAAAACAAGTGTTAATGTTTTTTTTTTTTTTGACGTCGACAAGCAAGCACGTCTGGCACTGCTCCGACTCGAGCAAAAGCATTTGTCAAGACCCACACAAGAAGGGACGGGAGTTACCTGACTAAGCGTACGAGGGAGCTATGTGTATGCTACTAATCACCTAATTTAATATTTATAAGTTATGTGTGTGATTAATTATATATTTACTACAAACATCTATCAGGCGCACTAACATTTACAACAACATATAGGAGATGATGACACAGCTTGTACCGAACGACCCTGCAGTTATGCATAGCATGACTGAAGACACAATGTGATGGACAGCAAATGACGCGTATGAACAGGCGATTGGCAAGCCAAAGTACGTGGGAAGGGTTCGACAAGTAGGGCCAAATGATTTGCTTGTACAGGGGGACGACATATTCATACTACACCCCTTCACAAACACGATCATCCGATCACAGGCATCGTTCCTCCACACAGGATGAAAGGATTGCATCGATGGAGATCGAGTTAGATATTCAAAAGGCAGCATGTCGGGCCTTGGAGGAGCATTTGAGCCAGATTGAGTCAATGCTTGCCTTAGGAGTATGCCCCACGACCCAGGTTACTTCGCAGTCCCTAGCGCCAGCTGGTGATAGTACACCGCTTTTGGGGATAAAATCATCTAGTGGTTCTGTAGGTATGATTGCGTTTGTGTAAACTCTCTCTTTGGTCAATGCTTTAGACTTGATATGCATATAACTTATTTTGTTAATGTTCTTATTATTTGCAGGTAATGCAACGCCCGCTAAGCAGTTGTCGCCCTTTGGGCAGCCATCGCCCTCGCCCCTTGGATAGTTGTCACCCGTTGTGCCAATTGAAAAACTATGACGTTTTTTGTTGACGTTTTGCGTATATGTTTTCCAATTCTGTTTTGTTAATAACTATGACGTTTATTTCATGTAAATTTGTTGAAACTGCTGTTTTGATTTTGAATTGTTTTAATTATATTGTTTATATTTTATGAAAATGTAAATTGTTCTAATTGTTCATAGTTAGTTTTTAGGGTTTAGGGTTTTAGGGATTTAGGGTGGGTTTTTTTTTTTTTAAATGATGTGGCGATTTCCGCCACGTGGTAGAACAGTCACATCACCACATGTTTAGACGTGGTGATTGACCACGTGGCTACAATGGCGATGTGGCTTAAATGCCATGTCGACACATAGCCACGTGGACAGTCACCACGTCGCAGAATGTCAGCGACATGGCCACTGCTCACGTTGCAATGGGTTCACTTCGCGACCACCTCATCAGCCACGCATGACCCACGTCGCTAACGCTACGTGGCGACCCGTTAGCCACATGGATGACCCTCATCCACGTGAACAGCAGGTGGCTAAATTCTTTTTTTTTTTTTAATAAAAAATTATTAACAAATAATTTAAAATACAAATATTTATAAAATGCTCAAAATTATTTTTATTTTTATATTACATTACCAAAAAAAAAAAAAAAAAAAAAAAAAAAAAAAAAAAAAACCCTTTATTATTTTATTTTTTTTA
The DNA here is from genome assembly GCF_958979055.1 of Alnus glutinosa. Classification (NCBI taxonomy): domain Eukaryota; kingdom Viridiplantae; phylum Streptophyta; class Magnoliopsida; order Fagales; family Betulaceae; genus Alnus; species Alnus glutinosa. The sequence continues at coordinate 3,466,911 of NC_084891.1, read as the reverse complement.
ATAAACAACCTAAAATTAGTTCACGTTCAATCATTTCATTTATGAATTACTGTAAAAGACGGTTAAAAAAATAAAAAACCCCAGTAAAAGACGACCACATTGATGACAATAAGGTCGAATTACATTGCAACTTCTTAACCAACTAAGCTTCTCCCATGTGAACCACTTCATCATGATAGAGTGCATCTTTTGCTAGCACTTTGGCGTGACGTGACCCCAAAACCGCAAACCCACGTGCCGCAGAAAGCTCCTCCGCGTGTCCTTAATTTCCTATGCACGACACTGATTGAAAGCACCGCTCTTGCAAATTCAGTGTCCCGGGCCCGAATATGTGCAAGGTTTAGATCGAGACGAATATGTGGCCTGACGTCAGGATCTGTCAACGCCACCTGTGCATGCACGTGGAGGGCTGAGATGTCTTGGACGGTTGCTTTGGTGACCCTGTGGTCGTGGTTGAGACTTCACATTTCTATGTTAAGAAAAACGTTCTATTAACTTCTATCACCCATCAAAGTTTTTATGTTATCCTCGAAGTGTTTTTTTTTTTTTTTTTTTTTGTCTTTTTTTTCTTCTTTGTTTGACATGTTCACACAAAAAAGAGTAGGGGATTCGAACTAGTAACCTCCGCTTCATGAGACATAGTCTCCAAATTAAACTACCTCTTAAGAACAACCTCAAAGTGTTTTGGCTCTTCTTCCTTGCATCTCTTATTATAAAAATCTATTGATTGTGAAATTTTTATATGTGTTTGATACTCGTTTGAAGTACAATAATCAATATATATTTAATGTTAAAGTATTGATTAAATGACATATTCTTATTAAGTTTAAGTTTTTAATATAAGCGATGATTTAACATGGCATCAAAGCCAACGAAGATATTGAGTTTGAAATTAGCTCCGTCATTTACCTTATTTCAATTAAGTATTTCACGCGTTAGGTCTCACCTATTAAAAAGTAGTTTGAGCCCATACGTAAAGGAGAGTGTTAAAATATTGATTAAGTAATTAAATTAAATACCTCTTTTTATTAGTCTAAATAAACATGTGAGAAACACATATTTTTTTATTAATGTTATTAAAAAAGAATGTGAGAATCAAATGCTAATAAAACAACAATGTATTTCTCACATGTGAATGGACATATGTCAATCTTATATGTAGGTCATATAAAATTTTTTGCAAACCGATTTATAGAAAATTTATGTCCATTCACTTAATTCCCTTCTGACGTGAGACACCCCACTGCTAATCAAAAAGAATTCAACAATATTCTGATCACATTGTCAATTAATTGGCCATAACAACACTAATTTCTGTTGTACTTTTGTAATGCATGCACTACCTATAAATCATCTTTTAGCACAAGTTTGGGAAAAAAAAAAATGTTTTTCTTTAAATCAGTAACATTCAGTCTCAAGTAGAGAGAGAGAGAGAGATTTAAAAAGTGATCTTCATTTCATAAAACATAATTTTAACCAATTGTGTTATCCTTGATCTAATTTTGATTCAACATTGCTACGTGTTTGTGAGTAGTAAATTACTTAAATTTCTTTTTAATTTGAGGCAAATTGAGGGATCAAACTGTTAGGTTTTTAGTATTGAAAAATTCAGTGTCAAAATATATTTTGCTGTAAGTTTTAAGTATAGAGTTAAGTTAGGATACAAATTGATCAAAGACATAAAAATTCAAACTTGTGTATTTTGTCCAACATAAGCTTAGTCAGAATAAAATAGTCATATTTTTTGATTTCAACATCAAATTAAAGAAAATTTGGTGGCGTTGAAAATAAAACTCAAAGGTAAGAGTGTACAATAAGATAAGGGTGTACAATATCCACCCGCATCGAATGCGGATGCGGATGCAGATGGTAAAAACTATTATTCGCAAGTGCATATGCTAATAGCGATTTTAGGATATCTAATATGTAATATTTAGATCTAATATGTAATAACCGCATTCGCATACCCTTTATATTTAATATTTTTTTTTTTATATTTTTATATGTATTCCACTTATGAACGTGTAATATTTAGACAATTTATATTGTTAATATTATGAATTTGTAATTTTTTTTTTTTTTTTTTTATGTTTGATTTGTAATTTGTAATTTTTTTTTAATTTTTTTGTTTGCTGGCTTGATTGTTGTGCTCATTGAATCATGGATACTAAAACATAAGGGTATTTTTTGTGAACATTAATTACCATGAATATTAATTTCGAGGACGTATCCATCATCCCTTTTTTTTTTTTTTTATTTCAATTCCACATATTTTTTGTGTTATATTATATTGTCAAAACAAGCCAAAAACTCTAAAAAACAGTCAATTTAAAAGTGTTTAAAATACGCTCATTACTTATTTGTGGATAATAATCTCAAGAATTGCACGGATGCGGATAGTAAAAAATTGTGCGGATTTCTAAAAATGATATCTACATTTTACGGATGCGAGTGCGGATATCGCAAATAACCGTGCGGATATTCTCATGTACACCCCTACTCAAAGGGATAAAACTTTGTATTTCACAAATATTTTTTAATTATGATGTTTATGTTAAAGAATATATTTCTTATATTAAAAAGAAATATATTACTATGATATTGTACGTATGTTACTTACCCTTTATAAGATTGAAATTGATTGTAATCAAGTTTGATTAATTTGATTACCATATTTATTTGTATCAATTCTCCTATAAATAGGAGTCTTCTGTATTGTTAATGGTCCGTTTAAGTTTGCGATTTCAAAAAGTGCAATTTAAAAATTGCGATTTTAAAATGTGCGATTTAAAAATGTGATTTTTAAAAATGCAGTTAATCGTTTGGCAAAATCAAAGTTTGACACTAAAATTCGCAATTTTTTTTTTTTTAAACGCAATCCCAAACAATTTATGTTCTACGATTTGATTTAAAATCATAATTTTTTGCCTATAAAATCGCAATAGCAAATGCACCTTAAGTCATCAAGGAAGAAAAGTAAAAAAAATCTAGCATTTTAAGCTTTATCAGGTTGGCATAAGTCATAAATTGTACCACGTAAATGTTGGTTCTTATTTTCTTTATTCTGCCTTTCATTTTATATTTTTATAGCATAATCTTTCTTTCAATTTACTGGTCAAAACAGGTTGTTAATAGAGATCTAAAAATCTAGATAGATTACCCCATTAGCAAGACTTGTTCGGTAGGCGTTATGACATAAAAATAAATAAATAAATTAAAATGTAGAAATAAAGAACGAAAAAAAAAAAGAACAAACATGACAACTTTTATCTGCTTTTTTAAATAAATTGTTCTAATTAGTAGCATATCTCGTGATGATTTGATATTTTTGTTTATAAGTATAACATCCGAGAAAAATTGAGACAAGAAATAGTGAAAAGATTAACGAGATGTCGTGAGGTACTTGGCGATCTAATAATATTGTAGGGGTTTAAAAAATATAGTACTACGAGTACTTAATATGTTTTCCTCTGTTTGCAAAAAGTAAGCAATATCCTCCTGATCATATATATTGCATGTGATCAGGGACGGAGCTGGGGTGGCAGGTAGGGCCATGGCCTCCCCCCCCCCACCCCCCAGCTCATTTGAAGAAAAAAAAAAAAATCAATGATTATATGGTGATCAAGAAGGATACAGCATCAGGAATAATGGGTACTCAGGCGATAATGCTTAATTCAAAAGAATACGGAAGTAGAGGAGATTAATTACCCGTAACCTATATCTTGTGTAAAGCTACTAGATTGCTCTTTGCTCTGATGAAGGTGAATGATGATCAGGATTATCGTGCTAACTTTGGAGGCATGTATATATAGCAATGATATGGTACATAAATTTTGGCTCATTTTTGCTGTATAGAAATTTTGGCTCATTTTTGTTGTTAAAGTGGGAAGGAAGAAATTTTTTAGAACTTATTTATGTCGATTGGTTCTTTATAAAACGGTTTATAATTTGTGGAGAAATAGAAATAAATTAAAGTATGGGTGTAGGCCGAAAACAGAGGAGCAAATTTCTCAACATATTTTTTTGGAGGTTCGTTCTTGAGTGCTGGGAATTAACTTGGGAAAATGAAGATTTAAAAAAAATATATATATATATCTTGAGAATATTAGTCCTTACAGGAGTTGGAATCTTATGAAGAAATTTTGAAATAATAGGCAGTTCAGCCACATCGTGAAAAGCACCACTCTACCATATTGTAACTGATATTTCCTGTTGAATGAAATGAAATATTGGTTTGTGTTATAGGTGATGTAGTGTAGAGTTAAGACAAAAAATAAATAAATAAATAAAAAAGTATTGTAAGAAAGATGCGTCTTTTTTTTTCTTCTTCTTCTTTTCCAAGCACATAAGAGACTCAATAAGGCATTGAAAAAACTTGAAGATGAAGAGATACCAAATCGGAGTACTACAACAAAAAAAAAAAAAAAAAAAATGAAGCAAATTCTGGACAGTTTTGCAGAAAAACCGTTTGGAATCAATTCCAGACGGTTTTTTCTAGACGGTTTAAAGTTGTCTAGGATATAATGTCGCTAAATGAATTTATGGACGGTTTGGGCAAAATCGTCCAGAATTCTTTTTTTTTTTTTTTTTCTAATTTCTTTTTCCTGTTTCGATTTATTTCCTTTTTGTTTTATATATTAATATCATTAATTAATATCCAGAATTTCTCTCGTTGCTTCTTTTTCTTTTTTTTTTTCATCGCCGGCATGCTCTGTTTCTGCCCTTGCCGGAAACTTCTTTTATTTTTATTTTTTTCTCCCTCACCGAAAACTTCTACAAGGGCTGGCAAAATCTTCCCTGTTCTCCCCAAATGAAATCCAACCCAAAATTAAAATCGATCCGGACTCCCTAGCAAGACCCCAAAATTAACCCTTCATCTTCGTCACCGACAAAGAGAACCAAAAATCACAAACTCCAGTGACCAACAGAAAGGAGCAAAAAGGAGCAAAAATCACCATAAAAAAGGACCAGGAATCACCAAAAAGGAGGCCTCCTCAGTCACCGGATCTCCTCCGTCTCTCGATCTCGATCTCTACTTCTCTGAGTCGCCCGATCTCCCTGGCCGAGTGGTGGCGATGAGTCGTGCGGCCGGGTAGGCGGGGCTGAGTGGTCCGATCAATCGTCCTGTGCGTGGAAAAAAAAAAACAAAATAAAAGATCAAAAGATAGTGAGAAGGATCAGAGAGACGAGAGAGAGAAGAGAGATTTGGGGAGAAGAGAGTTTTGGGGGAAGAAGAAGAAGAACGAGAGATCAGAAAGAGCTAGAGAGAGAGAGAGAGAGAGAGAGAGAGAGAGATGGTTCTGATTTTGGTTGGAAAATAAATCTGACGGACATGGTGAAATAAGGGGGCATCACGCGGATTGATGACATGGTGTGGGAAAAAAGAAATTCAGACGGTTTGGTAAAAATCATCCATAAAATTCCAGACGGTTTTAACTAAACCGTCTGGAAATAAAATTTACCGACGGTTTAAAAAAAAAGGCCTATAAACTTATAAACTGTTTTTATAAAACCGTCTAGAAATAAAAATTTCCAGACGGTTTAGTTAAAACTGTCTGGAATTTTATGGACGGTTTAATCAAACCATCCATAATAAATTTTTTCCAGCCGGTTTCAAAAAAACTGTCTGCAAATTTTATTTTCTAAACGGTTTGAGAAACCGTCTAGAAAAAAACCGTCCATAAATGCCTTTTTTTTTTTTTGTAGTGGTACCCACCCAGTATATTTTGTATTTATACTTTAACTACATATTTTAATTTATTTTTTGTTTGGCCCTCTCCCAACCAAATGTCTGGCTCCGTCCCTGCATGTGATATGGTTTAATTCATATATATAATTTGGTGTTTAGATGTGGAAAATCTTTATGAGTTGTTGAGATTCTTTAAAACATTAGTTCTTGAGTTTGCTCTTAAGAGTAGCAGGCAAGCCAGCCCGATCTCTTCCACTAGCTAGGCAAATTAGGCGGCCGCTAAAGGCCTTATTGAAATAGGAGAGTAATTTTCTACAAATTAATTTGTAGAAAATTTTATAGACACGAATAAGTTTCCTTAATTTCATTAAAAAAAAAAAAAAAAGTTTTAGGCCCTATAAAGAGGTTAGTCAATAATAAATATTACTCTTCAATTAAGACTAATTATGACAGGAGGCCATTTCTTACAATTTTTGCTCAATAACAAGAGATAAAAATAATAACATGAATCTTCAATAATAAGAATTCCAATCTCATTTGATTACTAACAAGCTTATCTCGAAATAAGTTATAAAGATCAAAGTAGAGCTTGGTTAAGGAGGATAGAGATCTACATCAAGTTTGTTGTCCTGATTGTTAGTACGTAATTCAGACAATTCTTATGAGTTCACATGTCCAAACAATTTTCAAACAACCTGATCATTTGTCATGGTAGTGAGTCTCATAAAAATACAAATTTGGTTCGTCTACAATTATTTGCTCGAATTGTAGGCGATTCGGGTAAGTGATTATGAGAAACCACTTATAGGATCCACCTGACCAAATAAAAATTAGGTTACGGTGGGTCCTATAAGTAATTTCTCACAATCACTTGCCCAAATCATTTATAGTTCGAACAGATAGCTATAGTCCTAATCATAAAAATAAATACTCGATCTCTAACAATCAAGGCAGATACAAATATGTTATGAATAGTGCATTAATTGTTGTGCTCATGTGTGACGGGTGAGAAAGTGATCACTTCTCATGCAATCCCATCACGAATTAGGATTGTCTCAAATTATTTGTTTAAATTTGAGAGATTTTGAATAGGTGATTATGAGATACCACTTCTGAGACCCACTTATCAGGATAAGTGGTTAGACAGCTTAATTTTTATTTAGTCAGATAAATCTCAAAAGTGATTTCTTACAATTACTTGTAATTCGGACAAATAATTTACGAGGATACTAATCCTCCCATGACGTATACTCTTATCTAATGGTTCACACGTCAACAGCCAAAGTAGAATAACGATTAATTTGAAAATTTGTAGAGTCAAACTCTTAAAAACCCAACCAGCTTTGACGTCACTAAAAAAAAAAAAAAAAAAAAAAAAAAAAAAAAAAAAAAAAAATGACTAAAATTTCTCAGCCGCGTGTATTCTAATACACGTGGCCACCTGGACACGTGTATTAGAATACACGCGGCAAAATGTGCATTTACTTACAACCGGATCTAACACGTGTTGCACACGTGTCCATTTAGACGTGGCAAACTGTTCGCCACGTGTACAGTGTCCGTACACGTGGCGAACTGCATGTGGCAAAATTCAATTTTTTTTGTAGTGACACATACTTCAAGCCACCGCGTGGTAGTCACGCGCTCATGAAAAACGATGACAATCCCTTGTGAGTCTGTGTCAGTACTTGAGAGGTTTGAACAATCTTCAATAATTGTGAAATATTTCAATTAAATCTCAAATGTTACGGGTATTATAATTTTTATTAAAAGTTGTTTTAATTAAAATTTTAATTTATTTTGAAATATGTTATTTGTACAACTCTTATACAGTAATTGCACAATACAATAAAATACAATAAAATAAGACAAATAATTCTCATTGAAGAATGCAATAAGAATTGATAACATATAGTCATACACTGCTAAGCATGCCCTCAATCAAATACAAAATCTTAAACACTAAAAAAGAATAAAGAAAGAGAAAACATTCATAGAGCCTCCATCCATTTGGATTTGGAGCAATTGTACATAGAACAAACTGTCTGCAGAGTAGACAACAATATCAGAATGTAAGCAGCTAAAAATGTGAGACATGGCCATGAACCAAAGATATTCTTGTTCATGATCACATTCATCCTGGCCTTCCAACTCTCCGAATAATAAGTATTTGCACCTTCAATGGCCTTGTCAAGAACTAGAACTTTCGTTACCCTTATAGGCTTCGCCATGCCATTCCAGAGCGTTGCCATTGTCGCTACACTGTCTATATTACCTCTAGTGTCTAAAAAACCCAACTCCAAAATGCAGAGCAACATGCAGATCAGCACACCTCTGGCAAGGCAACGCACCTCCGGCAACCCACGTCCGGCGACTCACCTTCAGCAACCCACGTCCGGCGACGCAGTGCGAAGGTCCGAGCTTTATATCCAAGTACTATCTTTGATTTCGGCCCTACCCCAAAACCGAAGCCCGGCTGATCGACACCCCCGTGAACTCGGTCGACTGGTTCTACCTCCGCCTGGCCTAATTGCAAACCTGTAGAAGCTGGAAAATTTTCGACTAACCCTAAAATAAGACAAGTCAGTGTTCAATATGTTGAAAAGTGGCAAAATTGTAATATTTTTCCACTTTTCACCTCATACGTGTGTTTAAGGCAAGCAGGGCATTTTCGTAAATCCAGGTTTGTATAGAGGGGCAATTTCAAGCTTTTGGGGCTAAAAATATCACGTGCACGGCACGTGACTTGTTTCCATCCAATTTGATGACTTAAATTGACGGAGGGGGCCATAAAATGAGAGGTTGGTAGTTTGGGGGGTCGAAGTGCAAGTGTTGGTAGTTTGGGGTGCCATCCAGAGAAAGGGTGGTAGTTTGGAGAGCTAATATATATTTTTCCCATTTTAATATCATATTGTGAGAAAGTTTATATAAAATTTATGTATTTAAATAAAACTTTGAGCTGTCAAACTACATATTTAGGCAACCAAGTTTCATGTTCTCTATCTCACATATACATTACTGTCAAAATTACTACTAATTTAATTAAACAAAAAATAACTAGAGATGCCTGTTTATGCTCCTTGTATATATAGACAATTTGGAGACATACAATAATTGTTTTATGCATTTGTGGTTTTTCATGCTTGAAATGCGTGCAACATTCATCGCCTGATAAGGATAAATAGTTCTCTTAAAAGGGTTGAGGTCATAAAAGGGTTGACCCATTAAAGGGTCATTACATGGTCAACTCGTTTGACCTGTATACTTAAACGTTTTTTTTCAACATTAAAAATTAAATCTAAACAATCATGTTACCTCTCTCTTTCTCTCACTGTTTAAAGAGTAAATACTAAACTAAAAAAATCTTATTAAAAAAAAAGTATTTTTCTTTTATTGAGTTAGAACTTTAACAAAAAAGGCAAAAACTAAAAAAAATGAACAGAGTTTTTTTTTTCTTTCAAGTTTTCGAACTTAAAAGTTGAACTAGAACAAGTAAACAATAAAACAACTCAATGTTTCATATTTCAACTTTAAAATAATATGATTATTCAAACAATATGATTTTTTTTAGTTTAAATTTGCGTCTTTATCTTTATTTTTATAGACTTTATTATATAATGGGTCGAACAGGTCGTGTCGTGCCAACTCGTTATTTAAGTAGGTTATGTTAGGGTCGACTAACCCTTTTATCTAAATGGGTTGAGTCAGGTTTGACCCTTAACCGGTTGGTGGGTCAAACAGGTCATGTCAACCCCTTTTTAATAGCCCTACGCGATTAGCCAGCCCAAGTTCCGGCCCCCACCCCCCTTTCCTTTTCTTTTTCTTTTTATGTTTTCCTTTTTTTAAAGAATATATATATATATATATATATATATATTAGATTTAATATTTTTTTTATTAAATTATTGTTTTATGGCATTTTTGTCTTTAATCAAAATTTAACGTCTAAAAATAGAATATTTTGTCCGATTTAGCGAGATTCCATAATGGAATGTGGGTAACGGTATGAAAATTGTAGTTCTATGCTCTCTTTTGGTCGAGATGTCAGTTCATGGTGGCATATTGAGTCGTTGATAATGACCGGTAATTGATGGGAGGAAAATGTAATTACCCCTTGCTTTTCGCTGGTGAACTATTCGGTGTTTTGCACAATGAATATTTGTTTTTATGTCAAAAGACATCCATCCTTGGCTAATTCTTAAATATTGTGAATCAATCAAAATTCAAAAACTATTTACAAAATCTTTGAAAACCAGATCAATTAATTTAGTTTTAATTAAAAAAAATTATTAAAAAAAACTAATTAATGTAAAAAAACATTATATATATATATATATAATTCATTGTATTTCTAAATAGTTTGGCCCAAACCGTCCAGAAATAATTCTAGACGGTTTTACCAAAACCATCTAGAATTAACCCAAACCGTCTGGAATTAATTATAGACGGTTTGAGCCAAACCGTCCAGAATCCAAATTCGCGACCCATATTTCTGGACGGTTTTAAACCGTCTAGACTTTGTTCTAGACTATTTTTTGCAATTTCTAGACTGTTTGAATATATATATATATATATATATATATTAAAAATATTATTTTAATAGAATAGAGAAAACAATTTAGATAATAGGGTGTGAGCGCATGGTGTTTTTGAAAAGTGACAAGCTAAAATAGAAAAAATAGATTTAGTTATCTATTTTAGATATAAATTTAGAGAAATCATTATGAATGCTCTAACCAATCCCAATACACAATCATGGTTGTCCAAGACAGATCAAAATCTTTTAAAAAAAATTAGACTATTCTACAAAGCATATTTATTCCAATATCAACCATTATTTTCAAATGCCCTAACAAAAAAGTAATTATTTTCAAATGAAGTGATAAATTAATGTTGAGGTAGGAAGCGAGAGATTTCCATGATTTGTGGATTACAAATATAAATGTAGTATATATATATATATATTTTAATCTCCACATTAATTATCGCTTCATTAGTTATCATATATAAACATATAATCTAAAGTAATACTACTCTTTGTTGGAAATAAATTTTGGATGGTGCACAAAATTCTTGTTGAAATAAAATAATATCAATCCGAAATAATAAAAATCAAATAAATAGAATGCAATAGAATAAAATTAAAGTAAGGAAATATCTTACAATGCTATTCAATCACGCAAGGTCATTATCCTTAAAGGTTGATTCGTGCCTCCCGGAGTATATAATTCGATGTGATAAGATCTCTTGACACGCAACCTTCAAAGTTAGACTATAGCGTCTATCTTCGTTAAGGACACACTTCCAAGAACGAAAATCAAATAGAACAACCTTTTGATTTTCCTTTGTAAAAATAATCTCATAATCTTTTTGGATCAATATCATATAAAAAAAAATAGAAGTATATAAAAATGTGTGTATATGTATATATATGGCTTAGTAAATCTACTATAGTATCTAAAGGCATTGAAAACACTTTATGACCAAATGGTTATATTTTGAAATTTTATGATTAACGGTCAAAAAATCAAATGCCATAAAATATCATAAAGTTTAATAATGTCCAACGGTCAAAACCATTAAATTAGTTAAAACTTATTTCTCTTTTTAAAGTCAATGACCATTTCCATTTGTTAAAGACAATTAAAAACCTTATCAGAACAAGATTTCATAGAAAATCCTTTGATCATAAAACCAATAATGACCAAACGGTCATAACATCAAAAGCATTTGTTATTGGTCAAATGGTCAAATGCCATAAAATCTATGTTAAAACCCAACAGTAAAACCATAAAAATTAAAAATAAAATAAAATAAAATAAAAAAGATTTAAAGTTGATTTCTTTTTTCTTCTTTTTCTCATACAAACTCATCAATGTCTTAATGTCAAACATCAAAATATTTTTGAAAACGGTCAAAAATAAAACCATGTTTGTAACGTTACAACAATCCCCTACATGTTACAAACACTAGAATATAAGGAGATTGAGAACATGCATCAATGTAATACCCGAAGGTTTTAACAGTATCTAGGATAAATAAGTAGGAACTTAATGAATCATGGTAGAGTTAAACTCTTTTAACCAAATTCTCAAGTTGACCAAACTTATCACCTACATAAAATTCTCCAAAAAAATTGGTTGTTCTATATATAGTGGGTTGTTGCCTTTTACATGCCCTGCGCCCCTAGATTTTATGAGCACTCTAAAGACTTATCAAAGTCTCATAGGAAGTGGCACCATCTCCAAGCTCACATAGATAGCACCAATCAAGAGTGTTTGCAGGGAACACTCCATCCCAACATATAAGGACTATGGATCCATTAAAAGTTTTTAACTCATCCTTAGTTTTTATGCATCTTGTACTGTCTTACACCATAAGGATGGTCTCATCACTAATCTTCTCATTTAAGATAGTGGATAAACATAGAATGACAGTACCTCACCATGATCACCTGTGACTTCGTTTCCCATTAAACCCCATTCATGGGATCTCCAATCACAGAGGTTGGGTTTCAATCACAGTGTCATAATTTGGGTATCAGTCATATCCCCCTCGATGTTTCACTCACCAGCCTTCTTGCTAGTGCCTTGGTCAAAGGATCTGTAAAACTCTTTTGACCTCACAAAGTCTGTGGACATTACACCGGTGTCAATAAGCTGCCTCACAATATTGTGCATTTTTCTCATTATAAATCTTGCATTTTGCTTCGAGCTATGGCAGCCTGCCAATCATAATAAAAACACAGGCGGAATTGAATTAATATATAAAGGCAAATCAGTTAATTAATAGGTTCCTTAGCCATTCATCTGCAGTTCCTATCCTTTCCAAGGCAACTAACTCTGACTCCATAGTAAACCTTGTTATGCAAGTCTATTTTGAAGATTTCTAAGAAATAGTTCATTCAATCAAAGTAAACACATAACTACTAGTAGACTTTGCTCATTTAAATCAAAAATTCAGTTAGCATGACAATATCCTTTCAATATAGTAGGATAACCACAATATGACAAATCAAAATTAATTACACCTTTTAATTATCTCAACAATTTATTGATAGCATCCCAATGTTCAACACCAGGATTTTGAGTATATCTACTCAATCTGCCAACAACATATACAATATCATGGCATATACAGTTTGCCAAAACATAAAGCTAATAATGAATTTTGCATATTTTTCTTGCAATACACCATCATTGTGATTCTTTATACCAAATATATTTTTGAATCATATGGTGTAACGCATATGTTTCTTGCAATACACCATATTTTTCTTCCAACTGATTTAAAGTTGATTTCTTGTTTCTTCTTTTTCTCATAAAAACTCATCAATATCTTAATGTCAAATATCAAAATATTTTTGAAAATGTTTAAAAATAAAACCATGTTTGTAACATTACAATATTCTTCACACTCATTTATTATACTCATTTATTATACGTACATATTTTATATTGACTAGCGTAACGTGTTTTAAAAAACTTTTATTTTGTTATTTTGTTTTTAAGTGGTTGACATTAAAAAAAAAAAAAAAAAAAACCTTTGTCAGACGTGTCCTTTCTGGGTGTGGATGATATCATATGATATGATACCATAACTTTGGCTGCCGCTTGCGGCGTGAGGCTAAACAATGAGAAAGATATATATATATATATATATATATATATATATATATATATATATATATATATATATATATATATCTAAGCAAATCTTCTTAAAACTTGGACGTACTCAAGTTAGAGTAATGCTACATGTCATACCTATGTCCCTCTAAAAATGAGGTGGCTTTTAAAATCACCATTGAACTTGTGATTGATCAAAATTGAATTTTGATCACATGGTAATTCTAAAAGCCACATCATTTTTAGAGGGACATGGGTATGACGTTTAGAATTACTCCTCAAGTTATTATCGTTTCATAAGATTGTGATATATGGACACGTCATTTAAGAAGTAGCTTTTAAAAAGAAAATTTGGTAGCTAGTATACGTGTATTTTCCTTTCCAACAGTGATCGAGACACATCCCACAGTATCATGGACCAAGGGAGCCTATTAATTGTTGACGATATGATGAACACTACGAATCAGTAGGGAACATCCAACCGACTTAGGGAACCCAGTTTTGACTGAAACTTCCCCAACATTATTCTATTTCCACGCGCGTCGTCATATATATATAGTTGGCACTAGGAAACATTAATGACACACATTGCTCCCCATGCAATTAATGACGATGAAGACAGGCCGGTTGCAATATGAGACTCTTCGATCTAGCTAGACCAGTTGCCTGGAAGAGTTTCATTGGCTCTAACAGGATAAGTTGCGATTTTTTGGTTCACTTTTATGTAGAAGTTACGTTCTATGCTGCCTTTGCTTTTCTTTTTTATAAGTATGCTGCCTTCGCTTTGAACTCTGCTTTTTGGCTCTTCTTTTATCATGATTTTATTGTCATGTATATGACATGACAGAAGAAATGTAATCTGTATTAAAACGCAACTCATAAATGAGTTAGTCAACATGTATGTCATTTATTAACTAAAAAAAACAAAAAATCATTTATTTTATATATATATATATATATTTTTCTTTATCAAAGTATTAATTAAATAATTAAATTCGTTAATAAAATTAATATATATAAGGGATAAGCACTTAGTGGAACAATGCAATTTTAAAATATCAATTAAATTTCAATCTTTCAGAATTATTTACTTGTTAGCTTATTTTGAACAATTATAGTCAATATTTCTATTTCCTATTTGTTATTTTATCTCTTCTTGAATTTTCTTTTTCATATTCAATTCTTAGTTTTTGTTACTACCATAAGTTGTCAGAATAATCTTAGTTCTATTCGGCATCACCATTACACCCTGTGCTTGTTTTGCATTGTTGGCTAGCATGCTCGCTTTCCTGGCTCGGGCCTGATCAACCTAGCCCAATTTGTGGGTAAATGGGGTCGGGCGAACCGAGTGGATATCATGTATATCAACAACTAAACACCAAACCAAAGATCTGGCTAGTAATAAAAAATTAAAAACAAAATCATGAAATTAAGACTTCCATACCACAAAATATATACAACAAGACACAATTCTTTCTAAAAAACGCAATAAGAATTGATAACATATACTTCACAACATTCCGTAGAAAGATATCGAAAGCATTATTCATATAGCCTTAAAAATTTTGGGGCAATTGTACATAGAACAAGCAGTCTCGAGGGTAGACATCAATATCAGAAGATTAGCAGCTAAAAATGTGAGACATGGCCATGAACCAAAGATATACTTGCTCATGATCACATTCATTTTGGCCTTCCAACTGTTCGAATAGTAAGTATTTGCACCTTCAATGGCCTTGTCAAGAACTGGGACTTTCGTTACCCTCACAGATTTCGTCATGCCATTCCAAAGCGTTGCCACTTCTTTATCGCTTTTTAGGCGGTTTAAGATGATCCCTGCCTCCCGAAGAATTCTTACATCCTCCTCCGTATCAATTATTCCATTCATCAATTCCGTATAACGTGTAAAAACCATCACCTCCGGTGCAATACATGCCTCATAGGCCACGAGGTTCCTCATCACAACTTCCGAGTTATCATCCAAATGAATAACCGGAAGGTAAAATGTACCACAAGACTTGTCGAAATTGATAGATCCCAAGCCACCCTTTGATGGACGAAATTTGACACCAATTTTATGGAGTTGTGTCACACTTGGGATTGCAATCTCTTCGGCCAAAGGACGTTCGTCTTTCATCCCATGAGATGCACTTTCCACCTCTTCGGCCACGCTCCCTGCCAATGATATGAGATTGTTTATATCACCTTTGTTTCTATGACGAAAAAGATACGAGATGATTTTAAATGGCAGTGTAACTAAAAGCGTGACTGCTTTTGACTTGTATATTTTACTGAGAAGGCAGAGCAGCGCCATATTAATGTAAAACATTGACGCCAAGAATGATTTCAAGGCCTTTCTAAACCAGCAAATCTCTTCGACATCTTTAGGCTCATCCTGCTCATAATCAGGTACAAGTTGCAGTTTTGGTGCAACCATGTAGTAAAGAAGTTCTAGCAAATGAGCTCTCTCGAAACATTCTTCTCTAAAATGTTGGTAATTAATATACTTGATGGGTGACAGATCATTGCAAAATCCCATCAGAATTGTGGCTAATACTTCGTCATGATCTTCATGCAGCTGATAAAAACTGTGGACTTCTCTGAGCAAAAAGAGAGGGATTTGGTTTTCCAGCATGATAATATCCCTGAGGATCGCATGGTGTGTGGTTTTCCTTCTTGTATAGTCGATCACATGTGCCATCTTAGAAGAGATTCGCATAAACGAACCTTCCATTTTGGCAGAGTAGGTTTGCAGATACTCCAACAAGAAGGAAGCATCGATGGCAAATATCCATGCGAGTGTTTCCCGGTCGAACTCCAAGAAGCGGTGGTAGAAAGCGCGGAGAGTGCTATCACTTTCCGCAATATGGTTGACCAAGTGGCAGAATTTGATTGGTTGGATGTTCTTTTGCACTCTCTTAGCAGAAGTGAGCTTGTAGTGCTCCATCTCGAAGAGTTCAAGGCGCTGGTGATGGTATGGGCCGAGGGCTATTAGCTGTGGAATGTATGCATCTGGTTTGAGAGAGATTAGGGTTTTGGGTACGGTGAAGATGCTGACGGGAAGGCCTTCTTCATCGTTGTCTTCTAGGTCTTCTTCTAGGGCTCGACTTATCTGTATGACCCATTCTTGGTCGTAACTAGGTTTTGGTGTTTCCATGGCTTGTAACTCAGAAGACATGGTCTAGCTCTTTAGGGAGAGGGAGAGAGAAAGAGAGGGAGGCAAAAGGGAAATGTGTATGGCAGAGAGAGAGAGAGAGATCGAGAGCAATATGTTCTGTTCTTCTTGTGAAGTACTGCTTCTCTTTTATAATGGGTTGGACTTAAAATTCTGGCTCCGGGTAGTACCTCAAATATTTTTTATTTTGTGTTTATAAGCACATGCTACATGTTCTTAAAAAAAAAAAAAGAAAAATAAATAAATAAATTATTTATTAATTGTTCTGTGAACTTTGGTTTCGTAGCAGGAGGCCAGGCGACTAGAACCATGAGGTTGTCTTAATTTGTGCATGGTTTCATCGTGGTATAATTTAATTTCCCTAATTAATGTCTAATGACTTAATTAAGGTCAATTATATCACGAAGAAACTTTTTATAGACTTAATTAAGGTCAATTATATCACGAAGAAACTTTTTATAGGCGGCTTTTATTCTTTCTTTCACTACGATTTCATCGTGGTCATTGTTTTGTTGTTTCGTAGAAGGTAGAAATTAGGATCATAGGTTGGCGTGTTTGAACGGATTTGTGTTAATTAGTAATTTTTAAAAAAAAAACAAGAAAATGATTTTTTTTTAAATAAAAATACACTACAAAAAACTCTACAATTGGCCGCGTGTCTACAGTACCTGTTACTGTAGACACGCGTCCAATTAGCCACGTGTATACAGTACACGTGGCTAGAAGGGGGCGCATCACAGTTGGCCGCGTGTAATTAATTACACGCGGCCAACTGGATACGTGTAATTTATACACGCGGCCAATTGGCCGCGTGTATTTTCTACACACGGCCAGTTGGCCGCGTGTATTTTTTACACGCGTCCAATTGGTCGCGTGTATTTAATACACGTGGCCAATTGTTTTTATCAAATATATATTAATAAAAATAAATTTTATTAAGTTTTGTATATGGCCGCGTGTATTTCTTACACGGGTCCAAGTAGCCACGTGTATTAAATACACGTGGCTAATTGTTTTTATTAAATATATATATATATATATATATTAATTGTTTTTATTATGTATATATACGTATAATAGAATTGGCTGCGTGGCCTAAAGCCACGCGGCCAGAATTTGTGCAGGTATATATATATATATATATATATATATATATATATATATATATTAATTGTTTTTATTATGTATATATACGTATAATAGAATTGGCCGCGTGGCCTAAAGCCACGCGGCTAGAATTTGCGCAGGTACCAGTGGCGCGCGGGAATTGTCCCGTGCGCCACTGAACAGTATTTTCAAATGAAAAAAAAAAAAAAAAATCCTTAAATATACATGTTCTCTCTCTCTCTCTCTCTGTATTGCTCTCTCTCTCTCTCTCCTCTGTATCTGGAGCTCACCGTCGTATCCGCCAAGCACCTGAAGAACGTGAACTGGAAGAACGGCGAGCTCAAGCTGTACGCAGTCTTCTGGGTCGACCCGGACCGCCGGCTCGCCACCAAGTCTGACGACTCCGGTTCGACCCATCCCGTCTGGAATGAGCGGTTCACGCTCCCAATCACCCTCCCACTCCACGAATCTGTGCTCACCCTCGAGATCTTCCACTCCAAGCCCTTCGAGACACCCTCTCTCTCTCTCTGTCTCTCGCTCTCTCTCTCAATCTCTGTCTCTGTCTCTCTCTCTCTCTCTCTCTCTCTCTCGCTCTCTCTCTCTCTCTCTCTCTCTCTCTGTCTCTCGCTCTCTCTCTCGCTCTCTCTCTCTCTCTGTCTCTCTCTCTCTCTCTCTCTCTTTGTATCTCTCTATCTCTCGCTCTCTCTCTCTCTCTCTCTACTGAACTTGCTCGTACGTGTGTTTTCCTCCCCCCTTTTTTTTTTTTTTTTTTTTTTTTTCCAGTTATTATATATTTTTTCCTCTAAAAATAAAGAATTAAATTAAAAATACAATTAATTATTTAAAAAATAATTAAATACAGATTTAAATTAAATAAAAAATTATTTTTTAATTATTTTTAAAAAAAGCATATTGCCACGTGTATAATAATACACGCGGCCAACAGTTGGCCGCGTATATTTTAATACGCGCGGCCAATTGTGCAGTTAGTGTCAACCGGATCTACCGCGTGTATTTACGTGGCCACTTGCACGCGGCCAACAGTTCGCCACGTGTACAGTGACCGTACACGTGGCGAACTGCAAGTGGCGAAAAGCAATTTTTTTTGTAGTGATATAACATAAATTAAAATAAATATTATTTAGTTAATATTTAAATATTAAAAAATAATTCATTTAAATATGTCGTCTTTAACCTCAAAATCTAATAAACTGAGTCCGCCTATATGTTTGGAGGTAAGAAAAAAAAGATAGAATAAAATTAAACAAATGTGCCCCACTCTTATTTAGTTTATAGAGAGATGAGAATGCAAACCTCTCTCTTTACATATGGGTGATTTATATATTTTTATATAATAAGAATAATACTATATAAACACTACTCTTATTTTACACTCATTTTATTGGATTAATGTGGCACTGTTAATCACCTTTGAAATTTTTCTTTTTTATTTTAGTAAAAATTGATAATTAAGCACATAATTATGTTTTCACATTACAAAACAGTGACGTGATGCACTTTTACAGGGCATTAAAGTTACTTTAGTAAACAACAGTTTAATGACTTCGGCAAGACGTCACTAATGCCACGTCATTAGAATTTAGTGACCTTCTTGTCACTAAATTTCAAATTTTTTGTAATATAACACAACTTCCTTTTAAAGCAACGAACAAAAGATGGGAATTTTTATTTTCTTAAAAAAACAAACAAACAAACAAACAAACAAAAGATACGATGATCACAAATGCATAAATGGGCATGAAGACAGCATTGGATCACCATCAACACGTAACCACATTTGCGTGCCTGCCTCTTTTGTCTTTTCTCTCCCTATGATCCCCACTTCGGGTGCCACAGCTGACAGCACAGGCCCACAAAGAACTGGGGTCTACACGGATATTCAAAACGTGAAACGAAATTTTTTTAAAAAAGTCAAAAGTAAAGAAAACTTTCAGTTAATGTGAAGAAAATAGTTTTAACTTTTTTAGAGCATTTACATCGGAGTCGCTACTTTCTCCATTTAGTTAGAATAGCTCAAGTTTTACTTAAAATTCACCTCCATCTGGTTATCTATTCGCAATCTAAAATACATTTGTCTTCCATTGGTGAACAGTATAACGCCCCATCTGGCGTTACACTGTTCACAAATAGATTCATTTTTTAATCTTTCTTTCTCTCTCACTCTCTCACAGTTCCTTCCCAATACGACAACTGCCATGCTCTCCCGCCTCTCTCTCTCTCTCTCTCTCTCTCTCTCTCTCAGTCGGTCTTGCTGAACCTCTCTCATTTCTCTCTCAATCGATCTCGTCTGGTGATGATTTGGATTTGGGTTTTCTCTTTGGGTTGTTTCTGCAATTGGTGGGAGGATGGGTATGGGATTTGGTCAGTGAGTCACAACACATGACACCAGCTCACCGTTGTGCTGCTCGGCAACATGGGTATAGGTTTTCCTTTTCCTTTTGCTGCTGAAATTGATGGTTTTGGTGTTTGGGGTTGGGGTTTTGATTTTCTTGGCTCAGCACCGGCGGAGTGACTTGTGGCGTTGGTGGGGTCCTCAAACAGGACTTTGGGAAGCATGGCATCCTCGCCGCGAGCATTGTAGTGTCTTCGCGTGCGTGATGAACAGGCCTTGGAATACACCACTGGGAGGGGTGATTTTCACTGATGGGTCGGCATGGACGTAGATGTTGTAGAGGTGACGGTTGCCATAGAAGAATTTCTCGAGAAAGGGAGCGAAAGAGAGGTCGGAGTTTGTGAGGAAGAGGAAGGCAATCTTGGGCTTGGGATCGGTGGCAGTGCCCAAGTGGGAGTGCATGGATCGCGTGCACACGGAGGAAAGGCGGGTGGCTTGAGGAGGCCGGCTGGGTCTCCACCATCGTTCGGCTCCCGCTAGGGATTTGCGAATTCTTGGCAGTTGGTCTTGTCTTAAAAAATGATTATTTTAATAAAGTAGAGGAAATTTTAGAGAAGCCGATGGATGGGGTTCTGAAAATTGATTAGCTAAGATAGCAAAAAGAGGTTTTGCTTATCTATTTTGGCTCAAAATTCCCATAAACCGCTGTAAATGCTCTTAGATAAAAAAGTTAAGAAAACTTAACGTCTCACGGTCTTTTATTATTTTTGTAATTATATTCATAAATTTTAAAATGTGTCAATTTAATATATTTATTTTTTAAGTTTTATTCAATTTATTTATCCGTTAGAATTTTCTGTTAAATTCTGTCAAAATTCTTAAAATACTCGTTTTAAAAAATATATATACATATAAATGAAAAAAAAAACTTTCAAAGATTCAAGGAAAAATATTTTTGTAAATTCTATTAAATCCTGACCATTTACCAATGCTTAAAGGGTTGAAATTTTTTTCCTAAAAAAAATGAGAGAGATTTTATGAATTTTGACACTCTTCAATTAGGATTTAACAAAAATTTCTAACGGATTGGTAAAATTGAAAAAGAAAAATTAAAAGATGAATGCACTAAATTGACACATTTTAAAGTTTATGAGTATAATTGTAAAAATAAAAATAAAATCAAAAATAGGTGATAAGCGAAATTTTTCCGAAAGAAAATGAGTTGCCAAACGAAGGTAACTGATCCCTTATCTTCTCGATATATGATTCCCTACCAATTTTTCAAAACAACTATTCTTTGTCTCAAAAAATCATAAGATAGTTGTGATTTTTTTTTTTTTTTTTTTTTTTTCCAAATAGCCTATAATTTCCTACCACATAAAATAGTTATATTTTTTCTTTCTGTTTTCAAAATAATTATATTTTTAATTATGTAAAAAGTTGACAAAAAAATCCTATCAACTATCATCTCTCCATTTTGGATCAAGCGGAAAAGGCATGCATGCATCCTTATGTCCTTTTCCCACGTATTTAATTCAACCGAACCAAATACATACTGTACTGTCTGTTCCGTGGATAACCAGAACTCACGTTTACTTTTTGTCAGTATTAGTGGGAAAACAAATTTAAGGGGTCAAAAGTTATGGATTGATTATATATATTAAACGTGATTACGTGATTGTAGTTTATACGTTGACATAATAATATATATAATATCCCTTCCATTTTTTGTTTTCTTTGTTATCCAAACCAGTTCACCATGCAAACTGAATTTGAAAGAAAATATACAACACGCTCTCAGGGTAATCTGAAGAACTCAAATGGTTGTTTTCTTTGACTTGGAAATCGCAGCAGAAGACAACGATATCCACACAGTACTGAGGCAGCCCACCAAACTAAGAAACAACACAGTGGCCGGTATGCATTCATAGGAAAAATACTGGCGCAGTGGAATTCACGGGCCATTTGAATCGACCACTGACGTAAGTTAATAGCTCTCATACCAAAAATAAAAATATAATTGTAGACAAAATTAAAGGAAAAGGTAGAATTAAGAAAATAGATACAATAATTTACGTGATTCATTTTATGACTTACGTTTACAGAATAAAATCGATCTAAAGAACTATATTTTTCTCTTATTCACTTAATTGAAAATGTACAATAAAATATTCTATATATAGTTGAATGGGGCCAAAAATAAAACAATATATAACGTATGAGAATAATAAGATCGAGTTCCATAATTAATATGAAACATACGAAAATTATAAGAAGAATGTAGGAGAGTTGCATAATGATTATATGTAATGTGTGAGAATTATGAGATGAGAAAATAAATAATACATTAACAGATCATTGACTCGTGTACGTAAGCCGTTGTGTTGATTTTGATTTCTGCATACGATCTGTACCTATAAGGCTATATATAACTAGGCTATTAAGTCATCGATCTTGTTTTATATACGAAGCATACACTACAAAAAATTTGGTAATTCTATACGGTTTGAAACCGTTCAGAAATTATAAAAAATCGTCTGAAAAAAAGGTCTAGACGGTTTTTTCTGAAAGGTTTCAAACCGTCCAGAAATACGTGTCGCTAATTCGGATTATGGACGGTTTGGGTCAAACCACCCTCAATTACAGACGGTTTGGTCCAAACCGTCCAGAAGTTTGAGAAAAACCGTCCAGAAAATAATGGGCGGTTTTGAACCGTCAGAAAATTCTGGACGGTTTTGTCCAAAACCATCTAGAATTTGTTTTTTTTTTTTTTTTTTTTTTTTTTTAAAAAAAAAAAATAATAATAATTTTTTTTTAATTATAATCATTATTATTATTATTTTTGTCCATCTCGCCAGCAGAAGGGACCACCGGAAGGTTGTCAAGTTGCATATCTCCACCATCTCACCGACTAAAGGGACCACCGGAAGGTTGTCACAGTCGCACATATGCGATCTCCATCTCTATCAGCCTTCTTCTCCACCACACCTCTCGCACTACCCATCAAACGTTAACTCCAAACCAAAAACAAATACAAAATGTAAAACAAACACAATCTAAACCCAAAAAAAAAAAAAAAAAAAAAAAAAAAAAAAAAAAAAAACCAAAGATTGTTATGAGCACGATTAGATCCGTTTGGTGGTTTGGAAGATCAGTGCTGATGAGGAGGGGCTGGAGGGGGGATAGTGTAGCGCCCCGAATTTGAGCCAGCAAATTCGTAAGCAGAAACCTCCGGTTTCCACGTGACATTACTACATCAGAGATAACTCTCGCAGCGGAATATATTTTTCTTTCTCTAAAATCTTAGGAATTGATAGCATAACACGTTAGAGCTGACTGAAATACCTCGAAACATTAATTAAAAGTTGCTTAGGTTATCATTACACGCTATTTGCACACTAGGTGCATTAAAAATAAGTGCCACAAATGGCACATAAACATACAACATAAAATATGCCAAACAAAACATCATCATAATTATTACAAGCCATGAAATGAAACACACATAAATATGACTAGCACTTTCTAAGCTAGCGCATATTCTTTCGACAATGGTTTCAAAAACCATTAAAACTGGCATATGAGTCCATACCTTCCTCTTCTAGATCTGCATCAGTAACTATGCAAATATGGCGTTATCATATTTGCATAGACAAACAAGTGAGTCATCCATTTTCATATCTAAGTTACTATCAAACAAATAACAGTTCATAAAGAAAGCAAATGCGAGGGTTGTATGAATATGCATCGTAGTAACCATTTAGTTTGATGTTTTATGATCATCTTTTTTCAGACCTCTCGTCCTAGGTTATCTGAACCCGTTTACGTCCGTTGCCTCCCACTTTGAAGTCTTACCTGTTTTTACTAGAATCCTACCAGTCCCAGCATTAGTTATTTATTAGGACTTCGGACTCCCCTGGGTCACACTGAACCCCTTGGGTCCACTGATTAGCCTTCCTTCCACTTGCTACTACATCAGCTTGTTGATGGCTATCTCCTTAGCCGTTATATTAATTGGACACAACATGCAATGCATGAACAACCACATGCAATAAACACACACCACACAGTCCTAATGAAATATAGAATCTTTCCTCAATAAGTACATCCATACTTACTCTCTTTGGTATAGTTTCTTCACTTCTTTTTCTGCATATAAATCGATCCATATAATAAATATATATCAATTATCTATCAAACAAAACATTGTTTATAGACACTCATCTTTTTCAATTTATTATTATCCATTACTTCATTGTTTATTCTCCTTAGCCGTTAGATTAGTTTACTTTTGAAGATTTTTTCAAGTTTTCACTTCATCACTAAATCCTTGTGTCTATTTTATTTTAAGCTTAATTTGGATGTGGTGATATCAACTATATATGGTAATTTGCTTAACAATTGATTTATTTGATAATCTGATTAATAACAACTTTAGCATCTACAATGATGACATATCTTCCTCTTATGCGGAGCACCCCCTAACGATATACGACCTTGGCTAAGGGTCATCTCCTAATGGGATACAACCTTGACCAGGTGTGACGCCAAACTACGGACTTGGCTTGGTGTGACCCATGCATAAGTACGGCTTATTGTAAGGTTATCATTGTGACTTGATGATGCATTGGATTCTATGTGTTCACTAACGGTTAGGACAAGAACAGGGGTGGCTATTCTCTGTGCCCCATTCCTTACGCTTCTTATGCAATTGTCAGGCTGGTAGGCTTACTTCCTTGGCTCAATAAAGGTCAATGGCTTAGGCTTGATTGACTTGGCCCAAACCGTGGACTCCCATGCCCGTAATCTCAAATTGGGCGGCCTGAGTGGATATCTCTCTCTCTCTCTCACACACACATATATTAGAAGTTGGAATAACTTCACAAAAGGGTATCAAACTATACATCGTTTTGATAAAATGGTATTGAACTATCAAACATTTCAAATTAGTATATCCAAGTTTTAAAACGTTTCACTTAAGGGTAGTCTGTTAGAATTTGCTATTAAATCCTGCAAAAATTTTCAAAATACCATTTTTTATGAAAAAAGAAAAAGGGTTAAATATATAAAAGCCCCCCAAACTACCACCCTTTCTCTGGATGGCCCCCCAAACTACCAATGCTTAGATTTTGGCCCCCCAAACTACCACTTTTTGATTTTTTGGCCCCATCCGTCTATTTATGCCGTTAATTCTAACGGAAATTGGACAAAAACCCGAAAATACCCCTCCCTTAACCGTGAGAATTTCAAAGTGTAGGAGGGGTATTTTCGGAATTCTGTTTAAAATTAACGGCATAAATGAACGGATGGGGCCAAAAAATCAGAAAGTGGTAGTTTGGGGGGCCAGAATCTAAGCATTGGTAGTTTGGGGGGCCATCCGGAGAAAGGGTGGTAGTTTGGGGGGCTTTTATATATTTAACCCAAAGAAAAAAGAAATCTTAGGATTTAGATGTTGCTCAAAATTTAACGGAATTTACAAAAATACCAATGCCTGAATCTATGAAAATTTATATAATTTTTTTTTTATTAAAAATAAACACAGGGATATTTTAAAAATTTTGGCAGGATTAATAGAAAATCCTAATGGAGTATCCTTAAGTGAGATGTTTGAAAATTTAGATATACTAGTTTAAGACATTTGATAGTTTAGTATCATTTTCTCAAAACAGCGTATAGCTCGATACCCTTTTGTGAAGTTATCCCTTAAAAGTCAAACACCAAAAGACATGGCCTGCAGTAAGAAATAAAGAAAAGCAAAATCATGAAGTTAAGGCTTCCATACCAAAGAATACAACAAGACAAAGAATTCTTTATTAAAGAATGAATAAGAATTGATAACATATATGCCACTCAGTATGTCGTCAATCAAATACAAACACTAAACAACAACAAAAACAGAACACATTCATAAAGCGGCTTGTTAGAACAGTTTTATGTCTGGTGACGTGTGGATCTTTGATTCTCCGTGTTCTTCGTAATCTGCAAGGAAGAATAAACAATGTGTCAGAGGGGGGTCTCCCGACGTCCCCTCTCCGATGCCTAAGTCAGTGGGCCATTTTGGAGAGTATTGAGAGTCGAGAGTTTTTAGTATATTTTTTGTATATCATCATAGTGTCTTTTGTACCTGGGGTAGCAGCCTATTTATAGGCATAGATTATCAACTGCATTGTTCCACCTTCATGTCATAGCTGAGTGGGACCCTTAGTGGGTTGAGATAGAGGTTAAGTGGGAGAGTGAGACACTTACTCTTCATAGGTTATCTTAATCATGTATCTTATTCCATGTGTTCCAGATATAGCCTTCAAGGTATTATAGGATTCTGTTAAATCCTAATGACTGAGCGGGTCAAGTTGGGCCAGCAAGATCAACTGGGCCCAAGTTCGGATATAGGCCCATTTGCCTAGGGGATGATAATTTCCCCAACAGATACCCCCCAATTCCCATTGGTTGATTTGTCCAACTAGTCGAGCATTGGGAATCTTCTTTTGTACTTGCATATGGGGGCTATTTGTATCCGTTGACAGTGAGAATTCAATGTTGATTGTTAGTCACTTGTGGAAAGCATGGTTGTCGGAGTGCCTAGCAAGCGGCATAACTTTTACCCCCTTGTGCTTGTGACTTTAGTAATTGAAATCTCAATAGAAACCAAGTATAGAAGATTTCATTTTACATGTGATAGTAATTTTGAATGCTCGAAGCTATTCGCAATTGGAGCCTTTCATTGGCCGTTGACAAATCGAAAGATCTCCTAGCTGCTTCAATACGGCAATCTTTTTTATTTGACAATCTTCTATTCGGGGTACTCGGGCTATCTCGGCCTCGGGATATTTCTGTCTCGGAATTTTATTACCGTCTTGGGAAATTTCCTGTTTTTGCCTCAGAATTTTGTTCAGGTTTGGAAAATTTCTTAGGCTCGGAAAATTTTTCGTCTCAAAAACTCTTTTAGTTTTGGAAGAATTTTTGTCTCTGAGACTTTTTCCAGACTTGGAAAATTTTTTGTCTCGGAGACTTTTTAAGACTTGGACAATTTTTCATCTCGGAGACTTTTTTAGTCTCGGGAAATAGTTTGTCTCGAAGACTTATTTCAGTCTCGGAAAATTTCTTGTCTCAGAGACATTTTCAGACTTGGAAAACTTTTTGTCTTGGAAACTTTTTTAGTCTCATAAATTTTTTTGTCTAGGAGACTTTTTCAAACTTGGAAAATTTTTCGTCTCAGAGACTTCTTTACTCTCGAAATTTTTTTTGTTTCAGAGACTTCTTCGGTCTCAGAAATTTTTTTGTCTCGGAGACTTTTTCAAACTTGGAAAACTTTTCGTCTAGGAAACTTTTTTAGTCTCAGATTTTTTTTTTTTGTCTAGGAGACTTCTTAAGTCTCGGAAAATTTCTTGTCTCAGAGACATTTTCAGACTTGGAAAACTTTTCGTCTCGGAAACTTTTTTGTCTCAAAGGAATTTTCAGACTTGGAAAACTTTTCGTCTCGGAGACTTCTTTAGTCTCGGAAAATTTTTCATCTAGAAGACTTCTTTAGTCTCGAAAAAAAATTCATCTCGAAGACTTTTTGCCTCAGCCTCGGATCTTGGGATCGGACCTCAGATTTCTGGCATGTAGATCATGTAGGGTACTGCTATGTGTTTCTTTTGTAGGGGTTGTCTCCACTCAACTTCTTTACCAACACAATATTGGCTAACCATTCGGGATAGTCAACCTCTCGAATGAAACCGGATTGCAGTAGCTTCTCCACTTCCTCATGTATGGCTTGGTTTATTTCTGGATCAAAATTTTTTCTCGTATGATTTTTTGTAGGGGTTGTCTCCCCGTTTGGTTTGTTGTAGGGGTTGTCTCTCCGTATGGTTTTCTGCCATGACTTTTGCCGAAGCAGGATCCCTGAAATATGTCAGAACAGATGTATATATGTACCGAATAATGATCAGTTTGCATGCCTGAGTCGATAGGCTGATTTCCAAGCAACTGTGGTTGTCGGCGTTTGATGATGTTTGGGCCTTGGCTGAGGCTTTGGATGCTCGGATTGGTGTCAAGGCTTTAGTGGTCTGAGGCTTACAGCGGCTTGGGGCTTATTGTGGCCCGAGGCTTATGGTAGCTCAGCTTGTGCCGAGGCCTTTTTGTGCTCAAATCGTGCTGAGTAATCTCGAGGCAGGATGAGGCTGTAGTCTTCAAATCCCCTCAACGTGATTTGAGTCATATAAATTTCTCCGACCTGAATCCCCTCAACGTGATTCAAGTCTCGGCTTAAATCCCCTCAACGTGATTCGAGTCATATAAATTTCTCCGATCTGAATCCCCTCAACGTGATTCAAGTCTCGGCTCGAATCCCCTCAACGTGATTCGAGTCATATAAATTTCTTTGACCTGAATCCCTTCAACGTGATTCAAGTCTCAGCTCGAATCCCCTCAACGTGATTCGAGTCATATAAATTTCTCTGACCTGAATCCCTTCAACGTGATTCGAGTCATATAAATTTCTCCGACCTGAATCCCTTCAACGTGATTCGAGTCATATAAATTTCTCCGACCTGAATCCCCTCAACGTGATTCAAGTCTCGGCTCGAATCCCTTCAATGTGATTCGAGTCATATAAATTTCTCCGACCTGAATCCCTCCAACGTGATTCAAGTCTCGGCTCGAATCCCCTTAACGTGATTCGAGTCATATAAATTTGTTGCGATGGTGTTTTGCATTTTAGTATGCAACACAGGGTCTTCTGGAAGCCATCTGTCTTCTAAAGAATATTCTTTAGTTGGTTGCCATCAAAATTCTCTCGGCGGACCCTCTTGACGAGCTCTTGACTTCTGTAGCCAAGGAAGACCTGCGTAGGAGAAGCTTGACAAAGTACGGGTATTTTTTTTCAGAATTTTCCGATCTCGCTAGATTGGTATGAAATATTAGCCTCGCCTGTGTCTAAAAGGCACATAGGTATGCATATATGCAGTAGAATCTAGCAATTAACAATTTATTATTGCAAAGTATGCAAAATTGCACTAAGATTCAATCATGCGACTTGATATAGTCTTTTGTTTCAGTTTTCTATTTCACCGGGTTGGTACCCCCAACTTTTATCCTTAGCTGATTTTTAGCTAAGTATGAAAGTTTAGGATATTTGTTTTGTACTACCGGAGGAAAATTTTGTTGGTACCCCCCAATTTTTAGACTTGATGTGTAATCATTTTTATATGTTGCGGTGAAAAGTTCATTTTAAACTTCACCGATCAATGCATGAGATATATTTGACTGTCTAAAAATTTATGAGTAGGCTAGCATAAATGAAAATGCAAAGAGTGAACTTATCTTAGTATTCTGATGAAGTTGTGCATTGGGCCTCGATCGGATTGCTCCCTTGGCTCAGAATGTTTCCACAGCTCTGAATTTATCTTCGATTCGGATTTTTATCCTCGAGAAAATTGGACCCTCGGTCAGATTGGAGCCTCGGTCGAATTTATCCTTGTCTCGGATTTTACCCTTGGGTCGGGATTTATCCTTGGCTCGGAATGATCCTTGACTCGGATTGGATCATCGGCTCGGATTGGATTCTCGGCTCGTATTTTACCCTCGGGAAAAGTGGAGCCTCGGTCGAATTTACCCTTGGCTTGGATTTTATCCCCTCCTCGGATTTTATCCTTGGCTCAGATTTTACCCTTGGGTCGGGATTTATCCTTGGCTCGGAATGATCCTTGACTCGGATTGGATCCTCGGCTCGGATTTCACCCTAGGAAAAATTGGAGCTTCAGTCGAATTTATCCTTGGCCCGGATTTTATCCCCGCCTCGGATTTTATCCTTGGCTCGGATTTTACCCTTGGGTAGGGATTTATCCTTGGCTCGGAATGATCCTTGACTCGGATTGGATCCTTGGCTCGGATTCCACCCTCAGGAAAATTGGAGCCTCGGTCGAATTTATCCTTGGCTTCGATTTTCATAGCTTCGAATTTTTCATCCTTAACTCTGACCTGTTCAAAGAATAAGTCTCGGGCCAAATAGAGAATATTATAAGGAAATTTATGAGTAAAACAAACTCTTCATATTCGACATTTATCAATTGATGGGAATATTGCTTTTGGATAGCAAATCCCTCGTTTAATGTTCAAGCCGGCCTGTCAATATATTTTGCCAAAGATATGGAGATAGAATAAAAATGTTTTGCTTGTTTTAATTTATTAGTTGTTGACCCTACCCTTAATAAGAAAAGGAAAGCAGACACGCACAGTGTGTGCTTTTGTACCCATGCCTCCATTTGAGACTAATGCCTAGGTAGGCATTTTATATGGGTTTGTTAAGGACAAAGCGTGTTCTACATTTTGGATTAGCAACTTATCTTATATTCAGTGAGGTGTGTCGGAGCCTGCTCCAGAAGTAGATCTTGGAAGGATAGGTGTCACGGCCTTGATATTGGTTGTGGCGCGGCAGTAAGGTTGTGTGCCTTGCACCCTTGCTGACCGCCGAGCCATGGCATGAGGGTGGCATGCCATGGGTGCGAGACGGTTGCTGATGAGTCCGTGGAAGGCACATGGACCAGCTTGTTGCTGCATGGTTGGTTGAGGCCCAACCTTGAGATGTTGGCTTAGTGATGCTGCTGGGAATTCGGTGGGTTGGCTCATGCTGGAGCTTGAGCAAGGCTGATGAGGCCCAAGTGCTGCTGTGGGGCGCAGAACATGCTGGTGATGGCTTGTGAGTGGGCTGGGCGTGGCCCAAGCCCCTGGTTGCTTGCTGACCCGATGACTGCTGCTGGATGCTGCCGAGTGGGGCCTCATGGCACTCTGAATGTCCCTGAGTATGCTGAGTAGTGCCAGCACAAGTGAGTGTGCTGGGCATGCGTGCAAAGTGTTGTGGCTGTGCAAGGCAGAAAGCTGGGTGCTGCAACATGACTGCAGGAGGCAGGCATGTGGCAGTGTGCTGTATGGGCAGTGTTGGAGCTGCTGCTGCTTTGTGTGGGCTGCTGTGCGATGGCAGGAGGACCTGCATGTGCGCTGCCTTGGTGGCAGTGCACCTGACATGCTGTTGCTTGAATTCAAATAGGACCAAGATGCTTGCTACACGTGGCCTGAGTGCTGAGATGCTGCTGTGCTGCTGGGAAGCATGGGTGGGCGAATTCAAATGGGGCTGCTGAGCCTGCAACACATGCTAGGCTGGTTGCTAGGCGTGCTGAGTGGTGACAGCATGCCTTGCTGCCTTGGGCATTGGAAAAGCTGCTGTGTGGGTGGCTGTGCGCGTGCAGGAGGGCCTGCATGGGCGCTGCCTTGGGGCAGTGCGCCAGACATGCTGTTGGTTGAATTCAAATGGACCAAGGATGCTTCATACACGTGGCCTGAGTATTATGGGATGCTGAGGTGCTGCTGTGCAGAAGGGAGGCATGGATGGGCGAATTCAAATGGGGTGGTAAGCCCGAGACACATGGCTGGTTGGTTGCAGGGCATGCTGACTGGAGACAGCATGCCATGCTGCCTTAATTGAGGGCAGTGGGCGTGGGCCAGGTGGCAGCCCACTGCCAGGAGCATGAAGACCTGCTGGGGCTTTAAATTAGAAGCTTGGGGCTTCATTGCTGGAGGGCTCATACTCTGGACAGACTTCACTAAGTGTGCTCTATGCTGGGAGAATTAGTGAGGTGCTAATTGAGTGAGTCCATGTGCTGCATGTATGCTGGAGAGTTATGAGTAGCTGAGGGCAAGTCAAGATGACTTCAAGGCTGCTGGAAACAGAAGGTGTGCTGCAGAGGTGACTAGCATTCCGAAGTGCAGGAGGCCAAAGGGTGCTGGAAGCCAAACTGTCGAAGGTGGCTGAGACCAAAGCTGGGCTGCGGTGCTGCTGGAGACGTGTGTGTGCTGGAAGAGGGCCAGCCACAGTGAGAGTTTTATGAGTGACTGTTTGGGGAAAGGTTTCCTTGTAAAGCCTTGGTGGCTTGGGTCATTCATGTATCTCTTGTATTAGCCTTGGTGGCTGAGTTGTATAGGACTAAGGGCTCCATTGTGTGTAAGGACCCTAGTCATTCCTTTGTACATTCATTGAGTGAATTGTAAAGGTTGGGAGGTGTTGCTCCCGTAAAACTAGACGCTGCGTACTGTGATGTGCTGTGCCGTGCTCGGTGATTTCCCTAACCTCGGGTTGGTACAAATAACCTCCTGAAGCTTGCTGGACAGTGGCTTGGGAAGGTGTTGGGGCTGCTTAGGACTGCTTGGTGCTTTGCCTAAGGCCATCACGGGGCTGGAGCTGGGCTTGCTGTCGAGCGAAAAATTCGGCCCGTGACAATAAGTCTCTTTGGTAAAATTGGACCCTCGGCTTGGAATCTCTTCTCCGCTCAGAGTTTCTCCTCGGGATCTTTGGCTCGGAATTTGTCATGGTGGTTGAAAGACCCCGGAAATCCA
The DNA here is from genome assembly GCF_958979055.1 of Alnus glutinosa. Taxonomy (NCBI): domain Eukaryota; kingdom Viridiplantae; phylum Streptophyta; class Magnoliopsida; order Fagales; family Betulaceae; genus Alnus; species Alnus glutinosa. The sequence goes on along the minus strand of NC_084891.1, from coordinate 3,434,590 downwards.
ACAGGAAGGAGTCCCTCGTGGTGGGAAGCTCGGCCGATATTCTGAATTGGTCGGCATTTAATAAGTACTCAGCTTGGAAAATTGGAGCTTCAGAAAATTTCTCTTCTCTACCCTTGCTTCGGTTTTTTTTTTTTTTTTTTTTTTTTTTTTTTTTTTTTTTTCGAGAGAGAGTGTTCTCTGCATGTCTCAAAATCGTTCGGCTCTAGGATCCAGGTTCGCAGCACCGGCCTTTAGTCCCCTGGAGCTTAGGTCTGTGCTTGAAACTGAGATTAGATGAGAGCCGGCTTTGATTTTGTTCGGCTGGAAACTCAGATCCCCCAGACTCCTGGCTCGAGTAACCCTCGGCACTTTGAGTGTCTCGCAAGAGTTAAGGGGCTCAGGAGGTGGAACCTGCATCAAGTGGCGCTCGCGGAAGACGACTCAAAAGCGGTGACTATGCTGAAACAGCCGGATCTGGTTTGATCTACATCAGCTTCGAGAATCTTGTGGGCTTGAACTCGGTGTCATTTGGGGCCCCGTTCTTGTGGGTCTCATGGTCATGTCCCATGGCCTGTAAAGCTTGTGGGTGGAGACCGTAAGTGGTGATTGGCATCATCCCGATGGTTGAGCAATGCTGGGATGGTTTGGCAGTGCTGCTTTCGGTGGTGCTGAAGGTCGGCGGAACAGTGAGCCACTTCTGAATTTTGGCTCGGGCCTAGGATCCAGGACCGAGCCCTGCGCTTCTGGGAGTTTCAGCAATGACCAACCCGGGGCTGGCCGAGGAGGCGTCGTTTCGGTATTGGCAGCATGGCGGTACTCCCGCTTGGGCACATTTATTTCAGCTGGACCGGACGTTTCCATCTTGCAGGTTGCTGAGATTACTCGTTGGGTTTGGCCTTTCCAGTAACACCTTTTTCTTTTCTTTTCTTTTTCTAGCCGTTGGCACTTCAGCCAACAAGAAAAGAGAATCAAACACATAGAGTGTTTGTTTTCTTCTCGTGCTTTCTCTTAAAGCTAATACCAGGATGAGTATATTCTAAATGTTGAGCAACTCGAGCTAACAAATGAACATGATAAACTTATCTTGCACTTGACTCTGTCTGATTCTCCATGGAAGACGTGAGGCGTGCCAGTTAGATTGATGCTAAGTCTTCAAAAAATCCGCCCTTTGATCGATGACTCGGTCTCGAGAATTTCCATGATCTGGACGCTGTCATTAGTCGAATCCAGATTCAGGGAGACTTTAGTAACGTAAGTCTAGCGTTTGGCTTGTGGTTTGTCCGAGAGCTCATTCCTCTGTGTATCCCTTGCAGTGAGTCATTGATCAGTGAAGAGGTCGGATAGATGTCAAAATACAGTGTTCCTTGACTAGGTATAATCATCGATTGGTGGCTGGTACTAGAAGCCAAAAATCCACATGAATTGCATAAGAAGGCTTGGACTTGAAACCTCGCCATGCATACATGGGAACTCCACGGACCGAGGCGCTTGGGGCCTTGAGAATACTGCCACCGCTTGCATGTAACCGGATCCCTGTTCGCCGGAAAAATCGATCTTGAAAATAAATAATGACGTGCCGATCCCGTTGGCGTACATGCGTGTAAGTCACTGAGGCTAACTCCCTTTAGAATTTGGCTTATCAAAAGTTGAGAAAGCCGAGCCATTTTTTGGTTGTTGCTTCACCCACATTGCCATGTCTGAAGGACATGATTGTCGGACAATGATCCTCGGTGAAAACCAAGATGCTATAGCCGCTCCACGTTCTTGGCGTTTTAGAAATGACCGACCAGGAGGCCGGCCGAGGAGGTGTTGTCTCAGCATTGACAGCACTGGGCGGTTGCGTTGCTGCACTTTGAGCTTGGCCATGGACTCCATTGCTCAGATCCTTACTTCCTTGCGGATAGTGCTAGGAATCACACAGATTGTCTAGGCAGGAACACCGACAGCAGCACGTGTTCTCTGAGCTTCGAAAAATTGAGCAGGAAGGAATTTTTGTTAAGACGAGCGTGTCCTTGTTGGGATGATCACGATCTCGCTGACCCATGTCAAAACCCGTCCGAAAACACCATTGACACCTTTTGATCGGTGATTCACCGATCTCCCCGACTCACGTGTGGATCTCTCGACCTTTTCCCACGGCTTGCAAAGCTCGAGGATGAAGACCGCATAATGGCGTAGTTCGGGGCTTCCTAGTAACACTTTTTGCTCTTGTTTTGGAGTATTCGGTGGCCCTAGCCATTGACCTTGGTTTCTACAGGTTGTGCGATGTGGCCGAATAAGGACCACATGTCAGTTCTCCTCGGCACTGCTGCGCTTGTATCGGCTGGAAGATAGCAGTATTCCGCTTGGGCACGTTTCTTCCAGCTTGATCAGATGCTTCCATCATGCAAGTTTAGTGATGTGGCCTAATAAGGGCCACATCATAGCTCTTCTCGCCAGACGACAGTCAATCTTGTGAAATCATCATATGTGGATTTTGCACTGGAACGAACGGGGCCCATCTTGCATGGTCCATGCTTCACACTCTGTACAGATAGTCTGTTGTTTAGTGCCTGGAAGAAGTGTTTGTGTTCTGGCACCGATTTCCCGAGCCCAATCAGAGATTTCACAAGAGGCTCAGGTATCTGTTGGTAAGCATCGTGAACTACTCCATTGCCTTACAATTATATTGTTTCAATGAGGTTTTAATTATAAAAATCTCACGTAAATTTTCGTCCATCTTTGAAGAGGACTTGGTCAACTATCTTTTGATATGTGACATGTGTATTCCATATCACTTATCACATCATTTCTTTTTAGAAAATAAAAACTGAAAAGAAGCTTTTAAGACCATGGCATGACGTGGTCTTCTACTCCATTTTCCTTTGTTTCTTTTTAAAAAATTGGGATTGAAAAGAAGTTCTTGACACCACGATTCTTCTTTTTGTTTTTGTCTTTAAAAGAAAGAAATAACAAAATCGCTTACGTATGCCACATTTATGAAGCATGATCGAGTGTTGTGAATAGCGAAACAAGTAGCGAACTTATCTGTGAATTTGGTGAAGGTGATCTCTGGACTGTGAGTGACAGCACCAGAGGTAGGACCCCCACCAACTGGTTTGACAGTACTGCAACCATCATATGTTTCAGTTCATGGCCGAACTGAACGCGCGTCAAAGTAGTTGATCTGGAGTGAGATGTGATTTGTCAAAATTATCCCATGTAGGCATAGCATGGATCTGTGTAAATCTGCTTTTGTTGACATAAGGCGTGATCCGCAAGTCACCATTCTAAATTTATTGTTTTTTGGCAAAAAACGATTTGTCGCTTTCCACATACGGCGCCAAACTGTTAGAACAGTTTTATGTCTGGCGACGTGTGGATCTTTGATTCGCCGTGTTCTTCGTAATCTGCAAGGAAGAACAAACAATGCGTCAGAGGGGGGTCTCCCAACGTCCCTTCTCTGATACCTAAGTCAATGGGCCATTTTGGAGAGTATTGAAAGTCGAGAGTTTTTAGTATATTTTCTGTATATCATCAGAGTGTCTTTTGTATTTGAGGTAGCAGCCTATTTATAGGCATAGATTATCAACCGTATTGTTCTACCTTCATGTCATGGCTGAGTGGGACCCTTAGTGGGTTGAGATAGAGGTTAAGTGGAAGAGTGAGACACTTACTCTTCATAGGATATCTTAATCATGTATCTTATTCCATGTGTTCTAGATATAGCTTTCAAGTTATTATAGAATTCTGTTAAATCCTAATGACTGAGCGGGTCAAGTTGGGCCAGCAAGATCAACTGGGCCCAAGTTCGGATATAGGCCCATTTGCCTAGGGGATGATAATTTCCCCAACACGGCTGCCACCCATTTGGAACAATTGTACATAGAACAAGCAGTCTCCAGGGTAGACAACAATATCAACATGTTAACAGCTAAAAACGTGCGTAAGGTATGGCCATGAACCACATATATACTTTTTCATGACCACATTCATCCTGGCCTTCCAACTCTCCGAATAATAAGTATTTGCACCTTTAATGGCCTTGTCGAGAATTGGAACTTTCGTTACCCTCACAGACTTCGTCATGCCATTCCAGAGCGCTGCCACTTCTTTATCGCTTTTAAGGTGGTTCAAGATGATCCCTGCCTCTCGAAGAATTCTCACATCTTCCTCCGTATTAATTATTCCATTCATCAATTCCATGTATCGTGTAAAAACCATCACCTCCGGTGAAATACATGCCTCATAGGCCACGAGGTTCCTCAGCACAACTTCCGAGTTATCATCCAAATGAATAACCGGAAGGTAAAATATACCACAAGACTTGTCGAAATTGATAGATCCCAAGCCTCCCTTTGTTGGATGAAATTTGACACCAATTTTATGGAGTTGTGTCACACTTGGGATTGCAATCTCTTCGACCAAAGGACTTTCGTCTTTCATCTCATGAGATGCACTTTCCACCTCTTCGGCCATACTCCCTACCGATGATATTAGACTGTTTATATCACCTTTGTTTTTAAGATGAAAAACATATGAGATGATTGTAACTGGCAGTGTAACTAAAAGCATGACTGCCTTTGATTTGAATAGTTTATTGAGAAGGCGGAGTGGTGCCAAGTTAATATAAAGTAGTGCTGCCAAGAATGATTTCAAGGCCTTTTTAAACCAGCCAATCTCTTCGTCCGCTTTTGGCTCCTCCTGCTCACAATCAGGTACAAGTTGCAGCTTTGGTGCAACCATGTGGTAGAGAAGGTCTAGCAAATGAGCTCTCTCAAAACATTCTTCTCTAAAATGTTGGTAATTAATGTACTTGATGGGTGATAGATCTTTGCAGAAACCCATCTGCATTGTGGCTAATGCTTGGTCATGATCTTCTAACCCTCGCTCTTCTTGGCTTTGGAAAGGTGTATTGAAAAATTGTAAAGTTGTTGAATTGGGAGCTTGTATTTCTATTTCTAATGGTTTGAATGTGGATATTTGGGACTCTCCATGGATTCCTTTAATGCCAAATTTCAGACCTAGACCAAATGCAAATCTGATTGTGTTACCTTCTTTCTCTGTTAATGATCTGTTACTTACAAAAGATCATGTGTGGAATATTCAGTTGCTGATGGATCTTTTTGATCCTACTACTGTTCAGAATATCATGAGTATTCATATTCCTCGCATCTCTTCATTTGATAAATGGGTTTGGGCTCCTTCTCTTCATTTGATAATTAGAGCCGTTTTAACTAAAACGACTCAAATTATAGCCGCTTTTGTTAAAACGGCTCAAAATTAATTGGAGTCGTTTTAGTTAAAACGGCTCAAATTAGTACTACGATCGATCACCTAAATTGTACCACGATCTATCACACTTAGATAATACCACGATCGATCACACATGATCATACCACAAACGATCACACATGATTGTACCACGAACGATCACGCATGATCGTACCACAATCGATCACATAGATCGTACCACGATCGATCACATAGATTATACCACAACCTATCACATTGATCGTACCACGATCGATCACATTGATCGTACCACGACCTATTACATTGATCATACCAGGACCGATCACATAGATCGTACCACGACCTATTACATTGATCGTACTACGACTGATCACTTAGATCGTACCATGACCTATCACATTGATCGTACAACGACCGATCACATAGATCGTACCACGACCTATCATATTGATTGTACCACGACCGATCACATAGATCGTACTATGATCTATCACATAGATCGTACTATGACCTATCACATTGATCGTACCACAATTGATCACATATATCGTACCACGATCGATCACATAGATCGTACCACGTTCCATCACATAGATCGTACAACGATCGATCACTTAGATCGTACAACAATCGACCACATAGATCGTACCATGATCCATCATGTGTCAAATGTTCCCCCTAAAACTACAAAAAAAAAAAAAAAAAAAAAAAAAAAATGTCAATGTTCTCTCTAATGACAAAAATACATTTCATAAAATTATTAAATTTTTTTTAAAAAAATATAAGATAACAAAAAATTATAGAATAAATAAAAAAAAAAAACTGGTTTTAATTTTTTTTTTCATTTGTTTATTTAATTTTATAATTTTCAGTTTTTTTTAAACAAAAATTTGTTTTTAATTTTGTTTGTTTGTTTGTTTGTTTTTTTTTGTTTTTTTTTTGTTTTTGTTTTTTTTTTTAATTTTTTTAATTTTCAGGTTTTTTTTTAAACAAAAATTTGTTTTTAATTTTGTTTTCCTTCTTTCTTTAATTTTTTTAATTTGTTTTTTAAAAATATTAGTTTTTTAGTTTTTTTTTTTTTTAAAGATTATTTTTGTCGGAGCCCTTTTGGGCGAAAACGATTCCAACTAGAGTCGTTTTCTCCCAAAACGACTCCAAGTCGTTTTGAAGGGGGCGTGCGGGACATGAAAATTTTTGTGTCCTGCGCGCCCCTCATCTTTTTGTTTCAAAATTTTTTTGTTTCTTTTTCTGTTATAAAATGTACCCACTGGCCACTGCCCCCACGCAACTCCTTTTTCTCCTTTCTTTTTCTTTCCTCTTTCTTGAATCTCCTCTTCTCACCCGAACCCAGAGAGATGAAAAGAGAGAGTTTGAGAGAGGGTGAGACTGAGAGATAGAGATTGAAAGAGAAGAGTCTGAGAGAGGGTGAGACGGAGAAGGAGAGACCAAGAGTGAGGGAGTGAGAGAGAGAGAGAGAGAGAGAGAGAGAGAGAGAGAGAGAGAGAGAGAGAGAGAGAGAGAGAGAGAGAGAGAGAGAGAGATGGGAGCTAGGAGAAACACCGGTCGGATTAGAGAGGAGATTCGGCGAACCCGTGACCCAAAGACCCGATCTTCCATAGATCGACAACCGGTGGAGCCAGAAGTTGATTTCCGACGATTAGAAGCGGTTTCCGGCAACTGGGCAAGGGGTCGAGTCGGAACCCATTCGGACGTTCATCGCTTTTAATCTGTTGGTAGTGGCTATTACTTTGTTTTGATTTTTCTTGAGTTGTGGAGCTATGTGCTTCTTGCTTCTTTGGTTGTATTGTGTTGTGTGTTGTGGTGTTTGCTTTGCTGTTGAGCTGGGTGTGTTTTGGTTTGTTGTTTTGATGCAAGCATCTAGGTTTTGTTTCTTGTTGAACTTCGAATCCAGTTTTGGACTGGAGTGTAGTTTGTTGTGTTTGGTTTATAAAGCTTTTAGTTCATCAAAAGAAAAAAAAAAAAATGACTTCCATGATTTCCGGCGATTTTCGGAACCTTTGATTTCCGGTTGATTTCTGCACAATGACTTCCATGATTTAATTTGTGTATTCTTATCCTTTTTTGGGTGAGTTTGAGTTGCTGTCTATGGTAAAAGACAATGAACTGCTTAATACAATTTCGTTTGTTGGTATTGGCTTGAGAAAACAGCAAATTGCAAGACCCACATTTTATAAATTGGTATATCGGTATATGTTAAGCATTCATGTTGGCCTATTTGCTATATAATCAATGCAATGGGTTCTTTATAACTTTAAATTAGGTTGAATTATATGTTGATATGAGATGATTTTAATTGTAAAACAATCCTTCCTGGATTTGAGTAATCAACTGCAGCGTCTCCTGCTCATGTGCAAAAACCAGGAATTGTTGCAAACTATAATTTAGAACTTTATATCAGGTATTACCAATATATATATATATATATATAATATTTCTTTTTATTTAGAGCTCAAAAAAAATGTTTTTTTTTATTATTATTTATTTAGAGGGACCCTAAAACGGCTCTAAAAAAAATAATGGTTTTTTTTTTTTAAAAAAAAAATATATATTTAGAGCCATTTTGGTCCAAAACGACTCCAACCGGTTTGCTAAAAACGGCTCAAATTAGAGCCGTTTTGGACTAAAACGGCTCAAACCGAAACTTTAATACATGATATGTGTAGCCGTTTTGAAAACGGTACAAAAAAAACGTCTCCAACAATTTTGAGCCGTTTTAAGGCCTTAAAATAGCTCTAAAAAAGGGCTCAAAACATCTAATTTTTTGTAGTGTCTCCTTCAGGGCACGCATGAGATTTTTATTGATCAATGAGGTCGTGTTTCTTTTCTCTTTGTGGATACTTGGAAATCCCTTGGGGTCTCAAAATCCAAGTTAGGCTTAAACATTTTTTATGGAAGATTGCTTGGGATATGTTGCCTTCACGTGCAAATGTTGGTCAATTTATTATCTATGAGGAAATGGATGCTTGGGTTTGTACTTTCTGTAAGAATTCTCTTGAAACCTTATCTCACATTTTCTTGGAATGTGATTTAGCTAGAATTTTATGGAGGAGCTCTAGTTGGCCTCTTTTTCCCTCAGCTTTCGCCTCTAGACATATCTCAGATTGGATTCTTGCTATTATTTCTCCTGTGATGATGCTTGCTATTCCTAAATCTGAAGTTAGGAAATTCCAATTGTTTGCTTCTCTCACTTTAGACTTTATCTGGATGGCTCGGAATAAACTTATTCATGATGGAATTCAACCTTCTCCTGCAAAAGCAATCAAGCAGAATTCTTATACTTTGGGCTTGCATTGTGAGGCTTGGTCTGATTCTATTTTACCTTCTCTTTGGACTCCACCTTTTGCTGGATGTATCAAAGGAAACTTTGATGTTGCTATCCATGGTGCTTTTTCTGTTGCTGCAGCAATTATTAGTGACAAAAATGGTAATATTATTCTCGTTGTTACTCAAAAGCTGACTTCTTCTAATGCACTTCTTGGAGAAGCTTCTGCTGCTCTTTTAACTTTTCAGTTGGCTGCAACTTCTGGTTGTGGGAATTTATTTTTGGAGGGAGATGCTTTACTTGTTATTCTTGCTATCAATAATCCTTTTCTTTTCTCTTCTTGGTCTTTTGCTAATTGCATTTTATATATTAGTTTAGTTTTATCTTTTTTTCATAGCTGGAATGCTTTGAAAGTGTCTTGTAGTGCCAATTTTCGGGCATATTGTTTAGCTAAGTGGGCCGCTTCCAATCATGTTTTTGAAAAAATTCTCATAGGATCTCATATCTTCTCTTCCATTAGGATAAAAAGCGGTAAAGATCTAACCTTGTAACCCTTTTCCTATATTCAATTAGAAAAAAAGAAAAAAGAAGAAGTTCGTATTGACTTGTAATTTTTAAGGGTTTTAAGGGTGTGATTACTGATTAGAGAGAGAGAAAAAAAAAAAAAGAAGCCATAAACTTGAAAACTCACACGCACCCCTGCATGCGCGTGGGTCCGCTGGTCCCCCCCCCGCGCGCGCACATTCTCCACCGAAATTAACCACATGACCACTAAATCTTTTAAACAATAAATCAACAATATAACCTCAGATGAATAATGTCGTATTTTTGTAACGTTTATTAAATATTTTTGTACATATAGATAACAAATCACTACAAAAAAAAAAAAAAAAAAAACAAAAACAAAAAAAAACCGTCCGGAATCAATTTCAGACGGTTTGGGCAAAACCGTCCAGAATTTCAGACGGTTTTGCCCAAAACCTTCAAGACTTAATTTTTTTTTTCTTCTGTCTCGATTTATTTCTTTATATATATATATATATATATATATATATATATATATATATATATATATATATATATCTTAATTATTGTCCAGAATGTCTAAATATGTCTAGGAATTTCTCGTTTCCGGCGTTATTGCTTTTTTTTCTTCAATCGCCAGCGATGCTCTGTTTCTGGCCCTCGCCGGAAACTCTTTATTTATTTTTTTTTCTCCCTCGTCGAAAACTTCTTCAAGGGCTGGCGAAATCTTCCCATTCCTCCCCCCATGAAATCCAACCCAAAATTAAAATCCAGCCAACAAAGAGTTCCAAGATAGTTCAGTAGGGGAGAAACAGTGGAAGATCGAACCCGATCTTCCAAAAATCCAGCCTGGAGTAGATCGGAGTTCGAAGCCTTGATCTTCGTCACCACAACGTCAAAACCAGCTCCCCGGCAAGACCTCGACGCCTAGATCTCCGTCACCGGCGACCGAGTCATGCGGCGGTGGGGTGAGTCGTCGTCTTCTGAAAAAAAAAAAAAAAAAAAAAAAAAACACAGACAACAAAAGAAGAAAGATTAGTAAGATAGCGAGACAGAGAGAGATGAGAGAAATTTTGGGATTGGGCCAGAGGAAGAAGAAGAACGAGAGATAGCTAGAGAGAGAAAGAGATCGATGGTTTTAAGAATACAGTGTGCGTGAATGCTTTAAAAAATGGTTTTAAGAGTTCGATGTAATTAATACAGCTAGTGTGCGTGAAGGTTTTAATCGGGCAGTTGTGATTTTAGTTGAGAAAGAAATCGGAGGGATGTGGTGAAACAAGGGGGTATCACGCGGATTGATGACATGGTAAGGGAAAAAAATTTCCAGATGGTTTGGTAAAAACCATCTATAAAATTTCCGACGGTTTTAACTAAACTGTCTAGAAATAATATTTACAGACGATTTATAGACGGCTTTTATAAAACCGTCTGGAAATGAAAATTTCCAGACGGTTTAGTTAAAACCGTCTGAAATTTTATGCACGGTTTAATCAAACCGTCCATAATAAATTTTTTACAGACGGTTTCGTAAGTGTCCTCTTTTTTTTTTTTTTTTTTTTTTTTTTTTTTTTTTTATAGTGAATTAACAAACCTAATCCTCAGGTAGTTGGCACTGATTTATTAATCAGACCCTAAATCACAGTACCCCTTGAATTAGGACACCCTTAATTTCGCACTTGCCTTAGGGTGTTTTCCAAACATAAATCCAAGTGCTAATAGCTAATTTACACAATGTTTTTAAAGTATACAAACTCTTCATATCATATATCTAGAGACTCCTATTTCTGTTCACACAGGACGCAGTTCGTCCCCATAGAATGTCCCCCCTTTTGCCTGAATATGCTTTGAAGTGCAAGAAAGTATATAAAAGTGTATTTATATATTTTTATAAATATAAATACACTTTAATATCGTCTTAGAATCAGAGCACTACAGATGGTGGCAACAGGGTGTCACAAAACAGAGGAAGCCCCTTCAAGACCATAACATGCACATATGTTGATAACGCTTCGACACAGGGAACATATTCACGAATTAATTTCTTCAAGTTAGCAACTAGTCACTTTGCGTTAGACTGATTTTTGTAAGCTTCCAAACTATTCTTAGATTCTTTTGGCAAAAAGTTCAAGCAATGCTCTGCAGAAAACCCTTCATCACTTCCCTTAATCCCTTGTTCAATTAACTTAATTAGAAGTTTTGGCCCCTTTAATTTCACTCTACTGAAAGAGGAAAAGTGACATTGTAAGGAACCTGCGGGATAAAGACAGAAAAGGGAGAGGGCGGGTGTTCTTTGTAGAGAAGAAAAAAGCCATGTAGTAAGAACTGGTATAAACTTATTCAATATTAGAGGGAAAATTCATTAATTTCGAAATACATCCTTCTTTACTAAAACGGGAAAAAAAAGGGGGTACATTTATTCACTTCTATGAAAATGACAATAGGTAGTCATCTTAATCTGAAGAAAGGAAGGTTCCTTCATGTCTTCTCTTCTCGCATTACTCAGTCAAAGCGAAAAAATTCACTTCAATAAAGAACAAAGCTTTTGTCTGATTATCTTGCACATCCAATGAACCTCAAGACTAAAGCAACCACACAAGAAGAAAGGGTGTTGTGCAGGTTCACGACGCCATTCCGTTGACGTCGTCTACCGTAGCAGGTGATGGAAAAGAACTGACTCCAGTCTGGCCATTGCGCGTAAGAACCTCAATAGATAAACCCATTTTTATACGTGTCAAAAATGAAATTTCATAAAAAAAATCAAAAAAAAAAATAAAAAAAAACCTAACACAGCAGTTACTTTACATTTAGATGAGTGGTTGGGAATGAATTAGTAATTTTCAATATATATATATATATATACTATTTATTCTTTATGTATTATTTTAATATATATATAAAAAAAAAAGTATATTTAATTGATCTAGAGAAGAGAGAAAAAGTAAAAAAGAGAGAAAAAGAATAAAATAAGAATAAAAAACATAATATTTAATTGATATAGGGAAATGTAGGAGAATTTATTGTGAGGTGTTTTTTTTATAAGGAAGTAAAAAGTAGTTTTATTCTCCAAATATAAAAAAAAAAAAAAAGTTAAAAATCTGTTGCTAGTGCTCTAAAGACACATAAACAAGGCATAGTGCTCTAATTCCTTATTCTTATTTTTATCTCCCCTTATTTTTTTTTTCAAAGCTCGTGATTCTCACTATGATAGATTTTATTGTGCAGGTTGTAAAGCCATTTTCAAAGCAAAGTTCAATCCGGTCTCCAATCTGGTCCAAAAAATTAGCAGTGGCGAATTCATTAAAGTATTCGCAGCAACTTCTATAAAGGAGGTCTATTTCCTAAGTTTTAAAAAAAAAATTTAAGAAAGTTACAAAAACTTCTCTACAGTAGTTTTTCTAAAATTTTCGTTTTCTTGGAAAGTGAATAGTACTTTTCAATTCCCATTTCATTTTTTCCAAAAATATCAAATAAAAAATATTCTAACTTTTTTACACTTTTTACATCATATCAATAATTTTTTATTACTATTCAAATAAAAAAAATCCACTACAAAAAAAAAATATTTTCACTTTTCTATAAAACATTCTTAAATTTTATATTACATCAATCACTTTTTACTACTATTCAAATAAATATTCCAATTCACAATCCATTACCAAACAACTCCATTATCTCTCTTACTTTATCTTATTTTTTTCTACTTTTAATTAAAGTAAAAGTAAAAACAAAATATTTTAATAATATAGGAAAAAATGAAGGGAAGCTGCTATGAGGTGTTTTTTGATAGGGAAGTAAAAAATAGTTTTGTTCCTTATATTTAGAGAAAATGGTTGGGAAGTTGCTGGAATTGCTCTTAGAGCACTAGCAGCAGATTCCCAACCATTTTCCCTATGTTTAGGGAACAAAACTATTTTTTGTTTCCCTATAAAAAAATACCCCACAATAGATTCCCTTACTTTTCCCTATATCAATTAAATATTATTTTTTTTTACTCTTATTTTATTCTTTTTCTCTCTTTCCTACTTTTTCTTTATTCCCTATATCAATTAATTATACTTCTTTTATATTAAAATAATACATAGGGAATGAATAGTAGACATGTATACATAGGGAATCACTATTCATTCACAACCCCCTCATCTAAATATAGGGCATCTGTTGTGGGAGGTTTTTTGCAGTTACCTTATATTGGTTCCTTTCCCTATATTTAGGAAAAATTTCATGAAAAACATAAAAAAAAAAAAAAAAAAACCTTCCACAGCAAATGCCCTATATTTAGATGAGGAGGTTGGGAATGAATAATAATTCCTTATATATACATGTCTACTATTCATTCCCTATGTATTATTTTAATATAAAAAATATATATTTAATTGATATAGGAAAGAGAGAAAAAGTAGGTTAGAGAGAAAAAAAAATAAAATAAGAGTAAAAAAATAATATTGAATTGATATAGAGAAAAGTAAGGAAATCTATTGTGATGTGTTTTTTTTATAGGGAAGCAAAAAATAATTTCCTTAAATAAAAAAAAAATAGTTAAAAATTTGCTACTAATGCTCTTATATGTAGCGTCAATTCCCCCTTCATTGTAACATTTTCGAAGTACATGTCTGCATGTGCATGGTTAAGGCTGATTTTTTTTATTATTATTATTATTCAGTTATATTGTATTTATTGTACGAGTCTTAAAGAAATAAAATATAACTTGATTGAACATGTATTAACAACTCACATTTTGTAATTTATTTGCTCTTTTTTTTTTATTACTATTTTTTTTTTAATGAGCGTAATTTATTTGTTCAGATCAAGTGGTTTGGATCACATATGAATATTTTCTTATTTGATGAGATTTGAAAAACCTATAATAGATTCAAGAAATTTCAAATCTACCAGTAGGTTAGTTACCTTTAAGGAGAAATTTCACAAAAGAGTATCAAATTATCACGCATGTTTAATAAATAGTATCAAACTAGCAAAACTATCGATCGGAGGTATCCACTATCAAAACCTTACAATGTTGGTTATTCCATTAGGTTTCGCCGGTAATTCTTGACGAAACCCACAACACGTGCCTGTTAGGTGATTTTTTAAGTTAAACTTCCAATTATGCCCCTCACTCCCTCTTCCCTCTCATTTATTGACGGTGTGATACAAACGCGAGGAGCTTAGCATAACAGTGGCTGGTCATAGCATGGGGAGCTTGCTAGCTCTTCCTCTCGCTTACGACATCACCGAGCTCAAATTAAACAAAGAGAAACACCAATCACAGTGCTTTTGTTCAGCGGCCTGAGAGTGGGAAATTCAGGCTTCAAGCAACGGTGCGAGGAATTGGGTGTTAAAGTAATAAGAATAGTGAACGTGAATGACCTAATCACGAAGATGCCCGGAGTAGTATTTAACGAGAATTTTAGGGTGTTCAAATTGTATAAATTGTACATCTCTAATAAATTAGCTAGATTCCAATTTAAGGTGTATTCAAATTGTAAAAGTCTATGGACCTTACTCACCCTCAAAAGACGCCTTGATAGAAGATGGGTGTCCATAGTTTATAAAGTTTACAAGACAAGGATCTCTTAGCAATGTGAGATACTTTAACACGCCCCCTCACGTGTGACATCTTTGGTCAAACACGTGTTTAACAACGGGAGGAAAAAGCCCATCGTTGTTAAAAGAACCTACTCTGATACCATGTAAAGTCCATGGGCCTTACACACTCTCAAAAGACTCTTTGAGAGAGGAGGTGTGTCCATGACTTACAAAATCTACAAAACAAAAATCTCTTAGTAATGCGGAACACTTTAACACAAATTATATAAATTGTTATTGTGCATCGATCTTCTAGCTCCTTCAGTACTAATGTTCAAGAGCAAGATTGGAAATTTGGAATCTAGCTAGTTTCCATCCAAAAACAGACAAAACACATATTATGACGAGGAAAAATATTTATGGTAAATTAGTCTCCCACATGTCTTGACTTTTATTATTCATCGATCCTTAATGCTCGAGAGGGCAGCAAGTAAGTAATTTCCTTGTATTTAGCGCGAAGTTCTCTCCTCGAATTCTTGGTACTATAAAAGAGTGCCTCAACATATATACTAGTGATCAGTACTAGAGAAGGCTTGAAGCACTTGTCTACTACACAGTACTGCTCTCTCTGTCTCTCCCTTCCAAACACATTTCTCTCTCTCCCTCTCCCTAAACCGCGAGACTATATGTCTTTCGATTTAAAAGCAATGGAACCGCCAAAACTTAGTTATGAACAAGAATGGGTCATACAGATAAGTCGAGCCATAGAAGAAGGCCTAGAAGAAAGCGATGAAGAAGGTGTTCTCGTTAGCATCTTCAGCGTACCCAAAACCCTAATCTCTTTCAAACCAGAAGCATACATTCCACAGCTAATAGCCCTTGGCCCGTACCATCACCAGCGGCTTGAACTCTTCGAGATGGAGCACTACAAGCTCACTTCAGCTAAGAGAGTGCAAAAGAACATCCAACCAATCAAATTTTGTCACTTGGTCAATCATATTGTGGAAAGTGATAGCACTCTCCGTGCGTGCTACCACCGCTTCTTGGAGTTCGACCGGGAAACACTCGCATGGATATTTGCCATCGATACTTCCTTCTTGTTGGAGTATCTCCAAACCTTATCTGCCAAAACGGAAGGTTCGCTTATGCGAGTCTCTTCTAAGATGGCACATTTGATCGACTATACAAGGAGGAAAACGGCACACCACGCAATCCTCAGAGATATTATCATGCTGGAAAACCAAATCCCTCTCTTTTTGCTCAGAGAAGTCCACAGTTTTTATCTGCTGCATGAAAATCATGACCAAGCATTAGCCACAATGCTGATGGGTTTCTGCAAAGATCTATCACCCATCAAGTACATTAATTACCAACATTTTAGAGGAGAATGTTTCAAGAGAGCCCATTTGTTAGAACTTCTCTACCACATGGTTGCACCAAAGCTGCAACTTGTACCTGATTGTGAGCAGGAGGAGCCAAAAGCGGACGAAGAGATTGGCTGGTTTAGAAAGGCCTTGAAATCATTCTTGGCGGCACTAATTTATATTAACTTGGCCCCGCTCCGCCTTCTCAGTAAAATTTGCAAGTCAAAAGCAATCATGCTTCTGGTTACACTACCATTTACAATCCTCTCGTATGTTTTGCATCTTGGAAACAAGGGTGATATAAACAATCTCATATCATCGGCAGGGGGCGTGGCCGAAGAGGTGGAAAATGCATCTCAGAAGACTAAAGAAGAATCGAGTCCTTTGGTCGAAGAGATTGCAATCCCAAGCGTGACACAGCTTCATAAAGTTGGTGTCAAATTTCGCCCAGCGAAGGGTGGATTGGAATCCATAAATTTTGACAAGTGTTGCGGTAAATTTTACCTTCCTGTTATTCATTTGGATGATAACTCGGAAGTTGTGCTAAGGAACCTGGTGGCCTATGAGGCATGCATGGCGCCGGAGGTGATGGTTTTTACACGTTACACGGAATTGATGAATGGAATAATTGATGGTGAGGAGGATGTGAGGATTCTTCGAGGGACGGAGCCAGAACTTCTTAAGGGCAGGGGCCGGTGGTAAAAATAAATTTTCGGTAGGGGCCAATAGGCTAAATTTTTAGTTTTTTAACTTATATATTTTTTTTTTTTTAGATTTTTTTTTTTTTAACCTAAGAAATTTTTTTTTTCAAAGAAATTGAGGGGGGGCCATGGCCCCTGCCAGCCCCCCCCTCCCTCCGTCTCTGCTTCGAGAGGCGGGGATCATCTTGAACTGCCTCAAAAGCGATGAAGAAGTGGCAACGCTTTGGAATGGTATGACGAAGTCTGTAAGGGTAACGAAAGTTCTTATTCTGGGCAAGGCCATCGAAGGTGCAAATACTTATTATTCGGAGAGTTGGAAGGTCAGGATCAACGTGACCGTGAAGAAGTATGTCTTTGGCTCATGGCCATTGCTTACATTTTTAGCAGCCAACGTTCTGATATTGCTGTCTACTCTGGAGGCTGCTTGTTCGATGTACAATTGCCCCAAAATTTTCAAGCCTCTGTGATTGCATGTTTCACTTCTGTTGCTGAGCAGTATAAGTACTATTATATATGTGTCTCAATTTTATTATATTTTTTCTCCTTTCTTTCTTACCGGGCCAGATCAGTGCATGGTTTGTAGTATGATTTTCAGGTTTCTAGGTTTCTAAGTCTTTCGTGTAAATGATGGACAAAACAACAAGTTCTAGCAAGTTTTCTAAGTCTTTATTGCACTTGTTTTTTTTCTTTTGGCTGATTAGAATTCTCTCTCTTACGAAAGTGTACGTAATTCTACAAAATTTAGGTTTAGGGTGGTTGTATGACTCTATTAAGTTGCTCAAAAGATCAACAAAACTAGGTTTAAAAGATTGTTAGAATATGTCGATCAAAACACTTTTTTCTATTTGTAAAATTTATTTTAATTTATTTTTGTCACTTATTACGTACATATAGATCGAATGACGACTTATCACTTGATTAGTCAACATCAAATAATAAGTCTTAAAAGAAAAACTATGATAACTTATATTACGTGTTGATGCTGGAAGTCTTTGAAGTCTTCTTGGCAACTCTTTTCATAAGTACTTTCCATTGGAACGTGGCTTTTCAAGGGCACCGGCCAGTACAATTCTTGAGCGCACGGGGAGTAATGTCATACCATAATCAACGCGGAGAATAAAGTATATGTTGGGAAGTTTCGGTCAAAATTTAGTTCCTAATTATTATTTTTTTTAAAAGATATTGTTATTTGTAATATTCATTCAAAATATAATTAGACGTAATTCATCGAATAATTTTTATTTTTTTTTTTGAGAATTTTCCTTCAACTAAATCAATTTCTGAATCTGCAAACTCTAAAAGTTTGATCGATGAACTTAAGTTCCATTTGACCAAACCAGCCAATGGGACGTTTTAAATATTTTAGCTGAGTTTGCTTTAAAACCTCAATTTTCTTCTCACGTCATAAGCTACGACTTGCAAAAGACATTAGAGGCTATTTTTTATTGTTCTTGCATTGGGGATCGAGGTTTCTAAATACCATTGAGTCTTAAACAATTTATTACCTCTCCTTGTTCTTCATTAACCAAACCGCCGAAAAATCTTTAGCCACAAGAGTTTTTGGGTGTAGCTGATAAGGTTTGTTCATGAAAGTGATCATTTCTATAAAAAAAAAAGGCCAAAAGTTATGAAGCCATTGCAGTGAGAGGTGAACAGATCGTTTGCCGGAATCGCAAGCTGAGTCAAGGTTTACAAAGGTTTTGTAAGTTAACTAATTGTAACACATATCTTATATAGTGAATACCTTTGAGATTGGTTGGCACCCGAGGTGGTTTCTACTTTTTAAGAGTTCTTCAAAAGGTTTTATTTCATCACCAAATCTTTGTCTATTTTATTTTACGCTTAATTTGGATTGTGGTAATATCATCTATGGTGACTTGCTTAACAATTGATTTGTTTGATAATCTGATTAATAACAATTTGGAGTTTAAAATGAATTTTTCAAGGTTTTATATTTGAAATGATAACATATCTTCCCCTTATGTGGAGTGCCCTCTAACGGGATACAGCCTTGGCTAAAAGGTTATTTCTTGGTGGGATACGAACTTGACCAGTTGTGGCACCAAACTACGGTCCTGATATGGTGTGACTTTGAATTATGGCATACTAGTAGGCAGGTTGTCATCTGTGACTTGATGTTGCACCGAATTTTATACTTGTTGGCAGTTAGGAAGAGAGCGGGGGGTGGCCATTCTCTGTGCCCCACTCCCAACACTTCTTATTAGTGGGTTGTTAGACTCTTATTTTTATTTTTTAATTAATTTTTAAAGATTTTTAATTTTTTAATATAGTGCCATTGTAATATATTATTCCTTTTGGTTGTGGCCTTTATATCACATTTACGGTATTTACTATGTTTATTATTTTTTCAATAAACATATACGGCATTATGGATATTTCCATCAATTTAGATTACCGTAAATATGGAATCGGTATTATGGTTATTTCTATTAATTTAGATTACCGTAAATATGGAATCGGTTAATTGATTTTAAAATCAATTAACGATATTGTTTCCTTGATGGAAGGAAACAAATACGGTGTTTACCATTTTGAGGGTCCCTAACCTAGCCTATAAATAGAGTGCCTGTGTACACCATCAGTACAGCCATCAAGCAATAGGCATAGGTTAGAAGATCCCTCAAATAATCTTTCTTGTTCTTCAGATGGATCGTGGAGACGCTTGAGCAAATATGGCTAGAGGTAAGCTTGAATCCTGTCTTATTTGTTTTTTTTTTTCGCTGCGCATGTTAGGTTAAAGAAATAATTTTTATTTAATTATTTCTAACATGTGGTATCAAAGCAATATGTTTCTAACATGTGGTATCAGAGTCATCCTCTGTGCTATTTTGCTTAGCGTATAATTTTACTATTGGTTATCAATATTGAATCAAGTATATTCTATTTGGTATTGTTCACTTCTGTTTGTCAATATTATTTGAGCAATATTTCGTCTTTTGTGACATGATAGAAACGCATTAGCGATTATTTTGTGAATATTTGTTGTTCACGTACTGTTTGTGAAAACCCATAAATTTGATAAAACTATTTTTTGTTTTATCACTATTCTGTGTATTATGATATACTGCCTAATTTTGAGTTGTTGTAATTTTGATATGGGTATTTTCATAAAGAGGTGGTGGCTAGGGTTCCATTTTTAGGGTTTTCAACCCATCTGGAACATTACGGGTCGGGTTGGTTGGTGACTGGGTAGGGTTTCGACCCATTAAAGTTTTTGGGTTGGATATATTTTCGGGTAGGGTTTTTTAAAACCTATGCAGTTTTGGGCCATTCAAGTGGGCTGACCTAGTTTGGGCCAGCACTATATATAGACCCAGAGGCCTGACCCGATTAAGTGAGTTGACCCAATTGCCCAAATACAGTAGCCCATTTGGAGTCTTGTGACCCAGTAGCCCAATACAGATACCCAACCCAAATTAAGTGGGTTAACCCAATTGGGTCAGCCCAATACAGCAACCCTTTTCAGTAACCCATCAAGTTCTTTTTAAAAGGGGAATTTAGGCCTTATGGTGTTTAGAACCTGGGTTCACCAGGTGTAAAGGGCCTTGGCCACTTACTAAACCATTAGGCCATGTGTTTTATTATGTCCTCATATTAAAGTTTTATTCCCTTTATTATTTACAGTACTGTGTATTAAAATTATTGTTTATTTAATACATGAATTGAGGAATATATATTTTAAATTTATATTGTTTAAATATAAATTGCTTGATGCTTAGACCTAAGAATAATTAACAATACCATATATACTGGTGTGTTTACAGTAATATCTAAGAATGCAATGTCGGGGAAAGTTCTGGCAAGGAAAGTCTTAGGATTTAAGTGTGTCCGGTGTGACCCCCCTCACTTTCCTGGGAGCTCATCTGCTTGCACCTTGAAAAATGCTGTTTACCCCATTTAGGTATTGGTTTGTTATATTCCTGGGGCTATTAAGGGGGCATCTATAAAGTTGTTAGATGTTAATGAAGTAGCAATTATCATGATAATTTTGGGAGAGCCACAGCATCCCAATTTTGAATGACAATTGCATCAAGATTACACACACGTAATTATCATTATGATTTTGGGGAGCCACAGCATCCCGATTTTTTAATGATAATTACATCAGGATTATACATAAGAACATCATAAAGAATTTTATTAGATGTTCATAAATTGCAGAGTGATTATTATGATTTTGGGAGAGCCACAGCATCTCGATTTTATAATAATTGTATAAAGATCGTACACGTGAACTTCATATAGAAAAATTAACATCGTCTTATAATTAATTCATAAATTTAATTACTTATCCCCACATGGAAGTTTTTATTTTTATGACTTAATTAGAATAAGATAACAAATTTGGTATTGAAAGTAAAATTTCTCTCGGTTGCCCACAGGTACAGAGAATTTTATTTTTCAATATTTAAATTTATTAGTCTTATTGATAAAGAGTAAATTTCATGCATGATGCAACCTTTGCCCACAGGTAGGTTGAAATTTACTATTTAAATTGGCATTGGCTAATTTAAAATAAAGTTAACATTGTCTTGTAATTAATTCATAAATTTAATTACTTATCCCCGCAGGGAAGTTTTTATTTTTATGACTTAATTAGAATAAGATAACAAATTTAGTATTAAAAGTAAAATTTCTTTCGGTTGCCCACAGGTACAGAGAATTTTATTTTTTAATATTTAAATTTGCCTTAGTCTTATTAATAAAGAGTAAATTTCATACGTGATGCAACCTTTGCCCACAGGTAGGTTGAAATTTACTATTTAAATTGGCATTGGCTAATTTAAAATAATGTTAATTCATAGCATTAAAGTGTTTATTTTCTTGGTTATTGCAGCTGTTCATAATACTCTACTTTAGTAGTTTTATATTTCAATACTTTATGGTAATATTTTTCTGACTGGAAAAAGATTAATATACTTTTTCATTTGAGTGTTTCTAATTCTATTGTGGGAATGAAGGATATTGTAGTTTAGCTTAAGTCCCTAAAGATTGAGATTTTTTTAGTCATTATTGGTCATTTTATTTTTGAATTTTCTCTTCCAAGTGTAAAATTTTATCTTGTAACACACGTAAGGATAAATGGTTAGTAAATAAACTTCTAACCATGTGTGTTCAAGGATATGAGAGAATTCATAAAGTGTTCACATGATTACTCATGTCAAGGGGAGGACCAATAAATGCAATCATGTCCAACACTTAAAGCATGAGAATAAAGTGCCAATAAAGTATTATGGCAATCAAGATACCTATTTCTCATGCAATAAGGAAAATTAAGGGCATATAAAGAAAGATTGCATGAAGTATAAGAAATGACTTAAAATAAAGATAATCTCCATATCTAGTGTGTCGTGAATCTCTTTTAGTGACTCAATCAAATATATTGTGGATTGATTATGGTTTAACAATCCACATTGTCAACACAAATGCAGAGTCCTTTTTAAAATGGATAACACGTGTTTATAATTTGAGCTTGTTGGGATCTATTGGTTAATTTTAAAATTCAGTTATAATTTTGACCTCAAAAATGATTTATATTCCATAATCTTTTTGAAATCTATTTTCTAGTTTGGCTTATTAAAAATTTCAATTTTATTTTAAACTGGAAATTTTTCTTATTTTTGGTGGAATATTGGTTGGGGGTTATTTAAAGTCTATTTAAAATTGACCTACGTCCCAATTTTTGAAACAAAATTATTTGTTTATTTCTGCATAGTGATGTTGACGTAAAGTAGAGTCTTTGAGAATTTAAAAATGCTCTTGTTATGGCTTTGGAGATTGAAATATATCTCTATACAGAAAATAAAAGTCGGTAATTTACTGACTTTGGTACTTGTGTGGACTGCATAAGGGAAAGCATACCAACAAGACCACTAGAGGTGCCAAAGAGAGCATTTTGAGATTCTTGAGATCATGTACATTGAAAGGTGTTGACCTTTTCATACTCATTGCCTAAATGGTCAGAGATATTTTTTATCTCTTTTAGTGATGACCATATAAAGTTTATGTATCTCTATCTTCTAAATATTAAAGCTGAGGTATTGAATGCTTTCAATACCTATAAGGAAGAAGAAGAGAAACAATATGAAGATCATAAGATCTAATATAGGCATAGAGTATTAAGGTAGGTACACACAAAGGAGAAATGATCAGTAATACTAATCTGCTATTGCCCTTATAAAGTAAAGCTTTGAAGACCATTGTGTATATGTTAAACAAGATTCCATCTAAGGTTGTCTTTAAGACACCTTTTAAAGTATGAAATAAATGGAAGCCAAGTTTAAATTATTTACACATATAGGGTTGCCTTGCTAAAGAGAGGATTTATAGTCCTCGCATTAGGAAATTAGATTCAAGGACAACCAGTAGATCTTTTATAAGCTATCTAGTAAACTTTAAAGGGTTTTAATGTTTTATTATCCTTCATATAATCCTAGAGTTGTTGATTGTAAAATTTCTAGAGGATGCAGAACCTAGTAGGAGTGTTCATTCACACAAATTGAAATTTGAGAAAGCACTAGAGTTGGCCAAATCTCCTCCTCATAGAGGATGATTGATTGTATTCAGGGAAAATCAGATTGATTATCCTGAGCCACAATCATTTCTAGAACAACCAACTCATACAGAAAAGGTTCAAAAGTCTATTCTCCCATTGCAAAAATGCAGAGGAAGTAGAATTAAGAAAATCCTATAGAATAAGGAGATCAACAATTCTTAGTGATCATGTTGTATATCTCCCAGAGTCTGATGTTGACATTGGACATAAAGATGATCCAAATTTGTTTTCACATGCTATGAGTGGAGAAAACTCCACATTGAGATTCAGTGCCATGAAGTAAGAGATAAGTCCATGGCTAAAAGGTCAAGCTAAACTCGTAGCCAATGGTTTTACTCATAAAGGAAGGCATTGATTATCGTGAAACATTCTCTCCAATGTCTAAGAATGGTTCATCAAGATAATCATAGCATTAGTAGCTCATTTCTATCTAGAGTTACATCAAGTGGATGCGAAAACAACTTTTCTGAATGAGGATCTTAAAGATGAGGTTTACATGAAACAATCAAAAGGTTTTATAAATAACAGTCAGAAAGCTTACAAAATTAAAGAATTCTATTTATGGGCTGTGATAGATCTCTCAATGGTAAGATACTTCTTACAAGGTTATTGTTTATAGAAAACCTTGTTGATTAGTATATATACCTTAAGGTCAGTGGGAGTACAGTAATCTTTATAGTCCTATATTTGCAAGTGGTGATTTAGGTTTGCTACATAAAGTTCACAAAAACTTTGAAATGAAGGATTTGGGTGAAACCTCTTATGTCTTTTGACATAGAGATTCACAGAGACATAAAGAATATTAACATTGTCTCGGAAGGCCTACATTGAAAAAAGTTTTGGAAAAAATTTAGAATGAAGGATTTGCACCTTCAGTAGCAATTAAGAGGGACTAATTAAATACATATTAATGTCCCAAAAGGTATTGGAATAAGGGCAGATGAAAAGTTTTAAGCGTCTGCATTATACATAACCATATGACTGACAATAAGTATATTGAGTCAATAAAGTGCTGCAAATAAAGCCTTGCGGTATATGCAAGGAACCAAGAAGAACAACTTAACCTAAGGATACACTTTCCATTTGAAGGTGGTTAGTTGTTCAGATTTGAGTTTGCTGATTGTGTAGATAGTAGAAAGTCTACTCTAAGGTATATATCTTTTTATTGAAGGATATATCCTAGAGATGCAGTTTGCAGACTATAGTTGCTACGTCTACCAAGAAAGCTAAAAGTCTAGCGTGCTATGAATTTGGTACACAGGCATGATGGTTGAGACATTTGTTGAAAGTCTCAATCTTGTCGATTTTACAGTTAGACCATAAAGATACTCTGCGGTAATTCTACTATAATCTTCTTTTATAAGAATAAAGAGTAGAAGCAGAAATAAATCGACATTAAGTATTTCAGTACGAGAGATAACATTAAGAGACATAAATGGTCTATTGAGCATATAAGTACTGAATTAATGATTGCGGATCCAATGACTTAAAGTTTACCGGTAAAGAAAGAATAAAGTCATGCGGAATATATGAGACTCATTAATTCATTTTCGCTTGGTTTGTCTCTTTTTGGTCTATAGACATAAAGTTATTGTAATAAAGATTTTTTGTGCACATTTGTTATTTTATCCATGAGGATAAATAAAGTTGGACTCGAATGACTTATAGGAAGTTCATTCATAAAGCTTGATTATCCATAAGGTACTCATGTAAGGAGTGTTTTACATCGTGATACATGGAAGGGACGACCTAATTTTATAATGGTTTTACCGCTATGATTCGTGTGAAACATTTCTTAACTGAGTTGGAGGATTCCATAAAAGATTGGCCAAAACTAAAGAACCTAATACCATATGGTCATGTGTTATAAAGTCCAAGTGGGAGAATGTAATATATTATTCCTTTTGGTTGTGGCCTTTATATCACATTTACGGTATTTACTATGTTTATTATTTTTTCAATAAACATATACGGCATTATGGATATTTCCATTAATTTAGATTACCGTAAATATGGAATCGGTATTATGGTTATTTCTATTAATTTAGATTACCGTAAATATGGAATCGGTTAATTGATTTTAAAATCAATTAACGATATTGTTTCCTTGATGGAAGGAAACAAATACGGTGTTTACCATTTTGAGGGTCCCTAACCTAGCCTATAAATAGAGTGCCTGTGTACACCATCAGTACAGCCATCAAGCAATAGGCATAGGTTAGAAGATCCCTCAAATAATCTTTCTTGTTCTTCAGATGGATCGTGGAGACGCTTGAGCAAATATGGCTAGAGGTAAGCTTGAATCCTGTCTTATTTGTTTTTTTTTTCCGCTGCGCATGTTTGGTTAAAGAAATAATTTTTATTTAATTATTTCTAACATGTGGTATCAAAGCAATATGTTTCTAACAGCCATTTGTCAACCTCTAAAGTTAACACGTGGCAAACTGTTAGTTTTTGGATGAAAAAGTTAACCGATGTACTAATTTGATCATTTTCCAAAATTGATATATCATCTATGATATAAATTAAAACTTAAGAATTAAAAAATAAGGTTTCAAAAACTCAGAGACTAAAAATGTGTTTAACCCATTTAATTATTCGATTCATATTCTACCTGTCAGCTTTGACGTACATGGGATTGTCATGTTTTTCGTGAGCGCGTGAGGTGTGAACCTACAACTTGGAAGTATACGACGAGGAATTTGAGTCAAAACAGGGTTTTAAGAGTTGGACACTTGGACTGTTCAACTTTTGAAATTAATCATCATTCCACCTTCGTACGTAGTTGTGAAAGGTAGATTGTTATTGTGCTTTCCTTACTACTAATATTGAAGGAAGAATCTTTCGTGGGCCCCAAGTGCATCTTCTCCGTCTATAATCTAATTTATTATAACGGTCTCCATCCGAAAACAGAGAAACGTACACAACCTTAATCTAATGCTCGAGATAGGAATTTCCACGTTATCAGCGCGAAGTAGCTATGAACGTTCCCCCTCTTCTTATAAAAGGATTCCTAGCTAGCTAGCTAGCTTCAACACATACACTTTGATCGAGAAGCCATGGAATCAACAAAACTTAGTTATGACCAAGAATGGGTTATACAGATAAGTCGAGCCATAGAAGAAGGCCTAGAAGAAAGCGATGAAGAAGGCGTTCCCATTAGCATCTTCAGTGTTCCCAAAACACTAATCTCTTTCAAACAAGAAGCATACATTCCACAGCTAATAGCCCTTGGCCCTTACCATCACCAGCGGCTTGAACTCTTCGAGATGGAGCACTACAAGCTCACTTCCGCTAAGAGACTGCAAAAGAACCTCCATCCAATCAAATTCTGCCACTTGGTCAACCATATTGCGGAAAGTGATACCACTCTCCGCGCTTGCTACCACCGCTTCTTGGAGTTCGACCGGGAAACACTCGCATGGATATTTGCCATCGATACTTCCTTCTTGTTGGAGTATCTCCAAACCTACTCTGCCAAAACGGAAGGTTCGCTTATGCGAGTCTCCTCTAAGATGGCACATCTGATCGACTATACAAGGAGGAAAACGGCACACCACGCGATCCTCAGGGATATTATCATGCTGGAAAATCAAATTCCTCTCTTTTTGCTCAGAGAAGTCCACAAATTTTATCTGCTGCATGAAGATCATGACCAAGCATTAGCCACAATGCTGATGGGTTTCTGCAAAGATCTATTACCCATCAAGTACATTAATTACCAACATTTTAGAGAAGAATGTTTCGAGAGAGCCCATTTGCTAGAACTTCTCTATCACATGGTTGCACCAAAGCTGCAACTTGTACCTGATTGTGAGCAGGAGGAGCCAAAAGCGGACGAAGAGATTGGCTGGTTTAGAAAGGCCTTGAAATCATTTCTGGCGGCACTAATTTATATTAACTTGGCCCCGCTCCGCCTTCTCAGTAAAATTTGCAAGTCAAAAGCAATCATGCTTCTGGTTGCACTACCATTTACAATCCTCTCGTATGTTTTGCATCTTGGAAACAAGGGTGATATAAACAATCTCATATCATCGGCAGGGGGCGTGGCCGAAGAGGTGGAAAGTGCATCTCAGAAGACTAAAGAAGAATTGAGTCCTTTGGTCGAAGAGATTGCAATCCCAAGCGTGACACAGCTTCATAAAGTTGGTGTCAAATTTCGCCCAGCAAAGGGTGGATTGGAATCCATAAATTTCGACAAGTGTTGTGGTAAATTTTACCTTCCCGTTATTCATTTGGATGATAACTCGGAAGTTGTGCTAAGGAACCTGGTGGCCTATGAGGCTTGCATTGCGCCGGAGGAGATGCTTTTTACACGTTACACGGAATTGATGAATGGAATAATTGATGGTGAGGAGGATGTGAGGATTCTTCGAGAGGCGGGGATCATCTTGAACCGCCTCAAAAGCGATGAAGAAGTGGCAACGCTTTGGAATGGCATGACCAAGTCTGTGAGGGTAACGAAAGTTCCCATTCTGGACAAGGCCATTGAAGGTGCAAATACTTATTATTCGGGGAGTTGGAAGGTCAGGATGAACGTGGCCATGAAGAAGTACGTCTTTGGTTCATGGCCATGTCTTACGTTTCTAGCAGCGAACATTCTGATATTGTTGTCTACTCTGCAGGCTGCGTGCACGATGTACAATTGCTCCAAAATTTTCAAGGCTCTATGAGTGTTTTCACCTCTGTTTCAATTTCATTTTTTTTTTTTTTTCTCTTTCTTTTTTACAGGGCCAGATCAATGGTCTGGATCGTTTGACTTACTTATAACTATACTCTAAAGAGCTTTTCAAAAAAAAAAAAAACTATACTCTAAAGAGAAAAGTAGAAGAACAAAGTTCTTTATTTAGATGTTGCTTTTGCAAGGCTGTACGTCAATAGTTTGACTTAATTATCATCGTACGCACGTTGGTGGCCGAAGTGTGAAACTCTAAAAGTAGTACGTATGTGTTCCATGTGTTTAGTCTTACTGGGTAATGTTTTTCACTTACTGGGTAAAGTTCTCACACGGCGGCTTTTTCAGAGAGATGGACGAACTGATCCTTCCTTCAAGTATCAAAATTGCTAGAAACTGTCACCTAATAACTCCTTTATTTTTTTATTTTTTTTCAGATGATGTCATTATTTTTGCTAAGGCTACTTCCACAGCAGCATCCTCTATCAATTATTTTCTTGATATATAACACATCAAAATCATCCATGTTTTTTTGGTAAAAATATAATATATACCACCCAGCTGTCAATCAAAAACAGTATTCAAGCCATCTTGCCTTTCAGAACTACACATACAATGATACAAAGCACCTTGGTCTGCTATTACTGTTTGGCAAAGGAAAAAAAAAAAGAGGCTTCAAGATATTGTGGACAAAGTCTTAAACAGAGTTGAAGGATGGAAGGCGCCAAAACTATTTTGATAACTTTCCAGTGGAAGGTGGGTTTGCAATTAACTAAGATTCTTGATTCTTCTTAGCAGTGAGTGCATGGGGGTGTAATGTCATTGTTTCTCGATCTGACACTACAAAAAAAAAGTAATTGGCCACGTTCAGTTAGCTACGTGTACGAAAACTGTACTCGTGGCTAACAGGTGGCCACGTGTCATTGACCACGTGTTCCGCGCGTGTTAGATCTGGTTGTAGCTAAATATACATTTGGCCGCATGTACAATAATATACGTGTCAATTGGACACATGTATTATAATACATGAACCAATTATTTCCACACGGAGCATAAAGTATACGTTGGGAAGTTTCGGTCAAAATTGAGTTCTTTGAACCAATTATAAGTCGGTTGGATCTTCCTTATTGATTCGTGGTGATCATGCATCATATCGTCTACAATTATTTTCATGCAATTAATCAATCGATGTAGTCTATGTAGTCATCATTATCATAGTAGAGGGAGAAATAATTATTGATTGGACAGGGATAAAAACTCGATCTTCCTATGAGAGGACTACTTCACTTTTAGGAATGATCAATTTGATTGCTTTGATAATATTGTTATTTGCAAATAAAGCACAAAATTCTGGAACAATACCAACTGGCTGGTGCAGGAGGGGCACCTAGCAAGCACCGAAACCACTTTGTGTTAGGTTTTATATATTGGTTCATTTCGGTTATCAAAATAAGTGTTGTGACTTTTTAAACACCTAATCAAGTGTTTTGATGTAAAAAATTAGTTTGGAATCCTTCAGATTGATAATCCAAGGAGCCTTGTCAGCAGACGTCCTGGCGAGACCTATTTAGCATGCAAATTCAAGATTGTGAATGCTGTCCAAGAATGACCCAGTCAGAGTAAAATGATAATAACGTTTGATTTAAACACCCGATGAAGGCTGACTTGGTGGCGTTAGAAACATGAATAAAAATGCGTCAACTTTGTATTTCACAAGAACTTTTCAATTCTGACGTTTAATGGGTCAAAACTGGCTGTCAATTGAAGTCTAATGAGCTGAAGATCGAAAGTGACGTTTGTCAGCAAGTTGTTAGAACACCCTATCTGACTCAACTCAGGGAAAAGAGTGAAATACTTCACTGAATTGACCTAAAAAACCACACTTTTCCTCATCTCTGTATAAGGATCATATCGTTCGACTTTGATAGGATGCATAGAGATAGTTTGTTGAGTTTTCCGGAGAGGTTTCATATGATTGTTGAGCTAAAACATCAAAAAAGCTTCTCGTTGATTATCGTTAGCCTTTCAAACTGTTGGTTTTTATTTATTGGCTATATTTTGTCAACAAAAACGTTATCATATCAATGACTCCATATTCAAATAACAGGACTCAACAAAAATCATATATCTCATGAGAAAATAAAAATCGGCTCTTACTTTAGACCTTGAGAAAGCTTGAAAATAAAGTTTTTTCTAAAAAACCATTTATGCTGTAGACAAATCTATATTTCCAACACAAACTCAATTAGGCTCTTACTTTAGACCTTGAGAAAAGCTCATGTAAAGAGATCAATGCTAGTAAGCAAATATCAAGAAAATTAAGAGTTAATTTGAATTGCGTTAATAAATTTAAAAAGTACGTTTAACACATAAAAAGTTGTGATAAGTAAAAAAAAGAAAAAAAAATGCTTCGTTTGGTAAAAAGACTTAAATTTTTATTTTTTTGTTGCTCTAAAAAAGTAAGCTGAAAAATAAACTTTTTTCTGAAAAAAAGCTAGCTATTTCAGACTTTTTTATATATACAAAAATTTTATATTTAATTTTCAACACAATCAAAATCGGCTCTAAGTCAAGACTAAGCTCAAGAGCTGTTTTCAATTGTTTATTATAATCATTACGAGTAACAACCGCATGCTATTCTACAGTGTTTACATTTATCTAGAAGTCACCCTATTATGCAATATTGGTCAATAGACTGAATACCATTTGAAAAATATGTTTTACAAATGGCATTATTTTAAATCAAAATTTATTTAAAACCAAATACAAGTTGAAAAAAGCTTTTTTTTTTTTTTTAAAAAAAAAAAAAAAAAAAATTGTATTGAAGAAATTTTCTCAAACTCAATCTATTAAATTAATAGGTGTTTAAAAAATATGTAAATTTTACATACTTTTTTTAATTCTTACCTATATTTTTAACAAAATATATGATTTTTATATGTATTTTAAGAATATATGTGAGAATTATATATATTTAGGGCACGTGAATTTAATGAACTAAACTAGAAAAAAAAAAAATCAGTTTAATAACCCAATTTAAAAGAAACCCATATGTATAGAAATTATTAATGAAAAAAAAAAGAAAGATCGTATGTAAAGGTAAGGGGGGGGGGGGGGGGGGGGCGGATTTCGGTCACCAAAAGTGTGTTCGGTGTAATTCAGAAATTAGTAAATGGGGGTCCCAAAAGCTTGTCAGACAGATTTGAGCTTGTCAGACAGATTTGAGCTTGTTGCCCAAGAGGTTATGATCTCGTTTGGTAAATCGGTTTCTGTTTTTGTTTTTGAAAACAAAAACAAAAAACCGTTTTCAGTTGTTTTCTTGTTAAAAAAATGTTTGTCAAACTGTTTTCGAAAATAGTTTTTGAAAATAGAAAATAATATCTAAGGCGTTTGGACAATTGTTTTCAAAACAATTTTCACTTATGAAAAAAAAAAAAAATTGTTTGGCATTTCAACATTTTTTTCTTTCAATTTTTTGTTTTTTTTAGGCTTCTTTATTTTTTGTTACTTTTTTTTTAAAAAAGAAAAAAAGAAAAAAAGAAATTGGGGTAATCAAAGTGATAATTCCAATTTGAACAAATCAATCCCTACATTCACTACCTTCAGTATACGAAGAAGAACATTCCAGCCTGATATACATGGTCTATATATGTGATGAAATACAACCAAATTTGAGATTTTTGGCTATGAAAAACACAACAGAGAAGAAAGATCAATCCAACAAGGTCTTGATTCACAATCCAAATATTCTCTCTCTTTCTTTTAGCTCAGTAGAAAAGATGGTAAGGCACTAAGCCATGCCCGTAGCAGTTTGAAATTCCATATAGTGGTTTTGCACAGAGACACCAAGGTCATTGTCAATAAGGATTGTGATGCCAGGAAATGCATAAAGATGCTGCAAAATTCATCCTGTTGATCTCAGAATAAGATGGAGCCCAAAATTTGAAACAAAAAATACCACATAACATGAAAAAACTGGCAATGATTGAACAATGAAAACTAGAGTAAGGCCGATTCATCCATGAAAACCAAGCACCATTTTACTAAGCTTAATAACCATACATTGTCGTCCAAACTGTTGCATTTTTTTTTTTTTTCCCTTGTTGCTGCTTTCTTCTTCTCTTATTCAAATTTGTATATATTTCTCTTATATAACCTTCTTAGGTACTCATATATCGTTGTCCTAGATAACCCAACTAGTGAATCAGAAGACAGAACAACCCCCTTCTAACCCTCTACAAATTTGACCTCCAATTCTCTTCTAATAATATTGGATGAAACCCTCATAGAAACTCTAGTACTTAGCAAGAAAAGAAGCTCTAACAGAATTATTGCCTAAACAATCTAATATTTGCACTAAAATTCCATTTTGATTTTTTTTTTTGATTTTTTTTTATTTTTATGAACAAGGTTATCTTTTCATTAACAACTAAACCACATACACACAATCAGCTAAAAGCTGTAAAACAAGGCAACCAGGCCCCAACCAAAACAAACCCCCCTACCCAACCATCAAAAACCAAAAAGCAATTACAACCTCATCTGCAGAAACTATCCAGCTATAGTAATTATGCAGAAAAACAAAACTAACAAAGCAACTTTCAAACTCAATTCCAAGCTTAGGCCTACTAACAATTAATAATTAAAGAATCTCCTCCTTAATACTTCAGTTACGGCACAACACCATATTCTCTATAGTTCTCTTAAATCTTCCTTTCCCCAAGATTCTAGCGCAAATCTTCCAAAAAAAAAAAAAAAACTGCTCAATATTTGCTCCTCAGTTTTGGGTACGTAACTGCCACTTTTAACCGCATTGCATACGATTTCTCCAGATTTCTCCAGATATGATACACTGAAGACCCTAGACCCAATCTACACAAACTTGCCATCAACGACTTCCCTTTCCAAGTATCCACTCCCAACCGCACCGCAATTTTGGGATATACCTACTCTCTCCAAAAGCTTCTTCATTTAACTAGATCTAGCTCCTGCTTGCTGCCAATGGCGCAACAAAGACACAAGAACAAAGAAATAAAAGAAGCCCATCAAATGAAATGTACAAAACCACGTCCCAAATCACCTTATAGCACCAATAAGATTACTAGATGTAAAGTTGAAAACTTGTAACTGCAGATTACGAATTTTACATTCACTCATCAACTATCTCGTACCATAAAAAGAGAAAGAAAAAGATCATGGTTTCTATGGATTGCAACATTTCAAAGAAAAAACAGTCAAAAGATTAACGAAAATAGCTCATCATAAATAATAGAACCCATAACAATAACAAATATATTCAAAAGGAAACCAACAGCCATCCCTTGAGGAGGAACCAAAATCCACCTCAACCCAATTGGCCAAATCACAATAAAACCCCAAAACAACTTTACTAACTATAAATCAATTGGGTATACCAAAATCATAGAGAAGAAAGAAAACGGAATCTCAACTAGCTTTGGTCTCTCCCAGTCGTGAGCTCACCTTTGAACCTCATAGTTGAAACGCACCAGCTCTGCACCACCGTGCGTCGCAGCGTCACCCACTCTCAAGGTCTGGTGCTCTCTCTCTCGGCCTTTTTTTTTTCTTTTTGCTTTTTTCTTCTTTTTTTTTTTTTTTCTATTCAAATATGGGAAAAAGGGGGAAAGGGGAGCTCTCTCTCTCGGCCTTGCTGTGCAACGAAGATGGAGAATAGTGATGGGTAGAAAGAAAAGGGAAGTGGAGCTGGTAAGAATCGAATGCCCGATCTTAAAGACTACGGGACTACTGTGCACTTAAAAAGAAAATGGTTTTCCACTTTGTTTCAGCGTGTTTTGAACGCTTTTGATTAAAAACAGGTGTAAATGCTTTTGAAAACAGGTTGAAACTGTTTCCTCTTTTCGTGTTTCTCCTTGTTTTTGTTTTCATGGTTTTTGTTTTAAAAACAACACACCAAACGGATTAGAAACTGGTTTAAACACGTTTTCTATTTCGGAAACAGAATACCTGTTTTCAAAACAGGTTGCCAAACAAGCTCATCCTTTTTGGTGATCTTTTTGACTTGAGTGGAAAGCAATGAACCATAATTTCAGGCAATTTTCTTGTCTTCCCGTGGTTCCCGCCCTGAACATTGAAGTCCTTCCTTTACACAATAATTGAAGGGATAAAATCCATGGCCATTAATAAATGTTTTTTGTTGATTTGCTAAGTCCGTGTTTAGCAAGTAGCTTGCCATGTCAGAATAGTGAGTTATTATTTTTTTAAAGTTAGTAAAAAGTAGTAGATGTGATATAAAGTAAAAGATTTTGTATAGAAAAGTAAAAAAGTTTTATATTTTAGTGAATTTTTCATTTGAATAATAATAAAAAAAATTATTGATGTGATATAAAAAGTAAAAAAGGTGTGAATGTTTTAATGTTAATTGTTATTGAAAAATGTAAAAAAGTGAGAAAAAAAATACATGAATAGTAGAAAAACATTATTCTGGCATGGCAAACCACTTGCCAAACACGACTTAAACTTTTTCGGAGAATGTTTTTAACTTTTTAGTTGTCAAGTGATATAAAATTAAAAGTGAAAATAATTTTGATTATTTTGTGTTCCAAGTATTTTTTTTAATATTTTTACTATACGTCAATTTATAACGATTATCACGTAATTAAGGATTATCACGTAGATAGTGTGAAGTTAGAACGAACAGGGTTTTAATAAGAGCTTGGTGTGATTGTCTGTGAACCTACCTTTGAAGTAAACGGTGAGGAATTTTAGTCAAAACAGGGTTTTAATAAGAGCTTGACCTACTCTTCAAATTTTCAAATTAATCATCATTCTAATTAACTTCGTGTGGCTGATCGTAGCTGACTACAAAAAAAAAAATTCATTAATGGCATTTTAAATGCTAGTGTTTATAAAAAACGCCAGCTTTGCAAAAGGTTGCTGGCATATTTAAAATATGCCAGTAAATTTTATTAAAAATCCTGGCATAAATTCTTATGCCATTAATGAAATAAGAATTGCCAGAATATAGTGGTAGTCTCTTTCCTGGCATATGAGTATGTGCCAGGAAATAATTTTTCCCCAAGGGGGGAAAATTGCGCGGGACGCTGAAAAACAATTGCTTCCTTATCAAGTTTGGTTTTTTTTTTTTTTTGGGGATAAACACGCGCGAACGTGCAAGACCTCGATCTCTCTCTCTCTCTCTCTCTCTCTCTCTCTCTCTCTCTCTCTCTCTCTCTCTCGATCAAGTATATATGAGTTTTCTTCTATAAATGTATATATCTGTCTCTCACAAAAAAATTTCTCTACTGCTCTCTCACAAATCTCCTCCTGAAATCCGCTCCACCATCGTTGATCGCCGCCAGCCCACCAGCTCGGCTCCCTCTAATCATTAGGTGTGTTTCTTTAGCTTCAATTTCTGTGCATGGATTCTTGTTTTTTTCTTTTAGTGAATACGGTAGATTTCAACTTATGAAAACCCCTATATTTTCGTTTAGTGAATACGGTTGAATTTGTTTAGTGAATGTAGTGGATTTTAGTTCAATTAGGTGTAATAATTATTGGAGGCTAGCTCATTTGTGAAAACCCCTATATTTTCGTTTGGATTGGGTTCGTTTGTTTTGATTAATTTTTCGTTATACATAGAAGATTCACATGTTTTATAAACATTAGAACAAAAGGGGTTATAGTCCCTGTTGCTTGGCATTTGGACATGATTTCGTTGTATAGTTTGTTTTGGGTTTACATAGATTGAGTGTTTGCTCTGTATATATACGGGTGTTTGCTTTGATTTTTCTTTTTTTTTTTACTTATTAACACTTTGTTTGAGGTAGTTTTTTATCACCTTGTTTTGTGCTGTTTTTCATCATCTGCTTGATGACTTAATAATATATTTTTCCCAAGTTGTAACTAGAGAAAGTAGAAGCTCACCTTTCATTCTATTTATGAAAGATGCTGAGAAGTCTGTGGTAGGAAATGGAGACTCATATATTTTATACTAGGAATTACATTCATTACATTGACTCTAGTTTCTTCTTGAAGGTTGAAGATTCAGAGGCTAAGAAGAATCTGTGCACTCAGCAGGATTTTCCCCACATGAATCCTTGATTCAGAGTAGTTAGTGGTGCATGTATTGGTTATAAAAAAAACAAAATATTTGCCCTTTTTGTTGCATTTTCAAGATGCTTGGGTTCTACGTTTTGTTAGTTGGAAGCTACTCTATCTGCTTGCTCTTTGTTCAGGATCTTTTCCTGCTTTCCTTTGGAATGAAATTAAACTTGTTTCATTAAAAAAAGAAGATAAATTTTTGTTGTTTTAGGATTTGGAGATTTCTTCTCATCGACATGCTCCTATTGTACCCCCATTTATGGCTCATGGAAATGGAATCCACCCTGTGCCTTTTCTTGATCCATCTATACCATGTAAGTCATTTTTCCTCAAGTAGTTGCAAATTTGTTGTTTACTTGCTGTCTAGAAAGTGCTAAGTTTTAATGGGTTAATTTCCTTCTCCATTGTGCTCTGATTTTCTATACATATATCAGTTGTTAAAATTAATGTGAAGCCTTGTGAGTTCCCTTTCTTGTTTTGTAGGCTAGCTTTGGGAAAATAGTAGCATGATATGCATGAAACATAATGTTTAGTTGCAAATTTTGGAGGAAAATAAATCCATATGAGACAAACTAACTAAGCCTTTAGGATACTGTTCAAATTACTTGTTGCACCTTAAGACAATTAAGCAGTAAATCAAAGTATTAGCTTGTATCTGGGCCGTGAATATATATATATATGCTGCATATATTCTTAGAGAAATAGTAATGTTTCTTCAAGAGCTAGCAAAGAAATCTGATTTCACTGCCATGCTTGTCTTTTGCTTCTGTTTCTACATTATACCATACTTGATAGAAGAGAGTAGTGCCATACATATCCATAAACCATAATTGTAATAGAGCATAGCATATTCACACAGTCAGTAGATGTAAACAGCAATATAGTCCTGATAAGTATTTGAATTGCAGGAAATATTTGTATCGCTCTAAAGCTTATACCTATTTTGCTTTCTAAATAACAGTCTGTTATCTCATTTATCAAAGAAATAAAGAAGGAAACAAAACCACTAATGACTCATGCTATTGCCCCCTTAAACTCTATTCTTGTCTTTCTTGCTCAGGTTTGATTGTGAGCTTGTTATCATTGACTCCCATTTAATGTAGAAAAATGTGCATAAGTTGCAAATATAATATATCTTCAACTTCTCCAATTGCTTTTGATAGATGATGCTACTTCACATGCAATGTTAGGTGGCAGCCCTACAGGAGTTGTTGGAATTTACAATTTGAGAGGATCACCACCGCTGCTGATTGAACTATTGTACAGGTTGTTGAATGAACATTGTGAGATTGTGCTGTCGCTGACAGAAATTGTTCATTTACAGCAGAATGATCTTACTGATTTTTTGATTTTTCAGGATAGTTTTGGAAGACTGCATGACAAGGGATATTGTATGATGTAATATGTTTATCAGGATTTTTGTAATATGTTAATTATTTTGGGGGATATTGTTCAGCAGTGAATGACAAAGATATTAAATGAAGACTTTTTTGAATGACATGCAATGAGTACTTTCTTGTTTATGAATTTGTTTATTATAATATGTTTAAGTAAGTAGTTTATTAGGATTTGTGTATGATGTTTAATTTTTTGTTTATAAGGATTTTGGTGCTTTAGAAACTGATTTTAGAGTTTTTAAAAATTCCTGTTCTACAAGATTAATACAAATTAATACTAATTAAATAAAAATTATAAATTTCATGCACATGAATTTGAAACTCACTAGCGCATGGGCATGCGCCAGGGAGTGCAAGGGCATGCACCAGTGCAAAGACACACTGGTGCATAGACACCCACTGGCGCATGCCCATGCGCCAGAGGGTGCAACAATGCGCCAGGAATTATTTCCTGGCGCTTGTTGGTTCATTACTGGCAATAATTCTTGTGCCAAGATATTGTGGCATATATCACATATGCCAGTAACTATACATTTCCAGACACTGCAATTGTGGTAGATGCAACTGCCAGGAATCAAATGTCAGGTACTTGTTATCAAAGGTGGCCGGTACATCAAAGGTGGCTGGTACATGCCAAGACAACAACCAATGTATATAAATTATTTGGGAGTATTTTTTAAAAATTGTAATTGAACGCGTAATCTAAGGATTACACGTTATCTAAAGATTACACGTTTTCAAAGATTACGTGTTTTCATTTAACAGGTAAATGGTGCGTTTTTAAAAATGCATGATTTTTAAAGTTTAAATTTTAATTTTACTAAACGCTTTTAATTTTTTTTAAAAAAATTATAAATCTATTAATACGAGAAGTAGTGTTATATACCACACATAATTATCTTAATTTTATTTTGTTGACGTGATACTACACGTTAGTCGGCTCGCGTGATACATGACTCACATTTTCATTCTCTTGAAACTTAGAAAACTTTAAACTTAGAAAACTTTAAGGTGTGTTCAAATTGTATAAATTGTTACTGTACATCGGTCTTCTCCTTCTGTATTAATGTTCAAGAGCAAGATTGGAATCTAATTTATGGAAACGTTTTTCCATCCAAAAACAGACAAAAAGCACATTATGACGAGGAAAAATATTTATGGTAAATGAGTCTCCCACATGTCTTGACTTTTATTGTTCATCAGTCCTTAATGCTCGAGAGGGTAGCAAGTAATTTCCTCGTATTAAGTGCGAAGTTCCCTCCTCTTATCTTCGAATTCTTGGTACAATAGAAGAGTGCCTCAACATATATATGTACTAGTCATGATCAGTACTAGAGAAGGCTTGAAGCACTTGTCTATTACACACTGCTCTCTCTGTCTCTCCCTTCCAAACACATTTCTCTCTCTCCCTCTCCCTAAACCGTGAGACTATATGTCTTTTGATTTAAAAGCCATGGAACCACCAAAACTTAGTTATGAACAAGAATGGGTCATACAGATAAGTCGAGCCATAGAAGAAGGCCTAGAAGAAAGCGATGAAGAAAGTGTTCTCGTTAGCATCTTCAGCGTACCCAAAACCCTAATCTCTTTCAATCCAGAAGCATACATTCCACAGCTAATAGCCCTTGGCCCATACCATCACCAGCGGCTTGAACTCTTCGAGATGGAGCACTACAAGCCACTTCCGCTAAGAGAGTGCAAAAGAACATCCAACCAATCAAATTTTGCCATTTGGTCAATCATATTGCGGAAAGTGATACCACTCTCCGTGCGTGCTACCACCGCTTCTTGGAGTTCGACCGGGAAACACTCGCATGGATATTTGCCATCGATACTTCCTTCTTGTTGGAGTATCTCCAAACGTACTCTGCCAAAACGGAAGGTTCTCTTATGCGATTCTCTTCTAAGATGGCACATCTGATCGACTATACGAGGAAAACGGAACACCACGCGATCCTCAGGGATATTATCATGCTGGAAAACCAAATCCCTCTCTTTTTGCTCAGAGATATCCACAGTTTTTATCTGCTTCATGAAAATCATGACCAAGCATTAGCCACAATGCTGATGGGTTTCTGCAAAGATCTATCACCCATCAAGTACATTAATTACCAACATTTTAGAGAAGAATGTTTCGAGAGAGCCCATTTGCTAGAACTTCTCTACCACATGGTTGCACCAAAGCTACAACTTGTACCTGATTGTGAGCAGGAGGAGCCAAAAGCGGACGAAGAGATTGGCTGGTTTAGAAAGGCCTTGAAATCATTTCTGGCGGCACTAATTTATATTAACTTGGCCGTGCTCCGCCTTCTCAGTAAAATTTGCAAGTCAAAAGTAATCAAGTTTCTGGTTACACTACCATTTACAGTCCTCTCGTATGTTTTGCATCTTGGAAACAAGGGTGATATAAACAATCTCATATCATCGGCAGAGGGCGTGGCCGAAGAGGTGGAAAGTGCATCTCAGAAGACTAAAGAAGAATTGAGACCTTTGGTCGAAGAGATTGCAATCCCAAGCGTGCAACAGCTTCATAAAGTTGGTGTCAAATTTCGCCCAGCAAAGGGTGGATTGGAATCCATAAATTTCGACAAGTGTTGCGGTAAATTTTACCTTCCTGTTATTCATTTGGATGATAACTCAGAAGTTGTGCTAAGGAACCTGGTGGCCTATGAGGCATGCATTGCGCCGGAGGTGATGGTTTTTACACGTTACACAGAATTGATGAATGGAATAATTGATAGTGAGGAGGATGTGAGGATTCTTCGAGAGGCAGGGATCATCTTGAACCGCCTCAAAAGCGATGAAGAAGTGGCAACGCTTTGGAATGGCATGACCAAGTCTGTGAGGGTAACGAAAGTTCCCATTCTGGACAAGGCCATTGAAGGTGCAAATACTTATTATTCGGGGAGTTATATATATATATATATATATATTTTAACAGAAACTATATATATTCTATCATTGATTGGGCAAAAGCTCAAGGCTTACAACTTGAAAATAAAGGACAAGACCCCCATTCTCTAAACCAGAAGGATCTGGCTTAGTAAAACAGTTGCCTAAGCAGAAATACAAATTTTATAAGAATGACATTTGAGCCTCTCTTACATTAACGCTCACTCTCTAAAGAAAAGAGACCTGATCTAGCAATTAGCCAGCAAATATTCTCATAAAATTTGAACCAAACACAAGCAAATTGTGACTCGAGAAACAAGAGAAAAAAACACAAGAACACTTAAGCAAAAACCACCCAAAATCAATCTGTCGGCAGTGGAGGAAAGGGGCCAAGATGCCGGACGGCGGCGCGTGAAGGACACGCACCGACACCGGTGCCACCTAGACGGAGGTCTGACTATATGTTTCTAATTGGAAATTTGGCTATAATTGTCTAAATTAGAATCCTTCATCTTTAAGCAAGACTAAGAGAGCCTCGCTCTCACTATTCTTGTGTTATATATTCATGTCTAGTCTTACTCTTTCTACAATTCTCTAATGTGTAATGGAATTTTATTGTTATTGGCATCAATTATTAACAAATTTTTACATTTTTCCATTTAATTAAATTGTATTACTTTTTAATATAGCACTTTCCTAAATGGACTCTTCAAGTTCACGATTGAATAACGATGGTGAATTTTCCGATGCTTTAACCCATCAAGATGACTGTCAAAATGGTTAGTTTTTTCACTTTTGTTTGAGTTATAGTTTTGTTTTGACCCACTAAGATGGCTGCCTTTTTATTTATTTATTTCTTTATTATTATTCTAGGCTTTTTTATAAACACATTTTGTATTCTTTTTTGGATAGATATGGGTGAAAAATTTGAAGAATCGAAGGATTTAATGACGTTTATTTCAGATGAAGAGTTGAATGATGAGGAAGAAAATGTGGTACTACCTGTGGTGTTAAAGGATGATGAGAAAGTTGAAGAACCGAAGGCATCAATGACATTTAGTTCAATAGAAGAAGTTTGCTCTTATTATAAGAAGTATGCTAAGCAAGCTGGTTTTGGTTTAGCGCATAGAAGCTCGAGAAAAAAGAAGGGTATAAAAGGTTATGTAGTGCTTATATGTACTCGTGGAGGTACAGAGTGACCTAGAACAAGTGATTGTTCGAAGCCAACTCCAGCAACTAATAGAACAGGGTGTGGTGCCAGGATTTGTGCGAATTTATGTGATGATGGAACGTGGTTTTTGAGTGAAGTTGAGTTGACGCATAATCATTCATTAAGCCCGGGCAAAGCGAGATTTTTTAGAAGCAATAAGAAAATTAATGATGTTGCGAAAAGAAGGCTTGAGCTAAATGATAGAGCATAAATATATTTGTGTAAGAATTTCAATTCATTAGTAGTTGAAAGTGGGGGGTTTGAGAATCTTTCATTTGGAGAGAGAGATTGCCGAAATTATATTAACAAGGCAAGAGAACTCCATCTTGGTAAAGGAGGTGTTCAAGCACTTTGTAATTACTTCAGAAGAATGCAAAAGCAGAATAGTGGCTTCTACTATGCGATAGATATGGACGATGAATGTACGTTACGAAATGTGTTTTGGGC
Organism: Alnus glutinosa; assembly: GCF_958979055.1. Taxonomy (NCBI): domain Eukaryota; kingdom Viridiplantae; phylum Streptophyta; class Magnoliopsida; order Fagales; family Betulaceae; genus Alnus; species Alnus glutinosa. The sequence continues at coordinate 3,392,700 of NC_084891.1, read as the reverse complement.
TGATTCATGGAATAGGGGTAGCGTATGATTTCTTTGGAGATGTTATTACGTTTGACACAACGTATTTGACCAATAGATATGACATGCCATTTGCTCCTTTTGTAGGAGTGAATCATCATGGTCAATCTATACTTTTAGGGGCAGGACTAATTTCAAGTGAGGATACAGACACATTTGTGTGGTTATTTACAGGGATAATTACACTTAACCCCCATTATTTATCCACGGTGTGGCAATTTAGCCCCCAATGTACCAAAATTGGTACATGACCCCCCGAAGTTGCTAACGTGTGACAAAATTGACCTTCTATCCAGTCGCCCGTTCGTTTGGATGGCAAGTCGGTCACATGCAAGTCGCGTGACCGTTTAAGACAGAAACCCTCCCCAAAATACCCCTGCCTCATCCAGTCTTTATACCCCCGTGCGTGTTAGACTTTTTCGAAATGAGAGGGACCAGTTTTCGCACATTTTTCTCATCTCCTTCACCAACGGCTCTCTGCAAGAACTAGGAACTAGGGTTTTCGAAGTGGGCTTCCGATTTTCGACATTTCTGACCAGTTTCACACCATTTCCCAAAGATGCAACCATCAGGCACTGCTTCGACGAAGTCGGAGTCGACAAGAAGTGGGGCAACTTCTGTAGTAAAGCTGATTTGTTATTGCGAGTGTCCAGCTTGTATGTTAACCTCCTACACCGAAAAAAATTTCGGTAGAAGGTTTGTAAAATGCCAGGATTACAAGGTAATTTAGGGTTTAGACTTTTAAGTGTATATTTTAAGCTGGGTATGTCGCATATCTGTTAACCGAAAATCTATAGCAATTTTTAAGAAGAGCAATGCTGCTTAGTTCAATTCTACCTTTTACTGTACTTATATAAATTTTTTTTTAAAAAAAAAAAATGGACTGGGTTGATATTTATTTGGCAGTAACGTTTCAAATTTTTAGTTGAAAATGTTACTGTACTATGAAGGTCAAGTTGTGGCTTAAGAGATATAATGTACGTTTTTATTTATTTATTTATGGCCCCATTCATTTGTTTTTTTTGGAGCATGTATTATCCTTTGATAATTTTCTGAAGATTAATGAGTTTCGAAATGATATGGAAAAGTGCATAAATAACCTATGACGATTAATTTTCAAATAACTTAAGCCAGAAATAACCTTTGTTTCTGTTTGTTTATTTTATTTTATTTTTTGTTATCGTTTTGCAGATAAACCGAGCTTGTGGTTTTTGGCAATAGGTTGATCCCAAAATGTGTTCACATGGAGAGAGGGTGGTAGGTTGTTTGTGTGAGTAGCATGTAAGTTTGATTCAAGAAGCTAAACGATATCATACAATGGTTGAAACTGAAGTTGCAAAGTTGAAGGCGAATATGGGGATAGAGGAAGCCGAACGATGCCGACTTATAGTTGAAGTTGAAGTTGCAAAGTCGAGGGCAAATATGGAGATTGAAAATGCTGCCATTCGTAAAGAAATCGAGATTCAGGGGATCAATTACCAAACAATGAAGAAGATTTATAAGATAATAATTGTATGTACATGGATATTGATGATTGTGTATCTGTTTATGGTTGGATCAGAATCAAAGGGTGTATTCGATTCCAAACATGATCGTATGTTGTTACCATGAAGATTTAGGGTGATGATGTTTAGGGTTTAGGGTGATGTTGTTTTGGGCAGGGTTTATGGTGATGTGTTTATGGTGATGTTTATGGTGATTTTATTTTGAACACATCATCCATTTTTTGTATGTGTTTATGGTGCTGTTGTTTAGGGTGGTGTTAAATGTTACTTTATGTGTTGAACCTAAACTTATTTGAGTCTGGTTGTATGATATTGTAGCCAAGCATGTCCACTCTAATTTTGTGTTAAGCATAATTACCGCACCATAAACCAAACCTGTCCAAACCCATTTACCAAAACCTGCATATCAAAACCATGCATTCACCAATACCATGCATTTACCACACCATAAACCAAAATCTGTCCAATCATACCAAAACCATGCATTTACCAAATCTGTCCAAACATACCGAAACCATGCATTTACTACACCATAAACCAAACCTGTCCAATTTTCATCAGCCAAACCAAAAGTGTCCAATTTTTTAAAGACAACGAAATCTGTCCAAAAAAAAAATCAGCATGCAATTCAAACTACTTACATAAACTACATGTCCAACCCTTTCCTATATACAAAATGCCATAATATTCCAAAAAACAAAAACATGTCCAATATCAGAAACTTCAATGCTTCCATTATGGTCTTTTCCTTTTCGGCTTTGACTCCATGATCTGTAATCCTTTTTCAATTGTATGGACGATCCTTTTTCCTTTCGCTGATGTTGAGGATGTTGTTGCCGCACCATGTTCTGCAACTTGTGGGGTTCTTGGGGTCAATCCAAATACTCTCCCTCCTCCATCAGTACTAGTCCTAGCTGTGAGGTCAATCCAAACAAGTTGAGCCTTTTCAATTGGAACACTCCGCACCATGGCCTTGATTCGATTAGACACTCTTCTAACTGGTATGCATGGTTTGGGTGCTGGCGGTTGCCTGTTCCAGCTGGGCACTCTAAGTCCAACAGGATTTTCCTGCCATAAGTTTCAAATATGAGAGATTGATAAATAAACAATAGGATGTATTTTAAAACTAAACTTAAAGTAAGATAAGTACCAAATCTCTCTCAACTGTTGTAGTAGGTGGAGGTGGTCTAGGTGCTAGCGGGTGCCTGTTAGAGTTGGGCACTCTAAGTTCAACATGATTTTCCTGCCATAAGTTTCAAATATGAGATATTGATAAATAAACAGTAGGATGCATTTTTAAGACTAAACTAAAGTAAGATAAGTACCAAATTTCTCTCAACTGTTGCAATAGGTGGGGCAGTGGGTTGTTGTGTAGCACCAGTAATTGTCCTTAAACTCTTCGAAGAACCAAAACAGACATGTGATTAATCAGTATCATCCCCAAGTAATTAATTAACCTAAATTTTTTGCTTGTAATGAATTGCCTACTTTTTTTAGGGCTGGTTGTGCACCCTCCCTTCGACTGTGGGGGTTGGTTGTGCATCTCCCCTTGTACTATTGCCCCTTCGACTGTTGGGGGCTGGTCGTGCACCTCCCCTTGTACTACTGCTACATCCAACGCTTTGGCTCTGAAGGCCAACATTAATAACACATCAAATAATACAATACCCAAATAAAATAGCACATCAACTATTATACAACTATATTAGTTAGTGAGACTTACACTTGTTAGGGGTGGAGTGGGCAAACTAGCTGGGGGTGGAGTAGGCAAATCAACTTCTGTCGAGGGCTGCCAGTAATTAGATGCCTGCTCCTTCTTCCTTGGACAGGTCCTGCTGCTGTGTCCAACCAGCTTGTAAAGCCCACATCTACCCTTCAATCCGAACTTTCTCATTCTATAAGGATTCTGAGGAACTCTCGACTCATCAGGACCTCTTACTCTGGCCTTTCGAGGTCTACCTGGCATTGATCTTGATCTAGGCGGATCCAATACATCATGCGCGGTCTTTACCCACTGTTCCTCACTAGGCATTGGATATATGATGGGAGCATAAGCCTTCTTTTACATCTCAATGCTATAACATGGATCTACATAATCCTCTGATTTATGCCCATGAAATGTTATGGCAGAATGTGCATGTGCACATGGGATCCCAGTCACCTCCCACTTTCTGTAACCGCATGTCCTCCTCCTCAAATCCACAGCATATTGCATTCTTCCCTGCTCTACTTCAAATATGCCATAACCAGCAAAACGGGATAGGCAGTCCGATGCAGCCTCACCAATGGCCTCAAGCTTCTCAACAATTCTAGGGCACAACTTGCCCTTCAATTTGGCGATTCCATCTCTTTTAAGTTGGCACATTCTCATGAGCTGTTTCCTAATCATCTCAAGCATTGTCAAAATTGGCTTGTCATGTGCCTTCAGGATGTATGAGTTAAAACACTCGCATATATTGTTGACAATGAGGTCACATTTAGGATAGTCGCTGAACCATGCTCTTGACCATCCGCTAGGGTCAATCTTGTCTAGGTAGTCAAAGGCATCAGGATTGACTTTCTTAATCTTTTCCATCTGAAATTTGAAGTCGACCTCAGTATAAGACGATGCTGCCTTCCACAACAATTCCTTCAAGGCCACCCCTCGAAATCCTTTATCTCGAAAGTTGGCATATAAATGCCTTACACATATTCGGTGATCCGCCATTGGCATAACAACATCAAAACTTGGCACAAGACCCTACATCAATCCAATGTGCAAAAGGGTAAGTTTCTATGTAGAAAAAAAATAGCAAAAAGTAATATGTAAAATTATGCAAGTAATATAACTAACCTTTTGCCGATCAGAAATAAATGTAGAAGCAGTGTGTCTCTCATGATGACAAAAATCTGAAACAAGGCACTCTAGGAACCAGGTCCAACTGTCTTTTGTCTCAGATTCTACAACGGCGATTGCAATTGGGTACATGTTGTTGTTGGCATTTCGACCAATCGCAGCCAATAGTATTCCCTTGTAAGGTCTTTTTAGAAAGCACCCGTCTAGGCCTATCACAGGCCTACAACTTTCCAAGAACCATTTCTTCATGGTTGCAAGGGACAAGTAGAGTCTCTGAAACTTAGCAGGCAAATTAGGGTTTGGTCTTTCAACCTTCATCATTACACAGCTACCCGGGTTAGTACGCCTTAAAGTCTCACAGTAATCCCACAGCTTGCCATACTGTTCACCAAGACCACCGTATATTTTCTTTTCTGCCTTCTTCCTATCCCTATACATTTGACTCCTGTTGACTTCAACATTCCATTTCCTCTTGACTTCATCTTGTATCACTCGCAGTGGCATGTCTGGTTGAACTTTAAACTTATCATAAAGTTTATCTGCTATCCACCTCGAATTGACAATTGAGCTCTTGTTGTAACGCCCTGCTTTTACAAAAAGCGTAAGTAACAATTTTTAGATTTCCACGTGATATTACTAACTCATCAGAGTTATAAATTAGCAGCGGAATATAATTTTTCTTTAACAATGACACATCAGAGCTGACTAAATAACCTCAATATATAAGAATAATAACCTTTTGTTCTGATATAATAATTACATCCAAAATAATAACATATGTGCCACAGGCGGCACTTAATCAATACATAATTACTGTCTTCTCCAACATAACAAATATTTCATATTAAAATAATTATTCCAGTAGTCTTGACCTTTGATCCACCCTGCAAAAACTCGCATGAGATTGCGGTTATCACCACAACCTTTTGCAGTAGTCACTCTCTTGAATTCTAACAAACGCCTACTTGTCTGCCTCTCTTCCATACCTTTTTTAGAGTTCTTCTATTGACTCCCTTAACTGGGGCTCCTCTCCAGTTAGACTTGAACAGTTGAAAAGTTACAAAATTACAAACAAAAACTCTATGAGAGATGCATATAAACGTTTATGCATAATAAACATTCTCTTAGCACAATGGAATTCTCTACAGGAATTCTTAAACAAAGATTGCCTAGAAGCCCCTTTAGATAGGCTCTGGAAACCCTAAAATAAGTTAAGAATGGTTTCCTAGGCGGTGGTATCAAGACATATATTAGTAAGTGAATATTTTGCTGAACCGTGTCCGAACAGGTAGCCCTAGTGTCCAGACATGTGCATGGAAAATCTTCTCCGTCCGCAATCTTCACTTCTGTGTTCGGACATCTTGCAAACAGAGACTTTCTAGAACTCACGTCTGCTGGGCTGTCCGGACATGTAGGGGACATAGACTTTCTGTAACTTGTATTTGGACACGGCTAGAGGCTGTTCGGACATGCGGCAGGGAAATCCGATTTTTTGGAACAAAAAGATCTTCAGAATATTTTCAAAATCAGTGCACCTTCCTTTATTGATTAATATTCTTCGATACTCTCCTTGTTCAACCATTTCCTTCTTTGATTAATATTCTTCTAATTCGGCTCTTTCCTTATTTGAACAATATTCTTACAAGATTCTTCTGAAAGTCTTACGAGTAATTTGTGTCCCAATATAGTAACCATTTTTTCGACAAAATATAGCAAATAATAAAAACCAACAAGTTCATTTATATGATAACCTAGACATTATGTGTATTATTACTCACAAAGTTGTGGACTTACGTTTGTATATTTTCTACCTTTAAAACATGTGTTGTTTTATACTTGGACTACCTTTAGATATCGGATTTGAGATAGACATCGACGCTGATGCGGCCGTCTGGCGTAGTAATGTCGATCCGGTTAATGCTTTAGGATTGATTGCAGGATGTTGAGATAATTGGTACTTTTGCATAATGTTGTACGCTTAGCATTTGATGCTCAATTATATATTAAGGTTTAGTTTGGATATTTTATATCAATGATATGTACAATGTGATTTCAGTTAATGTGATGACTCTTAGTAGATGCTTTGGTTGTAATGATTAATATTAATAGAATTATCTTATGTTCCAGCTACGTAGTATTCTCTTTTTGAGAAGTAGAGATCTCTAATTAAGTCTTATTTCTTGTAGAATGGGATTGAAAGATGAACCGTAAAGTTAATTACAAGTTAATTAATTTTTTGGAGTTTTACACTTTTATTGAGGACTGTATTGAAATTTTGTAAAAAAAGATGAGGATACGTAGGTCATAGGGAACTTGCATTTTGTAGAAAAAAAAAGAAAAAATATTTTTTAATGGTATTGAAAAAGATAAACAAAACTATTGTAGAGTGTATTTAGGTAGAGAAACAAAAAATAGTTTTTTTTTTTTTTTTCCCTAAATTTAAGAAAAATCAAATGATAGCTACCGCCTTCAGAGAGTGCTTGAAGGAGAAGATAGATAGAGAGAAGCTGAAGAGGTGGAGAGTGAAGAAAATCTCTTAACGGGTGAATTTTCTAAGAGCACTAATAGCAGATGTCCTATAAATGGTTTTCTTCCTTAAAATATGAAAAATTTGAAAAAAATTACAAAAAAAAAGCCACAGCAGTTGTCCTATTGTATTGGGTAGCACTATAACTTCTCAATCCCTTATTTTAATAAAAACAAATCTCTCTCTCCTTCTCTACCCTCTCTCCTCTTTGGCTCTATCCATCACGCATGAATCACAAATCTCTCTCACTCTATTGCTTCTCTATCTTCCAACAATGGCTCCCTCTCCCAAAGACGATGGTTTGAAGAAGCTTGAGTTCCTCTCCCTTGTCTCCAAGATCTACACGGAACTAGAAACACATCTTGGGTTCGGTGACAAAATCCTTGCCGAGTTCATCATTGACCTGGGACGGAACGGCGCTGAGATGCTCGATTACTGAGAAATCTTTGCTGGGAACGCCGGTACTGGTAGCACACAAATGTTCATCTAAAAATGCTTGTTGCGTCCTCTTCGTCTCATAGTACTAAACTTGGTCTTAACACTCTGGCTTCCATGCAGTAGTCCATTTCTATATAAAATAAAAGACGCTTTTGGAATTTTTTTTTTTAAAAAAAAAAGTAAAAGGTAAAAAATATTATTTTAATAGTATAGGGAAAGATAAAGAAAAGCTATTGTGGAGTGTATTTTTATAGAGAAAGAAAAAGTAGTTTGATTTCCTAAATTTTTTCTAAATTAGAAAAAATGATTGGGTGTCTGCTGCTAATGCTCTAACTAATATTTCTCACAATTTGGTAAATTTTCTTAATTTACCAATTAAGAAACTCATAGATGGATGGGACACACAAAAACAACAAATCAAAAATTTAAGATCTAGGAAAATGTGCGGCTACTGCACACACACAGATATATATATATATATATATATATATATATATATATATATATATATATATATATATATATATATATATATATATATATATTAAATTATAAATTTACTTGCATAGAAGTGTTACAGCATCCTAGCTTAGAAGTTTCACCAAAGTAGTTTCTTTTACCTATTTTGATGAGTTAATTTGGTGAAAATATACAAAAAAAAATACACTACTTTGGCAGCCTCACTACTATAACAAAAAAGTTTTGGTGAGTGAAGAGTATTCAACAACAATACAGAGCATGATTCACTCACCAAACCAATAAAACTCTATCAAAAATTTCTCTCTTCTTCTTCTTCTTCTTTTTTTTTTTTTTTTTTTTTTTTTTTTTTTTTAATTTTTTATTTCTCTCTCATCCATCACACACTTTTCTTTTAAAAAATATTATTTAAATAAAATAGTGATAGTGAATAGTTAAAATGATGATGCATGTGAGTACTTTAAAAAAGTGGCTGAAATATAGAAAATTAATTTTTAACTATTTTGACTAGTAAAATTTGATGAGATTACTAAAAATACTCTTGTGGTATAATATGGTTGAAAAATTTAAAATAAATTTAATTATTTAATAAAAGATATATTAAGTATAATGTGAACTAATACGTCAATTTATAAGGATTATCCCGTAGATCGAGTACGACGTTAGAACGAACAGACATATATGGTATTTGCTCCATTTTCTGTGAGCGCGTCTGGTGTGATTGTCTGTGAACCTAACTTTGAAGTAAACGGTGAGGAATTTTAGTCAAAACAGGGTTTTAATAAGAGCTTGACCTACTCTTCAAATTTTCAAATTAATCATCATTCTAATTAACTTCGTGTGGCTGAGGTGCATCTGTGAACCATCAAAGGTGGCCGGTACATGCCAAGACAACAACCAATGTATATCAATTATTTTGAGAGTATTTTTTTAAAATTGTAATTGAACACGTAATCTTTAGATTACGCGTTTTCTAAAGATTACGCATTTTCAAAGATTACGCGTTTTCATTTATCAGGTAAATTGTGTGTTTTTAAAAATGTATGATTTTTAAAGTTTAAATTGTAATTTTACTAAACGCTTTTATTTTTTTTTTTAAAAAATTACAAATCTATTAATACGAGAAGTAGTGTTATATACCACACATAATTATCTTAATTTTATTTTGTTGACGTGATAATACACGTTAGTCAGCTCACGTGATACATGACGACTCACATTTTCATTCTCTTGAAACTTAGAAAACTTTAAGGTGTGTTCAAATTGTATAAATTGTTACTGTGCATCGGTCTTCTCCTTCTCTATTAATGTTCAAGAGCAAGATTGGAATCTAATTTATGGAAACGTTTTTCCATCCAAAAACAGACAAAAAGCACTATTATGACTAGGAAAAATATTTATGGTAAATGAGTCTCCCACATGTCTTGACTTTTATTGTTCATCGATCCTTAATGCTCGAGAGGGCAGCAAGTAATTTCCTCGTATTTAGTGCGAAGTTCCCTCCTCTTATCTACGAATTCTTGGTACAATAAAAGAGTGCCTCAACATATGTACTAGTCATGATCAGTACTAGAGAAGGCTTGAAGCACTTGTCTATTACACACTGCTCTCTCTGTCTCTCCCTTCCAAACACATTTCTCTTTCTCCCTCTCCCTAAACCGCGAGACTATATGTCTTTTGATTTAAAAGCCATGGAACCACCAAAACTTAGTTATGAACAAGAATGGGTCATACAGATAAGTCGAGCCATAGAAGAAGGCCTAGAAGAAAGCGATGAAGAAGGTGTTCTCGTTAGCATCTTCAGCGTACCCAAAACCCTAATCTCTTTCAAACCAGAAGCATACATTCCACAGCTAATAGCCCTTGGCCCGTACCATCACCAGCGGCTTGAACTCTTCGAGATGGAGCACTACAAGCTCAATTCAGCTAAGAGAGTGCAGAAGAACATCCAACCAATCAAATTTTGTCACTTGGTCAATCATATTGCGGAAAGTGATAGCACTCTCCGTGCGTGCTACCACCGCTTCTTGGAGTTCGACCGGGAAACACTCGCATGGATATTTGCCATCGATACTTCCTTCTTGTTGGAGTATCTCCAAACCTACTCTGCCAAAACGGATGGTTCGCTTATGCGAGTCTCTTCTAAGATGGCACATTTGATCGACTATACAAGGAGGAAAACGGCACACCACGCAATCCTCAGGGATATTATCATGCTGGAAAACCAAATCCCTCTCTTTTTGCTCAGAAAAGTCCACAGTTTTTATCTGCTGCATGAAAATCATGACCAAGCATTAGCCACAATGCTGATGGGTTTCTGCAAAGATCTATCACCCATCAAGTACATTAATTACCAACATTTTAGAGGGGAATGTTTCGAGAGAGCCCATTTGCTAGAACTTCTCTACCACATGGTTGCACCAAAGCTGCAACTTGTACCTGATTGTGAGCAGGAGGAGCCAAAAGCGGACGAAGAGATTGGCTGGTTTAGAAAGGCCTTGAAATCATTCTTGGCGGCACTAATTTATATTAACTTGGCCGCGCTCCGCCTTCTCAGTAAAATTTGCAAGTCAAAAGCAACCAAGCTTCTGGTTACACTACCATTTACAATCCTCTCGTATGTTTTGCATCTTGGACACAAGGGTGATATAAACAATCTCATATCATCAGCAGGGGACGTAGCTGAAGAGGTGGAAAGTGCATCTCAGAAGAGTACTAAAGAAGAATTGAGTCCTTTGGTCGAAGAGATTGCAATCCCAAGCGCGACACAGCTTCATAAAGTTGGTGTCAAATTTCGCCCAGCAAAGGGTGGATTGGAATCCATAAATTTCGACAAGTGTTGCGGTAAATTTTACCTTCCTATTATTCATTTGGATGATAACTCGGAAGTTGTGCTAAGGAACCTGGTGGCCTATGAGGCATGCATTGCGCCGGAGGTGATGGTTTTTACACGTTACACGGAATTGATGAATGGAATAATTGATGGTGAGGAGGATGTGAGGATTCTTCGAGAGGAGGGGATCATCTTGAACCGCCTCAAAAGCGATGAAGAAGTGGCAACGCTTTGGAATGGCATGACCAAGTCTGTGAGGGTAACGAAAGTTCCCATTCTGGACAAGGCCATTGAAGGTGCAAATACTTATTATTCGGAGAGTTGGAAGGTCAGGATGAACGTGACCATGAAGAAGTATGCCTTTGGTTCATGGCCATTTCTTACATTTTTAGCAGCCAACGTTCTGATATTGCTGTCTACTCTGGAGGCTGCTTGCTCGATGTACAATTGCCCCAAAATTTTCAAGCCTCTGTGATTGTTTTCATCTCTGTTACGTTTCAATTTCATTTTTTTTTCTCTTTCTTTTTTACAGGGCCAGGTCAATGGTCTGGATCGTTAATTGACTTGATTATAACTATACTCTAAAGAGAAAGTAAAAGAACAAAAGTTCTTTATTTAGATGTTGCTTTTGCAAGGCTCTACGTCAATAGTTTGACTTAATTATCATCGTACGTTGGTGGCCGCAGTGTGAAACTCTAAAAGTAGTACGTACGTGTTCCATGTGTTTAGTCTTACTGGGTAATGTTTTTCACTTATTTGTATCGATCGTTGACGGATCATTTTAATGCAAATCAATTATAAATATGGACAGTGAACATTAAAAAGAATAAAAATTAGGAAAGCGATTAACACGTGTCACATTTTTATTGGGACCGAATTGGTAACCTAACGGTATCTGTTAGGTTTGTAAATGAAAAATGATTTCAGAGAGTAATTTGTAATTTTCACCTGCCACAAGGATTTTAAAATTATTTTTTACTTCACGGAAAGTGATTTGTACATAATTTAGGCCAACAACAAAGACCAATAATGCAATTTTTCTAAAATTAATTTATCGCTGCTTTTACACAAGATTATGAAAGAAAATACCATTTGGGCCAAACCTCTTCTAGTGTGTTATGAACTGGGGTTCGTATCTGTATCACCTCCTCTTCATCTTTCTGTATGCTGATAAAATAGAAGCCCTTTCGGCCATTTTTCCCCAGCTAGAGGACTGCAGCGATAAGACCCTCTTTCTCTTTTTCTTTTTATCATGGGTACTGCAGAGAGATGGACTAACCCTTCCTTCCTTTTCAGGTATCAAAATTGCTAGAAACTGCCACCTAATAACTCTCTTCTTCTTCTTCTTCTTCTTCTTCTTTTTTTTTTTTTTTTTTTTTGCAGATGATGTCATTATTTTTGCTAAGGCTACTTCCACAGCAGCATCCTCTATCAATTATTGTCTTGATATATAAGTACACATCAAAATCATCCATGTTTTTTGGTAAAAATATATATATACCACCCAGCTGTCAATCAAAAACAGAATTCAAGCCATCTTGCCTTTCAGAACTACACATATATACAACGATCCAAAGCACCTTGGTCTGCTCTGTTTGGCAAATAAAAAAAAAAAAGGCTTTTCAAGATATTGTGGGCAAAGTCTTAAACAGAGTTGACGGATGGAAGGTGCCAAAACTATTTTGATAACTTTCCATTGGAAGCTGGGTTTGCAATTATTTCCACGCGGAGAATAAAGTATACGTTGGGAAGTTTCAGTCAAAATTGAGTTCTTTGAACCAATATAATTATAAGTCGGTTGGATCTTTCTTATTGATTCGTGGTGATCATTCATCATATCGTCTACAATTATTTTCATGCAATTAATCAATCGATGTAGTCTATGTAGTCATCATTATCATAGTAGAGGGAGAAAGAATTATTGATTGGACAGGGATGAAAACTCTTCCTATGAGAGGACTACTTCACTTTTAGGAATGATCAATTTGATTGCTTTGATATTGTTATTTGCAAATAAAGCACAAAATTCTGGAACAATACCAACTGGCTGGTGCAGGAGGGGCACCTAGCAAGCACCGAAACCACTTTGTATTAGGTTTTATATATTGGTTCATTTCGGTTATCAAAATAAGGGTTGTAACTTTTTAAACACCTAATTAAGTGTTTTGATGTAAAAATTAGTTTGGAATCCTTCATAGTGATACTCCAAGGAGCCTTGTCAGCAGACGTCCTGGTGAGACCTATTTAGCATACAAATTCAAGATTGTGAATGCTATCCAAGAATGACTCAATCAGAGTAAAATGATAATAATGTTTGATTTCAACACCCGATGAAGGTAAACTTGGTGGCATTAGAAACATGAATAAAAATGCCCCAACTTTGTAATTCACAAGAATTTTTCAATTCTGACGTTTATTGGGTCAAAACGGGCTATCAATTGAAGTCTAATGAGCTAAAAATCGAAAGTGACACTTGTCAGCAAGCTGTCAGGACACCCTATCTGACTCAACTCAGGGATAAGAGTGAAAAACTGCACTGAGTTGAACTAAAAAACCACACTTTTCCTCCTCTCTGTATAAGGATCATATTGTACGACTTTTATAGGAGGCATATAGATAGTTTCTTGAGTTTTCTGGAGAGGTTTCATATGATTGTTGAGCTAAAACATCAAAAAAGCTTCTCGTTGATTATCGTTAGCCTTTCAAACTGTTGGTTTTTATTTATTGGCTATATTTTGTCAACAAAAACGTTATCATATCAAGGACTCCATATTCAAATAACAGGACTCAACAAAAATCATATATCTCATGCTTTTGTAAAACAATGTAGGGTTAATAAATTTATGTTTTACCCTCAAACCTTCGGTACACATTCACGTTCGTTTATTTTATACCACGGTTATTCATTAGGGCCTACTTCATTCCTCTGCTTTAGTGTAAATATCTGCTCTTTTCATGGTTTCTTGCTCAATCCAGTTATCTTGTACTCCATATTGGAGGGACTAGTTTTAATCCTTAGATTCTTGGGACACTCATTAAGCTTCCAATCTTGTGTCACGTACCTGCAATTTGTCATAATGTTAGTCGTGGTTAAACCTTCCAAACCCTAAACCCTATTTCACATATAACCACCCAATAGCTCCCACGTAACATTTTTCACTTTTCTAAAAACTAGCTAGGCACCATTATCCCTTGTTTTGCTGGTGGCGCATCTCGACTTAACTTTCACATTGTCATCATACATTGAGTAGCTATTCCAAACTCTCATTCAACCACATCATTTATTATTGAAATTGCACTTCCTATTTATAACTTAGAGCCTCGACTTCCCATTCACTAAGACATGTGGCCGTTCGCAATACTCAGTTTATATTGTTAGAGTTTCCCAGGCCACATGTTAAAACCATTTACTCTTAATTGGGGCCTAACAATTTTCTCTTTCTTCGAGGAAACCCCAATTTCCAATTCTTTTTTATTTCATTCTCCTTAGCCTTAAAATATTTTATTTATATGCAAACCATTTTGATCAGTAACGTACCTATTTATAAAATTCTATCTAGAATTATCTTGATTATAAATCTTTATGCCTAAGAAATTCTATCTAGAATTCTCAACTTAATGCTTCATTTGTTTAAGCTACCAAAATATTGGTCCTTGTATACTTAAAACACCAAGTTAAACCAAATCCACTAAAATAAATTGAAGCACTTAACCACTTTTAGTATGCTTAATTTAATTCATTCAATATTAATCGCCTCTCCAAATGGATTCAAAGTCTAATTAAGCGTTTCTATAATATCAATACTATTAACATGACCTCATGGTCCTTCTTCCATCCTCCCATTGTACAAAATCATCATTAGATATGTGGGGATCATGTGTATCTCACACCCATCCCTATTGACTTAGAATTTGAAAAGTGGGAAGATGAGAAAAAGATGTATAGCACATCTCTATAGACATTATCTTCTAATACCTTAGAGCTATTTTGGGTGGCAATTATAATCCTAAGAAATCTTCACCTTAAATCATATGAAGTCATTTGCGCTTAATTCATACTCCCAATAAATTATATTGTAACACTAGTTGAGGTCAAATATCTATATCCAAATCGTTTATCTTTATTTATTCGACTAATTTATTTATTGGCTCATTTATTAAGTTTGAACTTACTCATAATAACCTAATTTTATCTTTGCTTTCTTTCGACTGATTTCGTTTAATAACTACTTATTTAATTATCTATCATATTTGGTTTTCTTTTAAAAATCCAAATATATCACTTGACCAAAATTAATTGCTAAAATGCCATAGACCAATATTACCTTTATGCTAGAGACATTTTACTTAAGCTAACAAAATCATCCCGGCCATCACATTTTAATCCTTACCCACCATAATTCAGCTCCTAAACTACATACAAATCAAAACCAAAAGGCCCAAAGATACTCACATTATCACCACATAGGACTAGGGGTGAAAACCCAGAGCCAGTTCTGGTTATTGGCTAAAACCGATAATCGATTCCGGGATAACTGGTAACCGGCTCCGGAGTAGCTGGTTATTAGAAATTACCAACCGGCTCCAGAACCGAGTAGCCGGTTAACCAACTACCCCGATTGGTACTCAGTTATCCAGACCGGGTACTGATTTAACCACTTACAATTACAGATACAGTTAATTTACCACCAAAATCATATAGCGATATCAAGAAAATGGGTCAAGTAATCAGCATAAACTTCAATTTTTCACTTTCCATCATTTTCTCGGAGATCAAATAGACCAAACATGATAAATAAGGATCATATGTAAGGTAATATTACACAGAAACATACAAACACAGATGCGTTGACGCTGTCGGTGTTGGAAAGGGAACGGTCTTAGGTTGGAGGTTGAAGTGAGGGGAAAGGTCGAAGTAAGGCGGAAGGAAGTGAGGGGAAAGGTCGGAGACTCAAATTCTGCCATGACTCAGAAAATACACAATTGAATCAACTTATCATTCCTAATAGGCCAGCTTTTACTGAAATAGGGGAAATCAATTTTCCGCCTCAACTCATTCTCGGCCAACAGTAACCAAACAAATTGAATCCCCAACTCAAAACAATAATTTATTTAGAGTAACTGAGAATCAATTTACCCAAAAGCACAACCCCCAAATATGCAAAAACTCAAGCCTAAAATGAAACAAAAACATAAACACCCACTTCAAGAGAAAACATTCACCTTTGGGTATGTTGGTACAGTTTTCGGTATGGTGTGAATTGCATGTTCTTCGATGTTTTTCACGCTTTCTAAGAATACTACAAAACAATTAAAATTAAGAGACCCATTCGGGGGTCTCAATCCGATGCCTAAATTAGTTTATGAAAGAAAAGTATGCTTTAAACAAATATTTAGTCTGTAGTTTATACATGGGGTATGAGTCAATTTATAGGCAAATATGTGGTATCAAATCTGAATTAGGTTTATTATTCCTTCTTAAACTAGAAGTGTCTGGAGTTTGATTTGTTCTGAGAGTCTTATCCCTATTCAACTGGGAGTTGGACATTTGACCAGATTCTTTAAGGAGTCCTTATTGGACCCGGTTGGGATTACTACCTCAATTTGACTTGGAGCATGATTATTCCCAACAGAGTGCTCCACCGCCAAGTTTAGCCTAAATCGCCGCAGATCAAGTTGTGTTGATGCACCAACAGCGAGCGCAGCACCAAGAACGGGTCGCACCTCCCCCTATACACCCAAAGCCACACGACAACCCAGCTCTTTCAAGATGCAAGTATGCAACACTCACAGGGTGGTAGGGGGGAGTCTTTTATAAAAGGGGACCAAACTCGGTCCCCATGTTGCATACATTTTCTTTTCTTTTTTAACCCTTATATGTTTCTTAATTTGAGTATGCCCCTGCTTATTTCTTGTTTTTTCTTTTATCTCTAAAATATTTATTACTTGAGTAATGCTACACAGTACACACACTCCCACTTTCTCGCATTCATTTTCACACTCATTTAGGTAGCTTTTAAAACAACTATTGAATTTATGATGGATTGCTATTGAATTTTAATCCAATGATTGTTTTAAAATCCACATAAGGGAGTGCATAAACGGATGTAGGAAAGTGGGACAGATTAGCATCCCTTACAATTTAAAAAAAATTTGTATATTATCAAATTATAGAATTTAGATCGTTTATAATGGCATATTATCAAAGTAGCCATAAATAATTTTCCTCCTAAAGACTTTTTCTTCACTTTTGTAGAGATGCTTCTTGTTCATAAAACCAAACGACTATTTTTTGCTCAAAGTTTTTTTACACCATAGAGAGCAAGAATCTGATAAAATTATTCTCAAATCTCAATTGTAACGTGTCACCATTTTAATAGGTGATGTTTTTTAATCGTTTTGATGCATAGAAATGGCCTAAATTCTGTAATTTGAGTATATACAATTTTTAAAAGGGAATACTGATCCAGGTGGAAGTGTGTGTGGCATTACTCTTTAACTATTTCTAATTTCTCATTATCTCTAATTTTGTCTCTCAATCACTTAGGATCTAAGTAACTCTCCAAAAAATTCCATTGGTCCCACTAAAATCCCCTATCACTTTTCCATCTCCTGATGATAAAATTAAAATCTAAAATAAATTTATTAAAAAAAGGGTTAAATACCCTGTACACCCCTGTGCTTTATGACATTTATTTTTTGCCCCCTCAGTTTCACTTTTTATCAAATTTGGTACCTGTGGTATATGAAAAGACGGAAATGGTACCTCCGTCTGATTCCCCGTCCAAAACTAACGTCCACCCACGTCATTGGACAGGTGTCGGCGTACATGCGCGACACCTGTCTCCGTGCACACCTCAGCCATACTACGTGCTTATGAAAATCCACATAATCACATTCAATTATTTAAAAAAGAGGGAAATTTAAAAATTGAACAAGTCGTCTTCCTCCTCCCCCTTTTCCCCAAATGTCTGAAAACCCTGACCCCTAACCCTAATCAACTCCGGCCCGACGAATCTCCCCAAATCAAACTTAGGAACTGAAGCAGGTAAGGCCGACGCATATTTCTGTGGTGTCCCACAGGTCCTGCACGACCTTTTCTCCCAAGCAACTGCTGAACAATTGGACGAATGGCATCATCAAGTCGCCTACGAGATTCGGGGGGGAAAGAAGTTTCCAGTTCTTCAGACATGGTGTGTTCTTCACCCATTGGTTTGTTTTTGAGTTGGGATTTATTTATTTATTTATTTTTTGTTTTGTTGTTTTGACATTTGAGTCAAACATACATAGTTATCAACTGGATCTTCTTCAATGGGGCATGCTGGGATGTCGTTCATATGTTATTGCGATTTACCAGCACCATTAAAGACCTCCTGGACTAAGGAAAACCCTGGGAGAAGATTTTGGGGTTGCGCCACCTACAACTCAAGAGTAAGCTCATCCTCACAATTTCATGTATGCTTTGTTGTTGTTATGACTGAAGAACTTCCACAAGATAATTTGAGTAAGTTCTTACTGACTTCCTATACTTAAACATGCAGACAAAATCTGCATGCAAATTTTTCAAATGGCTGGACAAACCAACTTGTGCAAGGGGTATGGAGGTCTTAAAACAGATTATGAAGAAGGTTAATGACCTGATTGATGAAAATGGAACATTGGTGGCAAGGATGAAAGACTTGGAGAATGAAATGGAAAGTTGCATAGAAAGGGCTAAGCAGTTAGGGAAGTCGGATGATAAACACATGAAAATCATCAAGTGTGTACAAAAGGAAAATGACATATATAGGGCAAGAGAGAAATTTTTTATGTGTGCTTTGTTGTTGTCATGGTTTACAATGTTGTTAGTGACTTGTGTTGCATTTTTAAAGTGACTTGATAGTTTGACATATGTATGTGAATTATGTAAGTTTTGAAAAGTCTAAGTTTGAATTGTCCTGTATCAAACTAACATTTTGAAACGTAACAATTAATCCATTTGTAAGCAAAAAATGAACAAGACACAATCAGTCATATGCAACAATTGGGAACACAATGCAATATGTGTGGCCACTTAATTGTGTTTTGCAACATGTTGCAACAAAGTAGCATTTTGAAACAAAAATTCATATTGTCACATATAGTACCTGAGTTTTTTAAATGTAACATTTATGGTACCTCAGTTTCATAAATATAACAGTTATAGTACCTAAGTTTTTAAAATGTAACAAAATAGGTACCTAAGCTTTTTTACTTAAGCAAAAATGATACCTACTGACACAAAATAATTTGTTTATAAAACATGTTGCATGTTTTGCAACATGTTTTGTAACAAATTTTGTAACAAAGTAGCATTTTGAAACAAACACTTGACACGAAATGGTACCTCGGGTTTTTACATGGGGTTTTCAAATGTACCATAAATAGTACCTGGGGTTTTCAAATATACCATAAATGGTACCTGAGGTTTTCAAATGTATCATAAATGGTACCTGGAGTTTTCATATTTATCATAAATGGTACATGGGGTTTTCAAATTTATCATAAATGGTACCTAGGCACAAAATAACCTGTTCAGAAACCAACCTAATGAAACAATTGAAGCTGTAAACAAAAACAATAAAAATGAACTTGACCAAAAAACTTTAATAACATGCCCACATGTTTCACAACTTCACATTCATTCACATTCAATGTCTAGATCTCAAAATGTACATACACCACTTTGAATGACCAAAACCAATAATAACCTGCCCAACTGGTTCATAACTTCACATTCATTCACATTCAATGTGTAGATTCACAAAATTTACATTCACTACTTTGAATAACCAAAACTAATAATAATCTGTTACAATTAAATCTGTTCAAAAAAATGACCAACTTGTGCACTACTCTACATATCCACATCTTTCACAAAGGCTAGATCTCAAAATTTACATACACCACTAATGGACCAAATGTCAAAGATTACAATCAGTTTTGTAATCCTGCTGCGATCCTCCTTGCAGCTGATGCACTGGGTTTCAATTTTGTTCCCGAAGCTGTAAGTAATAAGTATCAAATTAATATTTTGTCCCTAAAGGAAAATCCACACAAACTTTATGAGAAGCTCACCTGTCTCAACCTCCGGTATAGGTCAGAGACCTGCCTTTCTCTATTCTTGATGGGCTGAGATGTAGTCTGAGGGTTGCCTGATGGTTGACCTGTAGTTTGAGGGTTGCCTGATGGTTGACTTATAGATGGTTGACCAAAAGTGTTTCTAGGGTCACTGTTTCCAGGGGTAGATACCGTTTCCGAGGTTCGTCCCTGGGACATAGAAAACACATAACATTCAATTATAAATCAAGTTATGCTTATTTCGTATAGTTAAAAAAAGATTATATTAGAACTCACAGTGGTTGGCTTCGGCTTTGGTTTCGTAACCCTCTTGGGATACTTCTTCCTGTTCAGATTTTCAGGTTGGCTGCAGCTTCCAGCATTATGGCGACAACATACATCGTAGCCCTTTCGAGTGACCTTAACACTTTCATTTGCCTCTGTCTCATCAATGCCTCTTCTTCTGAGCTTTTTTGGCCTACGGCGTTGTGGCTTTGGAATCGGTGGTTCTATAGGGTCTACATCGCGTTCAATAGGCCAGTCACTGGGTCCAGGCATTGGATGAATACTAGGGGCATATGACAATTTATATGTGTCCATTAAGTACCATTTGCTGATGTACTCTTCAAGGTATCGCCTGTTTCTGTATATTGCACAAATTGCATGAGGGCAGGGAATACCGTTTAGTTGCCACCGGCCACATCCACAAGTTTTTGCTTCAAGGTCAACGACCCTCCTGGGCTCATGGCTGTGGTCATCCTTAAACTGAAGGTTATTACTCTAGTGACATATGTAATCATCAGCCTCCTTCTTATTTCGCACCAATTTTTTCATGATCTTAGGGCATATTATATTAGTTGCATTTGCAGCTCCAGCCCTTTTCTTATCAAACCGATTCATCAGTTGCCTCCGTATTGTCTCCAAACAAGATAGAATCGGTTGGTCCCTCGCTTCCATCATCCATGCATTGAAGCTCTCCGCAATGTTGTTCAACAATATGTCACTGCAGCTGCTCGGTCTGAAAGCATGGCGTGACCACATCTTAGGGTCAACTTTCTCAAGGTAGTTGTATGCACCCTAGTGCATTCCTTTGATTACCTCAAGGTAAAACTTGAATTGTATCTCGTTGGGTGCCCTGCCTGCATCCCAAAGAGCATCCTTGTACTTCTTTCCCTTAAAGCCTTTCCTCTTTAGATTGGCATGCAAGTGCTTGACACAGTATCTGTGCTCCAAGCCAGGCATCAGTTCCTCTAAAGCCTGAATCAACCCCTGTTTGATAATATTCAGTATAGACATGTTAAAATATTTTTTACAACATTTTGTAGGAGCACAAGACAATTACATAAATATTACCTTTTGACGGTCGGACATGAATGACACATACCCTCACGAGGGTACCCAATATCCAATATCTTCCAACAGTGCCCGCAAGAACCAGGTCTATGTTTCCCTGGTTTCAGACTCGCATACAGCATATGCTATCGGAAATATGTCATCATTTGCATCCCTTGCAACTGCTGCATGCAACTGATCTCCCCACTTCCCCTTCAAGAAACAAGCATATACACAGATCATTGGCCTACAGCCAGCCAAGAAGCCTTGCTTGCAAGCAGCCAACGAGACATACATCCGTTGGAAGAACACTCCATCCCGCTGAATGTACGCTGAGGAACCCTGATTCCAATGCAGTAATGCATTGGCGTACTCCCTGGTGTGCTTGTATTCCTCACCATCTATACCATCCAAGATCTCTAGTTCCTTTCTTTTTGCACGGTGGCAGCTCAACGGCTTTATCCCAACATGGTAATCCCTCCTGATCATCTCCCTCAGAGCTTTCGGTTTCAAGTCTCTACTGTCCCGAAAACTGTTTAAGTATCTATTAGCAGCCCAAGGTATTGATGCCCGCTTGTTGTGATAATGGCTGCCACAATTATGATTTGCGTGAAAGGTTTTGATCTGGAAGAATGATTTGCAGTTGGACCAGCTTGCGTGTATTCTCCATGGACAATTTTTCTTGCAAACTGCGGAGACCCGCGTCTTCTCATTGTGCTGGTATTTGTAGTCAAATGAATTTTGCACCGCAAACACTTGTAAGGCTTTCTTGAACTCAGTAGGGTTGCTGAACTTCAACCCAACTGATAATTGCACTTTTTCTTTAAGGTCCCGCTTCGGCATCCACTCGGGATACCTCTTCACTCTTCTCGGATGATGTTCACCTTCAGCATCCTCTTCGCTGCTCATACTGTCAAATGTCTCACTATTTGGGGACATGTCATCTGGGTCAACTGCTGCATCACATCCCTCCTTTGATGTAGATGGTTTATCCCATGACTGATACCATTTGCTAGTTTCTTCCTTTGCCTGCCGTAAAACATTTTCTTCACTTTCAGTGAAGATGTCTTCTTCTTCTTCATCAATGACTTCAAAGTCACTCAACTCAAGGTCCTCATCATCATCCTCATCTTGAGTCTGCTGTTGTGCTGGCTGCTGTGCTGGCTGCCGAACTGATTCCCGGGTAGACTTTCGGACAGACTTCAGGGTAGGCTGCTTTGCTGGCTGCCGGACTGACTGCCTCCGAGGTTCCCGAGTAGACTTGCGGACAGACTTCAGGGTAGGCTGCTTTGCTGGCTGCCGGACTGACTGCCTCTGCGGTTTCCAGGTAGACTTCCAAACAGACTTCAGGGCAGGCTGCTGTGGTGGCTGCACATAAGGCTGCTGTGGTGGCTGCACATCAGGCTGCTGTGCTGGCTGCACAGCAGGCTGCTCCGCTGGCTGTACAGTAGGCTGTTGTGCTGGCTGCACAGCAGGCGGCTCTGCTGGCTGTACAGTAGGCTGTTGTGCTGGTTACACAGTAAGCTGCTCAGCTGGCTGTACAGTAGACTGCTCCGTTGGTTGTGAACTGTGTTTTGGCACATCATCCTCGGAATATTGAATCTCCACCTCTGAAGGAGTCTGAGAGAGAAGCAACATTGGGGACACCACTTCAATCGGAACCGATTCAACCTCTTCATGGTCCACAAACACATGCAACCTCTTCCTGTGACCATTTATGATCCCAGGTACCATATTTTCATAATCTTTGTTTGAATTTAGACCGTGTATATCTTCGTTGCTTTGATTGTTGTACTTGTAGTACATTGCCGGTATGTCATTGTATCGGTACCCCAAGTACCCTTCTAGTACATTTGTAATGTCCCAACTGGCAAACTTGTCTGCATCTAGTTGTTGAATTTCCATAATGTCCCCTCCTATATACTCCATCCTATGTCCGGACAGAAACCCATGATGGTAAATGATTAAATCAAACATTATATCCATTTCTGCACAAAGTACAAAAATTATGTTATGGACAATTGAAGCGGCACTAAGTTAACAAGTAATTAGCACACTTTTAATAGAATGTGTGGATGAGCATCCACTAAATTAATAGAATTTGCATTCTTGGGCACTTAAATCTAACAAACTGGACCTATTAACCAAGAGTAATAAAACATAAACTTGAAATCATTTTCACTCACAACAACAACTGTGTCTCCTCTGTTCCAAAAGAAAAAAAGCCAGATTGGGATGAGATTTGTCCTAAATAGCCTTTGTCAACCAATAATAACATGTGATATATATACTTTCTTTATTTTAATCTTAAGTGTAATGTAATGGCAAAATTGTGATGCTAATCTAACACAGTGTATTGGGGACCATATGACATACGAATTCAATACCTTTTATTACCTCTTATTCTAATCTAATACATTGCACTGGGGACCACAAAACACATACGAATTCAAGACCTTTTAAACCTACTATACCAACATTGTCAGAACTACCATCAATGAGTGGGGACCTTTTAGAGTCTGAGGGTTACTACATTCAACTTTTTGGAAGTTGGAAGACCTAAAAATTTGAAGCCCAGAACCCAATTCTTTACACATCGTTTTCAACAACATCCAGACAACAACATGACAGAAAATGCCAAAAGCTACAATCGACAAAAACACACAAAACACAGTGCATTGTGGACCCTTCATAAAGCTCGGCACTTTATGCTTTGCCCATAAAACCAAACTCATATATATATAAAGTTACCTAACAACCAATCCCAACACAAAAGATGTATATAAAGCTTCTTGGGTTTCCGCATATCACAAACAAAGTTCACACAAAGCATCAAGAAATATCACATTCGGGTCTCAGAAATACCTTCTGTCTTTTGCTAGTACTCTGTCGCGAGTGGGTTCCGGGAAGGTTGGCCGAGTGGGTTCCGGGAAAGTCAAATTGCTGCCTCCAACAACAAATCCGGCCTAAATGCTGGAACTAGCTTTGGGGGAGATTGAACGAGGCAAGAAGGAACGAAAGAGATTTGGGGGAGAAAGACGAATTTGAGGATTTAGGGCTACAAATTATCGGAAGTTAAGAAAAAATGGTACTTTCTGCATCAAAAAGAAATATCTTTACTCCGTGTTTTTTTGAAAAGTCCCAATTTTTTTTGAAAATTCCCTCTTAAGTGATGTGGCAGTGGAGAGAGGCTGACGTGGATGTTTATCTCTGGCTGAGGTGTGCACGGAGAAAGGTGTCGCGCATGTACGCCGACACCTGTCCAATGACGTGAATGGACGTTAGTTTTGGAATGGAAATCAGACGGAGGTACCATTTCCATCTTTTCATATACCACAGGTATCAAATTTGATAAAAAGTGAAACTGAGGGGGCAAAAAATAAAGGTCGTAAAGCACAGGGGCCAAATATGTATTTAACCCTTAAAAAAATCAGGACCTATAAATTAAATTTCATTAACCACAATTCATTTCCATAATAACCACGTGTTCTCTTAATTTCTTCCAAAATTATTGCTTTATCTATAAAATATTATAATCTAGTCTTAATCTCAAAATGAAAGCCTCTTTACTCTGTGCTAAATCTATAAAAGGCGGCAAAAAGTTATAGAGAGCCATTGCGGTAAGAGGTAAATAGGAAGTTTGTCAGGGTTGCAAGTTGAGTCAAGGTTTACATATGTTTTGTATGTTGACTAGTTATAACACATATTTTCTATAGTAGATACCTTTGAGATTGCTTGACTCCCAGATTAGTTTACTTTTGAAGATTTTTTCAAGAAGTTTTCACTTCATCACTAAATCCTTGTGTCTATTTTATTTTATGCTTAATTTGGATGTGGTGATATCAACTATATATGGTAATTTGCTTAACAATTGATTTATTTGATAATCTGATTAATAACAACTTTAGCAGCTAAAATGAATTTTTTAGTTTGTTTTATACTTGAAATGATGACATATCTTCCTCTTATGCGGAGCACCCCCTAACGATATACGACCTTGGCTAAGGGTCATCTCCTAATGGGATACAACCTTGACCAGGTGTGACGCCAAACTATGGACTTGGCTTGGTGTGACCCATGCATAAGTACGGCTTATTGTAAGGTTATCATTGTGACTTGATGATGCATTGGATTCTATGTGTTCACTAACGGTTAGGACAAGAATAGGGGTGGCTATTCTCTGTGCCCCATTCCTTACGCTTCTTATGCAATTGTCAGGCTGGCAGGCTTACTTCCTTGGCTCAATAAGGGTCAATGGCTTAGGCTTGATTGACTTGGCCCAAACCGTGGACTCCCATGCCCGTAATCTCAAACTGGGCGGCCCGAGTGGATATCTCTCTCTCTCTCTCTCTCTCTCTCTCTCTCTCTCTCTCTCACACACACACACACACACACACACATATATTAGAAGTTGGAATAACTTCACAAAAGGGTATCAAACTATACGTCGTTTTGATAAAATGGTATTGAACTATCAAACATTTCAAATTAGTGTATCCAAGTTTTAAAACGTTTCACTTAAGGGTAGTCCGTTAGAATTTGCTATTAAATCCTGCAAAAATTTCCAAAATACCATTTTTTATGAAAAAAAGAAAAAAGAAATGTTAGGATTTAGATGTTGGTCAAAATTTAACAGAATTTACAAAAATACCAATGCCTAAATCTATGAAAATTTTTATAATTTTTTTTATTAAAAATAAATACAGGGATATTTTAAAAATTTTGGCAGGATTAATAGAAAATCCTAATGGAGTATCCTTAAGTGAGATGTTTGAAAATTTAGATATACTAGTTTAAGACATTTGATAGTTTAGTATCATTTTCTCAAAACAGCGTATAGCTCGATACCCTTTTGTGAAGTTATCCCTTAAAAGTCAAACACCAAAAGACATGGCCTGCAGTAAGAAATAAAGAAAAGCAAAATCATGAAGTTAAGGCTTCCATACCAAAGAATACAACAAGACAAAGAATTCTTTATTAAAGAATGAATAAGAATTGATAACATATATGCCACTCAGTATGTCGTCAATCAAATACAAACACTAAACAACAACAGAAACAAAACACATTCATAAAGCGGCTTGTTAGAACAGTTTTATGTCTGGTGACGTGTGGATCTTTGATTCGCCATGTTCTTCGTAATCTGCAAGGAAGAACAAACAATGTGTCAGAGGGGGGTCTCCCGACGTCCCCTCTCCGATGCCTAAGTCAGTGGGCCATTTTGGAGAGTATTGAGAGTCGAGAGTTTTTAGTATATTTTATGTATATCATCAGAGTGTCTTTTGTATCTGGGGTAGCAGCCTATTTATAGGCATAGATTATCAACCGCATTGTTCCACCTTCATGTCATGGCTGAGTGGGACCCTTAGTGGGTTGAGATAGAGGTTGAGTGGGAGAGTGGGACACTTACTCTTCATAGGATATCTTAATCATGTATCTTATTCCATGTGTTCCAGATATAGCCTTCAAGGTATTATAGGATTCTGTTAAATCCTAATGACTGAGCGGGTCAAGTTGGGCCAGCAAGATCAACTGGGCCCAAGTTCGAATATAGGCCCATTTGCCTAGGGGATGATAATTTCCACAACAGATACCCCCCGATTCCCATTGGTTGATTTGTCCAACTAGTCTAGCATTGGGAATATTCTTTTGTACTTGCATATGGGGGCTATTTGTATTCGTTGACAGTGAGAATTCAATGTTGATCGTTAGTCACTTGTGGAAAGCATGGTTGTCAGAGTGCCTAGCAAGTGGCATAGCTTTTACCCCCTTGTGCTTGTGACTTTAGTAATTGAAATCTCAATGGAAACCAAGTATAGAAGATTTCATTTTACATGTGATAGTAATTTTGAATGCTCGAAGCTGTTTGCAATTGGAGCCTTTCACTGGCCATTGACAAATCGAAAGATTTCCTAGCTGCGTCAATACGACAATCTTTTTTATTTGACAATCTTCTATTCAGGGTACTCGGGCTATCTCGGCCTCGGGATATTTTTGTCTTGGAATTTATTACCATCTTGGGAAATTTCCTGTTTTTGCCTCAGAATTTTGTTTCAGGTTTGGAAAATTTCTTAGGCTCGAAAAATTTTTCGTCTCAAAAACTCTTTTAGTTTTGGAAGAAATTTTGTCTCTGAGACTTTTTCCAGACTTGGAAAATTTTTTGTCTCGGAGACTTTTTAAGACTTGGAAAATTTTTCATCTCGGAGACTTTTTTAGTCTCGGGAAATATTTTGTCTCGAAGACTTATTTCAATCTCGGAAAATTTCTTGTCTCAGAGACATTTTCAGACTTGGAAAACTTTTCGTCTCGGAAACTTTTTTAGTCTCAGAAATTTTTTTGTCTAGGAGACTTTTTCAAACTTGGAAAATTTTTCGTCTCAGAGACTTCTTTACTCTCGGAAAATTTTGTCTCAGAAATTTTTTTGTCTCGGAGACTTTTTCAAACTTGGAAAACTTTTCGTCTAGGAAACTTTTTTAGTCTCAGAAATTTTTTTTTGTCTCGGAGACTTCTTTAGTCTCGGAAAATTTCTTGTCTCAGAGACATTTTCAGACTTGGAAAACTTTTCGTCTCGGAAACTTTTTTGTCTCAGAGGCATTTTCAGACTTGGAAAACTTTTCGTCTCGGAGACTTCTTTGGTCTCGGAAAATTTTTCATCTAGAAGACTTCTTTAGTCTCGAAAAATTTTTCATCTCGAAGACTTTTTGCCTCAGCCTCGGATCTTGGGATCGGACCTCAGATTTCTGTCATGTAGATCATGTAGGGTACTGCTATGTGTTTCTTTTGTAGGTGTTGTCTCCACTCGACTTCTTTACCAACACAATATTGGCTAACCATTCGGGATAGTCAACCTCTCGAATGAAACCGGATTGCAGTAGCTTCTCCACTTCCTCATGTATGGCTTGGTTTATTTCTGGAGCAAAATTTATTATCGTATGATTTTTTGTAGGGGTTGTCTCCCCGTTTGGTTTGTTGTAGGGGTTGTCTCCCCGTATGGTTTTCTGCCATGACTTTTGCCGAAGCAGGATCCCTGAAATCTGTTAGAACAGATGTATATATGTACCGAATAATGATCCGTTTGCATACCTGAGTCGATAGGCTAATTTCCAAGCAACTGTGGTTGTTGGCGTTTGATGATGTTTGGGCCTTGGCTGAGGCTTTGGATGCTCGGACTGGTGTCGAGGCTTTAGTGGTCTGAGGCTTACAGAGGATCGGGGCTTATTGTGGCTCGAGGCTTATGGTAGCTCAGCTTGTGCCGAGGCCTTTTTGTGCTCAAATCGTGCTGAGTAATCTCGAGGCAGGATGAGGCTGTAGTCTTTGAATCCCCTCAACGTGATTCGAGTCATATAAATTTCTCCGACCTGAATCCCCTCAACGTGATTCAAGTCTCGGCTTGAATCCCCTCAACGTGATTCGAGTCATATAAATTTCTTTGACCTGAATCCCCTCAACGTGATTCAAGTCTCGGCTCGAATCCCTTCAACGTGATTCGAGTCATATAAATTTCTCCGACCTAAATCCCCTCAACGCGATTCAAGTCTCGGCTCGAATCCCCTCAACGTGATTCGAGTCATATAAATTTGTTGGGATGGCGTTTTGCATTTTAGTATGCAGCACAGGGTCTTCTGGAATTCACCTGTCTTCTAAAGAATATTCTTTAGTTGGTTGCCATCAAAATTCTCTCGGCGGACCCTCTTGACGAGCTCTTGACTTTTGTAGCCAAGGAAGACTTGCGTAGGAGAAGCTTGACAAAGCATGGGTATTTTTTTTTTAGAATTTTCCGATCTCGCTAGATTGGTATGAAATATTACCCTCGCCTGTGTCTAAAAGGCACATAGGTATGCATATATGCAGTAGAATCTAGCAATTAACAATTTATTATTGTAAAGTATGCAAAATTTCACTAAGATTCAATCATGCAACTTGATATAGTCTTTTGTTTCAGTTTTCTATTTCACAGGGTTGGTACCCCCAACTTTTATCCTTAGCTGATTTTTAGCTAAGTATGAAAGTTTAGGATATTTGTTTTGTACTACCGGAGGAAAATTTTGTTGGCACCCCCCAATTTTTAGACTTGATGTGTAATCATTTTTATATATTGCGGTGAAAAGTTCATTTTAAACTTCACCGATCAATGCATGAGATATATTTGACTGTCTAAAAATTTATGAGTAGGCTAGCATAAATGAAAATGCAAAGAGTGAACTTATCTTAGTATTCTGATGAAGTTGTGCATTGGGCCTCGATCGGATTGCTCCCTTGGCTCAGAATGTTTCCACAGCTCTGAATTTATCTTCGATTCGGATTTTTATCCTCGAGAAAATTGGACCCTCGGTCGGATTGGAGCCTCGGTCGAATTTATCCTTGGCTCAGATTTTACCCTTGGGTCGGGATTTATCCTTGGCTCGGAATGATCCTTGACTCGGATTGGATCCTCGGCTCGGATTGGATTCTCGGCTTGTATTTCACCCTCGGGAAAATTGGAGCCTCGGTTGAATTTATCCTTGGCTTGGATTTTATCCCCACCTCAGATTTTATCCTTGGCTCGGATTTTACCCTTGGGTCGGGATTTATCCTTGACTCGGATTGGATCCTCGGCTCGGATTTCACCCTAGGAAAAATTGGAGTTTCAGTCGAATTTATCCTTGGCTCGAATTTTATCCCCGCTTCGGATTTTATCCTTGGCTCGGATATTACCCTTGGGTCGGGATTTATCCTTGGCTCGGAATGATCCTTGACTCGGATTGGATCCTCGGCTCGGATTTCACCCTCGGGAAAATTGGAGCCTTGGTCGAATTTATCCTTGGCTTCGATTTTCACAGCTTCGGATTTTTCATCCTTAACTCTGACCTGTTCAAAGAATAAGTCTCGGGCCAAATAGAGAATATTATAAGGAAATTTATGAGTAAACCAAACTCTTCATATTCGACATTTATCAATTGATGGGAATATTGCTTTTGGATAGCAAATCCCTCGTTTAATGTTCAAGCCAGCCTGTCAATATATTTTGCCAAAGATATGGAGATAGAATAAAAATGTTTTGCTTGTTTTTATTTATTAGTTGTTGACCCTACCCTTAAAAAGAAAAGGAAAGCAGACACGCATAGTGTGTACTTTTGTACCCATGCCTCCATTTGAGACTAATGCCTAGGTAGGCATTTTATATGGGTTTGTTAAGGACAAAGTGTGTTCTACATTTTGGATTAGCAACTTATCTTATATTCAGTGAGGTGTGTCGGAGCCTGCTCCAGAAGTAGATCTTGGAAGGATAGGTCTCTTTGGGAAAATTGGACCCTCGGCTTGGAATCTCTTCTCCGCTCAGAGTTTCTCCTCGGGATCTTTGGCTCGGAATTTGTCATGGTGGTTGAAAGACCCCGAAAATCCAACAGGAAGGAGTCCCTCGTGGTGGGAAGCTCGGCCGATATTCTGAATTGGTCGGCATTTAATAAGTACTCAGCTTGGAAAATTGGAGCTTCAGAAAATTTCTCTTCTCTACCCTTGCTTCGGTTTTTTTTTTTTTTTTTTTTTTTTTTTTTTTTTTTTTTTTTTTTTTCAGAGAGTGTTCTCTGCATGTCTCAAAATCGTTCGGCTTTAGGATCCAGGTTCACAGCACCAGCCTTTAGTCCCCTGGAGCTTAGGTCTGTGCTTGAAACTGAGATTAGATAAGAGTCGGCTTTGATTTTGTTTGGCTGGAAAGTCAGATCCCCAAGACTCCTGGCTCGAGTAACCCTCGGCACTTTGAGTGTCTTGCAAGAGTTAAGGTGCTCAGGAGGTGGAACCCGCATCAAGTGGCGCCCGCGGAAGACGAATCAAAAGCGGTGACTATGCTGAAACAGTCGGATCTGGTTTGATCTGCATCAGCTTCGAGAATCCTGTGGGCTTGAACTCGGTGTCATTTGGGGCCCCGTTCTTGTGGGTCTCATGGTCATGTCCTATGGCCTGTAAAGCTTGTGGGTGGAGACCGTAAGTGGTGATTGGCATCATCCCGATGGTTGAGCAATGCTGGGATGGTTTGGCAGTGCTGCTTTCGGTGGTGCTGAAGGTCGGGGGAACAGTGAGCCACTTCTGAATTTTGGCTCGGGCCTAAGATCTAGGACCGAGCCCTGCGCTTCTGGGAGTTTCAGCAATGACCAACCTGGGGCTGGCCGAGGAGGCGTCGTTTCGGTATTGGCAGCATGGCGGTACTCCCTCTTGGGCACATTTATTTCAGCTGGACCGGACGTTTCCATCTTGCAGGTTGTTGAGATTACTCGTTGGGTTTGGCCTTTCCAGTAACACCTTTTTCTTTTCTTTTCTTTTTCTAGCCGTTGGCACTTCAGCCAACAAGAAAAGAGAATCAAACACATAGAGGGTTTGTTTTCTACTCGTGCTTTCTCTTAAAGCTAATACCAGGATGAGTATATTCTAAATGTTGAGCGACTCGAGCTAACAAATGAACATGATAAACTTATCTTGCACTTGACTCTATCTAATTCTCCGTGGAAGATGTGAGGCGTGCAGTTAGATTGATGCTAAGTCTTCAAAAAATCCGCCCTTTGATCGATGACTTGGTCTCGAGAATTTCCATGATCTGGACACTGTCGTTAGTCGAATCCAGATTCAGGGAGACTTTAGTAACGTAAGTCTAGCGTTTGCCCGAGAGCTCATTCCTCTATGTATCCCTTGCAATGAATCATTGATCAGTGGAGAGGTCGAATAGATGTCAAAATACAGTGTTCCTTGACTAGGTATAATCATCGATTGGTGGCTGGTACTAGAAGCCAAAAATCCACATGAATTGGATAAGAAGGCTTGGACGTGAAACCTCGCCATGCATACATGGGAACTCCACGGACCGAGGCACTTGGGGCCTTGAGAATACTGCCACCACCTGCATGTAACCGGATCCCTGTTCACCGGAAAAATCGATCTTGAAAATAAATAATGACGTGCCGATCCCGTTGGCGTACATGTGTGTAAGTCACTGAGGCTAACTCCCTTTAGAATTTGGCTTATCAAAAGTTGAGAAAGCCGAGCCATTTTTTGGTTGTTGCTTCAACCACATTGCCATGTCTGAAGGACATGATTGTCGGACAATGATCCTCGGTGAAAATCGAGATGCTATAGCCGCTCCACGTTCTTGGCGTTTTAGAAATGACGGACCAAGAGGCCGGCCGAGGAGGTGTTGTCTCAACATTGACAGCACTGGGCGGTTGCGTTGCTGCACTTTGAGCTTGGCCATGGACTCCATTGCTCAGCCCTGATCCTTACTTCCTTGCGGATAGTGCTAGGAATCACGCAGATTGTCTGGGCAGGAACACCGACAGCAGCATGTGTTCTCTGAGCTTCGAAAAATTGAGCAGGAAGGAATTCTAGTTAAGACGAGCGTGTCCTTGTTGGGATGATCACGATCTCGCTGACCCATGTCAAAACCCGTCCGAAAACACCATTGACGCCTTTTGATCGGTGATTCACCGATCTCCCCGACTCACATGTGGATCTCTCGGCCTTTTCCCACGGCTTGCAAAGCTCGAGGATGAAGACCGCATAATGGCATAGTTCGGGGCTTCCTAGTAACACTTTTTGCTCTTGTTTTGGAGCATTCGGTGGCCCTAGCCATTGACCTTGGTTTCTACAGGTTGAGCGATGTGGCCGAATAAGGACCACATGTCAGTTCTCCTCGGCACTGCTGCGCTTGTGTTGGCTGGAAGATAGCAGTATTCCGCTTGGGCACGTTTCTTCCAGCTTGATCAGATGCTTCCATAATGCAAGTTTAGTGATGTGGCCTAATAAGGGCCACATCATAGCTCTTCTCGCCAGACGACAGCCAATCGTGTGAAATCATCATATGTGGATTTTGCACTGGAACGAACGGGGCCCATCTTGCATGGTCCATGCTTCACACTCTGTACAGATAGTTTGTTGTTTAGTGCCTGGAAGAAGTGTT
This sequence comes from Alnus glutinosa, assembly GCF_958979055.1. Taxonomy (NCBI): domain Eukaryota; kingdom Viridiplantae; phylum Streptophyta; class Magnoliopsida; order Fagales; family Betulaceae; genus Alnus; species Alnus glutinosa. Next base: position 3,359,733 of record NC_084891.1, on the reverse strand, counting down.
TGTGTTCTGGCACCGATTTCCCGAGCCCAATCTGAGATTTCACAAGAGGCTCAGGTAACTGTTGGTAAGCATCGTGAACTACTCCATTGCCTTACAATTATATTGTTTCAATGAGGTTTTAATTATAAAAATCTCACGTAAATTTTTGTCCATCTTTGAAGAGGACATGGTCAACTATCTTTTGATACGTGACATGTGTATTCCATATCACTTATCACATCATTTCTTTTTAGAAAATAAAAACTGAAAAGAAGCTTTTAAGACCATGGCATGACGTGGTCTTCTCCTCCATTTTCCTTTGTTTCTTTTTTAAAAATTGGGATTGAAAAAAAGTTCTTGACACCATGATTCTTCTTTTTGTTTTTGTCTTTAAAAGAAAGAAATAACAAAATCACTTACGTATGCCACATTTATGAAGCATGATCGAGTGTTGTGAATAGCGAAACAAGTAGCGAACTTATCTGTGAATTTGGCGAAGGTGATCTCTGGACTATGAGTGACAGCACTAGAGGTAGGACCCCCACCAACTGGTTTGACAGTACTGCAACCATCATATGTTTCAGTTCATGGCCGAACTGAACGCGCGTCAAAGTAGTTGATCTGGAGTGAGATGTGATTTGTCAAAATTATCCCATGTAGGCATAGCATAGATCTGTGTAAATCTGCTTTTGTTGACATAAGGCGTGATCCGCAAGTCACGATTCTAAATTTATTTTTTGGCAAGAAACGATTTGCCGCTTCCCACAGACGGGGCCAAATTGTTAGAACAGTTTTATGTCTGGTGACATGTGGATCTTTGATTCGCCGTGTTCTTCGTAATCTGCAAGGAAGAACAAACAATGCGTCAGAGGGGGGTCTCCCAACGTCCCCTCTCTGATGCCTAAGTCAATGGGCCATTTTGGAGAGTATTGAAAGTTGAGAGTTTTTAGTATATTTTCTGTATATCATCAGAGTGTCTTTTGTACTTGGGGTAGTAGCCTATTTATAGGCATAGATTATCAACCGTATTGTTCCACCTTCATGTCATGGCTGAGTGGGACCCTTAGTGGGTTGAGATAGAGGTTAAGTGGGAGAGTGGGACACTTACTCTTCATAGGATATCTTAATCATGTATCTTACTCCATGTGTTCCAGATATAGCTTTCAAGGTATTATAGGATTATGTTAAATCCTAATGACTGAGCGGGTCAATTTGGGCCAGCAAGATCAACTGGGCCCAAGTTCGGATATAGGCCCATTTGCCTAGGGGATGATAATTTCCCCAACACGGCTGCCACCCATTTGGAGCAATTGTACATAGAACAAGCAGTCTCCAGAGTAGACAACAAGATCAGCATGTTAGCAGCTAAAAACGCGCGTAAGGTATGGCCATGAACCACATATATACTTTTTCATGACCACATTCATCCTGGCCTTCCAACTCTCCAAATAATAAGTATTTGCACCTTTAATGGCCTTGTCGAGAATTGGAACTTTCGTTACCCTCACAGACTTCGTCATGCCATTCCAGAGCGCTGCCACTTCTTTATCGCTTTTAAGGTGGTTCAAGATGATCCCTGCCTCTCGAAGAATTCTCACATCTTCCTTCGTATCAATTATTCCATTCATCAATTCCATGTATCATGTAAAAACCATCACCTCCGATGAAATACATGCCTCGTAGGCCACGAGGGTCCTCAGCACAACTTCCGAGTTATCATCCAAATCAATAACCGGAAGGTAAAATATACCACAAGACTTGTCGAAATTGATAGATCCCAAGCTGCCCTTTGTTGGATGAAATTTGACACCAATTTTAGGGAGTTGTGTCACACTTGGGATTGCAATCTCTTCGACCAAAGGACTTTCGTCTTTCATCTCATGAGATGCACTTTCCACCTCTTCGGCCATACTCCCTACCGATGACATTAGACTGTTTATATCACCTTTGTTTTTAAGATGAAAAACATATGAGATGATTGTAACTGGCAGTGTAACTAAAAGCATGACCGCCTTTGATTTGAACAGTTTACTGAGAAGGCGGAGTGGTGCCAAGTTAATATAAAGTAGTACTACCAAGAATGATTTCAAGGCCTTTTTAAACCAGCCAATCTCTTCGTCCGCTTTCGGCTCCTCCTGCTCACAATCAGGTACAAGTTGCAGCTTTGGTGCAACCATGTGGTAGAGAAGGTCTAGCAAATGAGCTCTCTCAAAACATTCTTCTCTAAAATGTTGGTAATTAATGTACTTGATGGGTGATAGATCTTTGCAGAAACCCATCAGCATTGTGGCTAATGCTTGGTCATGATCTTCTAACCCTCGCTCTTCTTGGCTTTGGAAAGGTTTATTGAAAAATCGTAAAGTTGTTGAATTGGGAGCTTGTAGTTCTATTTCTAATGGTTTGAATGTGGATATTTGGGACTCTCCATGGTTTCCTTTAATGCCAAATTTCAGACCTAGACCAAATGCAAATCTGATTGTGTTACCTTCTTTTTCTGTTAATGATCTGTTACTTACAAAAGATCATGTGTGGAATATTCAGTTGCTGATGGATCTTTTTGATCCTACTACTGTTCAGAATATCATAAGTATTCATATTCCTCGCATCTCTTCATTTGATAAATGGGTTTGGGCTCCTTCTCTTCATTTGATTATTAGAGCCGTTTTAACTAAAACGACTCAGATTATAGCCGCTTTTGTTAAAACGGCTCAAAATTATTTGGAGTCATTTTAGTTAAAACGGCTCAAATTAGTACTATGATCGATCACCTAAATTGTACCACGATCTATCACACTTAGATAATACCACGATCAATCACACATGATCATACCACGAATGATCACACATGATTGTACCACGAACGATCACGCATGATCGTACCACAATCGATCACATAGATCGTACCACGATCGATCACATAGATTATACCACAACCTATCACATTGATCGTACTACGATTGATCACATTGATCGTACCACGACCTATCACATTGATCATACCAGGACCGATCACATAGATCGTACCACGACCTATTACATTGATCGTACTACGACTGATCACTTAGATCGTACCATGACCTATCACATTGATCGTACAACGACCGATCACATAGATCGCACCATGACCTATCATATTGATTGTACCACGACCGATCACATAGATCGTACCATGACCTATCACATTGATCGTACCACAATTGATCACATATATCGTAAGATGATCGATCACATAGATCGTACCACGTTCCATCACATACATCGTACAACGATCGATCACTTAGATCGTACAACGATCGACCACATAGATCGTACCACGATCCATCATGTGTCAAATGTTCCCCCTAAAACTACAAAATAAATAAATAAATAAATAAATGTTAATGTTCTCTCTAATGACAAAAATACATTTCATAAAATTATTAATTTTTTTTTAAAAAAATACAAGATAACAAAAAATTATAGAATAAATAAAAATAAAAAAAAAACTGGTTTTAATTTTTTTTAATTTGTTTATTTAATTTTATAATTTTCAGTTTTTTTTAAACAAAAATTTGTTTTTAATTTTGTTTGTTTGTTTATTTGTTTATTTTTTTTTTTAATTTTCAGGTTTTTTTTAAACAAAAATTTGTTTTTAATTTTGTTTTCCTTCTTTCTTTAATTTTTTTAATTTGTTTTTTAAAAATATTAGTTTTTTAGTTTTTTTTTAAAGATTATTTTTGTTGGAGGCCTTTTGGGCGAAAACGATTCCAACTAGAGTTGTTTTCTCCCAAAACGACTCCAAGTCGTTTTGAAGGGGGCGTGCGGGACATGAAAATTTTCGTGTCCTGTGCGCCCCTCATCTTTTTGTTCAAAAATTTTTTTGTTTCTTTTTCTCTTATAAAATGTACCCACTGGCCACTGCCCCCACGCAACTCCTTTTTCTCCTTTCTTTTTCTTTCCTCTTTCTTGAATCTCCTCTTCTCACCCGAACCCAGAGAGATGAAAAGAGAGAGTTTGAGAGAGGGTGAGACTAAGAGATAGAGATTGAGAGAGAAGAGTCTGAGAGAGGGTGAGACGGAGAAGGAGAGACCAAGAGTGAGGGAGTTCGAGAGAGAGAGAGAGAGAGAGAGAGAGCTGGGAGCCAGGAGAAACACCGGTCGGAGTAGAGAGGAGATTCGGCGAACCCGTGACCCAAAGACCCGATCTTCCATAGATCGACAACCGGTGGAGCCAGAAGTTGATTTTCGGCGATTAGAAGCAGTTTCCGGCAACTGGGCAAGGGGTCGAGTCGGAACCCATTCGGACGTTCATCGCTTTTAATCTGTTGGCAGTGGCTGTTACTTTGTTTTGATTTTTCTTGAGTTGTGGAGCTATGTGCTTCTTGCTTCTTTGATTGTATTGTGTTGTGTGTTGTGGTGTTTGCTTTGCTGTTGAGCTGGGTGTGTTTTGGTTTGTTGTTTTGATGCAAGCATCTAGGTTTTGTTTCTTGTTGAACTTCGAATCCAGTTTTGGACTGGAGTGTAGTTTGTTGTGTTTGGTTATAAAGTTTTTAGTTCATCAAAAGAAAAAAAAAATGACTTCCATGATTTCCGGCGATTTTCGGAACCTTTGATTTCCGGTTAGTTTCTGCACAATGACTTCCATGATTTAATTTGTGTATTCTTATCCTTTTTTGGGTGAGTTTGAGTTGCTGTCTATGGTAAAAGACAATGAACTGCTTAATACAATTTCATCTGTTGGTATTGGCTTGAGAAAATAGCAAATTGCAAGACCCACATTTTATAAATTGGTATATCGGTATATGTTAAGCATTCATGTTGGCCTATTTGCTATATAATCGATGCAATGGGTTCTTTATAAGTTTAAATTAGGTTGAATTATATGTTGATATGAGATGATTTTAATTGTAAAACAATCCTTCCTGGATTTGAGTAATCAACTGCAGCGTCTCCTGCTCATGTGCAAAAATCAGGAATTGTTGCAAACTATAATTTAGAACTTTATATCAGGTATTACCAATATATATATATATATAATTTTTTTTTTTATTTAGAGCTCAAAAAAAATGTTTTTTTATTATTATTTATTTAGAGGGACCCTAAAATGGCTCTAAAAAAAATAATGGTTTTTTTTTAAAAAAAAATAAAAATAAAATATATATATATATATTTAGAGCCGTTTTGGTCCAAAACGACTCCAACCGATTTGCTAAAACGGTTCAAAATGGTTGGAGTCGTTTTTGTTAAAACGGCTCAAATTAGAGCCGTTTTGGACTAAAACGGCTCAAACCGAAACTTTAATACTTGATATGTGTAGCCGTTTTGAAAACGGCACAAAAAAAAGTCTCCAACAATTTTGAGCCGTTTTAAGGCCTTAAAACAGCTCTAAAAAAGGGCTCAAAACATCTAATTTTTTGTAGTGTCTCCTTCAGGGCAATTTTCAATGAAATCTACGCATGAGATTTTTATTGATCAATGGGGTCGTGTTTCTTTTCTCTTGATACATCCAACAAAAGGTGGAGTCCAAAGAGAAGGTAAAATAGAATCAGACCAAGCCTCACAATGCAAGCCCAAAGTATAAGAAATCTTCTTGATTGCTTTTGCAAGAGAAGGTTGAATTCCGTCATGAATAAGTTTATTCCGACCCATCCAGATAAAGTCTAAAGTGAGAGAAGCAAACAATTGGAATTTCCTAACTTCAGATTTAGGAATAGCAAGCATCATCACAGGAAAAATAATAGCAAGAATCCAATCTGAGATATGTCTAGAGGCGAAAGCTGAGGGAAAAAGAGGCCAACTAGAGCTCCTCCATAAAATTCTAGCTAAATCACATTCCAAGAAAATGTGAGATAAGGTTTCAAGAGAATTCTTACAGAAAGTACAAACCCAAGCATCCATCTCCTCATAGATAATAAATTGACCAACATTTGCACGTGAAGGCAACATATCCCAAGCAAATTTCCATAAAAAATGTTTAAGCCTAACTTGGATTTTGAGACCCCAATTTACTAACCTTCCTGAGAGGTCGGGCTTTTGCAATACTTTCTTCAAAGGATACTCTGTAAGTACCCTTATAGCATGTGCCTGGAAGTATGGTCGCAACCTTCAGGCGGAAGTAATAAGGGCAAAAGCTAACTTCTCAATCCGGGGATACCTTTCTTCGGCCCCGTGTAGCGCCCTACTTGTGAAGTATATTGGCTTTTGCAGTCCGGACTCCTCCCGAACCAAGACCGAACTAACAGCGGATGGTGACACTGCTAAGTATATATAGAGAATTTCCCCCTCTTCTGGTGAGCTTAGGAGCGGTGGGTTGGCTAGGTATTCTTTCAAATGACCGAAAGCCACTTCGCACTCGTCGTTCCAAACAAACGTCTTCCGGAGTATCTTGAAAAAGGGCAAGCATTTATCTATTGACCGAGAGATGAACCGGTTTAGGGCTGCAATTCTCCCGGTCAATTGTTGCAGTTGCTTTGTTATACGAGGAGCTTGCATTTCAAGTACAGCTCGGACTTTTTCGGGGTTTGCCTCGATTCCTCTACTCGAGACCATGAATCCCAGAAACTTTCCGGATGAGACACCGAAAGCACATTTCGCCGGGTTTAACTTCATTTGATATCTCCTTAATGTGTCAAAGGTTTCTTCGAGATCGGTCAGATGGTTGGACGCTTTTCGGCTTTTCACCAACATGTCATCCACATATACTTCTACATTCCTTCCGATCTGGTCACGGAACATTCTGTTGACTAGCCGTTGATAGGTTGCATTGGCATTCTTCAAGCCGAATGGCATCATATTATAGCAATACAGCCCCCGGTCGGTGATGAAAGAGGTTTTTTCTTTATCGAGTTCGCTCATGTGTATCTGATTATACCCCGAGAAGGCATCCATAAAGCTTAGAAGCTCATGCCCCGAGGTGGAGTCGATTAGGACATCCATCCGGGGAAGAGGGAAACTATCTTTTGGGCATGCCTTGTTGAGATCGGTGAAGTCCATGCACATTCTCCATTTTCTGCTCGACTTTCTCACCAAGACAACTTTGGCCAACCACTGAGGGTAGTCCACCTCTCGGATAAAACCGACTTTTAATAGCCTTTCCACTTCCTCATGTATGGCTTGGTTTCTTTCTGGAGCAAAGCATCTTCTTTTTTGCTTAACGGGTCGGTGATTAGGGTTGACATTTAGCCTATGCAAAATTACCGAATGATCAATTCCTGGCATATCGTCATGGCACCAGGCAAACACGTCGGTATTATTCCGAAGGAAAGCTACCAAGGATTCTTCGACTTCCGGAGACAACAGGGATCCGACCCTAACTTTTTTTCCGTTACCTCCTACTTCAAATTCTTTCATCTCCTCGGTTGGTTCCCCCTGCTGTGATTGCTATTGCTCGCCCTTCTCCCTGCAACTCTTCTGTGAAGGGGTCCCTTTCAGCGTTATGTTGTAACATTGACGTGCCACTCCCTGTTCTCCCCTTACTTCTCCAACACCTCTCTCGGTTGGGAATTTGATCTTCAAATGTGAAGTGGAAGTGACCGCCTTCAGATCATTAAGTGCTGTTCTTCCAATGATTGCGTTGTAGGTCGAGGGTTTATCAATCAACAAAAACTTAACCATAATAGTTTTTGTGGTCGGATAATCCCCAACAGTCACGGGGAGTTCAATGGACCCGATCGGCAAGACCTGTTCCCCAGCAAATCCTACCAAAGGGCAGGTAGCCGGGATTACCTTTTCCGGACTGATCTCCATGTTTTGAAAGGCTGACCAATATAGGATATCAGCCGAGCTCCCATTATCGATGAACATTCGATGGATTCGGTGGTTAGCCACCTGCAGCGTGACCACGATCACGTCGGTATGCGGAAGTGAAACTCCCGCGTAATCTTCATCTGAAAACCCCACCACCATAGATTCCCTCCGGTAGGATTTGTGGGGTCTCTCTATAGCCATCACCTCCTGATGTTTATGATACCAAGCGTATGCCTTCCTATCCGCACTTGTTTCTCCTCCTCCGCCAAAACCTCCGAATATAGTTCGGATGTCGGCGATGACCGGCCCATTCCGTGGTTCATGACCTTGTGCGCCTCTGCTTATGCTTCTTTCTCGCTGAGGTTCCTCCTTTCTGTCTCGGTGACCCTCATTACGTCTTTGAGGAGAACGCCCTCTATGTCTCTGAGGAGAACGCTCTCTATGTCTCTGAGGAGAACGCTCTCGGTCTCTACGCTCTTGAGGCCTCTGATTTTGCCGAGGCAGGCCCTGGTTGTATGCTATAAAACGGAGTAATTTTCCATTTTTGATAAACTTCTCGATCAGGATTTTGAGATTTCTGCATTCCTCGGTAACATGACCCCGAGCATCATGGTACGCGCAGAACTTGTTTCTATTTTCTTCCCTTACCTGCTTGTTGTGAAGGGGAAAAGGCCTCTCGTATTGCGGATCCTTCTTGATTTCCATCAATACCTCGTTAATGGGAGCATTCAAGGGAGTCCATTCCTCTATGGAGAACTGGTAATACTTTGCTGGTTTGGTTTCTGTCCGCTTTTCTTCTTTCTGATTCTTTTTTTCCTTCTTTACGGAGTTGTTCGACTCCGCAACCTTCTGCCTTTGGGATTCCCTCAGAGCTGAGAGGGTTTCCTCTTGGTTTACATATTTCTCAATCACGTCTGTCAAGTCGGTCAAATTTTCAGGATGATTGAGAGCAATTTCCGACATCAAGGGCCCTTCCACCCGTAAGCCCTGGTATAGGGCAGCATAGACCATTTCTTCAGTTGGATTATCGACTGTGAGCTTCACTTGATTGAATCGGGCCACATAGTCTTTCAGAGACTCGCCTTCCTTTTGGCGCATCGCCATCAGTTGCCCAGAGGGCTTCTTCCTCTTGCACCCAGCCAGGAATTGAGTTACGAATTTCCGCCCGAGATCATCAAAACATGTGATGGAATTCGGCGGGAGTTTTCGGAACCAATCCTGAGCTGAACCAGACAGGGTAAGTGGAAAAGCTCGGCATGCCATCTCCTGAGGGGTCCCATGTAGATCCATATGCATCTTATAGTTGTCGAGATGCTCAGTGGGATCTTCAATCCCGGTATAAGCTTGAATGGCCGGAATTTTAAATTTCTCGGGGAGCTGAATTGCCATGACACGCTCGGTAAATGGGGAAGACCTGTTCAACAGGCTATCCACCCGAGAAGTCTTCCCTTTGTGGTTTTGCTGGATTTCGAGTTGCAGTCGGTTATACTTATCTTCATATTTCTCATCGAGTGTGGCGATGGCTTCGTTAAGTCTTCTTTCTTCATATTGATGATTCACCATACCTTCACCAGGAGGAGGGTTTGCGATTCCTTCAGCTGTCCGGGGTTGGTCTTCTTGTTGAGTTCTTTCTGTGATCCTTCTGCTCTCCCTGTCCGCTTCATTGTGGGTATTGCTTTCTTCTTCTTCATTTCCCTCAGCCACTTCAAGAATTCGTTCATCCGCTAATCGCCTTAACAGACGAAGGTTCTCTTGAGTTAGGACCTCCATGTCCCTAAACATCTGGGCTATTCGTGCCTCCATCTCAGTTGCATTCTGGTGAGACCCACCTCCCGTCTCGTGGTGAGGGTTGTTTGCTCCTTTGGTCGTGGCTCTTGTTCGTATCATTTCAGATAATTTTTGTTTTTGCGTAGTAAACGACGCACACGTACTAGTCGTTTCCCACAGACGGCGCCAAACTGTTAGAACAGTTTCTGATATGGTAGTTGACGAACCAGAAGAGCCTATCTTCGTTATCCTGCAAATAAAACAAACTACGTCGGGGGGAATCCGACAATCCCACTCCGATGCCTTTATCAGTTTTTATCTTAAGTGTATATCACCCTTGTATCACAATGAGCAATCTAAATTACCTGTTCAGTAGTGAGGTATTTATAGATGTCATGTTGCGAGCGATCTGGTTCTTTCATTGGACCACGTGTCAGGTTTGGAGCACTTGTCGACCGCTCAAATTGTGGGATTAAGGCACACGCTTTACGATCGTGGCCAGGTAGGCCTTCAACCGTCTGGAGATCGTGGAGAGTAGTGCTTCACGACCACTTCTGGAATCGATTCTCAACCGCCCTCACGATCATGGCCAAGTCGGTCCTCAACTGCTCTTAGATCGTGGGGACGCCTTCCTAAGTAGTAGCGATCGTGTAGGTAGTGGGCTTTCTTCCTTGGTTGGTACGAAGTCGGTCATTTACCGTCCTTGACCTTAACGTGGAACCGGTAAATTACCGACTTTAAGTACGCATTCTTGGAAATTAGCCGAGAATGATTCTGATGGGCTGTGATTCTGGCCCATTGGGCAAGATCGGGATTATTTCCCAACAATTATCATCGTACGTTGGTGGCCGAAGTGTGAAACTCTAAAAGTAGTACGTACGTGTTCCATGTGTTTAGTCTTACTGGGTAATGTTTTTGACTTATTTGTATCGTTGACGGATCATTTTTTTTTTTTTTGAGAGGAGACGGATCATTTTAATTCAAATCAATTATAAATATGGACAGTGAACATTAAAAAAAATAAAAAATTAGGAAGCCGACTGACATGTGTCGTATTTTTATTGGGACTAAGTTAGCAACCTAACTGTATCTGTTAAGTTTGTAGATGAAAAACTTCAAAAAATAATTTGTAATTTTTACCTGTCATAAGGATCTTAAAATTATTTTTTATATCACGGGGAGTAATTTGTACGTATGTAATTTAGGCTAACCACAAAGTCCAATAGTGCAATTTTCCTAAAATTAATTTATCGGTGCTTTTTCGTTTAACTCAACCTCTTTAGAAGGAGTTACACAAGATTATGAAACAGAATACTATTTGGGCCAAACCTCTTATAGCGAGTTATCAACTAGGGTTTGCATCTGTATCTCCTCTTCATATATCTTTCTGTATGCTGATAACATGGAAGCCCTTTCGGCCATTTTTCCCCTGCTAGAGGACTGCAGCGATAAGGCCCTCTTTCTCTTTTTCTTTTTATCATGGGCACTGAAGTTCTCACTCGGCTTTTTCAGAGAGATGGATTGATCCTTTCTTCAAGTATCAAAATTGCTAGAAACTGTTACCTAATAACTCCTTTGTTTTTCTTTTGTTTTTTTTTTTTTTTGCAGATGATGTCATTATTTTTGCTAAGGCTACTTCCACAGCAGCATCCTCCATCAATTGTCTTGATATATAACACATCAAAATCATCCATGTTTTTTTTGCAGATGATGTCATTATTTTTGCTAAGGCTACTTCCACAGCAGCATCCTCTATCAATTATTGTCTTGATATAAACACATCAAAATCATCCATGTTTTTTGGTAAAAATATATACCGCCCAGCTGTCAATCAAAAACAGTATTCAAGCCATCTTGCCTTTCAGAACTACACAAAATTAATGATATATACAAAGCACCTTGGTCTGCTATTACTGTTTGGCAAAAAAAAAAAAAAAAAAAAGAGGCTTTTCAAGATATTGTGGACAAAGTCTTAAACAGAGTTGAAGGATGGAAGGTGCCAAAACTATTTTAATAACTTTCTATTGGAAGGTGGGTTTGCAATTAATTAAGATTCTTGATTCTTCTTAGCAGCGAGTGCATGGGGTGTAATGTCATTGTTTCTCTGAACCAATTATTTCCACGCCGAGAATAAAGTATACGTTGGGAAGTTTCGGTCAAAATTGAGTTCTTTGAACCAATTATAAGTCGGTTGGATCTTTCTTATTGATTCGTGGTGATCTTGCATCATATCGTCTACAATTATTTTCATGCAATTAATCAATCGATGTAGTCTATGTACTCATCATTATCATAGTAGAGGGAGAAAGAATTATGTAGGGCCTTCGAGGAGGAGGATCAATAATTTGTTCCTAGCACGAAACCAATTTGTGTTAGGTTTTATATATTGGTTTATTTCGGTAATCAAAATAAGGGTCGTAACTTTTTAAACACCTAATTAAGTGTTTTGATCAAAAATTAGAATCTAAAATAAATTTCTCCCAATGATAAAATTAAAATCTAAAATAAATTTATTAAAAAAACCAGGACCTATAAATTAAATTTCATCAACCACAATTCATTTCCTTAATAACCACGTGTTCTCTTAATTTCTTCCAAAATTATTGCTTTATCTATAAAATATTATAATCTAGTCTTAATCTCAAAATGAAAGCCTCTTTACTCGATGCTAAATCTATAAAAGAAGGCAAAAAGTTTTAGAGAGCCATTGCGGTAAGAGGTGAGTAGGAAGTTTGTCAAATTGCAAGTTGAGTCAAGGTTTACAAATGTTTTGTAAGTTGACTAGTTATAACACATATTTTCTATAGTAGATATCTTTGAGATTGGTTGACTCCCAGATTGATATACTTTTGAAGAATTTTTCAAGAAATTTTCACTTCATCACTAAATCTTTGTGTCTATTTTATTTTGTGCTTAATTTGGATGCGGTGATATCAACTATGGTAATTTGCTTAACAATTGATTTATTTGATAATCTGATTAATAACAACTTTAGCATCTAAAGTGAATTTTTCAGTTTGTTTTATACTTGAAATGATGACGTATCTTCCTCTTATGCGGAGCATCCCCTAATGGGATACAGCCTTGACCAAGCGTGACGCCAAACGACGGACTTGGCTTGATGTGACCCACAAGTACGGCTTATTGTAAGGTTGTCATGGTGACTTGATGATGCATTGGATTTTATGTGTTCGCTAATGGTTATAGGACAAGAATGGGGGTGGCCATTGTCTGTGCCCCATTCCTTACGCTTCTTATGCAATTGTCGGGCAGGCAGGCTTACTTCCTTGGCTCGATAAGGGCCAATGGCTTAGGCTTGATTGACTTGGCCCAAACTATGGACTCCCAAGCCTGTAATCTCAAACTGGGCGGCCCGAGTTGATATCTCACACACACACACACACATCTATATTAGAAGTTGTGATAACTTCATAAAAGGGTACTGAACTATCAAACGTCTCAAATTAGTGTATCCAAGTTTTCAAATGTCTCGATACTTCGTTAGGATTTGCTATTAAATCCTACAAAAATTTCCGAAATATCCATTTTTTTACAAAAAAAAAAAAAAAAATGTTAGGATTTAGATGTTGATTAAAATTTAATGGAATTCACAAAAATACCAATGTCTGAATCTAATGAAAAATTTTATAATTTTTTTTTAAAAAATAAAAATGGGAGTATTTTAGAAATTTTGGTGGGATTTAACAACAAATCCTGACGAAATATCCTTAAGTGAGATGTTTGAAAACTTGGATACATTAGTTTGAGACATTTGATAGTTCAAAACTATTTTTTCAAAATGGCGTATAATTTTCAACACCCTTTTATAAAGTTATCCCTTAAAAGTAGTCAAACACCAAACCAAAGACGTGGCCTGCGGTAAGAAATAAAGAAAAGCAAAATCATGAAGTTAAGGCTTCCATACCAAAGAATACAACAAGACAAAGAATTCTTCATTAAAGAATGCAATAAAGAATTGATAACATATATGCCACTCAGTATGCATGCTCTCAATCAATTAAATACAAACACTAAACAACAACAGAAAGAGAAAACATTCATAAAGCGGCCGCCACCCATTTGGAGCAACTGTACACAGAACAAGCAGTCTCCAGGGCAGATAACAATATCAACATGTTAGCAGCTAAAAACGTAAGGTATGGCCATGAACCACATATATACTTTTTCATGATCACATTAATCCTGGCCTTCCAACTCTCCGAATAATAAGTATTTGCACCTTTAATGGCCTTGTCGAGAATTGGAACTTTCGTTACCCTCACAGACTTCGTCATGCCATTCCAGAGCGCTGCCACTTCTTTATCGCTTTTGAGGCGATTCAAGATGATCCCTGCCTCTCGAAGAATTCTTACATCTTCCTCCGTATCAATTATTCCATTCATCATTTCCATGTAACGTGTAAAAACCATCACCTCCGGAGAAATACATGCCTCATAGGCCACGAGGTTCCTCAGCACAACTTCCGAGTTATCATCCAACTGAATAACCGGAAGGTAAAATGTACCACAAGACTTGTCGAAATTGATAGATCCCAAGCCACCCTTTGTTGGATGAAATTTGACACCAATTTTATGGAGTTGTGTCACACTTGGGATTGCAATCTCTTCGACCAAAGGACTTTCGTCTTTCATCTCATGAGATGCACTTTCCACCTCTTCGGCCATACTCCCTGCCGATGATATGAGACTGTTTATATCACCTTTGTTTTTAAGATGAAAACCATATGAGATGATTGTAAATGGTAGTGTAACTAAAAGCATGACCGCCTTTGATTTGAACAGTTTACTGAGAAGGCGGAGCGGTGCCAAGTTAATGTAAAGTAGTGCTGCCAAGAATGATTTCAAGGCCTTTTTAAACCAGCCAATTGTAACGACACACCCCCATTGACACAATATTGTCCGCTTTTGGCTCCCCAAACAGAACTTCCCAGGAGGTCACCCATCCTGAGATTGCTCTCGCAGCAGCACGCTTAACTGCGGAGTTCTGATCGGTTCATAGCCATCACGGCTTTAAAACGCGTTGTGTCATAAAGGATGCATTTATACATATAAGCACATCCTCATTCCCAGGCGATGTGGGACGTCACAATCACCCCCCCTTGGGACCCAGCGTCTTCGCTGGCGACCCTCATGGGATCACCCCATTCTTGGCATCCCAGCGAGTGCCCGTCGGCAACCCTCTTGGGCTTGTGCACGCTCCCACCATCTCAGGCTGGGCAATGGCTCTGATACCATTTGTAACGACTCACCCCCAATGACACAATATTGTCCGCTTTTGGCTCCCCAAACAGAACTTCCCAGGAGGTCACTCATCTTGGGATTGCTCTCGCAGCAGCACGCTTAACTGCGGAGTTCTGATCGGTTCATGGCCATCACGGCTTTAAAACGCGTTGTGTCATAAATGGTACATTTATACATATAAGCACATCCTCATTCCCAAGCGATGTGGGACGTCACAATCAAATTTGAACAATTTACCATATATGAAAATGTCTTTGTTTTTTTATTTAATTTTAAAAAATTAATATCTTCAAATGATAGTTAATAGAGAAAAGGTTCAAGACGAGTCTTATACAAAAATGTTTTCATTGCCTGAAACAGGTTAGAAGTGGGTGACTATGACACCTAAGAGAGTTAGTCTCACATTGGGTGGGAGGTCTGCCCACATTGAGTGGGTGAAATATAAAGGTGCTCATGAGTAATAAGTCCCAAATTGGTTACTTACTAAGTGAGACTGAACTTTATAAATGATTATAGGAAGCTCTAATTGCAACTTGAAGTCTTTTTGGAGTGATAGCACAAATGTAGCTAACCCTTTCCTTGGGTTGTTATAAATGGTATCAGATCCATTGCCCAGCCTGAGATGGTGGGAGCGTGCACAAGCCCAATGAGGGACGCCAGCGGGGACGCTGGGTCCAAAAAGGGGGTGATTGTGACGTCCCACATCGCTTGGGAATGAGGATGTGCTTATACGTATAAATGTACCATTTATGACACAACGCGTTTTAAAGCCGTGATGTCCATGAACCGATCAGAACTCCGTAGTTAAGCGTGCTGCTGCGAGAGCAATCCCAATATGAGTGACCTCCTGGGAAGTTCTGTTTGAGGAGCCAAAAGCGGACAATATTGTATCATTGGGGGTGAGTCGTTACACCAATCCCTTCGTCCGCTTTCGGCTCCTCCTGCTCACAATCAGGTACAAGTTGCAGCTTTGGTGCAACCATGTGGTAGAGAAGGTCTAGCAAATGAGCTCTCTCGAAACATTCTTCTCTAAAATGTTGGTAATTAATGTACTTGATGGGTGATAGATCTTTGCAGAAACCCATCAGCATTGTGGCTAATGCTTGGTCATGATCTTCATGCAACAGATAAAAACTGTGGACTTCTCTGAGCAAAAAGAGAGGGATTTGGTTTTCCAGCATTATAATATCCCTGAGGATCGCGTGCTGTGCGGTTTTCCTTCTTGTATGGTCGATCAGATGTGCCTTCTTAGAAGAGATTCGCATAAGCGAACCTTCCGTTTTGGCAGAGTAGGTTTGAAGATACTCCAACAAGAATGAAGTATCGATGGCAAATATCCATGCGAGTGTTTCCTGGTCGAACTCCAAGAAGCGGTGGTAGCAAGCGCGGAGAGTGCTATCACTTTCCGCAATATGGTTGACCAAGTGGCAGAATTTGATGGGTTGGAGGTTCTTTTGCAGTCTCTTAGCAGAAGTGAGCTTGTAGTGCTCCATCTCGAAGAGTTCAAGCCGCTGGTGATGGTATGGGCCAAGGGCTATTAGCTGTGGAATGTATGCTTCTTGTTTGAAAGAGATTAGTGTTTTGGGAACACTGAAGATGCTAATGGGAACGCCTTCTTCATCGCTTTCTTCTAGGCCTTCTTCTATGGCTCGTCTTATCTGTATAACCCATTCTTGGTCATAACTAAGTTTTGGTGGTTCCATGGCTTCTCTAATGAATGTACGTGTTGAAGCTAGCTAGCTAGGAATCCTTTTATAAGAAGAGGGGGAGCGTAACGTTTATAGCTGCTTCGCGCATGATCAACGTGGAAATTCCTATCTCAAGCATTAGATTAAGGTTGTTGGTCTTGGACGAATCACGAGCATTAGATTAAGTTGATTAAGGTTGTTGGTCTTGTCAGAAGACAGTGACAACTAATAATTATAACATAAATATTTTTTATAAAAGTATTAAATTAAGGTTTTAATATAATGCAGTAAAAAGTTAATACATACGGTAGGCCCCTAATTAATAATTGTACAATAAAAATTATTTAAAAAAATAGAATTAAGACTCTAATATATATGGTAAAAAATTAATAAATAATTTCTAATTAAGGCATTCAATTATGAAAAAGTAATTACAAATTAAAAATCTCATTATTCACATTTACAAAAAATTCTAATGTCCATAAATTCTTGAAAAGTCTCACTTGTTTAGTACTCTTTTTAAAATCCCAATTTTTATGCTTATGAAAGTCCAAAGAACATAATTTTTTGTCCAACATTTATTTGAACTAAATGCTTAGAAGAAAATGGAAAGTCTTGAAAATGCATAAATTCTCATTGTTTGCATTGTGCATATAGATAGAATTACACCATCAATAAGTTATAAGTCTTCAACGTCCAACATTTTTTTTTCGCATTATATTTCATTACAAATGACTCTTTATATAACTTATTTCTATTTTTCTCTTTATTTTTTTCTTCTAAGTCTTATTATTTCAGTTCTTTGAATCAAGTAATAATTCATTCTATATCTAATTAGTTATTAAAAAAAAAAAAGATTTAAAGTATATTTTACAAATAGAAAAAATGCCCTAATTATCATATTAAATAAAAATAATAATATAAACATTAAAATAAAATTGATTTAATTAATATTTAAATATTAAACAAAAAAATCGCTTAAACTTGTCTTCTTATATATAGCTTAAAATCTATTGAGCCGACCTGTCAGCCGGGCACCCTTTAATAAAGGGTTGAAGACTTAGAAGAGTACCAACAATTTGGTATATATGTTATTCTATCAGATTTTACACGTGCAACCCGTTTTTGTTTTTCCCTTTAATTTCCTTAATTGATTCAGACCATCCGCCGTTCTGGCAAAGCAACTTTTGCCTAATTTTGTGAAACTTAGGTTGGCGCAATGGACTCGCATCTACCAATTAATCTGTATGGCTCTCTAGCTTAAATAATTGCAAAAAAAATATAAAATTAGTTAATGTAGTAAATTTTGATACCATATAAATGGAGTTTATTGCGAATCAAGTAATTAAATTATAAGAATTGATTTTTTTTTATTTTTTTTTATAAATAATTTTTGAGTTATCCAACCACATGCATAATTGAACATATAATTTTCATATACACTCTCTCACGTTTACTATTTAAATTGCTAATATTTTAGACCCTACCCAAATTACTAAAAAAATGAATAATAAATTTCTGAAAATCCTTGTCCCAATTAAGCAATTCTGTCCCAGGCACACCATCACGCATGAACATGCATGCTCGATATGTCCCGATGTTTAATTTATTTGCTATCTCTTACGTGGTTGGGGTGAAAGGGGGCCTCCACCCTATGGAAAGCCAACCACTACTTTTTTTTTTCTCCTTTTTATTTATTTATTTATTTATTGTTATTATTTTTTATATAAAAAGTGGATACGTACTGTTTGGATAATTACGTGCGCGTGAAAAGCATTAATTACGTACGAGGGTTCAAACAATGAAAACACGGTTTTGAAAAAGTAGTGACGATCAACAACGTGCCCTAAATTAAGGTCCAGTCTCCGACATATCTTGACGTTGTTCATCGAGGACCAGCATGTTCATGATTATCATCCAAGGCCAACCTCTCTTGATGGTCGACAGGGCATGCAACAAGATTCCACGTACTCAGCGCCAACACATTTTTCCAGCCCCTTTTTCCCCTTTCGGTTCTTTTAGTACTCCTCCTTTTCCTTTCCCTGAATCTGCCAAACATATATAATTCAAACAGGGTGAGCTTTAATTCAAACCATGCATGTACGAAGCCATTAAAACCATGCATGTTCTCCGTACGTGCATACTTGTCATCGTGGTATATATATAGTCCATCAACAGTCGAAGGGTACTTAGTTTTCTTTCGCCCGTAGTTTTCTGTTGGATATATAAATAGTCCATCAACGGTTCAAGTTTTTTGTCGGATTCTTGTTGACGAATAGTATAGTTCAATCATTGTTTTCTAGGTTTATAGATCGTAAGAAGGATAGCGTGTTTGAATGGATTAATAATCATGTGCATGTATATTATTTTTATGATGTGGAACCCTATCAAGGTATGATTATTTTGTGATTGATCTTTATCTGTCAGGTAAACTTTGAATATATGACCTAGTATGTAAGAACCGTGTATTAGTTAACTAAGCGAGAAATTAAACAACCGATCTAATGGTATTAACCAAACGAGTCAACTATTTGAGCTAATCCCTCGCATGCTATTGAGGGTATATATTGATCATCTCATATATAGGTGACCGTAATAGATTGTACGTCACTCTAGACTGATACCAATTCAATATGAGAAATGTTTCATACCACATTTTTATTCCACAATTATCTCATAATGTTAATTATGTGGCAGTCCCAACCAACCATTATATATATATAATGGTTGGTTGAGACTGCCACATAATTAACATTATGAGATAATTGTGAGATAAAAATATAATTTCTAACATTACTCATTGAGTTTAATCACTTTCACTCCATATATGTGTCTATGTGCATGTTTTGACTGAAAACATAGTCATCATTGGACCAATAATAGCATAATCAAATTACCAACTTCCAAAAAATTTCAATAGATAATAAATAATATATACTTATTAATTAGTTATTATGTGCGGTCGATTTTGTAATCTTAAATTATTGTCTACTAGCTAGGTTTTAGAGATTGTCTCATTTTGGTGATCGAAACAAGTGTTGTAAAATTTTTTAACACCTAAAAGTGTTTTGGTATAAAAATTTAGTAATAGAATTGAGGTTTTTGTTCTACTATCAGAAAGACCATCAATTGTTGTCCTAACAAGATGCATGATAAATGAACTCAAAAGCCTACTCGAGAAGACTGTCAGATAGACGTCCTAACACTGCTTGTAGAAGGTGAATTTTAGAGCCTACCCAAGAGCACCATTAGAAGGATCATCAAAAGAATGTCTTGGCGCTACTCATGGAAGATGAATTCCAGAGCCTGCCTGAGAGCACCGTCAGGAAGATCGTCAACAAACTGTCCTCACGCTGCTCAATTTTCAAGGTTTTTTTATGAAGAAACCTTAGAGATGTCTTGGCAGAGCATTTACACATCCTGACATCGTGCAATTTTTTGCACATTCCTGAAGCGTTTTTCATGTGTAAGCTTTAGGGTTTTTCATTGTTGATTTATTTTTATTGGCTACATTCTGTTGACAAAAACACTGCCATATCAGGGACACCGTAATTCCAGAAGACCGACAGAAGACTTATTGCATAAATATTAATCAAAAATGGAAATGGCTGAACAAAGCAATATCCGAATGGAATATCACTAAGAAGGCAATGTTTTGATCAAGGAAATATTTTGGAAGACTTTATAGCTCAGAAAGTAAGTTTTTCATGCAGACTGTCCAGACAGCCAAAAGCAGCGTCCGGACGCAAGTCACAGAAAGTTAATGTTCGATACCTGTTCAAACAGCCCAACGGATGTGAACCACCAAGAGCTCCTGTTCGCAACTTGTCCGGACGACCCAGGGAACTCGAACTACAGAGAACACCTGTTTACAAGGATGTTCGAACGCTCAAGTGATGACTGTGGACGGAGAAGACTTTCCCTGCAACCGTCCGGACTCTAGATCAAGCTGTTCAGACGCACTTCAGCAAAATCATAGAGTTTGTTGTTACCTATCCAGACATCGCCTATGGAAATCCAAATTTGTATAAAATTAGGATTTTTGAGGTCTATTTAAAGAGGCTTCTAGGCATTTTTTAGGCCTATTTAAAGAGGATTCTAAATAGAATTCCAAGTGTGCTAAGAGAATAGAGTTTAGGCAGAAATTGTTTTATGTACTATTTCTCTTAGAATATTTATGTTGTAACCGTTCAACTATTTGAAACCTAACTATAGAGGAGTTCTAGTTAAAGGGATCAATTGAATAATTCTCCAGAAGAGTTTGGTAGAGAGGCGCTCAAGTATAGGTACTTGTTAGAGTTCAAGGTACGACTACTACAAGGGTATTGTGAGTACTACTATCTTGTAACTAGTTATTTCTTCTGTTAGTTGATTTCTTGGGTTTGGCTGCCCTATAGTAGTTTTTCCCTTTGGTGCAAAAAGTTTCCACTTCGTAACCAAAATATCTGTGTATATCTCTTTACTGCTTTTATAATTTGGTTGCTTGCTTGGTTGCGGTGAATTTTAGGAGTCTTTATTTTTCAATTGGTATCAGAGCGGGTTCACTCGTTTTTGGATTAATTTCTTGAGGCTATCCTTGACTCCTCTTATCATGTCTCTAAATCTTAATTTTGTCCCTCATTTTGATGGTACTAATTATAGCTATTGGAAAGCACGAATGAGATTTTTTCTAAAATCTATAGACATTTGGCACATACTTGAATCTGGATGGACCCCACCAAAAACACCAACTGCTGAATGGACTATCATTCAAACTCGTATTTCAAATGACAAAGCCTTAAATGACATGCGCCAAGCACTTTCACCTTCTGAATTCTCACGAATTTCTCATTGTGAAACTACTCTAGAAGCATGGGGAATCCTGTAAACTATATATGAAGGCACAAAACTTGTAAAATTTGTCAAACTTAAAATGGTTGTTTCCCAGTTTGAAGGAATTAAGATGCTAAAGGATGAATCTTTTAGTGAGTTTTACACCAAGATCAGTGATTTGATAAATTCTATGATAAATCTTGGTAAGAAAATATCTTATGCAAAACTCATTAAAAAGATTTTTAGATCTTTGCCTGAAAGGTTTAGAATTAATGGTACAACTATTGAAGAAAGCAAAAATCTTGATGAGATGAAAGTTGAAGAGCTTGTAGGTTCTCTTCAAACTTATGAGTTTCCTTGCCCTTATCAAGAAGGCTAAATCCATTGCTCTCAAAGTTGCAAAAGGTAAGAGCAAAATTTCTTTTGATGAAGAAACTGATGATGGGGATGGAATAGCCATGTTTAATTACCAGGAATTTCAGAAAATTAATGAACTTTAAAAGGTTCAAAAATAAGAAATTTTCTGATAATTTTAAAAGTAACCCCAAAGGTACTGAACAAGAAAAAGATGAATCTAATAAAAAGGATCCTCATGGACCGTGGTCCTAAGTGTTTTAAATGTTCAAGTTTTGAGCACATCTGAGCAGATTGTAGAAACCTCAAGCAGGCAAAAGGCAAGGCTCTCAATACCACTCTGAGTGATGATTTTAAGGATGAAGAGACTACGGGTAAGGACTCTAATCTTCTGCCTTTTGTTTCATCATATGATAGTCTTAAAGACTCAAATGAATATTACTCTGAAAATAGTGATTCTGAGAATGAAAAAGATAAGCTTCAAATGGTTTACAATAAGCTTTATATTAAATTCATGAAATTAAGAGAAGCAAACCAACATAATATATTCAGAAGCTTAATCTTTATAAGATAGAGAGAAGTAAGCAGATTGAAATAATCAATAGCCTAGAATAAGAATTAATTGAATCACAGGTACAATTAAAAAAAATTTATAATGATAATCTGGTTCAAATGTTAAAGGGGCAAAAATGTTCATCTGATAAATTTGGATTAACTTTGATAAAACTATTGTTTCTAACATTACTTCTACTTCTAAGACTGTCTTTGTGAAGCCTGAAGTTGTTGAATCCCATAATGCTTGTGAGGATAAAGGTAAGACATTTATTATTTCTTGTGAGAATGCTAACATTAAACATGCACTGCCTGTCATGAAGCATTCCAAATCAAAAAACTTGCCTACCTGCCACCATTGTGGCGTTTCTGGTCACATTAGACCACAATGTCTACAGACCCACTCTCAGAAGCCTCAGATCAAGAAGCAAGAGCCAAAGAAGGGTAAATTTGGCACTAGACCTTCGAAGATTCTTCATGCTCCACGGCAAAAGCGACAAGATTATCAGATGTTTGCTCCCACTTGTTGTTACTGTGGCAAGACTGAAGAAAATAAGAGCAATTGATTTAGGAATGACAAAGAGCTACTCAAAAACATGAGTTGCTCCAGCCGTGTATTTCTTCTATATATTGAATAGAAAATACATAACAATGGAAAGGTTACAACGGTCATGCAATATTTTAAAGGAAAGATTGCAAGCATAAAAGGTAAGAGTCCATTGCAACGGTCATGCAATATTAATGTAGAAGGTCCACCAGGATTTCCAAACCCATATAAGTCAAAAGGCCACACACGCACAACGGTAACATGCATCAATCTTCAATATCTCCAAGGTGGGTCCATCAGGTCTTTAGCTATATGGCAACATGTATCTCCAATATCCCCAACGGTAACATGCAGCCCAACATATGGTAAGTGAGGTAATATTCTAGAACTAATAGATTCCTAAACCAAAGGCATATTTTCTCCTATAATTTATAATGAAGCTCAATCTGTAGCATTGGTTTTATCACTCCCCCTCAAGCTGGAGGGCGGCGGAGGCAGAACTCCAAGCTTGGTTCGAAGAGTATGAAAATGGTATTTGGGAAGAGCCTTGGTAAAAATATGAGCCACTTGTATGGAAGAAGGAACATAGCGAGTAATAAGAAAACCTGCTGCGACTTTTTCACGAACATAGTGAACATCCAATTCGATATGCTTGGTAGGAGCATGAAAAACGGGATTGACAGTCATATGAAGTGCACTGTTGTTGTCACAAAATAAAGTAGGAGGTTGATGCAAGGGAAGACCAATGTCAGCAGCAGTCGAAGCCATAGATCGGTATTCAGCTTCAGCACTAGAACGGGAGACCGTGGGCTGCTTCTTGGAGGTCCAAGAAAGACAATTAGCACCCAAATAAATAGAGTATCCAGTGGTAGAGCGGCTCGTGTCAGGGCATCCAGCCTAATCGGCATCATAAAAGCCATAAATATTAAGAGATGAACGAAAAAGTAGTCGTATCCCATAATGTAGTGTACCCTATAAGTAACGCAAGATGCGTTTGACAGCTTGAGGATGAGATAGGCCAAGGCGATGCATAAATTGACAGACAAGATTCACAGGGTTTGTAAGATCAGGTCGTGTCAAGGTGAGGTACTGTAAGGCACCAACAAGATTGCGGTAATTGGTAGCATCAACGAGAGAGTCATCCTTATTGTGTAGCTTGACCTTTTGTTCAAAAGAAGTGCCAGTAGGATTGCAATTTGACATAGATGCTTTGGAAAGAATGTCTCTGGCATATTTTTGTTGGGAAAAAAAGAGGTCACCCGAAAATGGAATTACTTCAATCCCTAAGAAAAAATGGAGAGGTCCCAAATCTTTCATATAGAATTCAGAATTGAGCTGCGAGATAAGGTTAGCAAAAAAAAAAGCTTGATTGCTAGTAACAATAATATCGTCTACATAAACTAAAAGTAGAACAAAAGCAGTATGAGATCTAAAGACAAAAAGAGATGAGTCAACTCTATTACAGGTGAAACCAAGATGTAAGAGAAACGAGCTAAATCGATCAAACCTGGCACGAGGTGCCTGTTCGAGCCCATAGATGGCCTTGCGAAGGCGACAAACATGTGTAGGGGAAGTAGGATTAGGAAAACCAGGGGGTTGCTCCATATAGACAACCTTTTTAAGGTGGCCATGTAAGAATGTATTTTTAACATCGAGTTGTCGAATGGGCCAGCCATGAATGATAGCCAAAGAGAGTACAAGTCGTATAGTAGTGGGTTTAATTACAGGATTAAAAGTTTCAGTAAAGTCTATACCTTCCAATTGATTGTACCCTTTGGCAACTAACCTTGCTTTAAAGCGCTCAATGGAGCCATCAGATTTGAGTTTCGTTGTGAAGACCCATCGGGAGCCTATGACATTCATTGAGTTGTTACGAGGAACCAGATCCCATGTGCGTTGCTGAAGCAGGGCAGCAAGTTCGTCTTTCATAGCTTGGAACCAATGAGGACTTTGGAAGGCTGAAGGAAGATTACGAGGTTCCATTGGAGGTGTTGATCAGGAACTGACGAGGCCAAGATGTGCACGAGCTTTACGCTAAGTTACCATCGGGTGAACATTAAGTGAGGAAGGAGCACTAGGTCTTGCTTCCACGGGAATTGGAGGCAACTCAATGTATAACTCACCTGGATGAATAGGGATTGCTACGGCAGAGGAAGGACACTGAGGATCAGAGCTGCTGGCGTCGAGGGAAATTAAAGTGTGATTCGTTAAGTCATTTGAACTGTCACCACGTTTAGGATCCGTGCTTTCTACAAGTGGAGAAGCAGCGTTGTCATCTGGATAGAATGGAGCATTATTGGGTGAAGTGGTGGGGTCTGCTACGGTTGGAGTGGGCTGGGTGGTTGTCATTGCTTGTGTGCTACATGGTGCGTCCAAGAGTGACGTGGTGCGGTCTGGAGCATGATTGGGTAAAGGGGTGGCTTCTGCTACAGGTTGAGCGGGCTGATTGGTTGCCATTGTTTGGCTGCTACTCGGGTCCACCAAGGGAGACAAAATTGTTGTATGTGAAAAATTTGAGGTGACCTGGGTGGTGGTAATTGGAGGTCTGCTACACGGTAATATTTCTGGATTAGTGGGTGCATTCGAGAGCCCAGACGAAGAAGGCATGAAGAATCCACCTGCAAATTCTGTAAATGTAGAAAAAATACTATTTTGTTTTGCAGGAGAAAAAAGTAATGTTGGGTTAGCATAAGGGAATATTGTCTCAACAAAAATTACATGGCGAGATAAATATACTCTCTTGGAGGGTGGATGAAGGCATCTATAACCTTTGTGCATAGGACTATAACCAAGGAACACACACGGATATGACTTGGGTGTGAATTTGTTCTTGGCATAGTCACGTAAATAGGGAAAACACCTACATCCAAAAACCTTTAATGAGTTATAATCCGGATGAGTGCCATGTAATTTAAAAAATGGTGTCTTCAGTTTGAGAACTGAGGATGGTAGGCGATTGATGAGATAGACAGCAGTCATAAAAGCATCAACCCAAAAATGTTTGGGTAATTGAGCATGAAAAAGCATTGTGAGGCCGGTTTCGACAATGTGCCGGTGCTTCCATTCGGCAACGCCATTTTGTTCTGGTGTACCTGGACAAGAGACATGCCGTACGATACCATTTGTTTCTAAGTGAGACAAAAATTCTTTTAATTCAAATTCACCTCCTCCATCACACTTAAAAATTTTAATTTTTGACCCAAATTGATTTTCCACCATGCGTTGAAAATTCAAGAAAGTGTGGAAAAAGTCATATTTTTTTTTTCAAAGGATATAACCATGTATATCGAGTATGATCATCGACAAAAATGACATAGTATTTGTAATTTTGCACAGAGGCAACAGGGGCTGGCCCCCAAAAATCACAATGAATTTTTTTGAGAGGAGCAGTTTCAGTTTTATTATGCAAAGAAAAAGGAAGACGACAACTTTTTCCCATTTGACAACTACTACATATAGTTTGAGATTTTAACCAACTACAGATATCAATAATTTTTTTTGAAACTAAATTGTGTAAAAGCTTCGAATGAGGATGGCCAAGCCTCTGGTGCCAAAGAGGCTCGGGTGCACGTCCAGATTTTATTGCTACCCAAGCAGTGATTGCTCCCCCTTCATGAAGTGCATATAAGCCACCGTGCTTACGTACCGTTGCTAGGATTAGCCCCTTGATTCTGTTCTTGATCTTAAAACTAGAAGAAATAAATTCAATAGCACATGAGAGATCTTTAGTTAGTTTACTAACAAAATTTTTTTTTTTTTTTAATTTCAGGCACAACAAGCACATCTTGAAGTTTTAATTTTCCATGGGAAGAGTCTAATATTATGTTACCAATATGAGAAATAGATAATTGTGAACCATCACGTGGTCATTACCAATGTAAGTTTAAGGATCATCAAGATTACCTGGATCAGAAGTCATATAAGAATTTGCTCCGGTGTCGGCATAACAATTTGGATCAGATTCATGTGGATAAGATACCGTAGTTGCAGCAAACGCTTTAGTGAGATTTTCATTAGTATCATAGGAGTAGTCATGCCAATACCAACATTTTACTGCGATGTGTCCAGTACGCCCACAAATTTGACATTGAGGGGCTGAATTTGAATAAGATTGTTGTGGATTTGGTCACGAAGAATTGGGTTGAGTGGAATGGTCTTTTTGTTGCACAGACTGACCAACAATATTTTTGTTGTGAAACGGTCCAGATGATCAGTTTGTTCCATGAGTGAACCCGCGGCCATATTGAGTGGGGGCTTGGTTTGCTGGAGCAAATCCACGTCCTTTGGAATTGAAAAATGAACCTTGATTTCTGCCACGATTTGATCCACGACCTCTTCCATCATTTCGTTGACCAAAAAATGCAAGATTTGGATTGGGATTAAATCCCTCTTTTTCTGCACTAGTCTCGAAACCATACCTCATGTCGTAGCCTTGTAAGGCTATGACAAACTGACTAAATGTGGGAAATGGAGGTTTAGACAGCATGGTTGTGACAAATACGTCATATTTTTTGCCAAGACAATGAGACAATTGCACGGTCTTGTCTTCATCAGAAATTGGTTTTTCTATAGCTGCAAGATTATCACAAATAGATTTAAAAAGAATGAGATAATCACCTAAGGAAGTCGACTCTGGTTTGGGCATCTGAAGTTGGCGTTTTAACTGAACTTCTCTTTCTTTGGTTGCTTGAAAATAGGTTTCTTCAAGACAGCCCCACACTTCACGTGCGGTATTTTGGCCAACAACGTGTCCAAGAGCTTCTTCTGACAATGTTCCTATGATCCAACTGCGTAGCAATAAATCAGTGGATTGCCATTCTTCATACTTCGGATTGGGCACTTCTTTATTTGACTCATCTGTTGTTGTTGTATCAGGCGGACCATGAGTAAGATGATTCATCAGTTTGAGATTTTGGATTAAAGGAAGGTCATTCGCTATACAAGATAATTCTTAGAATTGAGTTTGGTTGAGACTGCTGTGATGAGGCTATGAAGATTGCACATAGAAAGGGTAAAGGATGTTGATGATTGAGCCATTTGTCTTAATGTGATAAGAGCTTCAAGGCTCTGATACCATGAAGAAAATAAGAGCAATTGATTTAGAAATGACAAAGAGCTACTCAAAAACATGAGTTGCTCCAGCCGTGTATTTCTTCTATATATTGAATAGAAAATACATAACAATGGAAAGGTTACAACGGTCATATATGCAATATTGTATAGGAGAGATTGCAAGCATAAAAGGTAAGAGTCCATTGCAACGGTCATGCAATATTAATGTAGAAGGTCCACCAGGATTTCCAAACCCATATAAGTCAAAAGGCCACGCACACACAACGGTAACATGCATCAATCTTCAATATCTCCAAGGTGGGCCCATCAGGTCTTTAGCTATATGGCAACATGTATCTCCAATATCCCTAACAGTAACATTCAGCCCAACATATGGTAAGTGAGGTAATATTCTAGAACTAATAGGTTCCTAAACCAAAGGCATATTTTCTCCTATAATTTATGATGAAGCTCAATCTATAGCATTGGTTCTATCAAAGACTGGCCATAACAAAGCCAATTGTTTCAAGTTGAAGCCAAGTGAGCCCAGGGATAACCACCTTTATGAAGGATTATTTAGTATGATGCAAAATGTCATAAGAAGATTGGACAAGCTGGACAAGGTTCAAAACCCTGCAGCTAGGATCAAAAAGGTAAAGGTAAGGAAGGATAAGACCATTTACCCCTTGAGGGGAAGTGGACTACCTAGAGGTAGGTGAGTACTTGGCATGCTTAGGATCATGGTTCCTTATCCTAAAGCATGTCGGGTTCTATGCACTGCATCTTGCTTTTATTGTCATATGTTTCTGCTCATACTTTGCGTCTTTGGTTGGAACTCCTTTTATTCTCATACTTCACTTGGTACTTTAAAAGAAGTTTTCGCAGGTTTTCATGAGGATGATAGAAAAAGCACGTCAGAAGGCTGTTTTTTTGGTAATATCAAACCTCTTTGTGAGGACATGTTTGTTTTTCTTTATATGCTAAGATTTAGGCTTTGAACAATTAAATTTTCTTACAAATTGACGCGACAATTTATATTATTAATTCTTTTTTTTTTTTCTATATCAAGGCATGCAACATGATACCTTGAGCCCATAGCGTTGTGTGCGGGCCAATGTGGCCCCCTTTATGACGAAGTCAACAGGTCCTTCACCTCTTGAGTATTGAAAGCAACTTCTTTGACTTCAAGTTGAATGACCTGAATGGAATATATCTCTATTTTATCACAAAATCAAAAAGGGACGATAATGGTTTAAGATTCGAAGCTTTATGACCAGAATGATAGAGGATGGAAGATCTATTTTAAGAAGATGCCTCCGAAGAATATTATTAGAGGTAAACGATAGAGACAAAATCTGAATTGGGTTTGTTTGGCAAATCAATTTTTGTTTTTTAGAACTGTTTTCGAGAAAAAGAAAAAATATAAAACAATATTTTGGTTTTTGTTTTTTGTTTTTTTGCTAAAAAAAACCGGTCTAATTTCATTTGGACAATTTTTCTGAAAACAATTTATCTTCTCACAAACATTGATTTATTAGAAAATTTGCAACAAACTTAGCCATTTCACCACAATACTAAAAAATATATTATATATGTGTATATGCATAAGTACTATATAGTATATAATAATATGTATGATATTTCTCTCGATGGAAGAAGATAAAAAAAATGAAAACACCAAAAGCTGTTTTTGGAAACATGCATAACTTGTTTTCATATTTTTGTTTTTTGGTGCTTTTGTTTTCACTTGTTTTGGTTTTTAAAACAGTTTGCCAAACGCACATCAACGGTATAGAAATATGTTTTGCTATTTTGAAAACAGAAAAATTGTTTCCAAAATAGCTACCAAAAAAAAAATTAATTAATATTCTAAACGTCCTCCTCGGAGATAGAGATAGAGATGGGGATGTACACTTAATTTTGTAATCTCATGTGGGATTAAAGCTTATGAGAAAATCTATTATTCATTGTTGAAGAACTAGGAGCCCAAATTCATGCATATAATTGTTTCTTTATAAAAAATTCACCATAAAGACTCTATAAATATTACCATAATTTGCATGGGTACGACGCAAACATTCACTGAAACTCATAAGAATCCAAGGTGGCCTCCATTATATTTTCCATTAGCAAAGCAACCTTCTCTCAAGTTTTTGCAGATCCTCTAACAGAAAGATCTGCCAGAACATACGAGAAGTCCAGCACTCTCTAAGCGTGAGAGTTCCAAAGAGGCATGGGTTATGCTAGAGGTAACTGATCGATCAAGGCATTAAGGGTGTGAAAGCCTCCAAACTTGATATGTTATCTAAGTCTGAGGAGATTAAAATGAAAGATGATGAGGCATTAAATGAGTTCTATGCTCATTTGAATGATATTGTCATTCGCGTTTTAATCTTGGGAGCAGATTGTTGACAATAAGATTGTAAAGAAAATCTTGAGATCTTCACTTGAGAAGTTTAGACCCAAAGTGACTGTTATAGAGGAAGGCAAGGATCTTGATGCTTTGAAGGGTGAATTTGTTAGGTCTCTTCAAACTTATGAGTTGTCTTTGCCTCAGCCAAAGAATAAAAAATTGACTTTGAGGTCCTCAAGAAAGAAGGTAGTAGAATCCTCTGATAAGGAATCTATAGAATTTGAGGAATATTTTGGGTTCGTTGTGATGTGCGATTTTTTATTTATTATATTTTACTATTTTGTACTATATTTAAAATTATGAATACTGAAAAAAACTTGTTTTTTGAAATTATGTTTGGATGGTTTAGAGAACCTGAGACAAAATTAGAAAAAGTTGAATAAAACCTTAATAGAATTTGAATTTCAAAAAATAACCCAAACATGTTTCTAAAAAATAAGAAAATATAATAATAATAATAATAATAATAATAATAATAATAATAATAATAAAAAGTGTTATCCATACATGCTCTTAGCCATGTTGGCTAAGAAGTTTCTGAAATTCTTCAAAAGTACTAAGAAGACTAGCAAGACCCCCTATTTGGATCTTTCAAAAGGTGATTCCCAAGGAGTCACACAATGGAAGAAAGAGAGGCCAAAGAAATCGTTTGAGGTTATATATATATATATATATATATATATATATATATATATATATATATATACACTCCATATAATGTTAAGAAATTTTCGATCTTTTGATGAGTTGTATTGTTTGAGGTTATATTATTTACTAAATATAATGTAAAATGTTAGACTATTGTTTTCTTAATTTCCCTGGAAACATACATTTTACCTTTCGAATTAAGTTGCACCACTTTTATTTCTTCTTCTTTTTTTTGCCTTCAATGTTTAAAAATTAGCAATGTACTACAATGACGACCAAGGTAACTAATCAAATAGCAGCGTCTTTGATTCTGTAAGGAGAAGCGTCTTCGTCTTCTACCCAAAAAGATAAAAACAAGCCCGCAGGCTAAAAGAAATATAAAACTCCGCAGAGTATTTGAGAGAGAATTCTCTGATTTGATAATAAATCAATTGATTAAATTTTACATAATAAGCAAGCCTATTTATAGAAGAGGAATACTTGTAGAGAAAGTAAACTATTCCTAGCAGTAAAAGTAATTCTAATCCTAGTAAGGAAAATAAATAAATAAAGTAAATCCAGTCCTAGTTAGTAAATAAAATAGTCTTAATTGTAAATAAGAGAGTAAAATAAAATAAAATCCTGGCTTGACGATCAAGTATTTTCTTTTGTAATTCTATTGTCTGAGAGTAGGTAAACTTCTAATCAAACGGTGCTTCTCCAATATTATTTTTGACATTTTTTCTATTTTTCGTTTTCTCTGAAAATATTAGTAAATTATGTCCTACATCAGACACCCTCACTTGAAAAAAACTCGTTCTCGAGTTTTCTTTGCGAAATGCCACGCGAGGCTCTTCCGGAGAAAAATACTTGGAGAAATCTACGTAAATAGCACTAAGACACGACTTTTCCTTTTCATCTCCTTCCATAAAAATTTCTCCAAATTTTTTTTTTTTTTGACGTCATCTTCAACTTTATTGTTTTCTTCAAATGAATCACCATTGATATTTAATCTGTGGTGATCATGATGAGCTGTGCTTGTAGTGGATATTCTTCCACTGGTACAATTGTTGTAACTAATTGTTGTGGCTGCACATATATAGGTTTTCTATTTGGAGATTCATAAAACCTACTTTGATATCAACTGAAGTAGCAGAAGACTAAGATACGTAACTAATTAAAGAGCAGCATCTTTGATTTTGCAAGAAGAAACATCTTCGTCTTCTACTCAAAAAGATAAAAATAAGTTCATAGGCTAAAAGAAATATAAAACTTCGTAGATTATTTTAGAGAGAATTATTTGATTTAATAATAATTTAATTGATTGAGTTTTACGTAATAATTAAGTAAAGGAAATAAATCCTTAATTGTAAATAAGAGCGTAAAATAAAATGAAATTGTGGTTTGACTGTTGTTATCTGTATTGCAATTAATTCTAAAATCGGCATAATAAAGATTCATGCGGTAAGACATGGCCACGAACAAAACTGATAAAGAAATACGCATGAGAGTCATATGTATGATAAAGAAATTGTTGGCTTCATCATTCAGCCAAAAGAAAAAACAAGTAGTACGACAAAAACATAAAGTAACATCTAGCCTTGAGTAGTTTAGCGAGTTTGAAGAACTTGTTGTACGTTTTGTCCATCGTTTAATTTAGACGAAAGACTTGGAAAACTAGAAACTGAAAATCAAACTCGATCCAGAGTCCAGACCATTAAAGATATCTGCCCCGGTAAGAAAGAAGTGAAAACATGCACTCATAGAGCCTTGAAAATTTTGGAGCAATTGTACATCGTGCAAGCAGCCTGCAGAATAGACATCAATATCAGAATGTTCGCTGCTAGAAACGTAAGACATGGCCATGAACCAAAGACGTACTTCTTCATGGCCACGTTCATCCTGACCTTCCAACTCCCCGAATAATAAGTATTTGCACCTTCGATGGCCTTGTCTAGAATGGGAACTTTCGTTACCCTCACAGACTTCGTCATGCCATTACAGAGCGTTGCCACTTCTTCATCGCTTTTGAGGCGGTTCAAGATGATCCCCGCCTCTCGAAGAATCCTCACATCCTCCTCACTATCAATTATTCCAGTCATCAATTCCGTGAAACGAGTAAAAGCCATCACCTCCGGTGCAATACATGCTTCATAGGCCACCAGGTTCCTTAGCACAACTTCCGAGTTATCATCCAAATGAATTACGGGAAGGTAAAATTTACCGCAACGCTTGTCGAAATTTATGGATTCCAATCCACCCTTTGTTGGACGAAATTTGACACCAACTTTATGAAGCTGTGACACGCTTGGGATTGCAATCTCTTCGACCAAAGGACTTAATTTGTCTTTAGTCTTCTGAGATGCGCAGTCCACCTCTTCCGCCACATTCTCAGCGGACGATATGAGACTGTTTATATCAACCTTGTGTCCAGGACGCAAAACACACGAGAGGATTGTAAATGGTAGTTTAATCAGAAGCTTGATTGCTTTTGATTTGCAAATTTTACTGAGAAGGCGGAGCGGGGCCAAGTTAATACAAATTAGTACTGTGAAGAATGACTTCAAGGCTTTTCTAAACCAGCCAATCTCTTCTTCCTCTTTCGGCTTCTGCTGCTCACAATCAGGTGCAAGTTGCAGTTTTGGCGCAACCATGTCGTAGAGAAGTTCTAGCAAATGAGCTCTCCCGAAACATTCTTCTCTAAAATGTTGGTAATTACTATGCTTGATGGGTGATAAGTCTTTGCAAAAACCCATTAGCATTGTGGCTAATACTTGGTCATGATCTTCATGCTGTTGATCATTAAAACTATGGACTTCTCTGAGCAAAAAGAGAGGGATTTGGTTTTCTAGCATGATAATATCCCTGAGGATTGCATGGTGTGCCGTTTTCCTCCGTGTGTAGTCGATCAGATATGCCATCTTAGAAGAAATTCGCATAAGCGAGCCTTCCGTTTTGGCGGAGTAGGTTTGGAGATACTCCAACAAGAAGGAAGCATCGATGGCAAATATCCATGCGAGTGTTTCCCGGTCGAACTCCAAGAAGCGGTGGTAGAAAGCGCGGAGAGTGCTATCACTTTCCGCAATATGGTTGACCAAGTGGCAAAATCTGGTGAGTTGGAGGTTCTTTTGCACTCTCTTAGCAGAAGTGAGCTTGTAGTGCTCCATCTCGAAGAGTTCAAGCCGCTTGCGATGGTATGGGCCAAGGGCTATTAGCTGTGGAATGTATGCTTCTGGTTTGAAAGAGATTAGGGTTTTGGGTACGCTGAAGATTCTAACAGGAACCCCTTCAGCGTTGTCTTCTAGGTCTTCTTCTAGGGCTCGACTTATCTGTATGACCCATTCTTGGTCATAACTAGGTTTTGGTGTTTCCATGGCTTTTAACTCAGCAGACATGGTCTCTTTGGAGAGAGAGAGAGAGAGAGAGAGAGAGGGAGCTAGGCGAGAAAGAATGTGTAGTGCTTCTGTACTGACTGCTGTGCTGAGCACACCCTTTTATAATGGCATGGTTTTATTTTTTTTATTTTTTTTATTTTTCTCCTGAGCATGCAATTATACAAGGAAAGGTATTGGATTCTTCCCACTCCCAAATGGGTTCGACTTAAAGAATACCAACAATTTGAAGCTAACCCGTTTTCGTTTTTCCCTTTCCTTGAATATTCCGACGTTCTGCCAAACAACGTAACCGGCCATCAGGCATGAACATGAATGTTTAGTGCTCCGATTGAAATAATTAACTAAGAGAGATAATAATCTAGCTGTAAAAATGACTTTTTTTTTCAATAAATTCAGGCTATTCGGCTAGGGGAAGAAAGGGATATTACTTATATTTCTCATATAATTTTTCTATTTTTTGTCATAAGCAAAAACTTCGGATAATTGTGTTTGAAAAATGTTTTTGAAAGAAAGAAAAAAATACTTGAAAAGTATTTGAAAGTAATATTGAAAACAGTTTTTTAAAACATAAGGAAATAAAACAAAAAAGAAATATTACTTACACTACAAAAAAGGGGGAGGCTTAATTTTGCTTGAATGGTATCGTTTATGGCTCAAAAAATGACACTATTTAATTAGCGTTTTTTGAATAGTGTCTTTTGCTTAACAGTGCTAAACATATATAGTCAAGATTAATCCAAGATATATAGCACCATTTGAGCTCAAACAACAGTAACAGTGTAATATCATTTGAATACTAAAAACGACGCTAACTTAGTGTCGTTTTATTGTTCAAATTAATTAATGACTTTCGAAGTTTTTATTTTTATCTTTTAGCTTCTTGACTTTGTTCCTATTATTAAATCAATCATTCATATTATTAACCCCAACCAAGACTTGAATTTTTTGTTTTTATTTTTAACACGGACTTATCGAATGGTTGGTTGGAAACTGCAACTACAATATGAGATAATTATGAGGGGGAAAAAAAATTAGCATTACTGTTTTCAAAAATGCACAACTATAAAAGTTAAACCGCACACGTTTTCGCGAAGCAAATTTGATACGCGTCAGTTGCCAAGATTGCCCAAAAACACGGTTTTGAAAAGTGTAAATAAACATGCTCAAGATAGACCTTTCCGTGTGAGAAGTGATCGAGCTTTGATTGATGGTCCATGGAGTGGCTTTCTTCCTCCGTAATTTCTTGCTTGGTGGTCCACATGAAGAATTCAAGATTTTTGTCAGCTTCTTGTTGAGGAATGAATGGATCGAATTAGTTTATCATTGTTTTGTAGGTTTTCGATGGTAAGAAGGATAGCGTACGTCTTTGAATGGATTAATGGTATATATTCATCTCAAAGAGAAGGTGACCGTGATATATAGTTTGTTACTATATAATTAATGATAGGCAATATTTCAGTATCATGATCAGTACTTCATATACATATGTGTGTGTGGGTGCATGTTTCGAGTGTGTAAAACAATATCTTCAATTGGACCAATAATATTAGGGCAATAAAATTATCAGTCTCTAAAAGTTTAGACATAATAATATTCTAATTTTTTTTCAATATTTGGAGTAGATCATTGAGAGATACGCTCACTTTATTCTTGCCAAACACTTTTGCTTTCTCTGCTGAACCACCAATGGGCCGGTCACTTTAATTAAGCTTTCTTTGTTTCTTACCTTGCATGCATTGTCGTTCAAAAGCTTGGTGTGTGTGCAATTAACTAACATCTTCAATGATCTTAACAAGTCTTATTACAACTGAAAATGCACCCCAAACTGTTTTTTTTTCTTTTTTTCTTTTTTTTCCAGTAAACTGGATGCACTCCCATCAACAAGGATACAACAAAACACCTGAAAGCAACTCAGCTAAGACAAAACAACATGAAAACTCAAATTAACCCAAACATGAATTCCCCACTCCTCAATTTATCTTGTTAAAGTTTTGTATATCAAATTAATATATATATATATATATATATATATATATATATATATATATATATATATATATATATATATATATATATATATATATGCTTCTTTTTTTTCTTAAAACGAAAGACACTGACAGTTTTAAAATGCCATCTGTTGATGATATTTTTGAACCGGTGACATGGCATGATCAGAGACGTCCTTTCTTCCTCATGCTGGCCTGCAAAACAGGAAAGACCCGCTGGGGGTTGGCCGGCGGAGCCTCCTCCGACGATCAAGTCAGTCCAGTATTTATGTGAAGAGGGGAGACAGAGAGATCTCAGAGAATAATGAAAAATTCCCCTTTAATAATTTTTATACTCCCTTTTTATACCCCTATGTGCTATATGTCTCTTTTACCCCTGTCAAGCGCTCCATGTAGACGTTTTATATCTTCTCTGACTTGATTTGACTGGCCTAATAAATACTAAAGGCTGCTCATGATCGAGGCTCAAGATCTAAAGACCAAACCGAAGTCCGAAATCCGGGATTCCATTATAAAGGCAAATCTGGCCCCACATTGATAGGGGACAAATATTCCCTAACACCATCAATCTCTTTCTCTCATTTAATGCATCTTTGGCTGTATCAAGAGAAAGGAAAAAGAAAGGGGTGGAAGAAAAAAAGAAGAGGGAACGTGCATATATAGTTTCTTCACCCGTGTTGAACGTGATAATTGCGTAAGGACTTTTGTTTGTTAAAATGTTTTGAAGAGCGTTTTTTATTTTCGGTTTGAAATTTTGATGTATAATAAAGATGAAAGTAATTAAATTTTGTACGTAAGTACGTTCAAAAATGTTTTGTGTCTGAATTATTTGTTGATAATTTTTATTTTTTTAAAAAAATAATTTTAACATACCGAGGCATCTTGTACGTTGCTCCCTCGATCGATCGAGCATCAAAGGATTCATGAAGAATGATGTTGGTCTTGGATGAAGATGAACATAAAGGTCGCGATCGAGACATGTCGTAGACTGGACCACAATTCATTATTGTCATACTCCGTGTGTTTCTCTGTTTTTCGATAGAGACGTTACAATAAATTAAATCCCAAAAAAGATTAATTTGATTCCTTTGGTTAGTTACGTACCCGTAACGTGATTGAGCAAAAAAACAATTTATACCATTCATTTGAAAAGATGGGCTCTTCCTTTGATAATGCCTTTTAGGATAGATTTGTGCTTGTTATAAGCAATTCACGAGGTTGCTACAGTAACTGGGTCCGTGCCACGTTGCTGAATTGCCATGTGGAAATGAAGGCCACATTAGGAAATTTTTTAGCGACGTGAACCTTGTTCCACGTCTGCATTTCCGGACGTGGTTAAGTGGACACGTCCCCACATGGAGACATGTTATATTTTCTACAGCGTCGTAGGGTGACGTTCTACATTGAACACATTGGCATATATATATATATATATATATATATATATATATATATATATATATATATATATATATATATAATTATTTAGATAATATGTAAAACATATTAAAAATATAAAAAATGCTAGACTTCTCAATTTTTTTTCCAAATGATGTGTTACAATCCCATGAGATTGTAATCACACATTTCCCAAATTGATAGATCACATGAGATTGTGACACAATATATACATAATGTGACACATGTTTACATTTGTGTATTATACATATAAAATATAAAACTTAAAAAATAAATACAACTTTTAATTAATACTATATACATTTATATGTATATTCTATATATTGAAGTATTGAACCCTAACCCTAGTTTAGTCTTATATATAGTATACGTAGGGTTAGAGTTTACATTTGAGCAATATACATATAATGTATACACTTAAAAAATTGAATACACCTTTTAATTAACACTATATACATAATGTATGTATACTATTTATTGAACCCTAACTCTAGTTTAGTTCTATATATATTATATATACATAGGGTTAGGGTTTACATTTGTGTACTACACATATAAAATATATACTTTAAAAAATAATACAACTTTCAATGTATTACTATGTACATAATATTTAGGGTTAAATATATTTTAGCCCCCCAAACCACCGCCCTTTCTCCGAATGACCCCCCAAACTATCAATGCTTAGATTCTGGCCCCCCAAACTACCACTTTTGAATTTTTTTTGGCCCCATCCGTCTATTTATGCCGTCAATTCTAACAGAAATTAGCCAAAAACTCGAAAATACCCCTCCCTTAACTGTGAAAATTTCAAAGTGTAGGAGGCGCTAAAAAATCAGAAAGTGGTAGTTTGGAAGGCCAGAATCTAAGTATTGTTAGTTTGGGAGGCCATCCGGAGAAAGGGTGGTAGTCTGGGGGCTAAAATATATTTATCCCTAATATTTATATACTCTAATACTATATTTGTTATATATATAACACACGTAGGGTTAAGGTTTACATTTGAGCAATATACTCAAAATGTATATACTTTAAAAAATAAATACATCTTCCAATTAACACTATATACATAATGTATATATACTATTTATTGAATTCTAACCCTGAATTTGTGCTATATATAGTATACGTGGGGTTAGGCCGGGTTTACATTTGAGCAATATATTCAAAATGTATATACTCTAAAAAATAAATACACCTTTTAATTAACACTATATACATAATGTATGTATACTATTTATTGAACCCTAACCCTAATTTAGTGCTATATATAGTATATATACGTAGGGTTAGAGTTTACATTTGTGTACGTACTACACATAAATATATACTTTAAAAAATAAAACAACTTTCAATGTATTACTATATGCATAATATTTATATATCCTAATACTAGATTTGTGCTATATATAGTATATGTAAGATTATGGTTTACATTTGTGCAATATAATCAAAATGTATATACTCTAAAAAATAAATACACTTTTTAATAACACTATATACATAATGTATATATACTATTTATTGAACCCTAACCCTAGTTTAGTGTTATATATAATATATATACGTGGGGTTAGGGTTTACATATAGCTTATTACTTATAATGTATATACTTTAAAAAATAAATGCAACTTTTACTTAATACTATATACATTTTTTGGGTATATTCTATTTAATTATTGAACCCTAACCCTAGTTTAATGCTATATATAGTTTATATACGTAAGGTTATGATTTACATTTGTGTACTACACATATAAAATATATACTTTAAAAAATAAAACAACTTTTAATTAATACTATATACATATTTGGGTATAGTCTATTTATTGAACCTAACCCTAGCCAGTTTAGCGCAATATATAGTATACGTAGGGTTAGGGTTTACATTTGTATACTATACTGCACTTATAAAATATATAGTTTAAAAAATAATACAACTTTTAATTTCTACTATATACTTTTTTGGGTATATTCTATTTATTGATCTCAAACCCTAGTTTAGTGCTGTATAAAGTATATATACGTAGGGTTATGGTTAATATTTTTGTACTACACATATATAAAATATATACTTTATAAAATAATACAACTTTTAATTAATAATATATACTTTTTTGAGAATATTATATTTATTGAACCATAACCCTAGTTTAGTACTATATATAGTATATATATGTAGGGTTAGGTAGGGGCGTAGCTAGGTGAAGGCTTGAGGGGTCCATGCGCCCCCCCCCCCCCCCCCCCCCCCAAGCCCCAAGCTTTTCCAAAAAAAAAATCTAAAAAAATCTATAAAAAAAAATGCTAAAAAAAAAAAATTAAGTTTTACCCCTAATTTTTTTTTATTTTTTTAGTTTTGCCCCACTCAATTTTTTTTTCAATTTGGCCCCCCAAAGTCTAAAAGCTGACTCCGTCCGTGGTTAGGTTTGCATTTGTGTACTACACATATATAAAATATATAGTTTAAAAAAATATGACAACTTTTAATTAATACTATAAACATAATGTATATATACTATTTATATACCCTAACCCTAAATTGAGTGCTATATATAGTATACGTAGGATTATGGTTTATATTTGTGTAATATACATATAATATTCATAGTATATTATAATCAAGGTTGTATTTTATATAATATTAATTACTGACGTGGCTAATGAACACGTGGCAGTATAGCAACGTGTCTTCTTGCCGTGTAGCTGAATGGCGACGTCCATGCTTTATGCGCGTCGCAATTTTCGCCACGTGGCAGTGTGCCAGGTGGCTATTTCATGATATGGCAGGATGCCACGTCTAGAAAATTGGCAAAAGTCTGCCGCACGCTGGACATCTCTGCGCCACCTAGGGAAAAAAATTTAAAATTTAATTAAAAAAAATATTCTTAAGAGACTTCTCGAAGAAGCCTCATCTCTCTCTCTCTCTCTCTCTCTCTCTCTCTCACACACACACACACACACACAGCCATCGTCAACCAACCCACCACCGCAGGTCCGACGTTCCCTCCTACAAAAAATCTCACCAATCGTCCCTCTCTCTCAACCTCTCACTCTCACTCATATTCTCTTTCTCTCTCTCTCTCTCTCTCTAACCCCAAAGTGCCCACCGTCCGGCAACCCCCTACGCCGAGACCTCCAGTACGGCGCCACCACCGATAATACACCACCTCTCACTCTCTCACTCTCTCTCAGTTCCATCTCTCTCTCGGTCGTTGGAGCTTGCATGTATAAGTGTAAGAACTGTTCTTTCCTCCTATTATAGGTACACCGGCTGATTGAAGCTTAAGAACAAGGCAAACTGTTCTCCACAGGTAGACTCTCTATTCCCTTAAATTTATTTGTTTTTTTGTAAATTTTTTTTTTGTTCTGCACGCGTGTGTGTGTGTGTTCTTCAATTTTTTTTTTTTTTTTCTGGTTCAATGTTCTTGATAAATTTGGGTGTTGATGTTTAAATTTGTACTGTTTTTTGTAATTTTTTCTTATTTTTCTTTGTTCTATACGTGTATATATGTCTTCTTGATTTATTTATTTATTTATTATTATTTTTTTTTGTTTCAATGTTGTTGATTATTTAGTATATATGTTGAGAGGAGATTAGAAAAATGTTGTGTGTATATATATATATATATATTGGTGTCTATTTATGGGTGGACAATTCGGATTGTAGTTTTTCTTTTTCTTTTTTCTGCTTTTTTTTTTTTTTTTTTTTTGTGTGTTTATGTTTCTGTTATGGTTTTTTTTTTTTTTTTTTAATTATTCATGGGAGAATATTAAAGATATTTTGTAAGGAGACATGTTTGTAGATGAATTTTGGTGTTTTTGAGGAAAAAAAAAAAATTAATTTTCCAACATTGTTAATCAACAATTTAAAATTAAACAAGATCGACGACCAATAAAAAAAATTTAACAATTGGTGAGCCAAATTAAGTCAATGCTTGCCTCAAGAGTACGTCCCACAACAAATTATATAAAAAGAAATAAATATGACCAAATGTTTAGGTACATAGATAACCTAAAAACTATGTTAGAAGTTATAAATCTCTCTCTTTTCTTTCCATTTTAGGTACACTGGCTAATTGAAGCTTAAGAACAAATTAATTTGTTCTCCACCGTCACTGTAAGTCTCCACCGGCCGACTCTCTATCCCCTTGCATTAATTCTATTTTTTGTAATTTTTTTCTTATTTTTTCTTTTGTTCTGTACGTGTATATATGTGTTCTTGAATTTTTTTTTTTTTTTTTTTGATTCAATGTTCTTGATTATTTCTGTTTAGATGTTGGTTTCCTTTGTTGTTGATGCTCAATTCTATTTTGGTTACCACTGTTTTTTCAGATGTGGAACTTTGAGATTTAGCATGCAGGCGGTATCTTGTTTTGTTGTTGGTTATGCATTGTAGAGGGCCAAAGAAGATAGTAGTCAAGTATAAAATGTATGTAGTCAATCGCAAACTATTTCGCATTCTTGCACATGATGTGGGAATGAGGACTCAGAATAGTGGCATATGTGTGATAAGTCTTGAATTATTTGATTCAAGACCCTTTAATTTGCATTTGTTAGACCTAGTTTGTGTTGTATATATAACGTTTTGTTATAGTTTTGTGTTATGTCTTATTTTTAGGTCCTAGTTGAAATCTAGTTCAAAACACATGAATTAGACCTGAAAAAACATCAAGGGCAATTTGGTCATTTCCAGAATTTGAAGTTGATCCTGAAAAGATGAAAAATCGTCCAAGGCATTTCGATCGATCGATTATTTGTATAGTCAATAATTCGATCGATCGACTTTCAGTCGACCCAACTTCGATCGATCCAGATGTGATTGATCGATTTTCAGAGCATATAAAAATCGATCGATCAACTTCGCATCTTCCAGAAGGTCCAGATATTTTCAAATCTTTGTGCGATCCAAATTAAAAGTTGAGTTCTATGGACAAAAATGGATGGCGACTAGCTCTGTTTGTGCAGCTAGAATTGATCATTGATAAGTCTTTTGTAAATCTAAATCTCTATATATATAAGATGAGGGTTTAGGGTTTAATTATGCATCTTTTAGGGGTTACGAATTTTCTCAGGTGTATCACTTTAATTTCTTGTGTTTTAGTTTACTTTGATGCACGTTTTCTGGGCCAAAATCCAGATAGCAACTTCTTCGTCTTTTACTTCTTTGTTCTTCATGTTTTAGCTTACGTTTTATTTTTCTTTTGTAATCCGAATTTCATAATTTTAATGTAGTTGTTTTTTATTCATCTCCTTCTTGTTCCTTTACTATTTTCATTA
Source organism: Alnus glutinosa (assembly GCF_958979055.1). Lineage (NCBI taxonomy): Eukaryota > Viridiplantae > Streptophyta > Magnoliopsida > Fagales > Betulaceae > Alnus > Alnus glutinosa. Next base: position 3,316,860 of record NC_084891.1, on the reverse strand, counting down.
ATTTTCATGCTTAGATTATATTCAATTATGCATAGCTAAATTATTTCTTAGGGTTTAATCAAAATCCTCTCCAAAAACCATGAAGTGTTATTGATATTCTTGAGTTTTTCTTGAGATGTTTGATGATTGTGAAAGGCTAGAGGATTGCAAAACCCATGCTAAAAGGTTTTGTCTTCAAGATTCCAATCCATTTATTCATGAAAAAAGGATATTGCTTGTCTATAAGTTTTCATAGATTCATGAGTAAAATCAACGTTTTTGAAATAGAACGATGTCTTTTGCAATGGTTTTATTTGACATGATGTGTGTTTACCTATTAGAGTCATCTTATAGAGTATGCTAGGGAGCACCGGTCATTGCATACCTTTGGTAGTGTAAAATGTTTTTCCATTGTAGTTTAATCTTTACATGGAATAGATCGGTGTGAAACTAAGATACCTTATCATTGTGGCCTAACTTGGGTGTTCACGTATTGTGTATGCTTATTAGGATGTGTTATATAGTAATAAGTTAGGGAGCATCAATCTCGCACACCTTTGATAGTATAATCGTTTTTCAATTATAGTTTAAATCTTTATGTGGTAAGTGTTTGATGTGAAACTAGGTACTTTATGATTACATCTTAACGAAAGTATTTTCATGTCGAGGTCGTCGTAATGGTTGACGCCAATTATGCGCTCATATCATGCATGTTAGGAAAATCCCTTTAGACTTTAAGCATTCCATTAGCTAAGGATTGGATAAGATCAATATCCTAAATTTCCTTTAAGTTTGTTTTCAAATTCGCATAAATCTCATTGTCAAATTCGCATTTTCCTTATGAATATATATTTGGGTAATTATGCTTATTAATTAAAATATTTGGGTATCTAATGTATTTCGCAAGTTTCAATGGAACCGAGGAGTAAACATTGTGTTACTTGGGGCCCACGCATGCTCGTGCCTTTTACGTCGCAAGGGTCACAGTATAGCGCGCTAGATGTTGCAGATGACGATTATAGACCAGTACTCCCAGGTGGGGCAGGGTACCAGGCCGAGCACGGGCAGGGCAGCCTTACTGGTTATTCTTGGATGTTTTCTATGCTGCCGACGTTGCCCCAATTGGGGTTTAATTCCTAGGGTCACGTGGATCGAAATGGCCCTTATACTGAACCCGTTCCATACCATTGTGAACCCATTCCATACAAACCATACCCCTGGTTTGAACCCGCACCATATGGCTCCGATAATGAGACACAGAAGCTTGTAGGGGTCCAGCTATCGCCTCCAAGAGGGAGCCAGATGCCTACAGCCGACGACAGCTAGATGTCGCTTCTGGACGACACCCAGATGTCTTCTCCGGACGACATCCAAATGCCATGCCCAAACGACAGCCAGAGGCTGCCCCCAGACGACAACCAGATGTCGCCCTCGGATGGGAGCTAGCGGGTGCATCCGGAGGAAGGGGTCCACAATGCGGCACCCGATGACCCTGCGACCCAGCCCTTGTAGACGGACCAAATGCGGTTGATTGGTAAGTACATATTTTTACAACAAAAAATCTATATATATATATATATATATATATATATATATATATATATATATATATATATATATATATATATATATATATATATATGAAGTTTTAAATAATAATATACATTTTTCATATTTTTTTAATGACTTAAATATTTCATTTTCTATGATTAGGTTATAATCCGAATGGGAGCGTCTACTTCCAGGTGATTTCGGACCGGAGAAAGAATTGGGTGCTCCCGGTGGGAAAAAAGATTGTACTAGAATACAATGCTGTGACACAATCCGTTGGACGCAGCACAAACCGATTTAGGCGGCATACTAGCAAAATAGTAAGAAGCGTGAACTGTGTACATATGCAGGACGAATGGTTGAAGGTAGATAAGCCGATAAAGTTGGACATGCGGGCAACGTTGATAGTATGTTTAAAATAGATGTTAAAATTCACGTCCGGGTGGATGTAATTTTTTTTCCAATTATGTTTTTGGTGAATTTATCAACTTAATTGTTAAACTATGGAGGAGGCGTTCTATCTTTCAAAAACCGTAGATCTGGAAAAGTCACCAACATAAAATGTTCCAGAATATGGGATATAAGCACCGACAATGGAAGCATACTTTTAAAGACGCGCTTGAAATTCAACTAGGTGATACGCCATCAAGCATCCATGCAAGAGTGGATGCAAAGTTTCTCGCACAACATGACACCGCAAATGTAGAGCATCTGTTGGGGGCATGGTGTACTGAGAAAAATAAGGAACATATATAGGTCATGACTTGTATTACTATTATGTATATTTTCAATCATTGTTTAATTAGTTAAATATTGGAGTAATTACCTTTTCCCCCCATGAACTACCAAAAAATGGACGATGCCTCCATGAACTACCAACTCGACCAAAAAGGAGCATTCAACTACCACAGTTACATGTTTTGCCCCTTTCTGTTAGCCTAACTCGTGAAAATACTTAAATACCCTCACTCAATTTAAAAATGACCTAAATGCCCTCAACTTAAATAAAAAATTAAATTAAATAAAATAAATATTAAAAAAAAAAAAACAAACAAAAAGAGAAGGGGCGTTGCCGGAGGGGTGGCCTGCGAGCCACCACCAGAGGTGGGTCCGGCCACCTCTGAGGTGGCTCACGGCCACCCCTTAGGCCGGGGTGGCTGCACAACCACTCTTGGAGAAACCTAGGGTGGCCACGTGGCCCCCCAGGTTGCAGGGTGGCCGTGAGCCACCCCAGAGGTTGTCGGACCCACCTCTAAGGGTGGCTCGCATGCCACCCCCTCCACCTAAGGGGGTGGCTGCCACCACTTCCGACAACCACCCCTTATTCTTTCTTTCCTTCTTTTTTTTTTTTTTTTTTTTTTTCAAAGTATATATATATATATATATATATATTAGTTTTAATATTTTTTATTAATAAATTTAAATCAAATTAATAAACCAATTTTTTTTTATTATTTTTTTTTATCAATTGAGGGTTTTTGTCTTTTATTCAAAATTAACGTCCAAAATCGGTATATCCTATCCATGTTAATGGGTCTAACTGACGGAAGGGGGCAAAATGTGTAAAGCTGATAGTTTGATGCTCTTTTTTGGTTGAGTTGGTAATTCATGGGGGTATTGCGCATTTTTTGGTAGTTCATGAGAGAAAAAAGGTAATTACCCCTTAAATATTTAATGTAATTGTGTCAATGCTTAAATATCTCAAAATTTTCATTGTGTAGGAGAATGCTGAACAGATGAAGCGAATGCGAAAACTGAACAACACTCCCCACTGCTTAAAATCAAAAAGCTATGCCAGATTCACACACAATAAGGTATATATGTGCACCAACTTGCTCTATACATATATATAGATGTAATGATTTTTGTATCTAAATGTACTTTTACAACAAGTGTTAATGTTTATATATATTTTTTTTTACGCCGACAAGCAAGCACGTCTAGCACTGCTCCGACTCGAGCAAAAGCATGTGTCAAGGCCCACACAAGAAGGGACAGGAGTTACCTGACTAAGCGTACGAGGGAGCTATGTGTATGCTACTGATCACCTTATTTAATATTTATAAGTTATGTGTGTGATAAATTATATATTTACTACAAACATCTGTTAGGCGCACTAACATTTACAACAACATATAGGAGATGATGACACAGCTTGTACCGAACGGCCCTACAGTTATGCATAGCGTGACTGAAGACACAGTGTGATGGATAGCAAATGACGTGTACAAACAGGAAATTGGCAAGCCAAAGAACTTGGGAAGGGTTCGACAAGTAGGGCCAAATAATTTGCTTGTACAGGGGGACGACATATTCATACTACACCCCTTCACAAACACGATCATCCTATCACAGGCATCGTTCCTCCACAAAGGATGAATGGATTGCATCGATGGAGATCGAGTTAGATATTCAAAAGGCAACATGTCAGGCCTTGGAGGAGCATTTGAGCCAGATTGAGTCGATGCTTGCCTTAGGAGTATGCCCCACGACCTAGGTTACTTCGCAGTCCCTAGCGCCAGCTGGTGATAGTACAACGCTTTTGGGGATGAAATTGTCTAGTGGTTCTGTAGGTGTGATTACGTTTGTGTAAACTCTCTCTTTGGTCAATGCTTTGGACTTTGATATGCATATAACTTATTTTGTTAATGTTTTTATTATTTGCATGTAATGCAACGCCCGTTGAGCAGTCATCGCCCTTTGGGTAGCCATCGCCCTCGCCCCTTGGACAGTTGTCCCCCGTTGTGCCAATTGAAAAACTATGACGTTTTTTGTTGACGTTTTGCGTAGATGTTTTCTAATTCTGTTTTGTTAATAACTATGACATTTATTTCATGTAAATTTGTTGAAATTGCTGTTTTGATTTTGGATTGTTTTAATTATATTGTTTATATTTTATGAAAATGTAAATTGTTCTAACTGTTCATAGTTAGTTTTTGAGGTCTAGGATTTTATGGTTTACGGTTTAGGGTTTTAGGGATTTAGGGTGGGTTTTTTTTTTTAAATGATGTGGTGATTTCCGCCACATGGTAGAACAGTCACATCACCACATGTTGCGACGTGGTGATTGACCACGTGGCTACAATGGCGATGTGGCTTAAATGCCATGTCGACACATAGCCATGTGGACAGTCACCACGTCGCAGAACGTCAGCGACATGGCCACTGCTCACGTCGCGATGGGTTCCCTTCGTGACCACCTCATCAGCCACACAGGACCCACGTCGCTAATGCCACGTGGCAACACGTTAGCCACATGGATGACCCTCATCCACGTCGTGAGCAGCAGGTGGCTAAAATTTTTTTTTTAAGATCAAATTATTAACAAATAATTTAAAATACAAATATTTATAAAATGTTCAAAATTATTTTTATTTTTATATTACATTGTAACAACAACAACAAAAATAAAAATAAAATATACCATTTATTATTTTTTTTAAAAAAAAAATAAACAACCTAAAATGAGTTCACGTTCAATCATTTCATTTATGAATTACTGTAAAAGACGGTTAAAAAAAAAAAAACCAATAAAAGACGACCACATTGATGACAATAAGGTCGAATTACATTGCATCCCCATCGGATGATCTAAATCTCAATCTATTTGACATGATCAAAACCCACTTTTTGCTAGTTTACATAACCATCAATAAAACTATCATCCATTCGATTATCTAAATTTATATCTATTTTATTAAAATAATCATTTTTAATATTTTTTTTTTATTATTTTTATTAAAACCTCATATCCACTCCTCTCCCAAACACGAAATCATCTCACAGGCATTTCATCAACCAAACGAACTATACTTTCAAGAGCAAAATCAACCCACGGCATCACCACTGTAATCAACCAGAATAATCAGAATTATCACATGGACATACCACAGACTACACCCAACCGACAACCATCACGGCATCACCACCGCACCACCACCGAACCAGACCACCGAAAAACTCCAGAAGATCGGCAACCCAAACCCAGAAACTTCCAGAAAATCAAAATAAAAAACAACCCACCGAAAAATCAAAATTAATCGAATGAGATCTTGATGAACGGTGAATCGATTTTTCTTCCTCTGAGGCTCTCTCTGGGATTTGAGGAGTGAAACTGGTGTTTCTCTGAGCCACCACAGTTTGGAGCTTCTTTTCCTTCTTGTTATCTAGATTGGGTGCGAGATTTCCATTTCTTTTTGCTTTCTTCTTCGGCTGGAATTTTTCTTGGAGGGATGGAATTTCTCTCTCTCTCTCTCTCTGTTCGCTCCAAAGCCTCCAATGGCTTCCTCACTGCCCAGGGAAAATTACGGCAAAGCTGGCAGAGTAAGCCGAGCAGTACGAGGAGATGGTGGAGTCTCCCCTGTCGGAATGTGTCGTTAACTGAGCAGGAGGAGGAGGGGTGGTGTCTCCCCCGTCGGAATCCCGAAGCTTCCGCAGGAGAAGAAAACCCAGAGAAACGCGCGCAAAGAATGCACGCAGAGAAGAAGAAGAAGAAAGAATCTTTGAGAGAGAGAGAGAGAGAGAGAGAGAGAGAGAGAGAGAGAGAGAGAGAGAGAGAGAGAGAGAGAGAGAGAGAGAGAACGGAAGAAAAGGAAGAAAAATGGTATAATATTCATACATGTGTGAACAGTCCACATGTTGCACTATTCACAAATGTCTGTCAAATCTCTTTTGGATATGAAGTAGAGAATCGAATGGAGAAGGATTTTTTTCAGTTATGCTATGTATTATAGATATACAATGGGTTATACATAACCCACTGTGAATGCTAGCTTCTCCCATGTGAACCACTTCATCATGATAGAGTGCATCTTTTGCTAGCACTTTGGCGTGACGTGACCCCAAAACCGCAAACCCACGTGCCGCAGAAATCTCCTCCACGTGTCCTTTCCATATGCACGACACTGTTTGAAATCACCGCCCTTGCAAATTCAGTGTCCCGGGCCCGAATATGTGGCTTGACGTCAGGATCTGTCAACGCCACCTGTGCATGCACGTGGAGGGTTGAGATGTCTTGGACTGTTGCTTTGGTGACCCTGTGGTCGTGGTTGAGACTTCACATTTCTATGTTAAGAAAAACGTTCTATTAACTTCTATCACCCATCAAATCAAAGGTTTTATGTTATCCTCGAAGTGTTTTTTTTTCTTTTTTTCTTTTTTTCTTTTCTTTGTTGGACATTTTCATACAAAAAATGAGAATGGATTTAAACTAGTAACTTTCGCTTCATGATACATGGTCCCCAAATTAAACTATCTCTTAAGGACAACCTCAAAGTATTTTGGCTCTTCTTCATTGCATCTCTTATTATAAAAATCTATTGATTGTAAAATTTTTATATAATGTGTTTGATACTCATTTGAAGTACAATAATCAATATATATTTAATGTTAAAGTATTGATTAAATGACATACTTTTATTAAGTTTAAATTTTTAAGATAAGCGATGATTTAACATGGCATCAAAGCCAATAAAGATATTGAGTTTGAACATTAGCTCCGTCATTTACCTTATTTCAATTAAGTATTTCACGTGTTAGGTCTCACCTATTAAAAAATAGTTTGAGCCCATACATAAAGGAAAGTGTTAAATTATTGATTAAGTGATTAAATTAAATACCTCTTTTTATTAGTCTAAATAAACATGTGAGAAACACATATTTTTTTTATTAATATTATTAAAAATGCATGTGAGAACCACATGCTAATAAAACAACAATGTATTTCTCACATGTGAAGAGACATATGTCAATCTTATATGTGAGTTGCATATAATAATCTTAAGAACCGCACGGATGCGGATAGTAAAAAATTGTGCAGATTTTTAAAAGTAATATCTACATTTTAAGGATGCGGATATCACAAATAACCGTGCGGATATTATCATGTACACCCCTACTCAAAGGGATAAAACTTTGTATTTCACAAATATTTTTTGATTCTGATGTTTATGTTAAAGAATATATTTCTTATATTAAAAAGAAATATATTACTATGATATTGTACGTATGTTACTTACCCTTTACAAGATTGAAATTGATTGTAATTAGGTTTGATTAATTTGATTACCATATTTATTTGTATCAATTCTCCTATAAATAGGAGTCTTCTATATTGTTAATAGTCCGTTTGAGTTTGCAATTTCAAAAAGTGCGATTTAAAAATTGCGATTTAAAAATGTGCGATTTAAAAATGTGATTTTTAAAAATGCAGTTAATCGTTTGGCAAAATTAAAGTTTGACACTTAAATTCGCAATTTTTTTTTTTTTTTAAACACAATCCCAAACATTTCATGTTCTACGATTTGATTTAAAATCATATTTTTTTTTGTCTATAAAATCGCAATAGCAAATGCACCTTAAGTCATCAAGGAATAAAAGCAAAAAAAATCTAGCATTTTAAGCTTTATCAGGTTAACATAGATCATAAATTGAACCACGTAAATCTTAGTTCTTATTTTCTTTATTCTGCTTTTCATTTTATATTTTTATAGCATAATCTTTTCTTTCAATTTATTGGTCAAAACAGGTTGTCAGTAGAGATCTGAAAACCTAGATAGATTACCCCGTTAGCAAGACTTGTTCGGTAGGCGCTATGACATAAAAATAAAATAATAATAAAATAAAAATGTAGAAATAAATAATGAAAAAAAAAAAAGAACAAACATGACAACTTTTATCTGTTTTTTTAAATAAATTGTTCTAATTAGTAGCATATCTCATGATGATTTGATATTTTTGTTTATAAGTTTGATATCCGAGAAAAATTGAGACAAGAAATAGTGAAAAGATTAAACGAGATGTCGTGAGGTACTTGGCGGTCTAATAATATTGTAGGGTTTTTTTTTTTTTTTCAAAAAAAAAAAATATATATATATATATAGTACCACGAGTACTTAATATGTTTTCCTCTGTTTGCAAAGAGTAAGCAATATCCTCATGATCATATATATATATACTGCATGTGATTAGGGACGGAGCTGGGTGGCAGGTAGGGGCCATGGCCCCCCCCCCCAGCTCATTTGAAGAAAAAAAAAAAAAACCGATGATTATATGGTGATCAAGAAGGATACAGCATCAGGAATAATGGGTACTCAAGTGATGATGCTTACTTCAGAAGAATATGGAAGTAGAGGAGATTAATTACCCGCAGCCTATATCTTGCGTGAAGCTACTAGATTACTCTTTGCTCCGATGAAGGTGAATGATGATCAGGATTATCATGCTAACTTTGGAGGCATGTATATATAGCAGTGATATGGTACAGAAATTTTGGCCCATTTTTGTTGTATAGAAATTTTGGTTCATTTTTGTTGTTAAAGTGGGAAGGAAGAAATTTTTTAGAATTTATTTATGTCGATTGGTTCTTTATAAAACGGTTTATAATTTGTGGAAAAATAGAAATAAATTAAAGTATGGGTGCAGGCCGAAAACAGATGAGCAAATTTCTCAACATATTTTTTTGGAAGTTCGTTTTTGAGTGCTGGGAATTAACTTGGAAAATGAAGATTAAAAAAAAAAAAAATCCTTGAGAATATTAATCTTTACAGGAGTTGGAATCTTATGAAGAAATTTTGAAATAATAGGCGGTTCAGCCACACCGTGAAAAGCATCACTCCACCATATTGTAACTGATATTTCTTGTTAAATGAAATGAAATATTGGTTTGTGTTATAGGTGATGTAGTGTAGAGTTGAGAAAATATATATATATATATATATATATATATATATATATATATATATATTGTAGAAAAGATGAGTCTTTTTTTTTTTTTTTTTTTTTTCTAAACACATAAGAGACTCAATAAGGCATTGAAAAAATTTGAAGATGAAGAGATACCAAACCGGACTACCAAAAAAAGAAAAAAAAAAAAAAAAAAAAAAAAAAAAAAAAAAAAAAAGCAAATTCTGGACAGTTTAATTTCAGATGGTTTAAAATTGCCTAGGATATAATGTCGCTAAATGAATTTTTGGACGGTTTGGGCAAAATAGTCCAGAAAAATCCTGGACGGTTTTGCCCAAAACGGTCCAGACTTCATTTTTTTTTTAAAAAAAAAAAAAAATCCTGTTTCGATTTATTTCCTTTTGTTTTTTATATTAATATCATTAATTAATATCCAGAATTTCCCTCGTTGCTTCCTTTTCTTTTTTTTTTTCATCGCCGCTATGCTCTATTTATGCCCTTGCCGAAAACTTCTTTTATTTTTTTTTCTCCCTCGCCGGAAACTTCTTCAAGGGCCGGCAAAATCTTCCCTTTCCTCCCCAAATGAAATCCAACCCAAAATTAAAATCGATCCAGACTCCCTGGCAAGACCCCAAAATTAACCCTTCATCTCTGTCACCGACAAAGAGAACCAAAAATCACCAACTCCAACAACCATCAAAAAGGACAAAAAAGGAGCAAAATTCACCATAAAAAAGGACCACAAATCACCAAAAAAGAGGCCTCCTCAGTCACCGGATCTCCTTCCTCTCTCGATCTCGATCTCTACTTCTATGAGTCGCCCGATCTCCCCAGCCGGGTGGTGGCGATGAGTCGTGCGGCCGGGTAGGTGGGGGTGAGTGGTCCGATCGATCGTCCTGTACGTGAAAAAAAAGAAAAGAAAAGAAAAAGTAAACAATAAAATAAGATCAAAAGATAATGAGAAGGATCAGAGAGACGAGAGAGAGAAGAGAGATTTGGGAGAAGAGAGTTTTGGGTGAAGAAGAAGAACGAGAGATCAAAGAGAGCTAGAGAGAGAGAGAGAGAGATCGATGGTTCTGATTTTGGTTAGGAAATAAATCTGACGGACATGGTGAAATAAGGGGGCATCATACGGATTGATGACATGGTGTCGGGAAAAAAAATTTCAGACAGTTTGGTAAAAACCGTCCGTAAAATTCTAGACGGTTTTAACTAAGGGTGCGTTTGAAATTGCGATTTTATAGACAATAAGTGTGATTTTAAACAAAATTACAGAACATAAATCGTTTGGGAACTGCGTTTTTAAAAATTGCGATTTGAAAATGCAGAAAATCTACTTTTTCAAATCGCAGGTAAGATGGTGCTTTTTTGAAAACGCAAAATTTTAAAGGCTAATTTGCAATTTTAAATGCTGAACTGCAATTTTGCCAAACGCTTAACTGCAATTTTGCCAAACGCTTAACTGCGTTTTTAAAATCAATTTTTTCAAATCGCACATTCTAAAATTGTGATTTTAAATCATACTTTTTAAAATCTCAAACCCAAACGGACTCTAAACCGTCTGCAAATAAAATTTACCGACGACTTTAAAAAAAACCACCTATAAATTTATAGACGGTTTTTATAAAACCGTCTGGAAATGAAAATTTCCAGACAGTTTAGTTAAAACCATCTGGAATTTTATGGACGGTTTAATCAAACCGTCCATAATAAATTTTTTCCAGCCAATTTCAAAAAAACATCTGCAAATTTTATTTTCTAGACGGTTTTAGAAAAAACGGTCCATAAATGCCTTTTTTTTTTGTAGTGTTACCCACCCAATATATTTTGTATTTATACTTTAACTACATATTTTAATTTATTTTTTATTTGGCCCTCTCCCAACCAAATGTCTGGCTCCGTCCCTGCATGTGATATGGTTTAATTCATATATATAATTTGGTGTTTAGATGTGGATAATCTTTATCCGCAATAAGGTGGACCAAGTGGCAGAATTTGATTGGTTGTATGTTCTTTTCCACTCTCTTAGCAGAAGTGAGCTTGTAGTGCTCAATCTCGAAGAGTTCAAGCCGCCGGTGATGGTATGGGCCAAGGGCTACGAGCTGTGGAATGTATGCATATGGTTTGAGAGATATTAGGGTTTTGGGTACGCTGAAGATTTTGACGGGAAGGCCTTCTTCATCGTTGTCTTCTAGGTCTTCTTCTAGGGCTCGACTTATCTGTATGACCCATTCTTGGTCATAACTAGGTTTTGGTGTTTCCATGGCTTTTAACTCAGAAGACATGGTGAGAGAGAGAGAGAGAGAGAGAGAGAGAGAGCAGTGTGTTTTGTTCTTCTTATGAAGTGCTTCTCGGTTTAAAAGAGCGTGTGGAGGCACCTCTTTTATAATGGAGTACGTTGGACTTAAAAGGATTTTCCTTTTATGCTCCATTTGTTTCGGCGTAAAATGATTTCTGGAAAATGGTTTCGGTATTTTCCGATGTTTGGTAGGGGTGAAAATAATGGTCAATCGGAAAATGATTTCCGTTTGACAAAAAATGCTTAATAAATTTTAAAAAATGATTTACACTTTTTAAAAGCGTAAATCATTTTTCGTAGATGATAGATGCAGTCAACTCTCTTTTAAACAACGAAGTCGACTTTTACGTTCAAGCAGTTGACTATTGCCGAATTTCGACAAGTCAGATTCCGACTTCGGTCAGTGCCGGAATTCGACAAATTAAGCCGGAATCCAGCGACGTCTGGCAGATGTCGCCGGATTCTGGGGATACCATGCCAAATTCTGGCCAGACTGGCCGAAGCGGCCGGATCCGGACCCGGATCCAGCCAGAACGCCGGAGATCCGGCCATCTGGCCGGATCTCCAGCCGTCTAGCCGGGATACTGGCCAGAGAGGCTGGATCCAGCCAGAACACCGGATCACCAGCCATTTGGCCGGGATCCTGGATGGATCCAGCCGTTCTGGCCGAATCCGGCTGTTCTGGCCGAATCTCTGGCCAGCTGGCTGGAAACTGGACAGGACGGTCGGCTTCCGATCAACTGGTCGGGATCCGGCCGTTTTGTGCCGGATTCCAGTAACTTTTGCCGAAATTTGTATATGCCAAATATATATATATATATTTTTATATTATTTTATATTAATATTATTTTATTTTGTGAATAAAATTAATTTTTTAAAATTAATATGATTAAATTAAAATATAAAAAATATTTGTAATTTTCCGTACGTGCCAAATACCGAAAAATGATTTCGACGGAAAATATTTTTCTGAAAAATGACTTTCCCGAAACTATTTTACGACAGAAACCATTTTACACCGAAACAAAACGAAGTATTAATTTTGAATGAATTTACCTTTATCATACCAAATGCATGTAATTATATCATATTTTACACGTGTAACCTGTTTTTTATGCCCTTTTACTTTATTTAAAGTTTAAACGATCAGCTGCCAATCCATCAACTTTTGCATTTGGTCAACTAGCCAATCATTGTTCACGCGCATACGCCACGTAACAAAACATGTTCCCACTCCAACTTCAATTATTTTTTTTTCTCGCGGTCGAGGTAATTAATTGTTGTTTCAGGCACTCAACCGATCATAATCTCTTAAATTATTTATTTAAATTTGAAAGAATTTGAGTAGATGATTATAAGAAACCACTTATAAGACTCATTTAACCAAATAAGTGGTTAGTAGCCATATTTTTATTTATTCAGGTGAGTTCTATAAGTGATTTCTCACAAACACTCACCCGAATTCTCTCTAATTCAAATAAATAATTTGAGTAGATCTTAATCCTTCAGAACACCAACATGCTCAATCTATCTCAAGTTCAATTAATTTGTGCCATTAGTTTGTAAATTTACATAGTACAATGTAACAAATAATTAAATTTAAGTATGATTAATGTATGATTGTGTTTGTTAGACTATTACGTGAGATTGTGTTTGCTAGACTATTGTCATCTCGTTATCTAAAACACATTTTATTTTTGATTAGCTACTTTTAAGCATGTACTCTAGCTTATGTATTGTATTTTAAATCATTTCTTTCTCTTCTAGCTCTTTCTTTTCGGCCAGTCATTTCTCTCTCTTGAAGTTTGTATTGAAAAAGTAATTGAGGAACTAGAAAATTGTACTTTTTTATTAGTTAAAATCCATAACATTGCTCAAGATGCTCTTATACCTACAATTTTTTACAACATGCATGCTAACATGTGTCAACATGTGATTGAAGCCACATCAGCCACTAACAAAAAATAACTAACACCCTGCATTCACATATTTTATAAGTTATAAAAAAAATTGTATGTCTATCATTTTGTAGTTTGGTTCAAACGATACTCATGCATCCAAAGAAACTGCTCTTTATATTGAAATTTTCAGTAATTTACTGTTTAACAATTTTAATATCATATTGTGAGAAAGTTTATATAAAATTTATGTATTTAAATAAAACTTTGAGCTGTCAAATTACATATTTGGGCAACCAAGTTTCATGTTAGCTATCTCACATATACATTACTGTCAAAATTACTACTAATTTAATTAAACAAAAAATAACTAGAGATGCATGTTTAGGCTCCTTGTATATATAGACAATTCGGAGACATACAGTAATTGTTTTATGCATTTGTGGTTTTTCATGCATGAAATGCATGCAACATTCATCGTCTGAAAAGGATAAATAGCTCTCTTAAAAGGGTTGGGGTCATAAAAAGGTTAACCCATTAAAGAGTCATTACATGGTCAACTCATTTAATCCGTAAGTCGACTCGTTTGACCTGTATACTTAAACTTTTTTTTCAACATTAAAAATTAAATCTAAACAATCATGTTACCTCTCTCTTTCTCTCACTATTTAAAGAGTAAAGACTAAACTAAAAAAAATAAAATCTTATTAAAAAAAAAAAGTATTTTTCTCTTATTGAGTTAGAACTTTAACAAAAAAGGCAAAGACTAAAAAAAATGAACAGAGTTTTTTTCTTTCTTTCAAGTTTTCAAACTTAGAAGTTGAACTAGAACAAGTAAACAATAAAACAACTCAATGTTTCATATTTCAACTTTGAAATAATATAATTATTCAAACAATATGATTTTTTTTAGTTTAAATTTGCATCTTTATCTTTATTTTTATAGACTTTATTATATAATGAGTCAAACAGGTCATGTCGTGCAAAATTGTTATTTAAGTAGGTCATGTTAGAGTCGAATGGACTAACCCTTTTATCTAAATGGGTTGAGTCATGGCTGACTCTTAACGGGTTAGTGGGTCAAACAGGTCATGTCAACCCCTTTTTGACAGCCCTACACACGCAGCCAACCCAAGTTCCAACCCCTACCTCCCTTTATATATATATATATATTAGATTTAATATTTTTTTTTATTAAATTACTGTTTTATGGTATTTTTGTCTTTAAACAAAATTTAACGTCTAAAAATGAAATATTTTGTCCGATTTAGCGAGATTCCATAATGGAATGGGGCTAACGGTATGAAAATTGTAGTTCTATACTCTCTTTTGGTCGAGGTGTCAATTTGTGGTGGCATGTTAAGTTGTTGACAATGGCCGGTAGTTGATGGAAAGAAAATTTAATTACCCCTTGCTTTTTTGCTGGTGAACTATTCGGTGTTTTGCACAATGAATATTTGTTTTTATGTCAAAAGACATCCATCCTTGGCTAATTCTTAAATATTGTGAATCAATCAAAATTCAAAAACCATTTACAAAATCTTTGAAAAACAGTCGGGTCGTATTAACCCGACATGACCCATTAACTTAATCGTGTTGTGTTCAGGTTTTGAGTTTTAACCAAATCAACTAATCATGTCTGGTTTGGCTTGGCCTAATCGGGTTGGCGGGTCAACCCCCTAACACGATAACTCATTTATCCAACCTTGTCCCTCACGACTCTATCCCAATCCACAAAGCACCGCTTCCTTAGCCTCATCTTAGACCAAGACCAAAGTCTCAAGACCCATAAGGACCTTACGAGATGCGCTTCGATTGTCGAAGCCATCGACGCTATAGTCATTCTCGATCGTAACATATATAGTCACCACTTGCGAGTCACTTTCGACCACGTGGCGATTGCTTTGGACCAAATAGGAGCAACTTTTCATCATTGAGAATGCACTATTTGGTATTTTGGCCAGTGATATCTTCTTGTTGATTGAAGTTGAGAAGAAGACTCTAAACAATGCGAACGCTTTCCCTCTTGATGGGGTTTTGTTTTTCGCTCTATCATCTAAATCACAAAAAAAAAAAAAAAAAATTGTAAATCGAATAGTCAGACGGTGGTTTTTGTTTGGATGTGTTTTTGGGGTGGGAAGATAATGGATATCACTACAAAAACAATGGCTGATTCTAGTTGGTTTTTTTCTAGACGGTTTTCAAAATCGCCTAAAATTATAGTTTTACAATCAGTTTTATAAAACCGTATGTAACAATTTTTTTTTCTTTTAATTTTCAAACGGTTTTACTGAAATCGTCTGCAACATGTATTTTTTTCTTTTTTCTTTTTTTTTTTTGCTGTTTGTTTCTTTTTAAAACAAAAGCCATCAATGAACTTTTAAATTGAACCATCATTTAAATTTAAACTAAACCACCGTCTTTCTCTCTCCCTCTCTCTAGCCAACGACTGAAGACGGGCAAGTAGGATCTGGACGGTCGACAAGATCAGAACAGAATGAGACAGTCGGATCAGTCAAACCCACAACGGGATCTAGACGGTCGACAAGGGTTTTTGGCCGAATCTGTCAAACCTACGCCAATGTGCATGGGTTTGACAGATCCAGCGGGATCTCTAGCAAGATACAGAGAGAGATTCGGCCGGAATACGTGGATTTTCAGCCGGTTCTCTCTTCCTCTCTCTTTCTCTATCGCCGGCCGGTGTGCGTGGTGCCGGATCTCTCATCCTCTCTCTCTCTTTTCTTTTTCGCTGGTTGGATCCCTCAATTGTTTTTGGGTTTTAGTTTTGATTCTGACCAAATCAATTAATTTAGTTTTAATAATAAAAAAAAGAAAAAAAAAACTAATTAATGTAAAAAAAAAAAAAGAAACATTATATATATATATATATATATATATATATATAAATAATAAAAAACATGTCATAGTCCTTCCATATTTAGGACTTCCTTCTCTTAATACTTTTAGAATTGTTAAAATCAATGTCTTAGAAATAGGTAGGGAATATTATGTCTATGTAGTTCGTTATCATTCTGGTATATGGAATACTCCACAAAATTATAGTATTATCAAAAAAGAAATTTTAGCCATTGTATTATGCATTCATGAATTTCAAAATGATTTTTTAAATCAAGAATTAAAAGAATTTCCACAAAATCTTAAGCGCCTAACTCCAGCGGAGAAAGGAAAGGCTAAAGTGAATGAGTATGAAGAATTTCCGGTGGAAATTCTACAGAAAAGTCCTCAAAAAGATGTTAATAATATAGCTTCTAAGCAAATATTTACAAGATGGCAAGTCATTTTAAGCTCTTTAAATTATTTTGATTTCAAAATTGAATATATAAAGGGAGAATCAAATAGTGTCCCTGATTTCTTAACCCATGATCTTTTTTCAGGAAAAATGAATAAGCCAGATAGGTCAAAAATTCAAAATCTTGGTGATTATGCTAT